>NW_026947491.1:35093100-35817266 GCF_034190915.1 Cavia porcellus | reverse complement strand
GGAAGAGTCAGTGTCAGCACAAGCCACGGAGCAGCTGCAAAACATAGCTGGCGTTTAAAACAAGGCCCAGTGAAGACACGTAGATGATAAATAATGGTGGCATCTTGAGGACTCTGCTGAATGTCAGATGGTCCTGCTGGTATCAGGAGCTATCACTTACAGGAACAGTTTAAAATGCCTTATTAGCATGCCTCTTTTGTGTTTCCTACTGGATTATGCTGGCAACTTAAAGGGCAGCCAAATAAAATAGCAGTTTGTTGTACATACCAATGATGACATGCGGCAGACTGATACCCATTCGCATCTGACTGTCTGTCCTTACTGCATTTTCTACTGTGCTTTCAGCAAGTAGTGCTTTTGGACACAATTGTGAAATCTGAGGTTACAGGAATAAAAAGAAGTTTTGTACCTGATTGACTTTTAAAGTAAATGGGAAAAAATTCTAAATCACCTTAATAAGATTTACTGCTGATTATAAAGTAATACAATAAGTACCCACCATGGGGGAGAGAGTGGTAACCATGGTTACATAATGTAAATGGGCTTGTGGTGTTGAGATTTATTTCTAATTGTATATTATTAAGCATATATTTGTAGTTTTGTTTAATTTTCCATTGAAAATACAAATGAAACACTCAATAAATATAAGATGCTAAAATTGTGTCAAATTAGGCAAATTCTGCACTGCATGGAATACTATAATTACTGAGCAGTAGAAATATAATTTGCTCATAGTCCTGAAGCATTACTACAATTAAGACATCACATTTGTTAAACTTTTAGAATTACTGGTTAGTGGTTTTTAAAATCTTTTTTGTAAGTCTTAAGTTTCTCTGAGTTTGCTATAAATCTTTTTAAAAAAAAATTTTATGTCCCTCATAGTTCAAAAGTTTTAGTATTTTGAAAGTTCTATAAAGTCAAAATCTACTGGTAAGTGACTCAGGATCCAAGACTAAATATGAATGAATTTAATTTTAACTTTGGTATTTTTTCAGCTTATAATCATTACTTACTTTACTTACTAGCTATAAATATATAGCAAAAGAAGAAAGGAGAACCATGTATAGTATAAGAGATCACTATCATTATATACCATTGAAGCTCTGAGTTCAAATATTTTTAACTACTAAAACACCATCCCTGGAAAATATTATTGTATACTAAAGTTAGGGAAACTTTTAAATAAGACTTTCATATTAATTGATAATTTTTCTTGGCACTTTATAATACATATAAAAATAGTGCTCTATGTTTATATTTTTTTGAATGTTCTGATTAACAGATCTTCTCATTAAGTACCTTTCCCTTAATTACTTCATGTAAACAGTCTCAATGTTTCTGATAAGGAGTACATACTGAAAATAAACACTTTCATAAGCAACTTTGTTTTTCATTCTACATGAAAGTGGTCTTCAGAATGAATAAAAATATAGTCCCAAGAGAAGTTATTTATATGCTCTAGAACTAAAAATTGAGTATTCTAGATTATGCAAATTTGGTAATAGCTAACATTGCCACATGGTCAGGGGATAACACTTCTTTGGACAAAATAGTCAGTGTTTACTATAGTGAGCTTGATCTCTGTGTTTTCAGTGCCAGAGATATTTATGATTCTAAGTATACCATACATAGCTATTAAAGGTGAAAGAAACAGCAGGGGCATGGTTCCAACTGCTTAGAAAACAGTTGTAGAAGATGTTTATTAAAGCTGGCTCTCAAGTGACAGATAAATGCATAAAATTCTATTATGTATGCTTAATTCAGCATGCTGCAAATTTAAAAGCAGATAGATCAAAACAAGAGATATTTAAAAAATAATAAAGACAAAATTCATCTATGTCACTGTGTGATAGGAAAATATTGCCTTAAATGTGATCTTCTTTTGGTCTTGCAAGGACTGTGTTGTCACATTTATGAAACAAAATTAAAAGCAAATTAGTAGGCTTTCATTTCTTTAATTGCCTTGTACCAACCTTTAAAAAGATCTACTTAAGTGGGATTTGTGAAGCCAAGATATTATTGAATAATTATTGATTCATAATTCTTTTTTATTACTGTGTGATGTCTAGTTTAAAAAATAAACAAATGAAAAAATAAAATAAAAAAAGCACATATAAAATAATTCTTTTGTGTACAGCTTTTTCCACCACCCAAAATTCTGCTGCATAATTTTTGAGGTGTCCCTTGCTCAGGACTAGTACATGTTTCATTTTCACTATCCAGAATCATTATTTATAGAAAAAAATGTGCATTATTATAGATGATGAGCTGTGAAATCTTCACATGATTACAATGTCAGTTCCTTGGTTGTCTGGAGCTTTTTAAAATGCCAATAAATTTGCGAGCTCCCCTAAATGTGCCTTTTAACCTTTGTTCCCAAAGGTAAAGGGTAAGATTTTTAATCAAGCAGCAATTTATCTTTAATTAGGAAAACATAATTAGGTATTATCACCTAATTGCAATTACTGGTTGGAGAAAGTCACATTTCATGAGCAGTGACCCATATTGGACTATAGCTCTCGTATGACTGAATTTTGCATCTGTATTTATATTTGGCAGCTAGCCAATGAAATTTAAAAGGCAATCACTATGCTGCTGTGCAATTCAGGTGTCAAAGTCACCAACTCTAAATAAGAAACCAAGAAATCCTTCTTAAACCATAACTTAGCTGTATCTGTTTCCTGCTCAGACATCAAGTATAAATCAAAACACTTGTATTAAAAAACGTGAAATAGGCTAGAGAATTATTCCACACTTCATTTCCGGTATTGTTAAAAATAGTTTAATGTCTCAAGGCACCACTATGGTTGAACATCAGATACATGGGTAACCAGCTAATCTACTATGCTGTAAAGTCAATAAATAGCTTGTGCAATAATTGAAAGCAAATTTCTAGAGAACTGTTAAGTGTACAGTAGGCACGTGTATTATAATACAAATAGAAAACAATGAGTCCTAGAAAAAGCATGTTGAGCACCGTTGTGGCATTGTTTGTAATTCTTTACTTAATACTACGTAAACCTTACATTTACAAAAGAAAAGACTAACTTTTTAAAGTTACACTCAAGGTTGCTTTTTGTGCTATCTCCATATAAGTGAATGAATCTAGTTCGTAGGCGTACTTTTAGAAGTTGTTGGATCTTGATCAGCTTCTGTTGCACTGGTAGATTCATTCAAGTGAGAGCTCAAGTTTTCTGAGGTCAAATGGGAGGATTTGTAGACAATCTCATTGAAGTCAGATCTGATGCAAACCAGAGGAGCGTCATTCAATTGGTCTTCCACTGAGACCTGTGTATTTTCTCGAGTGATTCCCATGTCTTTGCTATGTTCTGATGGAGATTTTCTTTTCATGCGAGTGTAAGTTTTGTCTTGATTCTCCATGCCTTGCTCGTTTTTCAAAAACCGTCCAAAGAACCAAATGAAGAATCCAAACCACGCAAAAGCTATCAGGCTTGGAACAAAGGCCAGACACTTGACATCAAGGCTAGCCCCTATGAATCTGCTGTGCAAGAACATGTCACCCTCAACATATGTTTTATTAGTCCGAGGGTTAGTATGATTAGACCTCCATTCCCAAGACAGTTTGGTTCTGTTCAAATCCTTCAAGCTTTCTGAGTCTTTCACTGTATATATCTTCTGCCCTGGCCCAATGTACTGTCCATATTCATGAGGTTTATAAAATATTTGATTCTTCCACATATTAAGATCCAAAATCAAGACAAGAAAGATAACTCCATAGTTAAACCATTTACCTGCATTTAAAAAGAAATATTGCATTAGTCAAAGACCCATAAAACCGCAAAGGGGTTTTCTCAATAAAATGAATATAATAATATCACAATATAAATTGTCAGTGTTTTTGACTTGCTAACAATTAATTTTTGACAGTGCTATGCTACAATAAAGAGAATTGGCAAATGAAATTTACTAAATGTATTCTAGGCATACAAAAAATTTATTCAGATCCCTGAGTTAGTAATTTATAATAGTAGTGAGTTTCCTTCTTTTAAAGCACCATAATTATATTCAAACTTGATTCCATAAAGGGTATTCTGTACAAGACTTCATTTAATGTTGAAAACAAAGTTATAATGAAATTCTTAAGAAAGTTCAATGTATGATTGAACATCTCCTATAGTCTTATAATTATGTTTGGGGAAGAAATAAATCATTTTAAAATCAACCACAGTAGTATATCAATTGAATTCACATTGTTATTTGTAGGTGACCTGTTGATTAAACCATTAGTTGATGTAATTCAGATCAATAACCCTTGAGCATTCACTTTAAGACTTTAGAAATAATTGCATCGAGTCCTCATTGAACAGAATGCATTTGTCAGACATGTAAATATAACCAAATCTAATGAATTGCTTTATAAACATGGTCTGAAAAAAACTAGCTACTATTATTTCTTTGTAGCATTTAAAATATTACACGAATGTTATTTAGTGATATTCAAATGGTATCTTTAGATTCTAATATAATATTTATTATGTTATAAAAATACTACAATATGAAGTAAATAATAGTAATAGAATAATGTCTATCTCATAGGTTTGTTGTAGAAAAGCAGTAATATATGTCACAGGCACTAAAAGTTTTATTTATAATTTTATGTATTAAGCTAAAAACTATTTTCTTTTATATATGAACATAATACTATTGAACATTTTAAAATTACTATTTCATCTGTTTATGCAGTTTGCATGCACATTCGACTAAAATGTATAGCTACTTTAAAATGCAGCAAATGTGACTATGAGGAATTTAGGAGAGTATTCATTATATTCATTAAATACTTTCACGCTCCTACTACATACAAGGTTGGAGGGCATCATCATGGCTCCAAAATTTACCTGCTGTGTGATTTTGGTCAGTTGCTTAAGTTCTCTAAAGCACAGTTTCCTTATAAAAACTATATAAATATAGTATTTATTAAAGTTGTTTATATTTCATGAGATTGTTAGATGATAAGCATGATGCCTATTAAATAAAAAAGTAAAATTATTAAAGCCTGGCTTAAACCCTGATAATATCCATTTGCATGAGAAGGTACAACTTGCTCTCTATAAAGAATGTATTGATGTTAACACCTTTTTGTTTGATTAGATCTCTGGCTTGACTTTTCTTTTGTTTTATTATTAGTATGAGACTTTTAGTTTGGAAGATTTAGGCAGTGATTTGAACTTAGTGCCAAATGTGACAAATACATTGTCATGTCTGGAATTAATGTTTCCGATTGTTTTCTAGCTTGAATATGCAAAACAAAAAATCAAATACAAAGGCAAGCATCCTTACTAAACATTCCTTATGTTCTAATAGACAGTGTAGAGCATGTTTGTAGATGGTGATGATCCATGTTTCTATCTTTCAAAGGGATTTCACCATCTTGTTGGGGAAATAGAACAGAGACATCAAAAAATACTAGGAGACGATATTTGAGTGGTGCCATAGGAATTATACAAACTATAAATGTTGCAGATGTGGAAAATATGGAATAAATATTTAGGGATAATTTCTCCAGAAAAGATTTTGGAGGAGAAAGTAGTTCATGTGGTCACTGAAGATTAGGCAGGACAGAGCACACTTGGGACGGTTTTATATTTCTTTTAGTATATGCTTTAGAGAGCTGCATATTGAACAGCATATTGAGAAAGATGAAGTGATATAGAAAAGCAGAGGCAAGGGAGGAGACGAGGAAAAGTTTGGAGAATATTCCTGGAAAAGAAAGGTAGACAGGATTACAGAGAGTTGAAGAGGAAAAGTTCATAGGTTCTCATCTTCTATCAAAAAGGCACTAATCTGTAGTTTCCATGGCAGACGAAGGTGTAGAGAGGCACTGAGTTTTCCTTTTCTCTAGGAGAATCCCCTTATTCTCCACCATGAATTGTATCTATTACAAATCTAGACCAGATGGTAGAGGCAAGTGTCCGTAAGCCTACATGCCTTACCGCCACTTTCTTGACTCTTAGAGGTGCCTTGGAGGAAATGTGTGCGCCTCTTTAGGTCTTTGTAAAAAAAAAAAATCACAAAACAGCACAATCTTTACAAAGGGGTCTCTTTTTCTAGTTTTTGCTTGTTGTTTGTTTTTGTACTGGGACTCTAACTCAAGACCTAATGCTTGCCAGGAACGTGCTACTGAGTTATATCTCCAGGTCTCTGTTTCTAGATCTTGAAGGATATTAAAATAGAAGAGAGAAATACCCTAGAATCAGGGAAAATGAAGAGGAATATTTAAGAGTTTGGCAAAAGAATAGTTTCCTGGTAGGGAGGAGATGCTCAGTGTGTGGTAACAGGCAAACAGAAAACTCAAGAAAATTACAGAGTGTACGAGCAAGTGAGTAGATGTTGAGAAAGGGCATTAAGGACAAGAGGAGTTTTTTCCACTCTTTCAAATCTTTTTTCTAAAAGTCATGTAGTGTTGGGTCAGCCTGACCACTTACTTTTCATAGCGAAGAGGAATTTTATTTCTCAGATGACCTGACATCTGAATATTTAGATGGGGCAGGCAAGGAGCAAATTAAAAATCCGTTACCTAACTTCAGTGAAAGGATCCCACTACTTCACCCAATATTTACCAGTTTGCAAGAGGGAAAATATAAATGACAAAAGGTTCACACTGGAAATTGGCAGGTAGAAGTCTCATCCTGATACTAAACTTAAATAACATTAAACTAGGTAACCTATTTAGCCTCTCCTGACCAGTTATTTTACATTCAAATTAAGAAACCAAACTATGTATCTTTTTTACTTTTTGTCTTTTTGAGACAAGGTCTCACTATGCAGTTCAGGCTGGCTTTGGGCTTACTTTGTAGCCCAGGCTGGTCTCAAACTCACCATGATTTTCCTGCCTCAGCTTCCCAGCTGATGGGATTACAGGTGTGCACCACCATGCCTGGTCAATATGTTTTAGTTCTATATAATTCTGCCTTTCTTCCCCAAATCCTACTTACTAGCTATCAGGAAGAGTCCAATTCTTTTCTGTGAAAATAGAGAATAACATCAGTGTAATGACTTCAGTGGATTTTTTTGTGAGGATAAAATGAGAGGCTAAATTTGAAAGTTTTCAGAAACATACGGTCTGCCAAAAATGTAGGGTGGCTTTATTTCTCCAATTTCTTTGTCATTCCAAGTAATATTAGGTCTTAGCAACAGAACAGAGGAAAAGAAAGGCACTGTAAGGCTTGTAACAAAGATATTTCGTAAATGTTAATGGATATTTCAGTTTGGATAAATTGGCATGTATTACTGAGCACTCACATCTGCAGGTAGATTCCATGGGACCACTTATCCAACAGGACTCAGTGTGGAGCTATATGTGAATCTGCTTGTAGCTCTGTGCCCCATCTGAGAAGCTGTGTGGGACTGGGGACACATGACCTGGGAAGAGGACACTGCTTCACTCCCATATCCCCAGTGACATCACACGCTCTCTGACTCCTGTGGATGGAGCAGGGTCCATCTCCTACTGTCATGGTCGCTAAGCCTAAAGTGGAAGCTGCTAAAAGAGCAGAAGAAATGACTCGTCTTTTATTTTTGTGTGATCATGCCACCTGATATGATCTCAAGTCCATTTATCTATTTGTCCAGAGGAAAGATGTTTATCTTTTTCTCTATCATCCATTTTTTCATTTTCCTCACACAGTATTTTATGAGCTGGATAATGCTTTCTCATCTGTAAAAGACACATTCTTTTACTTTGTGGAAATCTAGTAGACAAAGCCAGATAGGGCATTTCTGTGTTATTGTTTGTAAAGTGAGCGAGTTGAGCTATGTAATCCTTAAGGTTTTTCATGCCCCTAAAAGTCTCTTTGATGAGTCTGTGAAATAAAAATCACCTAAACCTTATGTTTTATGATGGCTTGGAAAAATCTCACCATTAGAGCAAAATAGATGAAATACACAATTTTTACATGGAGAAAGATTTCCTTAAAAACATATATTCTGAGAAACTCTGCTTGCCATAAAAAAATAAATCTGAGTCCCTGACGTGACCTACATGGAAAACACGTAGCATACACAAGGGGAAAGAATACAAAGTGCTTATAATGTACAGTCATTTTCCATTTGTGCATGTGTGATCCAGAGTAACGAGAGGTTTGGTATTTCAGCATTAATCATATGAGAGCTTTTGCATTTCCTCCTGTTGTTTCAACTACATAGCATAATGTAAATCAGCAAGGAGGCAGAGTAAGAATCCATACGTTATTGCCATTAATTTCCCTATTGAAATATCTCACTGTCTTCTCTAATGAGAACCCACTGTGTGGTGTTGATAGCATTACCTCTTTCTAGCATCTTGTACATTTAATGAATCTTTCTAATTGTCAAAATGGTATTATAATGAAAACTGTATCTTTTTACTTTGTGGGAGTTTGTGAAATCCTGTGAGAGTTAATTTTAAAGGGATTCTTTATTAAATATCCTCATTTAACATACCAAATGGCAACAATTTGGTGGAAAGTTATTTTCTCAACTAAGGAATAAATCTATAAAGGACCAATATTTTACCATAAAATTAACTTTGATGAGTCAACTATAAAGCTATATTATTTTTAAATCCTTTACTCATCAGAGTTGCTACTTAGCCTAGTGAGTCAACTGTGCCAGTGGTCAATCCCTAGTAATTGTAGGACACTAGTTGGCCACACATCTGAGACAGGTCACATTCCACAAAGCCATTTAGCATCACCAGTGGGACAGCTGGAAACCATGGTGCTGAAGACAAGTTTCAGATAAATAAAAGGATAGTTTTCTATTACTCTTTTTGATCATATTTAACATCTTCTTATTCCAGACAGAATGGGAAACAGGGCTCAGTGAATTAGTACCTCTTCAAATTTCTCTCCACGTAATTTAGGGCTAGAAACCATATTAAATGCTTAGGACATGAGGAAACCATTCAGTAAACTGAAGATATTTATTTACTAATTTATGAATTGATAATGATTCTTAAGACTTAAACAGCAAATGAATATAACTTCTCAAAGTGTTTCTCCTGTCTTGATACTTCCTAAGTGGGAGACTATTTCTTTAGGATGTAATCCAATATGACAAGTACAGAGTGTTTGGTAGATCACTTTGTTATAATAAAATAAAAACAAGAGACCACGTAGGTGTACTTTATTAGATGATCCTTGGACTACGACTTATTAGTGGATATGAACTATTGTTGTGTTTATTTCTGCTCTCAAGATTGTGGTTTAGGATTTTGACACATATGAACTCAGAAAAATGTCTGTTTTCCAACATGAGACTCTGAGACAATAGCCTAGAGGAAAATGTAATCAGATTCTAATGTTTTGAATTAAAGGCATGTGTTACAACTATCTGATAGATTCTAGGCTGTTGCTGAAATAGAGTATAATCTGGAAAACTGGGAAAAGTAAAATATTCATGTCTCAAACATTATAATTAATTGCACACTGCAAATCCTTCCTTTGGCTGTGGAGACAATTGTTGATGGGAGGTAGAATTTTATCAAAAAACAATGCCGTATATGCATAAATGAAGATGAGACACCTCAGCTTGGGTAAGGAAACTAGCTCAGGTCCGCAAGGACTGACAGGTTATAGGCAAAGCAACCATGGAGATGAATTTTAAACAAATAAAAAGAATTGATGCTCCATAAGCAAACATAGTTAACTCTTAGACCTGTACAAATGCACTGAAAATGGAAATTACTTCACAGAGAGACTAGAAAAAAAATCCCAATTGACAAAACAACAAAAGCTCTTTGTGTACTTTGGATAAATTCACAATCTTCAGAGACTGTCATTGTGTACAAGATTCATCATATTTTCTTATAATGAGTCCCTTGCTAGTATTGCCACATGGAATATTCTGCTGGATGGACCACTGTCCTACCCCCTTCTCAGCTGGTCTCCTCATCTGACTGACATGGGAGAACACTTTCAGGAAACAATCTCTGGTAACCTGTTTGCTGGAAATTATGTACCTAGGAAAATAAAATGAATCATTTTTATTCATTATGTTTCACAGTCTCACCATTGCAAACAACCTATGCTCCCACACGGCTCAGGAAACAGAAATAGAACACAGAACTACAGAGGCTTGTTTACTTCCACATTTTCCACTTTTGCCAAAAGGGTTCCCGTGGGCATCACTGTGCCAACAGTGTGAATTCTCTCCTCACGGCTGCACAGGCCTTCCTTCTGGCCTTTCGACCAACCCCTCCTAATTTACTCAGATGATGGCCACCAATGGGATACTTCCTTTGTCTGGCTGAGATGACAGATGGCAGAGCTTCCACTGGGATTGGCATTAATAGGACTCAGAGGAGTTTCTGAGGCTGAATTAAGAAGCCACTCCTCTCACTCTCCCCCCAGAGACAATGCACCATGTTTTTAAATCCACCTATATACTCACTTTATAGGTAAAAGGGAAGAGGGAAGAGGCTATTATTATATAGTTGCTTTCAGCATTTACTTCAAGAGAAGAACATTAGACCTGGACTAAATGCTCAGTGTGACTTACTCACTACCCAGTTACCCCCTCTGTTACTGGAGTCAAAATTCCAAAAACTATGTATTTTAACACATCTTTGGGTAAAGATGATTTATTTTTATAAGCTGTAGCCAAGCTTATAAAATGAAAGCTCATACATACTGTAGCAAACCATCTGTCAAGGGGGATCCAGATGAGCTAAACAGATGCAACAATTTAAGTTCTTTCTGACATGCATAAATAAAGCTAGCTTAGAATCAGGATTAAAAAATACTCAAATCCTAAATGCTTTTAAAATATCAATGGGAGTTCATCTATCTTACATAACCATCTACACACACAGTATTTCATCAGAAGAGAGCATTTTTCCATTCTTGGCTTTTTTTGTGCCTGAGGACTCCAGACAGTAGATAATGGCAGAGGACTCCAAACAGTAGATAAAAGATAAGAGAGCTCTGTCTCTGCTCTCCTCAATGTTTTGGAATTAGATAGGAAACACAAACTCTGGATGAATAAAATGAAAGGCTTCTAGTGAAAAATAATGTGAAATTTTATGGACCACTTACTACATGGCAGGCAGTTTTCTGAGTGCCTTGTACACATTCATTAATTCTCACCACAATCCTGTGGGATAAGCACCATTACTGCCCCCACTTAAGAGACAAAAATTGAGCCTCTGGGATGTTAAGCAATTTATGAGGGCCACACCAGCAGTGCACACAGAGCTAGAGCCCTTATATGCAGCCTCTATGCTCCACTGGTTTACAATGTACTGTCATCTCTAGATCATACGACCATAGTAGCTGCAAGCAAGATGGAGACTCTTGGACTCTGGGAGACCCTTAGATGTCCTTGTCTGGGCTCTTGTAGTATAGAAAAAAAACAACAAAAACAAAACAAAATAGAAACACAAGTCGGTAAAGGAAAGAGGAAGCAATCTAGGGTCTGAAAATCCTCTTCCTATCCCTGGCTCTGGCTTCTTCAGTGATCACCTGGACTAGCACCTTTCTGCAATCACAATCCATCTTGAGACATTTTCTGTTGGACCCTGTTCTGAACTTTCCTGCTCCTAGAGGGGCTCTATAATGTGCCTTTCTCATTGGCCACTCCATTTCCATTAAATTTGCATTGTGCACTTTGGCTTTTGATTTTAATAGCTGCATGTGAAAATAATGAAAGCTGAGATAAGAGGAATTCTGTCAATAGAAAATGTTTCTCAGACCCCAGTGTTGCTCCAAGAATGGTCCTTGGCCTCCTGTTCAGGGATCACTTGGAGAGCCGAGAGAATGTTTCAGGCTCACTCTCATACCTCAGACACTGTATTCTGGGTGTGCTGCTGAAGGTTTTTTTTTTTTTTTTTTTTTCCTCGTTCTTTTAACAAGCTTTTCAAGTGATTCTCACACTCTCACTGATGGATACAGGGTTTTGTTTAATCACCTCAGTGGCTAGACTATGTTTTCTTATTAAGGAAGCAATAAAACCTCCCTTAAAAAAATACAACTGTGGAGGAGATAGTCTACAAGTTAGCTTCAGCAGTTCACGGCTCATATGGAGATTCACAGGGTTCTCACTGTTCAAATATGAAAATACATATGACAGTGCAGTATTTTGGAAATTTTCTGTGGTTTTCCCCAGAAACAATTGTCTTATTTAGTGGTGTAAAATAAAAGGCCCTTCACAGAGGACTAGTTACTAGTGCAGGGAAGCAAAATCTTCAGCTGAATAAAAAAGAAGGAAGAGCACAAGTATCAAAACAGGGAGGAGGAAAGTTCTGACTCTCCTGAGCCTCCGCGTCTGTAGCCATCTTCTCAAGAGTTTTAATCCAGAATCTACGCTTTCATAGAAACAAGCTGCATTTAGCACAAATTGGATTTAATTTGTTTATGGTGGAGCCCTTCACTCCAAAACCCTCACCCATTCTATTTTATTTTAAACTTAAGCTTAAGAATATCCACAGCCATTCTTGTAGATCCAGGAAATCATCATTTTCATGATGAATTTCAGGAAAAAACTCACATGTGGTTCCTCAATCAGAAAGGAACAGATCTAAATTATCAATATTACTTGAGAAACTTTTCCAAAGTCTCATTCCTGGGGCCTTCTTCAGACCAAGTAGATCAGAACCATTATAGATGGAGCACAATAATTCCTATGTTTATAAAGGGATTTGGCAATTAGCAAACTGTACACCCTCACAATATTCCTATCTTCTGGGAAATCTTATTAGTGTGCAACATCCAATATAAAAATTTAGCCTTTCTTTTCAGGTTTTAGAAAATGCTGTTTGGTGGGATAAGGGTTTGAAGCCATGAGTCTGCCTCTCTCTAATTATATAGAAAGCTTTATCCTAAAGCTGCACACATAGCCCCCTTCCAAGGTAGCACGATTTTTAGATGTAATTTTATATTAATTCTTAAATAAAGCATTCAAAATTGTATAAACATTTAACACTACAAGCCTTGAATCTACCCCTTCTATACATTTGTATATATAGCAAAGCCATTTAAAATAGTATTAAAATAAAAATTGTTTTTAACAGCTTGATTTTTTTTTCAAATCACTGTGTTCCCTAATTCTTTCCTTCCTTTTTTCTTAACCCAGTGCTCTGCATTTAAGCAGTTTATTTTTATCAGACATTCTCATAGCCAGAGACAATATTAGTGCAGTGACGGCCTGGGACAAGAGCTGAGAGCAAGAACAGATGGTTCAGGCAAAGACCCACCCATAGGGATATGATGATGTCCTGTGTGTGATAGCTATTTTAGAAGTCCAAGAAGGTAGCTTGCTGCAGAGATTAAGTGGGGACTCTGAAACCACACTGTGTGATCTGAACTCAAATTGATTGATTTATCCAGTGAATTTAATAGAAGGACATCATTCATTTTGAATAGGAAAAGACGCCAGCTGCATTTTCCCTATTCATGAGCTCATTCTCTAATTTAAGAAGGTCTCCTCACATTCAAAGCAAAAAACAGCCCCCTATCTGAGAAGCAAAGGTATTTTTTTTCCTCTAGTACTCAGACATTTTCTGTGCTTGGGCTATTTTTATTCAGCAGCACAGACGGTAGTGTAAGCACAGATTTCTTCAGCAGTTTTTATTATAGCAGGTGTGGGATTCTAGGCCATTGTCCTTAAAACACACGTTCATTCCCTGAATGTGAACAGCTTGAGAACTAATACCACTCTTTATCTACGATCATTCAGCTGTCTGCTTCTTGTTATAAGTTAAAAAAGAAAAAAGGTACAAAATGTAACTCCAGGAAATCTTTTTTAGATAAAAATGAGATGTCATGAAAGAATATTATAATAAATCATATTTTAGTCATTGCAAAAGTAGAAAATATCTGAAAATGAAACAATCTGGGGACCCACAAAAGAATCACTTGATACAAACCTGTACTCAGTCACAGATGTAGATTTTACAAAATCAAGTAAGTGGCCTACTTTATCATACAGTATATCATAATCACAGGCATATAGACTGACTGGTGCACTGAATACTACTGTCTTATCTTAGCAGTAAACAAAAAAGAACAACGTGAATTAGTGTTGAATGCATACCAAACTGTGAAAAAGAATCACTCAATGAGCAAGATCAAAGCAGAGTGATGCATGGCAGATGGTTCTTGCCTCTTTGCTAATCATACAAGGTGTGTGATGAAGCAAACAAACAAAACTACAGGAAAGGACATTGTTCCCAATCTCCCTCAAAATATTTCCCCATCTTTCAGCACATTTATCCCATCATCCTTGCCATTCCTGAAGCAACTCTGGAAGTCCTCTTTGGTGAGTCTCTTTATAAGATGTGATAAAAATTCAGTGAATGCTGCTGATGCCATCCAATAAAAGTCAGCCTCAGAAAACATTATAGTATGTCTTCATCCACTTTACTTACCAGATCTGGTATTATGTGGTTTCTGATTCTTCCACAAAGTCAAAATAACAGTGAAAGGTAAGTACTTTGAATCAATTCAGGACATCAAGGCAGCCACAACAGCACACTAAGGACATAAAATAGGACTTCCAGAAATACATAGAAAGTAGCAAGCATGATGAGGTGTGTTTTAGTGAGGAGGATATTTTAATGCAGGTTCTTGGCAATGATTCTTTTACTGTAATACCTTTAAAACAAATTTAAATATTCACTGTATTTTTTATCACACTTCACATACAGGTATGCTGGACCTGCCATTGAAGGGATTTGTATTTCCCGGCTCTCTTTCATTCTAATAAGACTATTTTCTAGCTATCACCAATACAACATGAGTGGAGGTGACATATTTCTTTTCCACATGAAGGTGGAGAAGAAGCAAGTAAGCCTTAATCATTTTCCCCATTCTTTTCATTTCTATCTGCCTACTGGTTGCTAACAGTGAAACTGCCAAAGACACTGAGTCTCCTACGGATGGTACTATGTTTCCACTCAACCTGGAACCACCACTTACTGTCAGAGAGAGATAAAATTAAATATATGCCTCTTAATGTTATAGTTTTGTTCTTTTACAGCAAGCCATGCCTAGGAGATCATCCAGCTCTGTTCAAAGTCAGATACCACACCTGTTATGTGAATGTGATATTCTTCTTTGAAGATCTTCTGCAAGAAAGGGATCTTGAATTGCATGTGAGGAGTGTGCAGGCCAGGAAGGTTTACATCAACATCACCCATGAAGTGTGGAAATTCCCAGTCCTGTCAGAGAAAATCAATATGAAAACATGTTTGTGATTTGTTTCATTCCTAACAGCAAAACACTCCAAATTAACTTTTTATAAACATTTATTTTAAAGTCATTTAAATGCAGACAGCTGTTGGATGTATCAGTTTCATTCTGTGTGATGGTTATTTTATGTACATTAGGTAGCACTACGCATTCAAAATAAAAATTAAGTCATAACTTAGATTCTTGGATTTTTCTCTTTGATGTGGTAATGAGAAACTAACACAGAAATGATTTACATCTATGCATGTTCATCTCTTTCATTCCAGAGAGCTTGTCTTAAATTTTCAGAGAAAGGAACAGATGTACATTTAATAAATCTGGAGTAAATGTATTATATTTTGCCTTGCTACTTTTCAACAATATGAATTTGATAATAGTATGTACTGTATAAGAATATAAAGTAAAGAAGTTTTGATTAATTTCACCAAGTTTTTCAACTCATACCCAGGGGCTTTAATTAATCATCTCTGATACAAACTATTACAATGTGTACAAATATCAACGACTCCGGTCTTATTCTTTTGCAATTCAGATTGATTTGAGCCAAAAGATAGAGTAGCTGACGTGATAGCATAAGAGACCCATTGTGAATTAATTCCCAAGTTGCCATTAGTTATTTCCTTGTAGTCAAGGTGAAATCGGGGAGAATAACCCTCTCTCTTAGAAGGAAGGGAAATGGGTGCACAGGAGACAGGTTTAGGTGTCTCATCTACTAGTTGTTTTTAGCTAGCAGCATCAAATTAGAGGTCTTAACTAGCATAAGAAGAAGAATGCTAGGTCTGTAGAAATTTTTGAGGGGGATCACAAGCCTAAATATAAGTTATGTATAATTTTACTTTAAATACCTAAATTACTACTAAATGATCAGTCCTATATTTAGTTGATATTTTTAACCAACTTGAATGTAAAGCCATCATGAACAAAATATTAATTCATTACTTTCAATATATTAATTAAATATAAACAGTTAAATTTATCCAAGGTTTCTATAAATACAACTGATAAACATCACTAATGACATCATGCCTGGACATTTTAGGGGTTTTAGTGTCTAGTCCAACCTGCTGGCAAGGCAGGGAAAGCAGAACCCTGAGGACGGACAGTGTGTGGGTGGTGGTAACCATCAGAGCTGCTAGTGTCTACCCGCTTTCTGATCTATGGACCATTTCAAGCTGCTCCTAGGAATTAAAGAAAATGCAAAAGTGCAGTAGCATCCTTTTATCAGTTGTGCATAAATTTCTCACTGGTTTCACCATCCCTCATGTTTCAGATACCATCAGCAAACAGATATTTAATTTAGGAAATTCAGAAAACCTAAAGCCCTAGGGAAGAATGAGCATTTTGATATTAGTAGAAAACAAATTGGTCATAACACCTCTGAACTGTAACTGAGGTTGAAATGTAGCACTTACTTTTTTCCTTGCACTGATACCATCTCTGTTCTTTTTATGTTATTTGGAGAATTCTTGCAAAGAACGCTGACAATAAATTTAACCTTTTGTTAAACTACAACTGATGAAAAAGTATGCTTGGTAAATAAAACAATTACAGTGATAACCTGGCTCATGAATTCAGTTCTCTCCACTCAGTTTTTCTGGTCGCAAACCAAACTGGAACTGGATTAGAACCGAATGAAACTTCACTGTAAAGTCAACATTGAACCAAATCATTGAATTTGAATCAATTCTTGTCTAACACAGTTTGCAACCAAAATTGTGGTAAGAATTGTTGTGAATCGAGGCATCACTGTAGTACAACAGTATCTTTCACTTGCTCTGGATAAGGATACAGTATTATCAATAGAGTTACTCGCTTTTTAATTTTTGATGTAAGAAAGTGAATGTTTGTTATTAGCAATTGGGCCAGTCTTTTATAATTGTCTTCTTTTTGGAAGGGCAGTTTTTGAATGCTCCTATTTAATTTTTCCTTCTGTGAAACTAACATTTTCTACTGGGTGTGAAATTGGTTGAAAGTGATCTCCAGAGATTTCTTGTGGACTGTGATCAAAATCCAATTTTCTAAAAAAAAATAGTTTTTCAATAATTTTTCTCCTGTAAGGAAACAGTGAGTAGAAGAAAAAAGAGAAAAGAGATATTCTGGGTCTTTATCTGGAGGCTTAACTTTTGTTTTCAGAAGAGATCAGGGAAGGGAGTTGGTGCCCGGGAGTGAAGGGGTGAAATGTGAATGAATAGGTAGTACCACATAAGAAAGCAATTTTAAGAGAATAAAAAAGAGACGATGTCTTATTCATAAAGTCTCACAGAGCCACTCCTAATATAGTCATTACGTGTTGTTTTTCAAAAACTCTTTAACTTAATCTCTTGACTCCCTGCTGCATTCTCTCTCACAATTAACAAAATTGCACTTCCATTCCTACTCTGTATACATTCTCAGGTTCAATATTCTTATGGATATATTTGCTACCATTTTGCAGGACATTTTGACCTCATTTTAGTGGAAAATGAAGGTCAGTGAAACCTTGGGTATTTCTTTAAATAAAGGAGAAAGGGAAGACAGAACGGCATTTTTGAATCTCTAGTTTCAGTCTCTTCATCTACAAACGATTACCGAATACATCAACTTCACAGGCTCTTTGGGAAGGTGAGATAATGCTTCGACCACATTTGACACATTGCTGGAGACAGAGGGTAGAGTCATGGAAATGACTGATAAGCATGGCTCATTTCCGAGTATGATTCTAAGATCTTTATTCTGACAGGGAAGCAGAGGAAGCAGACAAATCTGTTTTCAGAGTCCCATACTGGTCCTTTCAAGGTTAAGGTAATAAAGAAAGGCGTCTTCTCCTTTCTGCCAGCATCCATTGTATAGCTACTTCCTTACCTTTAACTGGCACTTAGGTCAGAGTTGAGTTCTCCCAGAGGCCCCTTTGGGTCTGGTCAAGAAGGGTTGTTTCCCTTAGAGGCATAAAGCAACGGCCTCATGAGGAGAGGAAAGAGCAAGAGTTTATTGGTTTCTTCCTCACGGTATGTGACATAACTGTGGTGAGGTCCAGACAGCACGGTGGTATTCACTAATGGTGCACAAAAGGGACGCATTGCTACTATGTATGTGGAGGAAGGAGATACCAACGCAGGCAGCCAAAGACAAAGAAAATCAGCAGATAAATTATTAAAATCTTGCAATGTTCTAATATCATCATAGGCTATATGAATATATTTATGACTATGTATATACATGCACACACACACACACACAAATGACCCTGAAATCTTGTTATCAAAGATTCATTTTCCCCAGCTTTACTGAGGTAGAATGGAAAAATAAAAATTTTAAATACTTAACAAAAGTCACAAAGGGATGTTCTAATAAATATGTTTTATGAGATGTTGTCACAATCTATTTAAATAACATATCCATTTATAGGTAAGAAAATTTGCCTCAGAGTAGTTAAGTCACTTGTCCATAGTGACAAAAATGCCATGCAGCAGAGCCCCGGATTTATCTGGCTCCAGATAATATACATTTTCTGCTAGGGGAGGCTATCTCTCACCCTGAAAAGTCACATTACTTCCTGTTTTACATTTAGAATTGAAATTATTTTTACCTGTTCTGTGCATTCTTACTGAGAAACAACTACTAATCTCTCAATGAGCCAGTGGCAAGAGAGATTTAAACCATTTTTTTTCTTAGAGGACTTTCCTTTGAGTCATATGACCCTAATGTGAACAAGAACATCAACTCTAATTCTTTCTCCATGAAACAAATGTCTGCAGGAATTGCTGTCTTCTAATCAGACTGTAATGAGTGGTGAGATTCAACTAGTGGATGATTGACAGCAAACACTGCGACTGTCTTGACATTGTGACTACGAATGCATAACCAGCCATCCACAGATTGTATACAAGTGCTATGAGAACCATATCTTTCTGCATGCATGCATGGAAAGTATATATTTTGAACACAAGATAAAAACATTTAACTTGAAGAATGACAATGAAAATGTGTTGGACTTCCAGGAGAACATGGCAGATAGATAGTAGCAGCTACGGAGGCTCTCTGAGATACCCCATTTAATATCCAGGAATGGTATGGTACGAGAAGTCCTAAGCAAGGGGAGATACGCAAGGCCGACACAGGAATGAACTAAGCTAAAAGAAACCAACTAGAAATCCAATCCTGGTGCTATAACAGGAACAGATAAAATCTCAGCGCGGGAAGCTAGAACCCAAGCCACTGGAAGCCATGATTTGAATTTCCTGCTGCTGCTGCTGCATCCAAATCTGCAGGGCAGGAAGAGAGACACACGAAAGCTCTGAGGGCAGGAATCTGCGAACGGAGTTGAAAGCAGGACTAGCAGGGAGCCCTACATCGACTTGCAGTGAGTGAGTGGAACGGGACCCTTTCATAGAGTAGGAAGCTCCAGCAAAGGACATAATGGGACCGGGCAGACTTGCCAGAACAGGACGCTGCAGTGACATTAGCCACATATTTCCCTCTCAAGCAGGATTGGTAGGGAGTGCCTGGCCTGCACCAAGCAGCTGACTAAGACCCAGTAGGCTAGCCCAAAGCAGGTCGCAGTGCCTGGAGGTGCACCCTAGCAATGAAGCCCTCGGTAGATTGACCTGGAGGGGCAGGCCCAGTAGAGGCTGCCCACGTCTGTGTCTCCTTAGTACATTGCAGTGGGTGGGAACACCTAGCCGGCCCAATTCAAACAAACTGTAACCAACGAAGAGAAAAAAGTTGGGCCTCCTACATTTGCTTGTATGGAAGCAACAAAAAGTATGGGAAGAGGAAGCAACAAGAAAGGGTCCTCAGTCCCCAATCCTGAGAACACTGATCCAGGAAAGGGAAATGCAAAGGAAGACAGAAAACATGCAATATCAGACATGGCACCAACAGACATAAAGCACTGTCTCCAGAGCCTCATAGAGGAGTTTAAAAGTGAAGTATTTAATGAAATAAAGCAAGATATAAGTAGAATAGTTAGAGAAATGCTAAGCACCACCCAAGAAAAAATAGATGATGGAATGGAAGAACAGAAAAAAAGGGGAGAATTGTTTGATGGAGAAAATAGAGAAAACATAGAATACATGAAGCAGGTTCAAAGAGATTACCAGGAAACTAAAAATTCTATCGAAAGCTGGCATAACAGCTTGAAAGAAACTAAGGATAGATTATCTGAACTGGAGGGCAGATTTGTAATATGGGAGCATGAAATGAAAAACTTCTTAAAAATAGTAAGAAAACAAACAGCAATAATACAAAGGCTAGAAGATGATAAGAGGATCTATAACTTAAGAATTAAGAACATAAAAGAAGAAGTAGGGACTCAAACAAATGAACTACAAAAGCTATTCACAGAAATAATCCAGGAGAATTTCCCCAATTTAGCAAAAGGTAAAGATACTCAGATGTATGAGGCATACAGGACCCCAGCCACCTACAACCCAAACAGAGCTACACCCAGGTATATAATAATCAAAATTCCAGAAATCCAATATAAGAACAGAATATTAAAAGCAGTCAGAGACAAGAAACAGATTACTTACAAGGGAACACCCATCAGAATTACAGCAGACTTCTAGGCACAAACCATCAAATCATGAAGAGAGTGGGGAGAAATAATTCAAGCTTTGAAAGATAATAATCTCCAGCCAAGATTGATATATCCTGCAGAACTGTTCCTAGAAATTGATGGAAAAACAACGTGCTTCCAGGATAAAGAGGAACTAGGGGAATTTGCAACCACCAATTCAACTCTACAGAGACTACCGCAGGATATTCTAAAAAAGGAAAATACCAAGACTTCAGAAACAGTGGCAGAGAAGCCACAATGAATGGAGCAGAAAGCAAAATGAAGAAGACAAACTGATAACAAACGACAGAAAAAGAGCTCAACAGAAATGAGGCAGAGAAGATTGGATGGTAGGAACAGCTATTTTGGAGAAAACAAGACATCATAACAGCTAGTGCTCATTTAGTATCATCTTGCTTTGAAGTCCCATCAAGCTTTTATTCTTCTGTCTCCATCGGTCTTAACAGGTTGTATCTTATTGGATTTTATTATATGTGATAATATAAGCAAAAGCTTTTATAGACAAGGAGATTATACAGAAACCATTGTTCATTTTCTGATAGTTGGTTCTAAATACCCTGTAATACTGTCATTCTCTTGAATGGTTTTACATTGTCTCGATATGTTTGGTGCTACAGTATATGAAGTTATAGCCAAAGATTTCAAGGAAAGAGACACTATGGTAACTACTTTTATGTCAGGATATCTTGTGGCGAAACACCATTTTGCTTAAATGGTTATGCTCTGACCTGTGCTGGTTTGTTGTTATGCCCTCTTTTATCTCAATCTCCTTTTTAAAAAAATTATTTACTTTTTAATTTTTATCTTTTTAATTAAGGGAAAAAAGCAGGATACATTATAGTAACCCACTTTGATTTCCTATTAACTTGATTTGAAACCCTGTTAGCCCTCACCATCTTTCTTTGACTGATTTTCCTCTATTCTGCTTTGCTTGATAATACTAAGTTCGAAAGTATAGGCAAAACTGTGAAGACAATAAGATTCATTATGACGCCCATCTCGGTTAACTATTATCTTCTTTTAAAGTCCTGTAATGTCTCCAATGTTTTGGTTTTATTCTTTACTATTTTGTTCAATTTTATTATAACTGATGATATAGGCAATTCTTTTTAAGATAGCAAGAGGCATTATGGTAACCATTGTTGATCACCTAGTATTTTGTTTTTACATTATCTATTATGTCCATCCTTTTGATTTGACTGACTCTGTTCTGTTATGGCACATTTGGTTTTACTGTCTTCAAAAAAAAGTAATAAGAACTGTGGGAGTAATAAAACCCAAAATGTGTAATTGTCATTGTACAAAAGAAAGGAAAAGAAAATGTTCTAAAGAATATAACTGAATATATACTTAGGTGTATAAGATAGATAACCATACTACTGAGTTTTGTTGGTTCATTGAACAGAACTGTTTGCACTCTCACTGTTTGAAAGTCCACTTTATATGCTTTAATTTTGTAAATTGAACAACTATTTCTAAGATAACAAGTGTAACCTATTAACTAGTGATTTCCTACTGTTTATGTTTTCTGAAATTCTGTATAACTTGTACCCTTTTTCTATTTTTTTCTTTTTCTCCTTAAATAAAAAAATAAATAAATAAAAATAAAAATAAAGAAAATGTGTTGGGCCACTAAGTCCAAGAAAGACTCATCCTGGAATAAATATTATATAATTTTTATTTACTTTATTATTCAAGAAATGTTATCAGCATTCAATAATTCAAAGCTTTGTCACCACTCACTACTATTAAATGTAGTAAAAACTGAGAGGCCTATCAGATTTGTGCCTCATTAATGTGAGAATTAGTTAGACACATGATATTACCGTATTTCATTTCTCATTAGTTCACAATGAGATACACGGCATTAATAACCTCCAACTTTTCATATGATTCATATATGATAAACAGTCAATTTCCATTCAGATGAGCATATATTCCATAAAAAGTAAATGAACAGTGGCTTGATATAGATCTGATCTTTTTTCTCACATATGGCAGCTTACTTCTGCCTATAGCAATGACACTCAGTTACTAACCTCTATCATTCATGGCTCACATTTGGATAGAATTTCAGTGTATGTCAGTATTTAGGAAAGACACCTTGGATTTGTCATTTTCCAATGTTTCCTCTTTCAGGTTCATGCCTCAGGATCAAGGAAAAGAAATTTCATACTATTCAGGGGAATTCAAGCATGAAACTAACACTGCTTTTGAATTCCCTGACTAGCATTCCATTTTTCAAGTCAAATGAAGATGTCTCGTTTTCATTTAGGGAAGAATTAGAGGATAAAAAATTTAATAACACTGATTACTCTACTCTTCAAAACTAATGCCATGTAGTGTCAGAACAAAAGTTATATTTTTGTGATAAAGATTAGCCATCAGGCTTTTCAGGAAATTAAGACACAGATTAGATTAGATTTTACTGAGAATTGATGGACCTTTAAAACAGAATAGACAATAGATTCTTAAATGTTGCTATGAAATAACATTTTTTTCAATGTAGTAATGTGTGTATCTCCTCTTTAGGCACATTGATTTTAAACCTCAAATTATTTCAATGGTCAACTTTATAGACATATTTGCTTCTTTGTCGAATTCTACTCATTTATATTTCAGAACTGAATTTAGGTCCATGCATATCAACACATTATTCTACCAAAAATTTCTCCAGCTTGTAAACTGTTCTTTGCTTTTCTATGTTTAGCAGTGTCCTAGCAACAAGATTTTAGATGACAGTAAGCAGTGGTGGCCTGAAAATTGTACGTATGCTTTGGGTGATATTTTTGTTTCTTATTAAGCTAGAGTGCCTGCATTCTTTCAGCAATCTTGTGCTTCTTCTAATTGGCAAAGTTGCCATAGTATCACTTGGCTCAGTTAATCCTTGGAAGCCTTGACCTACAGTAGGCTTTGCTTATTTATTTGTTTACTGTCTGCCCCTCCACACACACTGGTATGTAAGCTCCAGAGAGTTTAGGGAAAAGAAATTTTTTTTCTGTTTTGTACCCTGCTATATTTACCATACATAAAACAGGGGCTTAAGAGTAAGAACTCAAATATTTACTGAATTGATGAATTGACCACTCCAAAAATTAAAGATATACAGTAATTTGTTTTAGGTTTCATAGAAATGAAAACATAAGATACACTGAGGTAAAAAGAAACCACACAGTAAATGTTTAATATATAAACATTACACATCACTCTGAGATTCATTATTACCAAAAATGGTTGTTTGCTTTTTTCCTTATTAACTAGGCAGACTGGAATCATGATCACAAAGTAAAGGAGAAAATGTTAAGCAGAGAGAGAGAGAGAGAGAGAGAGAGAGAGAGAGAGGAGGTCAAGAGTAAATATTATGAGATGAGGCAGTAAGTGTTTGGGGAGTTGATTAAAAATGCATGTTGGGATAATCAAAGATACCCTTTTAGGCACCAGGTAAATTAAATGCAAAGAAGCTCACGAGAAAAGTCTAGCCAAGACAGAGAAGGAAGAATGAGAATATAAACTAGCCAGTGATTTAGAAAGGTGGAGGGGTCATTTGCCATGGCGAGAGACAGGAATGTAGTGTAAAACAGAATACAAGAGATGCCCTGCGGTAAATGAGAAGACTGCTCAAAAGAAAGGCAGTGGGAGGTCACTTCTTAGATGCCCTTTGGTACCAACTATTTTCTCATAGCTGTACTCCAATTTTCTTTTAATATTCACTGTTGCTTTTCTCTTAAAGTACAAATGATTTCCATAATCTTCCTCTTAGAAGACCACATGCTATCAAAGGATTTTAAATCCATGGAGGAAAAGTTTGGGGGCTTTCTGAAGTAGGGTTTTATTTAGTAGTACAGATGACAGACCTCCTTCACTAAAAGCAATCTAAATCATACTGTAAATTTTTATTTGAAATGTTCTAAAGAACCTGATCCACCCCCCCCCCGCAAACACCAATGAACTCTAAAACTTTTGTTGGCTGAGAACATCATACTAAATGGACAAAAACTGAAAACTTTCACTCTAAAGTCAGGAATAAGACAAGCATGTCCATCATCACCACTCCAATTTAGTTCTGGAAAAGTCAGTGAGAGCAATTAGACAAGAGGGAGAAATAAAAGGAATAAGGACAGAAAAATATTAGCATTATTTGCAGATGACATGATACTCTATAGAAGACACCAAAACAACACAAAAAGACTACGAGGGTTAATAAGCAAATTCAGCAGTATTGCTGGATACAAAATCAACACGCAAAAAATCAATAGCATTCCTGTACATACACAACAACAAATTCCCTGAGAGAAATTAAGGAAATGCCTCCTTAAACAATAGCATAAAAAAAAGAAATACTTAGGAATCAATCTAACAAAGGAGGTATACACACAAAAAATACAAAACTATAGAACTCTGAAAGAGATTTAAGAGGATTAGAAAACGGAAAGCGGATTTAGCTCAGCAGTATAAGCACCTGTGTGGTGGGCATGAGATCATGAGTTTGATTCCTGATACAAAAAAAAAAAAAAAAAAGAAAGAAAGAAAATGGAAAAACATTCCTCACTCTTGGGTAGAAAGAACCAACATTGTGAAAATGGCCATACTCCCAAAACTGTTATATAGATTTAATGCAGTCCTGATCAAATACTATCAGCATGTCTCACAGATCTCAAGAAAGCATTTCTAAAATTTATCTGGAAATGGAAGAGACCTAGAAGAGCAACGCAATCCTTAGAAACAAAGCCAAGGCAGGACGCATCAAAACTCCTGAATTGAAATTACAGGACAAAGCTACTGTGATAAAATCAACATGGTACTGGAAAAAACAAGCCTCAGAGTCAGTGGAAAAGATTAGAAGATGCAGGCACAACTACAAAGGCATGCAACCACCTTATCTTTGACAAAGGGGCAAACAAGTTCACTGGAAGAAAGATATCTTATTTAATAAATGGTGCTGGAAAAACTGGCTTTTCACATGCCAAGGATTAAAGTTAAGCACATGTCTATCATTCTACACTAAACTAACTAAAAATGGATCAAAGATCTAAATATTAAAACAGAAACACTAAATCTCCTAGAAGACAAGGTAGGTAGAAATCCTGAGGACATGGGAAGGGCAAAGAGTTCATGAACTCAATGCAAACTGCATGAGAAATACTTCAAAGAATCAACAATGGGGTTCTCATCTTATTAAAACGTTTTTGCACATAAAATACATCAATAACAGAGTGAAAAGAAAGCCCATACAATGGGAAAAATTTTAGCCAACTGCCCCTCAGACAAAGGACTTATATCTAGATCATATAAGGAACTGAAAAATATCAAGTCCCCCAAATTCAAAGACCCAGTCCAAAACTGGACATATGAGATGAACATGAATTTCTCAGATGAAGAAAATACAAATGACAAATAAATACATGAAGAAATGCTCAACATCACTGGTCATTTGAGAAATGCAAATTAAACAACGAGAGTCCATTTCATGCCAGAAAGATTGGCTGCCATCAAGAAATCAAACAATAAATGCTGGTGGCACTGTAAGGAAAAAGGAATACTTTCTCCCTGCTGATGGGAATATAGACTGGTACAACCACTGTGGAAATCAGTCTAGAGATTCCTCAATAAACTAGTATTGGAGGTACTATTCTGCCCAGGTACCGCCATTCTGGGTTTTCCCCAGAAGAACTAAAAACATCATGCCACAGTGATATGTGTTCACCTATGTTTATAGCAGCACAATTTGCAACATTTAAATCTTGAAAACAACCCAAATGCTCATCAACCACAGAATGGATAAAAAAACATGTTCAAAAATATACGGTGAAGTATTACTCAGCTATAAAGAAGGATAAACTTGAGGCTTTTATAGGTAAATGGTTGCAACTTCAGACCATAATCATAAATGAAACAAATTAGACTCACATGCATAAATATTGTATTGTCACCTTAGCATAAAAAAACTGAAAGAGTAAATAAGATCCAAAATATACAATACATATTGTGAAAAATGAAAGAGAAAGAAAGTGCTTTAAAGGAAAGAACAACTGAGAGGGGAAAGGAGAAAAGAAAGAAAAGAAAAGGTTATATGTATACATGTATACATATATGTATAATGTATGTAATATTGTATATATTATATTACATATATGTAATATATTGTATTACATATAAATTATATAGTACATTATGTTATATATATGTATCTAATATATGTACATACATTACTTTATATATTATACATAATATATTATATATGTAAAATACAATATGTAATACATTATATAATATAGATATATACACATACATATATATAAATATATATGTATGTATATATACAATATAATACTACTAATCTCTGTTAGTTCATAAAAAAGAACAGTTTGTGTTTTCATTGATTATTTTTATGCTTAAATCTTGTAATATGAACAACTGCTTTTAAGATAACAATATGCAATATATTAACTAGTGTTAATTTCCTATTTTTTTGAAATTCTGTGTAATTTTTATCCATTTTTGCTTTTTTAAATAAAACATTTTGTTGGCTGAACAATCTAGTTTATCATAAGGATATATTTTACAGTATTGTTTAATGTGCTTTCTTAATGTTTCTTCTTACAAAAGCTATTATAAATTTTCCTGGTTAATTCTGAAGGCAACATACCTCAGTGAAAAATATGCATTAGTTTAGGATTTATAGAGAAAACAAGTATGTCAGATACATAGCAGGTTTGAAAAGCAGGTATAGTCCATTACTTTTAAGAAAACTTTCCCTAGGGCTCTGGCAGTATATTTTTAAAACAAACTTAATTACATCAAGAAACCTTGAGAGCTTCATTTGTTTAAAAACCAAGATGGAAATGTGTCTGATGAAATGCACTGAGACTCATTTACAGATGTCTTGACCTGGCAGAGTAATGTGATGAAGGACAGAATAAAAGTCAGACTTAAAAGTGTTTACAACTAATGGAAATGCATCGTGTGGCATCTAGGAATAATGGAAAATCAATATTCTTCACTAGGGCAATGCAGCGCCACATACACAGAGACGGGTTTTTTTTAACATCCTAAAGGCTCTTATGAAAGAAAAAGGGGCAAACCATTGGCTAGAAAGATTTGCTGATGGCTAAAATTAGTGAGAAGTCTAAGGATATATTCAACATGGGCAATTTAAACAATCCTCCATTAGTTATTCAACAACTTGACCTACTGAGTACTTCTTAAGAACACGTTAACTACATACTAAATTGAAAATATTCTACTCAGCAGTATATTCTTCTTATAAGGAAAGAGTGAAATCGAGGGGAAAAGGAATTTGATAACACATTTTTGTGTTATTTTTCAGATTCTGGCTTCAGTACAAAAGCACACATTATCTGCTTATTGGAGTTTATTGTGTTTTCAGGTTTGGTACAAAATGTTACTGCTTGCGTATCTGCTCTGGCTTTCCATTTGCTGCCAGCAATGATAACACTCAATTGTCAGAATGAGTAATTTCTTCTATGGATTATAGAGGAAAATTAATTGCACATTCAAAACAGAGTAGATGTTACTGTCTTTGGTAAAATTAGTATTTAATATTAAGGTAATTGTTCTCTTTAAACAAATAATGATGGTGGAGATCAGTGGGAAGATTTGATTTAATATAAAAATATTCATCTCACAAACAATGGAAAAAGTATGCAGTTGATCCAAATGTCAGATGGTTGGCAGAGGTAAATGACCTGTTAAGTTTCCATACAACAGTTTAATTTCTATGATTATGTCTCTTTTTCAGGATTAGCCCCTAGAGCACATACTACATTTGGAATCAAAGATCAGTTTATCAGCAAATGGCAACATACGATGCCAAATAGTGTTAAGTGTTCTGAAGAAAAACAGAGAAAAGGGGATTGGAAAGTAGTGAGTAGAGCTTGGATGCTGTCTTAAGTGGTCAATTTTGTGAGTGTTACATCTGTCTTTGGGGGCAGGGGTTGGCTTCCAGACAATAAGAGGGAGGAAAGAGGTTTTCTCTATCCCCACTTTTGCTCTCATTGCTCTTGCTGGCTGCTGGCTTGAAGTGTTGCCCGTCAACCGTGCCACCCTGTCTTGGAGCCAGTTGATTATGCACTAAAACCTCCACAAACAGTGAGCTAAATAAACCTTTCCTTCCTTCTTTTGGGGTATCTGGCATTTGTTCCAGCAATGAGAGAAAAGTAACCAAGAGAGTCATGAAGAAGAATTGAACCAATTTGGTTCAAATGCAGGAATGTTACAGCAGTCATGGCAGTGTGAATGATGTGCGTGGAGAGTGGTAGACTGGATATACAGGGAATAAAGTCCAATCAGAACAGTTGGTATATAAAATGATGTGGTTTAAACAACAACATTCAGAGTGTAGGATCGAGATGTACTTTGAGGGTCGGGGATATAGCTCAGTGGCATAAACACCTGCCACAAGATTATGAGTTCAATTTCTGATACCCACATGCCTCCAAAACAAGCTGTATTTTGAAGCTATCACCACCTGGATTGCTCAATGGCTAGAGCACCTGGTGAATGTAGGAGCATTTACTAATAAGGAGACTATTGGAGAACCAAACAACACACTTGTAGAAGATATGAAGTGGTAAGAAATCCAGAGAGCTATTTAGAACATGCTAACATGGATATCTTCTATCATCTTTTAGGTATCTTCTATTGTTTGAAATTACCCTCCACAAATCACTGAAACTTAATTGTGATTATAATAGAATGCAAAGACGGAATTGTTAAGAAGTGGTGATGAATGGGTTAGTGCCATTACTGTGCGCTTGTTTACTCACTGCCATGTGATGATGGACCATATGGCTCTTACCAAGTGCCAGCTCTTGGTCTTTTTTCCAGATTCCAGAACATGAGCCAAATAAATCTTTGTTGCTTATAAGTTACCCAGCCTGTTGTATTCTGAAATAGCTACAGGAAGGGACTAAGACATTCTACAAGTCAAAGAATTATGCAGGTAGTGGGAAGCTTAAGGAACAGGCTGAGGCTGGAGATACTATAGGTTGACTCACTGATATATCTATTAATCTACAACCACAAAATTGGATAAAATCACTGCAAAGGGAGTACACAAAGCCACAGGAAGCGGGCCAGTGACAGCAGTGAGTCACTGAGATATTTACAATTTGGAAGAGAAGCCATGTCAGAGTGGGCAAGAATTTTTTTGGACAAAATCCTAATAGTACAAGAAACAAAAGCAAACAGAAAATGGAGACTACACCAAGTTGAAAACCTTCTGCACAGCAAAGGAAATAATGATCAGAGTGAAGAGGCAACATCAAGATTGTGGGAAATATTTCATATTATACATTTCACAAACAGTTAATATCAGACTATATAAAAGAACTGTAAAACCTCAATAGCAGTAAAACAATTTTATTTTTAAAATGGCCAATAGGTATAAAATAAACATTTCTCAAGAGAAGATACACAGGGGCCGGAGCTGTAGCTCAGTTGTCTGGCAAGTGCAAGGTCCTGAGTTTGATTCCCAGTACAGAGAGAGAGAGAGAGAGAGAGAGAGAGAGAGACAGACAGACAGAGAGACAGAGAGACAGAGAGACAGAGAGGCAGACAGAGACAAAGACAGAGAGACATACAAATAGCTAAGCATATGAAAATACTCAATATAACTAATCTGAGAAATTCAATTCAAAACCCTAATGAGATAGCACCTTATTGCAGTAAGAATGCCAGTTATCAAAAGAGAATAGATAAGTGTTGTCAAGGATATAGAGAAAAGGAAACCCTTGCATGCCGCTGACAGGAATGTAAGTTATGACAGCAATTATGCAAAACAGTATTGAGATTCCTGAGGAAAAGAAAGACAACTAAAGATACAACTTCCATGGATTTCAGCAATTCCATTCCTGTATATATATGGAAAGGAAATTAAATCAGTATGCTTAAGAGACATGTGCACCCCATGTTTACTTCAGCACTATTTAAAAATAGGCAAGAAAGGGAAACAACCTAAGTGCTCTTCAGGTGATGAAATGGATAAAGAAATTGTGCTACATATACCCAATGGAATACTATTCAGCCAGACAAAAGAATGAAATCCTGTCATTTGTGATAATTTGGATAGAACTTGAGATAAATGAAGAAACCTGGCAGAGAAAGTCAGCTGCTCCATGATCTCACTCATGCATAATCTAAAAATGTTGTTATTATAAAATACTGATGTTGTGGTCTAAAAACATTGAATAGGATGGTAGTTGCCAGAGGCCAGAGAAAGAAGTATGCATGCAATGGGGAGCCTCATCAATGAGTACTAAGTTATTGTTGGTTAGGAATAAAACTACATGATAGTAATTATTTATCTTGTAATTCAAAAAGCTAGAAGAAAAGATTTTAAAATTTTGCCATTAAAAGAGATAAATGTTTGAGAAATCTTTAACCCGATCACACAATGTATACATGAATCAAAATGTCATTCGATCTCTCACTAAGTGTACATGTTTTGTGCTTGTATGAGTTGTTAAATTTAAATAAAATAATGAATATTGAAAAAACAAAGGAGCCAATAAATACAGAACTCTTACGAAGAGCTTTGCTGTTTGAAACAAGATAGAGATGCCGTAGTTGGCATTAGGATGATTGCAAATAATTTTGTTAGCATAGAGTAAAATGAGTCCAAATCCATTTTGATTGGGATCAGTCCATTCTTACTCATCAGTAAGGCTGATGTTCCAGCAGTTAACTATTCTGACAAGCACCCTTTGTGAAGTCAAAATGCCACTTTTATAAAAAAAATTAAGTAGGCTGAATTCTGGGTCTTCAATGCACCAGGCTTTTAGAAACATTGCTTCTGTATCCAATGTGGTTTCCATCTGCTTTCATCTTTCTTAGTAAAGACTTCAAGTTCTGGAACGACTCCAGAGCCTTTGCTTCTGACCCCATAGACAACACAATGATAACATGCAACAAAAAAATGAAAACCTTTTGAGCAATAGATTTGAACTGTCCAACTGCCCATGACTATCTTCAATGAGTTTTAGGTCAAGAGTATTCATCTTCTCAGCTCAAGAAAAATTATCCATCCTCAAGTAACAGAGCAAAGACTGGGAAAAGAAGATATATTGGGGCAGGTTAGAGGAGCGGAAAGAATAAACTACATTTTGTTGCTTCAGAATTATATCCTCAGTGAATTGAAAAATTTTCTGAAACTATTGCTAGTTCAGAGGTCAGTGGCCAAGCAAAGTCTAACATACATTGCTTTCCTTGTTGGACACTTATGGGAGCAATAATCTATCACCCTTAGAGTACCCTGAAAAACAAATCTACATGCTGGGGTAGAGAACCTTACTTCAGCACGTTAGCGGCTATGTATCTTTCCGCTGACACACTCCATTCAGAAAACCCCACTGTGGCTATAGCAGGCTTGTTTTATAGGTTCCACATAGCTCTAACAGAGAGCATATAAAGTCTGCATTTCTAAAAATCCTCGATGATACACTCAAGTTCACCATAGGATGGTATCACACTGAATTAATACAATAGTTATTAAATGCTTACTGGAGGTAAAGCATATACTCTCAGAGCATAAAATAATAAATAAAGAATATGCTAAACTCTCTGTTTTAAAGTTATAGATAGTAATAGTTATAGTCAGTGGGATTGTAGGAATCTTTTCATTGAGCCCACCAAATTACTGATAAGGAAAAGACCAGAACAAATTCGGTAGCCCCTGATATGTATTCTATTATCTCTCCATCCATGTGACTGAGAATTCTTCATGAAACCTTTTTAAGAGATATGTATTTTCATAGTTTTTAAAAACTAACCAAAACAATAACAACAATAGTTGCCATGAACTTGCTCTGTGCCAGGCATTTGAATCACTTAATCTACTACAAACCACATGCAAATATATAAACAGTACTTATGATTTTTTTTTCTCATTTTAATATGGGAGTAAACTGAGGTCAGGATGTCTGCCCCAAACCGTACAACTGGTAGCAGAAGAATTGGCTTCTAGAGCAGGCTAATAGCGAAGACATTTTTACTCATCATATGAGATGTGCCATGATTCTTTAATGCTACGATTGTCTAGAAACCTAAAAATCAAATGTCATGCTAACACGTGCTTCTGTTTAGTACTAAGTGATAGTGGTAATGGAAGTGGTATATTGAAACTTACCTTATAATAATGTTTCATCTGAATAATTTTGCCTCCTGGAACCAATTTTGCATCCATGAGAAGGACAGGTCTATAATGTTCATCCTGCAAGTTACTGACAAAGCCTGAAAAATATTCAGGCTGAGGTGTACACTGAACTTCAGGTAGCTTATGGCTATCTTAGAATTTTTACTTTAAATGCATAGATTATGCTCTAAACTTACAATATTTCTAGCAATAAATATTACCTCATTTAGTCTTTATACTTCTGTTTTCTCATCTATGAACGTTTTCATCATGCTCAGTACTCTCATGGCAGATTCCTATGGCCTTGCATGGGGAAGCAGGATGGAGTTGGGATGATTTAGTACACACAAGTGGTAGCTATGAAAATAAGCAACTTGCTAAAGAGACAATTTATTTTTCTTTGGAACTTATGGAATGATGATTTGTGTTGCTAATATATTGTGGCTGTAGATACTTTTATATTATGTATGTGACTAGAGGCAAAGCAAAAACAAAAACATCTATGAGGAAAACAAATAAATATATATGTATAAATATAATTTACTATATAAAGCAGTCTAACAAGTTATTTTATCTATTTTACGTCTTTCTTGTTCCGTATATTAATGGGAGGTTTAAATTATTGTGTTTTAAAGAGGACATTGCTTCAAAGATTAGTTGTTCTTGTTCATAACTGTGGTTAAGAGATGAAACAATGTTCATAAGGTTACTAAACACTTATTCAATATCATTCTTTATATTTGATTTTAAATACAATGATCAGCGTGAGCAATATTAAAAAGTACATTTGTAATGCCATTATGAGGTTGAAGCTTCCTAACATGTCACTGCACAGTATATCAGATTTCTAATGAAATGTGCCATATTTAGAAATTTTATAACCTTAAGCATATGTTAACGCTGGACACAGAGAAGTAAGAAAAATTATCCGAAAATAATTTTATGCTACCTCAGGATAACAGCTCATAAAAGTCTTGCTCATAAAAATTGGTGTGCCTGTGGTTCTGAAAATTGACTTTTAATACGCAGAAAAGTTATATGGAAGTAATATTAAAAATTAAATATAAAACATAAAATTTTGCCTTCGAGCTTTGAGTTGTACTTGGTAAGCCATAGGTAAATGTGAAATTATCATATTTGCTAGTTGCCATAGGCTTTACTTTATGGATATGTGCAACATAAATCAATTAATGCTATTTTTCTCGCGGTAAATCCAAGTGCACTTGATTCACTGCCCCTCCTAGCAGAGCACTTGACAAATCAACATCACCATCAAACTATTCTGCAGATAAAGTATACCCAGAAATTAATTCTCTGAAAAAGGTCCCGAAGTCTTTTACAATTACATGATTTATTGACTGTTCTTCACTCATTATTGCTAATTCAGAGAGTCCTGGACTTTTGTTATCATATTTATCCTTAAATGGCAAATCCACTATAACAACTATAACCATCATCTAATCATGCATCATCTTTTCAATTACTCTTAAACAAAAGTAGGACTTCCTTTCAACCTCTTGAGACAAATAAATAGAACGATTAGTAATTTTAATGCAAACACTTGCAAGATATGCTAGTTAGCTCAGGATGAAACAACTCCCCATTGTATTTCTTGATCCCCAACACACAAATGATCACAGTTAAAAACTTTTCTGTATTTCCCCTCTAAGCCAATGGTCTGTGATTTAGCATGTGCTCAATGATCACTCACAATGTGATCAATAAGTTACTAGTGTATAATTCAAAATAAAGAGACATCTTTTACATAACAGGAAATACAGTTCCCTTTTCTAATATTAACACTTCTACTTAATACACCTGCAGCTGGACAATGGAACTGATGCAGTGTTATCATAACAGCTAACACACTGAGCTCCTGCATGAAGTAAGTTCTATAGTAAACACAACTATCTACATACCCTTCCTTGTTTCTCTTTAAAATAGTTCTAGAAGTTAGGTTTTATTTTGCCCATTTTGGAATTGCAGACCCTAAAGTTAAAAGAGATTTCTGATCTGCCCACTGTAATACTGCTAATAAGTAGAAGAGAAGGAGAAAAACCTAAGCACACCCAATCTCATTCGGGCAATTTATTTTTATATTGCATTGAGTAAGGTGAACTATTTTGACTGGCCTGATTCCAAATAACCTTAAATAAACCATTCCTTCTTTTATCCCTCTAACTGAATTAGGTAGAGATGCTTTTCACAACTATATAGAAGAAAAGCCCTCAGATTGTCTTTCTATTTTGTTCATTTCTTCTTGCTATTTCCAACTATCTTTGATTTCCACCACCATCTTCTTGCATTTAAATTTTTCATGCTTCTACTACCACCACTAAGCTAACATCCATTTTGGTATTCTAGCTAACAGCTAATCTCTCTGCTTTTTAAAAAAAATATTGTCTCTTACTTTTGCTATCATGATATGTTTGCTAAATATCTATATGCTCAATAATTATTTGTGTCACTCGCTATTCTAAGCATTGAAAAGGAACCAGGTATAGATGCTAGGCTCTGCCTGCCAGTTTAAACATAGCATAAATATACAAATAAATAACTTACAAAAATAATGTTTATTAAAGAAAACATAAACCAGAATAACAGGATGGCAGAGACTACTGTAAGGTTTAGAAGGTATTTCTTTAAGGCAGAGCCTCTGCAGGAAACGCTACTGAGTCCTGTGATGCGTACTATGGATGCTACAAAGTCCTGAAGAGAGTCATAGGCAGTACTGTCTAGCAGGAGCAAATGACAAACAAGTCAAATAAACATCACAATGGAAATAAACAAGGGGTTGAGAAAAAAATAACGAAGTGAGCATTTGGGGGGCCACGTAGGTAGCAAGGCCCCCTGAGCTAGGACTAGCTGAGGCTATGAATAACCAAGACTTACAGAAAAAGACAGAGAATACAGAGCAAAGTAAGTGATCAGTTATCTATGTATGCTAGGTACTGTCTGAGGTCTTAGCAACACAATCATGAATGAAAAGCATGCGCTTCCTAACTTCTTAGAGATTCGAAACACTAATCAAATAATGATAGGGGGAACTGACTTTGGTTATTTCTGATTTAACCTGATTGGTCATGTCCATCCATCCCTAAAGAATTGCAATGTCACTATTTTTGGTATATGTAACTTCCTTGGCTATTTTCCTCAGCAACCACACCAAAGAAACTTTTGTTAGTTTCATAATAGATCATTGTGTGGTATTAACTTTCTACATTTATGTGTTGATCACAATAATTTCTTGGTATCCATGGTGCTAGAATCCCTGTGGATAACAAAATCTAAGAATGCCCAAATCCCTTATATAGGGTGCTGTAATATTTCCATTTGACCTATGTACATCCTCCTGTGAACTTTAACCCATTACTAAATTGCTTATAACACATGCATAATACAATGTAAATGATATGCAAATAGTTGTTTCACTGTATTGCTTAGGGAATAATGTGAAGACAAAAGTCTGTACATGTTCAGTACAGATGCCAATTATTTTCTGAGCATTTTCCATTCATTATGGGTTAAACCTACATATATGTGGGACTCAAAGACACAGAGAACTGAATGTAAATAATCCTTCAAGGCATAATTTGTTTTTCTCTCAGTTCTTAAAGCAATACTAAATGCATAGTAGAAATAAAAAAAGAAAAAAAAAACCCACACAACTAAGTGCTTATTATGTGGCAGACGATATATTAGGCTCTGGGTTGCCAAAGATATAAACAAAATCTCTGCCTTTAATAAAGTTCCTCTTTTGATAGAGGAGACAAACACATTACATAGCATTTATAATATTACCTGTAAGTATTATAATGGAAATTTGAAATGAATTTTATTTGGACATAGTGGAAAAGGCATGCCTGCCTCATTCAAACTGTCAGAGAATGAGTTGAGTACCCATCATGCTAGGATGTCTTCTGGTTTAATGATGACCACAGACTGTTGTGAGTATACAGATCACCACCAACTTTAGAGGTAGGATACAACCATATCAATCACTCATCTTTGTGTTAATTTGTGTTGCTTTTAAGTACAGACAAAATGAACTTCTTTGTATCTTAAGTATCTTAGGCTTCTTAGTATCTTAAGCTCACTTATTGCAAGGTTATCTAACAGATTACCTTTTCACCTCTCTTTTCTTGTAACATTTTGAGTTAAGTCCTTTTGTTCTTGCAAAGTTAGATCCTGTTTAGTAGACAATGTTGTAAATGCAATGCTGTAGAATTGCCACAACGTTCAATACACATTACTCCAGTGCTATTACGACGGCAATAAAAATGGGAATGCTTTGCAAAATTTTCTATAAGCAAGCATAAAATTTTTTGGTACCCAGTGTTACCCTGAGTCAATCTGCCAACTGCATCCAACCACAGAACAGATAAAAATGGACTTGTGGCTTAAGATCAGCAAGACTATCACTGACAAACATGAATAAAACTTCAAGATTCCTTAGCCTATGATTAAGACTATATTTATTAGTCATATTTAAACTTATATTGACTTTGTATTCTTGTAATCATTCAGATTGATTGCTATTCATATTGATTGAAGTAACATTGGCCTGAAAGCTTTTGGTTAGTATTTAGACCACATTGTCAGCCTTTTTAGGGTCAATCTTAACCAAAGCCAATATTTTGTATCCTTGACCACCAAGGCAATTAATTTGGTAAATGACTATAGCATAACCTTGACTACTCTGGCAATTAATTTGGTAAATGACTATGCCATTAATCATGTAACCATGCACCATTTCCCCCAATGTCTTTATAATTAGTAAAAAACTTTGCGATGTTATTTACCTTCTTGAAATGGAACTTCAGGCACACGCACACAACCACAAACATACCCACACACACACACTTTTATAATTATTTTCACATATATTTGACCACACAAATTAAAACTATGAGAGTACAGAAATTGCTTGTTCTAAGTAAATATATAATACTTTACATTGTCTACAAATGCATGCTTTATATAAATTGACTTTCTCTTTGGTTCTGCACTGCCAAAGTAATTAGATTATATGAGGATGCGATGGAAATGCAATAGGATCACATTTTGTACCTGAAAAGTTAGCAACTTTTTCACTTCTTAGGTACTGTAGTTGCTTTGCTAACATCTAAATAGAGTTGGTCTTCAAGTACAGTTATTTTATTATTTTTCTCCATTATTGCTAACTTTGGAATATGCTTACGAAGTTATCTTTTAATATACTAGTCCATTCATGCTAATCTGTTAATTCTACTTTTAAAAGGTTTCCCTGTAATGAGATAATTTTTAAACTGAAAAGGGCCTATGTATAAAGATATTTTTTTCTGTTTTACTGTGTATTATGTTGAACAAGTGGAAACAACCTTATAGCAGAAAAATGTAAAACAAAATATGGTATATAATTCCATGGAAAATTATACAGCTATTCAAATTGAAATTCACACAAACTTATCACAGATAGACAAGTGAAAATATATAATAAAACTGAACAAACACTAAGTGAAAATTTATAGATGTTCAGTAAAATAAAACAAAACCAAAAATAGCAAAATACAACAAGGCTTTATAGTGTATTAGTTTTGTTACTGTAGTACATTTAAATATTTTTAAATGGTTTTCTCCCCCCACAGTCCGCAAATGGTGCTGACTCCCAGAGAGAGACTTGGATGTGGCTGTCCCCACTCTGGCAGTGGCCTGCACATGGCACTCAGTGATTTCCCTTTTCAAATTTCTAAGGTGTCTATATACTATTTTAATTTTGCACACATATACACTGTATATATTTTCCCATTTTTCAGAGCAATTGTTATGTTTTTGGTTTTAAATGTGTCTTTCCTTCTAAGTAGCCAATGTTTTCTTTAAACTCCAAACCCTATATCCTCCTGTAAGTCCTACTTTTATTTACTTTTGGTTGAAGCAATTCTCTTTCAGTTCTGGCTTCAAAGGGGTTATAATATTACCTTCCTTCCTTCTATGTCCCTAGAGTACTGTGAAATTTAATAAGATAACATTCACAGGGCATGTTATGTGCCTCAAAGAAAGTTACTATATAAAAGAATAATGGATTATAATTATTTATGTTACTATAAAATTCAAAGAGATATTAGAGCTATACTTTAGCACAAGTAGACAGAACTGAACTAACACCAATTATAGGCTGAGCAATATCCCTTAACACCAAATGCTAGTAATCCAGAGGTAGTTTATAATTCTCTTTCCTTGTACATATTGGTACCAAAATAAAAAAATCCAGTTCCTTTCATTGTTAAAAACATAATATTTTGATACAATCTTTTAAAAATTATAAGTAGTATTTCATTTAATTTTACTTCCCGCCTCAGTTAGTTTCAACTGTATATACATATATTCTGCATCTATTTACTGGAAATAAACATACAAACATAAAGTCAAGGGTAAAAGGCAGATATTACTGACTACTAGAAATCAGCAATCTCTGAGTTGAATTAGAGCTAATGTAGTATGGATAAACACTAATGAATGCACAAAACACCATTTAGTTATTCATATGTGATCAACCATTTTCAGAGCATTTCTAGTGAAGGGATATGTACTACTTCCTAGAAAAGTTCTGACACTTAGAATATTCTATTCTACATTTAACTAGACCCTAGTCACCTGTAGTTCTGTTTTATGAAGCCTACTACATGTTTTCCTCTCTCATTCATTCTTTTGTCTGTGCTTTACTTATTCATTAATTCACTCATTCAATTAATATTTATTCTATTGCCATCATGTAGATACCAGGCTCCAGGGACACAAGAGGACTAGGACACTTCTCTGTCCTAGAAGATCTCACAGTCTGATGGGGACACAGACACTGAGATAGATAGATGACTACACTGAGATAGATAGGTGTGGGCTTTGTTGCTGGAAGGGAGCAAATATGGCAAGAGACAGAAAAGAAAAAACTAATCTAGTTTGCTTTCATTTAAGAAGGCTTCCCAAAGAAGTGTAACTTTGTTCTCTGTTTAAAAAATGACACATTTTGCCAGTTGAAGAAATAATGAGAGCACGAGGACAGATGTGAGTGGATGAGGCCAGTGTGAGGGACAGGGACGGGTACAGCACGGCTGGCTGTGAGAGGTATGGATAACGCGGAAGGGGTCAGTGTTTAAATGTTTTATTTTCAATGCTCACAAAATTGTGTGTTATACCACTGGAGCCAAAGTGAGGTTCTGTACCTCATTATTGGTGTGGCCAGATTTGTCCTTAGGAAGACGTGGAGAGAGCATTGACCAGTGTAAGGAGAGTCTTATACAAAAGCATAGACAAGATGTCCTGCGGCAGAAAGGCAGAAGTGAGAGTTGACAAATTAATACTAGAACACATTGAAAATGGGAACCAAAAGAACAGAAAAAGTAAAAATTAAATTATTTCCCTTACTAGGGAGACAGAATAATTGGTGATATCATTAAAAACAACAAAATATCAAAACAACAACGGAGCAATTTTGTGGAAAATTCTAAGGTAATAAAACAAGCTTTGCTCTGTTAAGTATATGAGGTTTCTATAGGATGATGATGGCGAAAGTTTTAGAGCTGTCAATGACACAAAAAGTCCATGTAGCATGTGTGCCATCTGTTTGCCAACATTTATGGGATATTCAGGTGCGAATGCCCAGATGACAGCTGAAAATACGGACCTACATCTTGGGGAGAAAGTCAGAAGTAAATAACGTGAGTAAGAAAAAAATTTAGATAAATAGCTAATAGTGTACTCTGTGATCTCCCTAATTCTGTCAATTCTGCCAAAGATACCTTTGGCATCACGAGCCCATTTAGAAGACAATGATATAAATGGCATTGGATGCGGGATCTTAAGTCAACTACCTTTTGCTTCCTTATAACCACACATTTGCAATAATATTATTTCAGCGTGCTTTTTGTGACTCATGCTTTTCCAATTGATCTTGTCATTTGTCATTCTCCCCTATCATGTCACAGGACTCTATCTTTTCTAACATACCCTCTAGAAGAAAAGCAATTCAAGGCTTTTCAGGAACTTTGTTCTTCTTGAAAACTGCCTCACTCTCCCTCACGATTTCCAAGAAATTATCACTGGGTCTCAAAATTACACATATAGCCAGTTCTCTCTTTTACCGAGCAACATCATTATTTTTTTCTTCTGACGCACAACAGAAATCTACATAAATCCATGAATCTGTTGGGAAAACGGCAGGAAGCCAGCGGGTTAACCATCACTCTGTGTGATGTTCTCCCTCCAGTGCTAGTGATGCTCCTTTTGCTGCCAGTGCAGTCCAAAGGTTCCCTGTCCTGCCTTCTTCTCTGGGTTGTGCCTTCAGCTGGTTCACCCTGATCCCATGATTGCTATTTCTATTCTGTTATCCTCTTTCTTCTGGTGCTATATAGAGGCCATGAAGCAAGATTCCCAGGTATTTCCAAAATCTCTGTAAAATGTTGGAAAAGCTGTATTACAATTTTCTTAGGGAACACTCTCCCAAGAAATCATGCATATATTTCTGGGAGTGGAGAATAAACCCTCATGGCTTGCTTCCTTCTACCTTTGCTTCCTTCTTTTGAAGACTTGAAATTTCATCAAGCCTCTCTACGTCAGCTCTCTATTTCCATAGAATAGGTTATTTCCCCAAAGACTTCTCAGTCCATCATGCAAACGGATTCTTGGCAGGCTAGTCCTGCAGGCCTCTGCAGGTATATCTGATCATGTTTGGCTCAAGGCAAATAGAGATTAGGTGATCCTGTGTAAATGCCACACATCTCCCGTGGAGTAGCCAGGGCAGAGTTTATGTAATTCAAAATAGGCAATGGAAGGGAAGTGTCATGATCAAACAGAACTGAATCTGTATCTCAGCTTTGTATTTTGAGAAACTCAAAACATTACTGTATGATTAAATTCAAACAGAAGTTTGATCAGTGTACGCAATAACCACCAAGAGATGGACAGTTTCTAAACAAGATACTGAACTAAAAAGGCCAGCCTGTGCACAGAAACTTCATTTTTCAAATTATTCTGCATCATTTAATTTTTACAACTACATTCATGAAGGTTCAGTTACTTTACCCTTTAGAAATAATAAAAACACAGCACTGTGTATTCATTTACTTTGGGTTTGCTGCCTTTATTCTTTTTCATATTAATAAAAAATAATATATTATGAGTATGATGATCAGATTAATGCTATGTGCATGCTTTTTCAGTGATATGGATCTGCACAGAATTTTTAAAAGACTTGAAAAGACATAAAATTTTCTTCTATGACTAATTATATAGCCTAATACTACTAAAAATTGTTTCCCAAATTAAAAACACTACTTTCTTCTCAGTGAAATGTTCTTTTTACAACTTTTAGTTTCCACACATACACAGCTATCTTAATGAAGAGACAAAGAGAAAAGGGAAGAGATGGAATAAAAATGAAAAGAAGATAAATTTGTTTGCCAGCCTCCTACTTGACTTCAATGTAGAAAAGTCTGTATTAAGGATATTTGCCAGGAAATTCAATTTTAGCTTTGTTTTTTATGCCATAGCCATACATCTACCAATGCCAACTCTATGTGGAGAACAGACACTTTATCCAAAAGCAGTTCAGTTTCCATAAATTACTCAGGATGAATTGTCAAATATATTCTGAGTTATATTCTAATTGTTGTGTGTCACTCAGATTTTGACAACTGGAATAGTTTGGCTTGACTTTTAAAATTTTTTCTATTAAAGATCTTCAAGTAAACTGTAATTAAATCTTTCCTGTGCAATTCAAGTCAGATTTCTGTCCCAGAATCAGAATTTATTTGTAGGCACTAAGTGTATAAAAGTGATGTGATGCTGGTTTTTCCTAATGAAGATGGGATATTCCCACCAATGTAGTATGCAAATCAGACACACAAGCTTAATATTGCATGGTTTCTCTTATGTGAGAAGCCCAAAATATAAATAAAGAACAAAACAAAGTAAAACATAGATAATAGGAAAAGGGGGACAGATCTTTTGCAAAAGGAAAAGGGACCGACCCAGAGATGGAGAGAGGAAGAAGAGAGGGAAGGGGAAGTGAGTGAAACAAGAGCCGAGATGCTTTACCTACGCATATCGATTTGCCACAAGAAATGTAATCATCATGCAGTGCAGACATGTACTACTGAAAACAAGTACAGAAAACAATAAAACGTCAATGATGTAAGCTTATGTTTTAGATAAGAACTAGAGTCGGTTGAAAGCACAATCCACTCTGACCATTCACCCATTCTTTGTTTTCCTTAACTCAACATTTAAAAATAAATGTTCTCTGCCCTTTTGGGGATGCTATTTTTGCTTTTTCTGGCTGAATTAGGTGGACTTTTCATATGGCAAACTTCTCATCTGCTAGATTGTGACTACGCTGAAGGCAAAGACGCTGTCTTACACGTTTTGTCTTCTCAGTGTCTGGAACAGAAAGATCATAAAGACGTTGTGAAAAGAATGGATGAGAGAGGAGTGAGCGAGTGCTTTGATCCTAAATGAAGCTGAACTTCACTAAATTAGGAAAAATACACTAAACTGTCAGGGTAAGAAGGCTGCTGCTTTCCAAGGAGTTCTTTGTGCTTCTCTGAGAACATGAAATGCAGGTTCCAGAATGTATTCTTACATGGAGTGACAGGGACCAGCAATCAGCACTCTGCCACAGACATGTCCACAATGAAAGAGAGACAAAACACTCAGAAAGGAGTAGTTTTAATGCTTAAATCAATACATCTCAAACAAGCCTAATTTCCGCCATTATAATTCTGCTAATGCACCCAGACTGCTTGATCCAAGTTTCATACCTGTTAAAATAACAGCTTCTATCATATTTTGCAAATGAGTGACTCTTTGAAAATGCAGATATAATGAAGAATTTGACATCCTATTTGTTTAAATAATAGAACAGAGATTGTATACCAGAGGAATTGGAGACTGAGTTAAATGGACTATTAGCAGTTAGACACATAAATAACTAAACATGCCTTTCCATAAGTTTGAAGATTACACTTCATCATACTTTATAGTCTACATTCTTGAAAGATATGCAGCATCGATATCAGTCTGTAGTACTTGAGGAGGGGCAGAATGCAATTCTTTGAGTGCCTGTATTGGTGGATCTGTGTTCAAATTTTATTCCTGATTGATACTAATATAGCGTCAAGTATTCCCTGGGATTGGGAAAGGATTTCAATCAGATAAGTTTGTTTTAATTGTATCACTGCATGGGAAATTAACCCTGCAGTTCCAGGTGAGGGTATCAATGAAACATTTCCATTAAAAAAATCAAAACACTTTTTAAGAATGGAAGGAGTGAGTGAGCCTTGCAAGAAAGATAACCTCTGATGAGGAGAGAGGTCCATTTGAATGATTCCAAGCTCTTACCTCAAGCTTCTACCTGTGTTAAGATATTTTTCACCACACTCTTCCCAAATATCCCAGTGCCAGGTTTTCTTAATGAAAAATCACAAAAACTCTGACATTATTCTTTTTAATATAGTTTATGTTAGCATTAACTACCCAAAGGAAATTTAAGAAAATCTCAAGAAATATAAATACAGGAAATGCAAAAAATGTGTTTAAATGTGTATTTCTGAGACTATAGCAAATTAACATCATCATCCGTTAGGTGCTAAAAACTTATTATCTGGTGTATTTTGATTTAAAGTCAACCTTGGTTAACTTCTGAGATGTTCTCATGTTAAGTAATGTTCCCATTTTGAGACACTCTCTGTAATAATGGTTTCTATATTCTCTCACATGTCCCTCTGCTTTTCATGACATCTAGGTAAGACTAATAAATGCTGAGCAAAATAGTTTCACACTCTGCTGGTCGCAATGTATTTGTGATAAACCCCCATAAAAGCACAATCAAAGTTCTCTAAGCCTTTGGGATTCCCCACCAAGGCTTCCCCACAGTTTCTTAAAGTCCCCATTTGGAAGAGCTGCACTAAAAAATGAGAGAGAGAACAGTTAGCTGATGATAGGGTACAGTTTTGGTCTTTGCCTACTTCTCTGAGTTTAAAAAAATGGTGCTGCTAGGCCAGTGGCACAGGGCCTGCCTGGCAAATGCGAGGCTGTAAGTTCAATTCCCAGTAACCAAAAAACCCCAAATGTGTGTCTGTGTGTATATATATATGTATGGTCTTCTCACTTTGATCTCTTGATTACTGTCTCTTGTAAAAACATCCCTTCTAGTGTTAAGTCAAATACTGAGTTTTCTGAAGGGAGGAACATCTTACCTGAGATTATAGTGGAAGTTAAATTCTTGAGGAAAAGTGCCAAGTACAAGAAAGTTAGTTCATTATTTAGAAGTTTGTGTCTCCAGAGGTCTTCTGTGCTTGTATTGGGAAGATTTGGGTTTATAACATAAGGACATTGTTATGGTTTGAAAACTGGTGGTCAACTTAACGCCAGCTGGATTACATCAGCATGCATTGAGAGAAGATGCTCCACCTGAGGAGGGTTGCCAGGATAAATAGGTGGAGAAGAAGAGAGGTGTTGGGAGGGATTGAGGCGCAAAGGAGGCATTGTGGGTTCTCCTACGAGTTACTGTCTGAGCTGCTGGTTCTCCTGGAGAAACTTTGGTCCTCACATCGAGCATTGCTTCCTGGCTCCGGAGGGGAAGACATGTGCTGCCTGGTCTCCAGGATGAACTCATCACGCTGCTTCCTGGCACGTACTTGACTGTGCTTGTCGTCGGAAGAGCTCAGGGCCTGACTGTGCTTGTTGTCGGAAGAACTCAGGTCCTCCATGTCGCTGAGGACAGCTGTGGTGCCTTTCAGGACAGCCCCGCTCTTTGTTGTGAGTGTGACTTCTCGGCTCCAGTGTAGAACCCTCATCCCACTAGCACAGCTCCTTCATCCTGCTGGCATGGACTTTCTGGCTTCCACTGCTGACCCTTGGGTCTTCCCGGCACAGATCCGTAAAAGACAATGGCGTGAAGTCCTTCTTGTGGGCTCTGGGCCTCCAGTTAGACTCGTGGAGGCGTTGTCCTGAGCTCTGGGGTCTTTGGTGTTGTGGATAAATTTCCTGCATTTTCCGGTGTTAACTCCCGGTGACCATTATAAAAATATTATAAACTCCATGTCCTGATCTGAATTGTTCTCTGTGTACAGCCCCTGACTACAGCAGACATGTCCTATGTATGAAACACATATATGTTTGGAATCAGGAGGTAATGCTGAAAGATTGGAAACATTCAGTAGAACTCATACCTTTGTCTTCCGTGAGTACTTAAAACAGGCACTGCTGACCCTAAGTGTTCTTAGGAGCACATGAGATTCCATGCTTCTATCATAGGCTTGAACTTCTATAGCTCAAATTTATTTCTATTTTTTTTTTTTTTTTTTTTTTTTTTTAGCCTAAGGAGAAGTTCCAAATGCATGGCTTTTGAAGTCATTCCTGAACCTGTTACACATGGGAAAATTCCTACCTTTTCATCGAGAAGAATATTTACCATGGAATAAGGGGATACAGGATAGGTAGGCTTGTTATAGGCAACTAAGTTAGATAAAATATAGGCAGTCAGATAGGGTGAGGCCCCTCAAAGAAGCCGGTACAGATGAGATACTTTTCAACAGTGGGGGAGACAGACACCTCCACTGTGGCCAGGCCTCAAAACAAAAGATAAAGCAAATGCACTCACATACTTCCTAAGGATAATCAGGGATTGATATTCTGTACACATGTTCTCCCCTGCCAAAGCAGCCACGAGGGATTGATATTCTAAATAGGTCTCTATTACCCTGAGGAAAGCAGGAAGAGCCATTAATTTAACCCCTACAGGAAAGGCCTCTGTTCTGCCCTCTTGCTATGGGACTTGCTTCCTCATTTGGCCCCAATTTAATCAATTTTACCTGATCAGTTATGCTCATAATCTTATTTCTTGACCACAGTTTGTTCCACCTCATGCCCACCTTGCAATTTTTCATTTTTCCCCACCTCAAACCTACCTCACCTTGTGGTTTTGCTCTATAAAATCCCTAGAAAAGGTAGGGGCCTTGGCAACCCACTCAGGACCCCTTCTGTCTCTCTCAGACAAAAGCTTTCTTTCCCCAATAAATATATTCAGCTCTTAACCTCCGTTGTTCCTAAAATTCATTCTTTAATTTTACAGAACACAAATTTGTATCAGATATCTAGAAGGTTGAGTTTCTTTTCCCTATATTAGGCTTGATATTTTTGTTTATTTTAAAGAGAAAACAAAACCAAAATTTCAATACATAATAATGAGAGGGTAATGATATTAATAACTTATGTATTGTTATCTTTAAATTATTTACTCAAGAGTACAAGGTGTCTGCATTTAGTTGTCTAAACAATATTATCACAAACCTTTCTTTTCAATGAACTAAGAGAAATTACTAGTATAACTACCATAACTATATATATATATGTATACATATATAATTATATCTGTATAGTACAATTTATTTATATATAATTTATTTCAGCTTCTTACACTAGGGAGACATGATATTTATACATGAGCCTGATTTATTTCACTTATGAGTATGGTGTCTAGTTGCATCCATTTACCTATAAATATCTAAAGTTCACCCTTCTTTATGGCTGAGTAGTACTTTATTGTATAAAAATACATCTTTTTTATCCATTCTTAGGTAGATGGGCACTTCAGGTTGTTATGAAAATCTAGCTATTACAAATTGTCTGCTATAAACATGAACACACACACACATATAGTACAGTGTTCTTAATTCTTCTGGGAAGATACCTAGAAGGGGAATAGCTGGGTCAAATGGGACCTTCAATCCTAGTTTTTTGAGGAATCTCCACATAGATTTCCAGAGTGGTTGCACCTGTCTACACTCCCATCAACAGTCAAGAAGTGTTCTTTTTTCCCCACAGCCCCTCCAACTTTTGTTATTGGTTGATTTTTTTGATGATAGCTAATCTTTCAGGTGTGAGGTGGAATCTCAGTACTGTTTTAATTTGCATGTCTTGAATGATCACTGATGTTGAACATTTTTTCATTTATTTATTTGCTATTATTATTTCCTAATCTGAGAGGTGTGTGTTCATCTCAGTTGCCCATTTTAGGATTTTAAATTTGGGAGGTCTCATTATTTTTAGTTCTTTATATGTTCTTGATAGTAATCCTCTGTCTGAGGAACAGCTGACAAACATTTTCTCCCATATTGTGAGTTGTCTCTTCACTCTGCCAGTGGTTTCTCTTGCTGTGCAAAAGCTTCTCTATATGGTGAGATCCCAGTTTGTCGATTCTTTTTTATAGCTCCTGTGTAATCAGGGTTTTGTTCACAAAGTCTTTGCCTATACCAATGTCTTCAAGAGTTTTACCTATTCTATCTTCCAGAAGACTTAATGCTTCTGTTTTAAGATCTTTAATCCATTTGGATTTTAGCATAATACATGGTGAAAGATATGGTCCAGTTTTAATCTTCAGCATATGTAGAGCCAGTTTTTCCAGCATCATTACTAAAAAGGCTATTGTTCTTCCAGTTTTGGCACTTTTGTCAAAGATAAGGTGGCTTTGTGAATCTGGAGTTGTTTCTTAATCTTCTGTGTTCCATTGATCTTATGGTTTTTTTGTGGTTTTTTTTGCCATTACCATGCTGTTTTTATCACAGGAACTTTATAGTATAACTTCAAGTCAGAGTTTGTGATGCCCCTTGTCTTACCTTTGTTGTCCAGAATTGCCTTTGCTAGTCTATGTCTCTTCTGGTTCCAGATGAATTTTAGGACTGTTTTCTTTAATTCTCAGTGACATGTTATTGGAATTTTTACTGGAATTACATGAAATCTATATAAGAGTTTTGGAAGTATGACTGTTTTCTCTGTATTGGTTCTTCCTACCCAAATGTAATGGATATCTTTCCTTTTTCAGAGTTCTGTAGTTTCAATGTAGAGATTTTTACATCTTTCATAGATTGATTCCTAGGTATTCCATTGTTTGTGAAAGGGTTTGTTTCCCTGTTTCTCTCTCAGTGACTGATACCTGTGTACAGGAAGGCCATTGATTTTTGAGTGTTGACTTTGTATACAGCTATGCTACTGAACTTTTTTTCTTGTCTGTTTGAGACAGGGTCTCACGATGCAGTTCTACATGGCCTTGAGTTCACTTTGTAGCCCAGGCTGGCCTCAAACACACAGCAATCCTCCTGCCTCAGCCTCCTGAGTGCTGGGATTACAGGCACCATGCCCTGCTAAACTTGCTTATTAAATCTAATTTTTTAGTAGAGTTTTGAGGTCTTCAATATAGTTTCATGTCACCTGCAAATACCAAATACTTAACTTCTTAATTTCTTATCTTTATTCCGTTTATTTTTTTTCTCTTGTTTAACTGCTCTGGACAGTTTCTAGGACTATGTTGAATAAGAATCAACATCTTTGTCTTGTTCCTGAATTTAGAGAGAAAGTTTTCAGTTTTTGTGTACTTTAATGATGTTGGCTGTGGGTTTGTCATAGATGTCTTTTGTCAGATTGAGGTAAAGACCATCTATTCCAATTTTCTATAATTTCTTTTTATCATGAATGGATGCTGGGTTTTATCAAAAGCTTTTTCTGCATCTCTTGAGATGATTGTATGATTTTGCCATTGACTCTGCTAATATGGTTAATCTTCTTGATGATTTGCTGCATTCTGTTTTCCAGTATCTTATTAAGGACTTTTACATGCATGTTTATTAGGGAAATTGGCCTATAATGATCTTTCTTAGTTGGGTCCTTCTTCAGTATTGGTATCAGGGTAATGCTTGCTTCCAGGAATGAATTTGTGTTTATTGCTTCCCTTTTAATTTCATTAAAGGATTTGAGAAGTAGTGGTGTTATGTATTCTCTAAACTTCTTATAGAATTTATCAGTGAATCAATCAGGACCTGGTCTTTTCTTTGTTGTTAGGTTTTTAATTACATTTTTATTTCATTGATTGATAGGATTTTCATATCTTCTTGATTCAGCTGGTAATTCATATATATATTCATATATATATATATATATATATATATATGACCACTTCTTATGAATTTTTCCATCTTATTAGAATACAAGTTTTCAAAATAGGTATGGATGATCTTCTGTATTTCCATAGGATCTGTTATGATTTCACCCTTTTAAAATCTAATGGCTTGGATTTGAGTCTTTTTCTTTCTTTTTTGATAAGGTTGGATATTGGTTTGTGGATTTTATTTAATCTTTCAAAGAATCAATGCATTGATTCAATGATTCTTTGTGTTGTATTTTAGTCTCCAATTCATTAATTTCTGCTCTGATCTTATAATTTCCTCCCTCATATAGCTTTTGGTTGAGCTTCTTCTTTTTTCTAGAAGTTTGAGGTTCACCATTAAGTTGTTTATTTGTGCTTGCTCCATTTTCTGATATGGGTATTTACTGCTATAAATTTCTTTCTTTGGCCTGCTTTCATTGTGCCCCGTAAGTTCCAGTGTGTTGCACTGTCATTATCATTCAATTGTAAAAACCGTCTCATTTCATCTTTAATTTCATCTGTGGTTCACTGGTTGTTTTGAAGTGTGCTGTTTAATTTCCATTTGTTTATCAAGTTTTTGTGGTTTCTTTTGTCATGGATTTCCAATTTCCTTGCACCACGGTCTGATAGTATGCATGGGATAATTTCAATTCTTTTGTATTTACTTTAGCATGCTCCATGAGCTAATATATGATCTATTTTGTAGAACATTCTGTGTTCAGCTGAGAAAAATGTGTATTCTGATGTTGTGTGGTGGAACATCTCTAGACATCTACTAAGCTCATTTGTTCAAAGTTTGATTCGTTTCTAATATTTCCTTGTTGTTTTTTGTCTAGTTAACCTGTCTTTTTGTGACAGTGGAATATTGAGATAACCCAATATAATAATATCAGGACTTATTTTATTTTTCATGTCCATTGGTATTTATTTCATATGATTGGGTGCATCGCAGTGTATTTGTTGCATACATATTTACGTCTGTCATCTCCTCCTCTTGGATCTTTCCCTTTACAGGGATGTAGTGACCTCTTCATCTCTTTTAAAGTCATGCTTATAATTCACTTTGTCTGCAAAGAGAATAGCTACCCCTGATATTTTCTGAGTTCTTGTCACATGGAGTGTTATTTTTCTTTTTTGACTTTCATTGTGAATTTCTTTTTGAATTAAATGTTTCTGACATGTAGTCTGTTGTTAGCCTCTTGATCCATTCTGTGTCTTTCAATTGTTGAATTTTCATTTTCAATTGTTGAATTAACATTGATGATTATAACTGATATGTACTGACTTATTCTTGTCATATTATTTTTCTGTTGTTGGGTCCCCTGGATTTTTATTATTTTCTCCTCTTTCTGTTTAATTGCTTGCCTTTCTTTCTGTTGGGGTTTGTGGAGCTGTAGTCCTTGTTATCTCTTTCTAGAATGTCCTTCAAAGCATTTAAGAGTGCTGGTTTGGTGTTCATAAATTTCCTCAGATGTTCTTTGTCATGGAAATATCTTATTCATCCATCAGTTTTGAAAGATAGTTTTTCAGGGTACTTTAATCTGGGTTGAAGGTTGCTTTATTTTAGAACCTAAAATATTTCCCTCCAGGCTCTTCTTGACTCGAGAGTTTGTGCTCAGAAGTCAGCTGTGATTCTGATGGGCTTTTATTTATGGGTGATGTTCTTTTCCCTAACAGCTTCTAAGATTCTATTCTTGTGTTTAATTTCTGAAATCTTGACTAGGATATGCCTGGCTTTAGTTTTTTGTTGTTGCTGTTGTTAATTGGAGTTCTATATGCTTCACTCATCTGCATGTCAAATTATTTTTCTATACCAGGGAAATTTTTTGCCATGATGTCTGTGAACAGTGTTTTAAGACCATTTGGGGTATCTCCTATTTTTTCATTGACTCCAATGAATCTTAAGTTATTCTTATTTACCTAACCTAGCAGCTGCTGGATTGATTTCTCATGGTCCCATGCTATTTTTGAGAAATCTTTTCATGATTGCTAACTGCAAACCAGTCTTATATATCTGAGATCCTGTCCTCACACTGGCTTAACCTGCTGCAAATACCTTCAGTAGAATTTTTATTCTCCTGGATATTTGCTTGAATCTGCCTTATGGATTACATATCTTTCTTATTCCGAGCATTCATGGCTTCCAAAATTTACTTAAGCTCATCTATATCTGCTATAGCATCACTAAGCATGGTCTTTATTTTGTATATCATCTCTGTAGTTATCTGAGAAATCATTTCTGATTTGATTTTCTCTTAAGCATCATTGAATTACGTTTTTGTTACCACATCAGAAAGGCCAAGTGGAAGGCTTTCAGATTGCCCCATCTCCTTGTTCCCTGGGTTTACCTTTGGTAAAATGGATGTCTGGGGTAGTATCTTGTTTAAGTGTCTTCTCATACTTTTTCTCTTTTTAGTTTAATTCCTCGGATGATGCTGATGGGTTGTTTTATTGCTAATATTTAGGACTTGCAGGTAATGACTACTTCTCTGAGGTCTCTCCCATGTATAGCTGATTTTTGGGTTTTGAGTCTGTTGGAAGATCTTACCTATTCAATTTGTTGGAGATGAGAAGTTGCTGCTTGTTTGGCCAAGTCCATGGCTCTTTGGCACCGGCCCACAGTATTTTGTGTGACCTTTAGTCAATCTCAGTCATGGACTACCAGAAGAAACAGCAATTTGGAACAATTATGTCACTTTTGGCCCCATGGTACTAATAGCATCAAATACAGCCTAAAAAATGAAAAACTGAGCTAATTATTACTTTGTGAACTAGATTTGTGGCTATATTTCTAAAACAAACCAGAAAATTATATGCAGTATACACGTATTTAATACGTCATTTTTCCCTCAAGGGTTAATATTTAAAATAGGTTAAGGAGAAAAGAGAGAAGCAAAAGAATAGGAAGAGATTAGAATTAAGGTTGGAGGACAAAGGGAGGGGGAATCACATTAACTTGGAAACTGGTGCAGAAGACTGGAGGAAAGAGAGAAGGAAGAGACAAAAAGAACAGAAAAGAAAAACCACAAAGAGTCTAGAAACCTCATTAACATTCATATAAAAGCAAGATTACACAATGAAGGAGGAAAAATAAGCCCAAAAAACAAAGCAAAAAACAAAAACAAATCCACCACCTCAGCAACAACAACAACAACAACAAAAAAAAAAAAACAAATGAAAAAGCGAGAAGAAAAAAGTCCACTTCCAAAGTTGTCTCTGCTTTCACAATGTGTGGAGAGAGAATCTCAATCTGTGCCAATCTATCCCACCAAACCAGCAGTAGCTTTTTGGTGGGATAGTGGATAACCTCAGCAAGCCTGCAAATTCTGGTTGAGACCAGACTCTTTTGACTCACTACCATTCAAGCACCTTCCATGGATCTGAGCCCACGGAATCATGAGTTCTGATCTCAGCTGGCCTTTCTCCAAGATGGATCCAGGATAATTCCTCTCTCTCACAGGAGGACCACAGCCAGCAGTGCAGTCCTTCACATCCACTGCTCCCCTCCCCTGATGTACCTCTTCATTGAGACCTCTGGGGCCACAAGCCATCACAGTGTGTCTGCAGGTTCGAGCTGCTCCTGTCACACACTGAGTCCCATCTCAGGGAGAAGGTGCCACTGGGTACCTCCTCCTTCTTCACTGAAGTTTCTCTCTTCACCCTCTCCATGGGCTTCAATTTGTGCTTCAGATTCTTCCTAGTCCAAGGGACCCACTTCCCTTCTTGTCTTCGTCACACTGCTGTATTTCAGCATCTGGATGGTGACACTGAGAGAGGGTCTTTCTCTGCTGCTTACTGCTCCACCATCTTGGTCTCAGGCTATTCAGGCTTGATTTATTTGGAAGATTACACAATGAAAAAAAGATTCCTTTTAAGCGAGTTTATGTGTATGTTTGTGTGTAAAGACATAAAATTAAGAAGATTTACTAATAATTTATTAGTAAATTAATGATCTAATTTACTAATTAGTAATTAATGACCTAACCAAATGGAGAATCAATGTCCTCTTTTAAAAAAAAACTAAAATTAATTCAATGCCCCCCCAAATGATCTCTTTCAACATGGTATCTCTCAGTGGGACATTGAAAATAATATGCCACTTTAGAGTTGAAGATTTTATTTATATTTGGCCTATGTCATCTTTTTCCCTGTGCTGGAGGGCTTGTCAGTTAAAGTTGACATACATTGTCAACTACAGAGTGGACACTCAGCTCTGGAATCACTCTGCTGATTCAAATTGTATTCTGAGGGGAGTCGGTCTTACTGCTTTTGACACAATTCATCAACGTATACTGAAGTGATACAGTCTGAGAAACAAGGAACAAAGTATGTCTTGATGCCTGAGACCACTTCTACTACACATTGTGTACAACAGTCTAGAAATAGACTCCTTGAGAATGTTTGATACTGGGGAAAGTGAAAGCGAGTGAGATTAAAGATAAGCAGGAGAGAGGGACTCTTTATTGTGCATTTTGCCTATTTGTTTCTGAGGAAGATATGATGGGCAACTACACCATGTATTTTGAAGCAAGACAACAACCACATTTATGTTTTATAAATAACTTGCATAGAACAGGCATATCACACAGGAATGAAAGTGGTACAGGTAAATTAATTCAGGTCCACCTTTGAAGAATACTCCAACTGGTATGCGCCATTACTTAAACAACATGTTATTCTAAAATTATACATATTACCAAGCATTTAGTTCAAAGTAATCAGTTTAAGATAATAACAAAAGGAGAGCAGGGAAATCAAATAAGAAGGTTATTTGTCCCCAAACTTAGTCTTAAATAATTTAAATTTACTCAAAGGTAACTAAAGCAAACAAATAAGATGATTCAATTTATTGAACCAATAGAACTTTAGCAGGAAATAATCCAATATTTTTAAAAACACAGTTTCACAGAGCTCAATGGTTTGTTAAAAAGACTAATAGATGAGTTATAAGATCTCTGTGGAGCTAGAATAGTTTTCTATAGAAGTAGGAAACAAATATCTTAGGGCAAGATAAAGATATTACACTACCCCAAATTATAATCTTACTTGCAGAACCATAAAAGAGAATCTAATAGCATCATGGCACACAGTTCAGATATATAATTGCAATTTTAAAATGTAGAGTTAATACATTTGTATATGAGAAACAATAAAAATCAGAAAATGAGTAAATAACAGTGACCTGTTGACCATGAATGTGCAAAGCAATCAGTTTTCTATTCATCTTAATACTTTAAAAATTGTGTACTAATGCAGTGAAAAGCAGAAGCACTGAAACAACACCCAGGATTTGGAGGAAGATTTATTTTACATTTATAGACACTGATCAGGATCATTCTCAAAATATCAGGCCCTGATCTCTGGTGGTCTAGGGCTTGTATGATATAAGCAAACAGGAAGTTCAGAGGCAGAATAATTTGGTAACTGGGGATTAGTTTATACAATGAGCATCACAGTGACCAGCTATTTCTAAGAAACATGAGCAATGAGAACTAGAACAGGAGCTATTAACTAACAAACTGAAGTATGCTGGCTAGGAGCAGGGGTCATTTTCTGCTATTCTAGACTGTCCATTGTATCTTTAACCCTTCACTGAGCAATAATTATACTGATAACATTACTAATAGATATGTCATTTATTTATATATTTATCTTATATATTCCTATGTTACTAGTATGCATGTATTTTGTCTGTTTTATAAAACCAAAAATGTAAATTCAGATGGATATATAAGCTACTTAAGGTTTCATCTGCTCACTGATAGTTTCAGAAATTCAGTTTTGGACTGAAATCAAGGGGCTGCTTTTTCCATGATTCCATAAGCCAAAGTAAACCATTTCTTCCTTTAAGTTGTTTTTCTCAGGGATTTGAGTACAGCAAGGAAAGGTTAAGTGACATAGTGGTGTGCATCTACAGGGGACTTTGGAACTCTGGTGCTTTAATCTGTGTTTGCATTCCAGCTTGCATGAGGTATACAGCCTTCCTCTCCCATGGGTTTCTGATATAATGTACAGGCCCAAAGCAATAGGTCTCAGCCATCACATACTAAAACCTCAGACCTTTTTTCTTTCATAAATGATTTTCTCAGGTATTTTGTCACAGTGACAAAAATGCTAACACACAGAGTCATAGAGTGTTTATCTATTGTTGATTGGCTTATTTAATTTTAGATTTGATGTAAACTTTTCAGGTGAGTGTGGTTAACTAAAGGAGTGTCAGAGACAATCAGTAACCAGTAAGTTTTAAAGAATTTCCTTATTTTTTGTAGGAAAATGGTCTGGCAGGGATTGTGGGATTTGATTTCTGAATTGCAATTATTATCTCTTTTTCCACTTTCTTTTTCCTTGTCTTTTTTCTTAATTGTCCAGAAGAATGTTAAAACTCTTTCAAGGAAAATATCTCAATCTAAATTTGCAAGACCCATGCCTATTACCATGGACTAAACTAAAGTCTAAATATTAACACTAAACCTACTGGGAGAAGTAGGTAGAAATCTCAAGGATGTAGGGGTAGGCAAACAGTTGATGAACAAAAAACAAACTTCACAGGAAGTACTTCAAAGAATCAAAAACTGGGATCTCCTCTTATTAAAAAGTTTTTACACATCAAAAGAAATCACCAACAGAGTGAAAAGAAAACCCAGAGATTAGGAAAAGTTGTTTGCCAACTTTCCCTCAGACAAAGGACTTTTATCTAGAATATATAAAGAACTGAAAAAACAAGGCCCCTCAGATTCAAAGACCCAGTCCTAAAATGGGCATCTGAGATGAATACACAATTCTGAGGTGAAGAAATGCAAATGGCACATAAATATATGAAAAATTTTTTGACATCATCAGTCATTTGAGAAATGTAAATTAAAACAATATTGAGACATCTTCTCACTCCAGAAAAACAGCTAATATCAAAAAATCAAACAATAACAAATGCTGGTGGGGCTATGGGGAAAAAGGAATCCTCCATTGTTTCTGGGAGTGCAGACTGTGGAAAGCAGTATGAAGATTTCTCAAAAAAGTAGAATTAGGTGTTTCATTCGATTCATTTATTCCCCTTCTGGGTATTTTCCCAGAATTGAAAACATCATACTACAGTGATATATGCGCATTCATGTTTATAGCTGCACAATTTGTAATAGCCAGATCCTGCCCATCAACTGAATAATGGATAAAAAAGATGTAGAATTTTATACAATTATGAAGAATAATAAACTCCAAGTTTTTATAGGTAAATGGATGCAACTAGAAACCATATTCATTAGTGAAATAAATCAGGCTTGCATGTGTAAACACTATATTGTCTTGCTAGTATAAGAAACTGAAAGAATAAGTAATATCCAAATGTTACAATAGATATAGTAAAAGGGAAAAAAACTGTTCAAAGAGAAATTACATTGTTTTAACAATCTTGCATGCCTGTATCTGGTAGCCTGAGCAATTACTTTGAGAGTAACAATGGAAATATGATAACCATTGTTGAATTCCTATCATCTGGTTTTGAAATTCTATATCACCATTATTTGCTGTTGTTGTCATTATTGTCATTTTGCTTTTGTTGTTGTTTTTTAATTATTTGTCTGCTTCTTGATTTTTCTGGGTTTTTTTTTTCTCTTTAAAATAAAAAAAGAAGAAAAATGCCTTTCATTCTCATACTAGTAAAACAATGATTTTTTTAGGCCACCCAGTTTGCAAACTCTCCCACCATCCTTCAATATGTAATATATTTTGATTAATTAGCTTTTTTGGATAAATTATTTCTGCTTTTTTATCCTTTGTGCAGGGAACACTTTGCCAAATCATGCAAATTGCAGCAAACTGACTCAGATAAATGGTTTGTGCTTGTTTAATTTAGATTAGTTCACTAATTGTTCAGGACAGAGGCCAGAAATCTCTGAGGCATAAACCATTGTCAGGACTTCATGACCTATGAGTAAGGAAAAGTGGGCCTGAAGTTGTTTTATCACTGCCGGTCCAAGCACGCTAACTGTACACAGTGGGGGGAAGCCATTAACTAGAAGCTGCCTGAGGAAAAGGGGGTTGATTCTCTAGAGTTTTCTGGGAGCTGAAATGTTGTAAGCCTATCTAACCTTTAAAAAAAAGTAGGGAGCAAAGTCAAATCAAAAAGGTAATAAAAAAAATCCTATAGCCTTTAAACGTGGCAGATGATTAGCTCTGGTTCTGATTTGACAGCTGATACACCAGGGCAGTTCCACGAAACTGGGTGGCTCACTTGTTGTATTTTACAACGTACTTTTAAGTTTCTTTTATTACACAGAACTATTACTTTTGTGTCTCTTAAAACACCTTGGAACTCCTACTAACAGTGAGTACAAGTAAGGATTAAGACATCCTCTAATAATTCCCGTGTTCAGTCTCTATCCTCTTTATTTTCCTTTTTTATCTCAACTTAGACTTACTTTTGAACAGCTCCCGGATGAAAGAACTCAGTGCTTGCCCCTGTAGTTTTCTTTGGAGTCTCATTGTTTTGTGTTCTCCTTCATCAAGTGTTCTTTTTTTAAAGTTAAAAATCTTATTAGCACGTTTGTGCAGTACATAATGATTACATTTATTGTAGGAACTGGCACATATAACACATCTCAATTCTTTTCCTGTCTTTCCCTTCTTTTTTTGGCCAACCTCAGGTTCATTCATTTGAATTACATGTCATTGTCAAGTCAGTTATCATGCCTAATTATCAATTTACATTGATAGGCAAAAAACATATAAAATATGTAATAGGGCACCTAGGTTTAGTAGCAAGTGTTTCTTTTCACATCCTTCCTGGAAGCAGTCATATTCCTTCAGCTCACACTGGTATGTTTACTGCCTCACCTGGACTCCATGAACATGGCCATAAATCCTGTCCTGGTTTCTCCTTATCCATATATTCATTCACATGCTTGCATCCTTCACCATGTGGTAGGGCTGCAAAATGCCTCATGCTGTGGTTATGCACTCTTAACATGTTCTAGCTGCTTTACAGATCTCTGGACCCAAATGCAGGCTACGTTGACCATCATGGGCACAGCATGCCTCGGGTCTACAGAAATCATGCTTCCTTTAATATATGAAACTGCTCACATGGTCAGAAACTCAAACATGCCCATGGGGATACAGATGTCCACAACACCAAGTCAATTCGTTTTTCTTCTGTGCAACTTTCAGCCCCATGCTCTCTTCCAAGAGCAATTACCAGACATTTTTTCAGAGAACAAATTTTTGCAGTGCTTGGCCAAGTAGGTAGATGATTTTGTTATGAAGTACTGATATGTTCCCAAGTCTCATATATTTTTAAGGGAAAATGACCTCAGCAGCTAGTAACTGAGGAAAAGGCAGCAGGAAGTCGCCCTGGCTGTTAATGAGAACTGAGTAGTGGTGATGCTAGCACACCTTTCCCCAAGAGTAGGAAGCCTGCCAAATCGTGGTGTTTATATACCTGTTCCTTTGGTTATTAGATTTGATAGGTAAAATGTGGTGCACCTTTACTTTAGTTGATTTCCCTTGAATTATAAATAAGGTTTACTTTTCTTTGAGAGATTTAGTAACCATTTATATTTACCAGGTTTCTCTTTATATTCTTTTCTCACTTTTTATCTACATACATTTGTTTCATCTTATTGTATTTATTCACTTGGTATGAAGATTTAGGTTGTGATTCAACTTCATATTTTCCCTTATCTAGTCAATTATCTCAGAATTTAGTGAATAGCGTATCTTTTCCAGCTGATATGAAATACCACCTTGATTTTACATTAAATTATCCTATATGTATTTTAGATGGTTTCTAAATCTCTACCCTACTCCACTGAACTTTATTTCTTCTTAATGCAAAACTATTTTGGTTGTGGATTCATGATATATTTTAGAATCTGGCAATGCATCCCAGACTTTTCATTGCTAATTTGGCATATGTAGGTTTTCATTTTAAATGGAGAATTGTAAGGTTAAAAAAAAAGTGTTGATTTGGTTATAAACACATAGTTTATATAGTATTGACATGATTATACATGTGATTTATATAGTATATATGCAATAAAATATATACACATGATTTATTTGGTGAAATTAAAATATCAATATCTTGGATCTTCCATTTCAATACAAAGTATTTTTTATATTTGCTTTTTAAATGTTTCAGCAGAATGTTTAAGGGCCTTTTCACATAAAACTTACATTTTGCTAACTTTCTGCCAGCTAGTATATCATTTTTGTATGGCTTGTAAACAGGATAATTTCTTTCACTGCATTTTCTAATTAAGTCCTGATTGTAGAAAAGCTACTTAATCTGTATGTATCAATGTTACAACCACAAACTTTCTGAAACCTAATAGTTTCTCACTATGCTTTGCTGATTCTCTTTATTTTCTTAGTACTAGAGCATGTAAGCTGCAAACATGACAATTACACATCTTGCTTTATTCTACTGATGACTAATTCTAGAGCAACGTTTGATTTGGGGTAACAAAATGGCAGATGTTGTGGGCTATTGAAATTACAACAATTTCATATCCTTTGCAAATGACTTACTGCTTACGAGAGCCTGGAAAACTAAACATGATATTTCCCAAGATTCCTTGGATTCTATTTGGAATATTGCTTAAACCAAATACATGTTCCCCAATGAGATTTGGAGGGCGGAAGTGAAGGAAATTTGGGCTATACTTCTGTTCTGCTGATTCTACAAGCCAAGAACATGATCATAGAGGTTTAGGGGCTTTCTCAGTCATAGAAGAAATCCCAGTAACTTGTGCACATTTTTGTATGTGGTCAGGGAAGTGCACAGAATATTCATTTTCCTACTTGCATAGTCACACACAGGCAGTAGATCTCATGGTACGTAGGTTCTGGGGATCTGAAGGCATCTGGAAGCTAAGTCAGAGCTAGCTCTACTAACATTTCCATAATCATTTCATAAACAATTAGATCACATGGCTTTTCTGTTTACACTACGTGGGTAGGTTTTTGTGGTCTGCAACTTCAATGATAGAACATCTTTATCTTAACTTCAAACGTAATTTTAAAGGTGTATATTGAGAATTCTATTATTTATCACTAAGTGTGATGTTGGCTTTTGAAAATATTTATGTGCATGTGTGTGTGTGTCTGTGTATATATACAAATATATTTGCTTAATGCTTTTAAAATACTATTAAAATATTTCTTTAATTTTCTTCCTATCAGTGGATATTTGCCACTGCTAATTTTATGGTTTTCCCCTAGGTTTCCTTACTTTCCTGCTGTGACAATAAATTTACAAAGGACATCCAATATATTAAAGATTTTACACACTATTTTAAGCCCATGGTCTGCCATCATTTGTGTGTGTGTGTGTGTGTGCGTGTGTGTGTGTGTGCATGTGCACTTAAAGGATAGGATTCATTTCATTTCTGATAAAGTAGATCTTTTTAATTTGGCCTACAGTTATATAATACAATAAATCCCTTAAACCTATCAACTTTGATTTATCTTTAAATTTTCACCAGAACGAAATTAATATACTGTATTTAAAAAGAAAAGCTTAAGGAGGATAGAGCTAAAAATAAGTCTGCCTCAAAGAAATAACTTTGAGGATTATAGAGGTAACTTTGTAGATTGCCATGGATTTAATAATTAGAAATGTTTAGGTTATGATCTTAATGAGATCTAAATTTATCAAATTATTCTCACATTTATCTCATATTTTTTACTTTAATTTTAAATCAGGACATTGTGTTAAACTTTACAAATAATCAATTACCTACAGGATATAATTTTTTATTAAAAGTTATTTTGTCTTATGAACGTTTAAAAACACTTTCCCTAAAAATATTTTTAAAACAAGATCCTGCAAACTTCAGTTCTAATAAAAAGCCTGTACTATCTCTAGAGATCAGAAATCAATAGTGCTTTTCCTGCTCTGTAAACAGTCAGCATTTCCCACCCTAAGTCAGTGGTTCTTAATCATTCATTGCTCTTCCCTTTGCTTGATGATTCACAAAGGGAAGAAATACCTTGGGGCTAGGTTTATCTTCACTAGCACTTGCTGTACACATTTTTTTCCCGAAGTATCCTATACTTCTTAATTCAATTAATGCCAAGATACTTTGAACACACACACACACAAAATGAGAGAGAATGCCATGGAGATAATCTAATTTCAACCCCTTTTGGGCAAAAAAGTGCCACTCACAATTATTTTAATAAGCATTTCATGAGAAAAGGAATAAGAACAAATGTGTTAAGTGTGTTCACTGACTTAGAGATGCCTTCTGATGTGAAGGTGTGTGTGTGTGTGTGTGTGTGTGTGTGTGTGTGTGTGTAACACTGATGGCATGTTGTAGCACTAGCTCTCAAGGATCTCTTGCAAGACTGGGTATTCTCGTTTCAATCAGAAGGTACATCATTTATTTTTCTACTATATAGTTGTATTTTTGATCCTTTGGTAATCTGGAGAGTCTCAGTCTGTAGCAAAGGATGTCTCTGGAGGACAAAGGGTATGATTCACTGGAAGCAGAATTCTCCTTTCATCTCCATGGATCTCCCTCATAGCAGCTAGCCCTCCTCACTTTCATCTTTTCCCCCTCTTGCCCTTCCTTTTATTTATACCTCCCTCTATCCCTCTCTCTAACCTCCAAATACTGCCCTTTTTATCCTCTTCCCACTTCCTCCTCCTTTCTTATCCTTTATTCTTCATAACTGCTGTGCTACACTCTAACCCTACTAATGCCACCAGGCACTATTACAGTCTAATGTGCCCCTCAGAATTCGTATGTTGAAATTTAACCATCATGGGATAGCAGTAAGAGGTGGAAGCTTTACGAGGTGATTAAAGTATAAGGCTGGAATCTTCACAAATAAGTTAGTATCTCATAAAAAGATGAGTCACTTTTCTGTCCCTTCTACTACGTAAGAACAAATTTGCATTCTTGTGAGAAAGAACACAGCAATAAGGCCAGCACTTGGGCTTCCCAGCCTTTGAACTATGAGAAATAATTTTTTGTTCTTATGTCTTAACCAGTTTGAGGTATTTTTGCTATAGCAATACCAATTGACTATGACTTTCTATAAGATTTTACAATTGCAAGGAAATATTAAACACAGCAGAAGAGAATAGAAGGTATAAACAGCATTAAATTTCAAAAAATATTTCAAAATATTCCCTTTTTGTATGTTTAATTTCATAATAGGACCCCAAAGGCACTTGAACTATAGTATCATATATGTTTATGAATTCTCTAGAAATTTGATACATCTCACTGAAATCATCGAACAAGTAACTTTGTTACAGATGTGGAAGACACTATAGTACTTTATAACTGATGCTGATATATATATATATATAGTCATTTTAGGGGAAGTGGCTAAGGTTTTAAAAAGCTTTTAAAATGCAACCTTAGGCATTTTTCCAATACTTAATGGATTGTTCTGAAATATAAAACTAGGAATTCAGAAATTATTTCTGGTTTCCCATAAGGCTTCATTAATCATTGCAAATCACTAAAATTCAGTAAAATATCACAAAAGTTTGCTTTCCTTTTCTCTGCAAATGTAATGCTGACAATTCCATAATGAAGCTTACAACATTGAATGGATAGGAAATTCTCTACAATACAAATTAATAGCTCATAGCAAATAGGAAATATATGTATTCATGCACCTATGTATGAAATAGATGCATAATGGTGGTTTTTCTGGCATGAGAACTTTTATTCTTCACCATCAATTCACTTATTTATTCATTCCCTTTTTAAAAACAATTTAGATAAAAGTTTACTGAAGTATTGACCCCCATCTTATAGACTATCACAATAAGATTTACAAAGGCTTTCATATCACACAGCAAATTTAAGAGCCAGGATTTGTGTTCTATAAAATATGATTCTAGAATCTGTTCTTTTGCAAACCATGATATATAGTTTTTCCTGGAAGCTTTTTGCAATAGGTGACCAGATATTGTGTTATTTGGCCAAAGAGTAGGGATCAACTAATAGTTCTTAAGAAATTAACAGTTAGTCATGTTAATTTTCAGGTCCTACATTTGCTCTATGATTATAATATAATGTGTCTTCTACAAACAAACTAGTCTTTGCAATCAACCCCAAGTATTTTCCCTTTTAAACTGTCATATATAGATTTAATAGTGAAATGGCTTCTGATCTTTGGTATATTAAATAATATTTTACTGTTTGAGTAACATAAATTTAGCTTAATGTAGTTAAGACTTCTTAATCCTCTACAGTGTTACTGTGTATACTTACAGACATACACATTTTTAATCTAAAACCAAAAATACTTCACCAACAAAAATATTTTGTGTCAATGGTATGTCACAAAGTTTTTAGAAAATGCGTGAAAATCTGAATTGTATTGTTACTATCATTCATTTTAAATTTTATTGATAGAGATTTAAAATCCAAGGCCTTTTCCTTCTATTCTAGATTGTGGCATTAATTAGCTATATGACCCTAAATATATCACTTAAGCTTGCAAGCATGCATTTATTTCTTGGTAAAGGATATATATAAATACTATCTTATTTGATTGAGTTGCTGTGACAATCAATGAGGTAATGCAAATGTTAGAGAGTCAGAAATTTTGAAATACTTTTTAAACCTGAAATATGACTTTAACAATTTTAAAAATTTAAATGAAGTCTTGTTCAAAGTTCTAGTTTATTTAGACTTGATTAATTTGCTAACTTTACATCAAATGAGCATTTAGATTCATGGTGAAAGCCACCAAGAGCGCCACATTTTGACCCCATTACGTTGACACTCCTCGGGGGCTTAAGGACTTCTATACTTGCCTTCAGGCTGGGTGTCCATCGCCTGTCACCAGTGCCAACCATCAAGGCTAAAGCTCACTCTTTGGCACTCACTATGTGCCATGTCTGTTTCCTCTGCCATTTAGTAGATTCTCTTCCAGTCTTCAAACTCCTAACTATTTGTTGCTTTCTCTGGAGCCCCTGAAGAAGCTACATAGGATCTAACTCTTTTTTATGATGTCCTACTTACACTGTCTGACTTCTTGTTTGAGTTGCTTGCTTTCCTCCGTAAATTGTAACAGTCTCCTTATGTTGAAAGTCCATTTTCAGAATATCTTTATAGGGTTGGCTATGTATCACAGTGACTTTTTTCTGTCTTAGGTTATGTACCAGATACTCATTCAATATTGCCTTTTAACTGTGCCAAAAGCTGAGGAACAAGGGGATGTGGCCTGCTGCATTCCTCACAGAGAGCTCAGTACAGTCGAGTAAATCCTGTTCACCAACCTTCAGAAAATACTTGCAAGATCTGTGCTGAGTGAACCCAGGGGCGTGACTCAGAACCCAAACTGTAGGAAATCAAGGCAGTACCTCACAGATGACCTTTGTACTAGGAATCTTAGAAAAACTAAGAACCAGCTATATAAGACAGGTACCAGCTTGATCCTTTAGCTTCCCAATCTGACTGAACTAAAGGAGTTTTGGTTTCACTGAGACCCAGAGCAGCATCTGGTTTTTTCAAGAGTCTCACTGACTGACAATCACATGCTCCTAACTCTTGGTTCAGTAGCTATTAGTCACATGGCTTTGTTCATTAAAGCTAATGATATGCATGATGCATGCTGTTTTCCTAAAGTCAATGAATCCATTCCCTTAATTACATTATCAGTCAAACACTTGACTAAAATAAAATGCCCTAAATTGAAAATCAGTATTAGTACAGTAGATACAATTTTATATTTTAATTACTTGTCTTGGCACTTTTGACCTGCATAGGAATTGAATAATGAAGAATATAACTTTAATACTTACCAAGAAAAAAGTCGTCACTGAAGGAGCAATGTATAGAAAGACACTTTTATACTAAATGCACACTAAGTGCCAGCCACCCTTCAGTCTATCTTATGGTCTTTAAGAACCCTAATGAGGGAAATACAATAGATTCCTTTAATAAAAAATGAGAAAAACGGATGGTTCAGAGAGGTTGAGAAGCTTCCTCAGTACAGAGCAGACAGGGTGAAACTCAAACTTATACTTCTCCAAAGCCTATAATCTTCCCTGCCTTCACTCTCTTAATTTGTGATCGATCAGAGCTGATTTTTAACCTGACTCCTCAAACCATGTCGAGTTACCTCCTCTCTCAATCTTCTCACATTTCCTTTCACATTTCCATAATAGAAATCACTTTTTGTTTTATTTAGAAAATATTTTATTAGTATGTGTTTTAAGTACATATTGAATATATTTCTTTTGTGGAGTTGGTACATTTACATAACACACTTAACTTTTTTCATTTCTATGCTCCATTAATTAGTGTCTTCTTCTGCACCAGATTCCAGGTCCAAAGGACAGTTCTAATTGACACTTTTTATGTTCAGTACCTGGCAAATTGTTGGCATTTAATATTTCCTTATCAAATAAATGATACTTATACTGTGCATTCTGAAGCAAGACACTGGAGAAACTGATCAAAGACACTTCTTTTAACACTAATGCATTCTCCAATTTATGACAAATACGCAAATTGAGAAGTTTTGATAACACAATTATTTATCAGAATTGAAATATTAAAAAACACTCTCCAGTAGTTTTTTTTAATTTTTTGAAATTGTAATGAAATATTTAACATGATAAGAAACTGAAGTCTACTGTAAATCTCTTGGTATCAGTTATAGTGGAATAAATACAGATTTCATATAAAATTAATTTTCAGTACATGATATTTTATTTTATTTGGTATTGAGGATCAAACTCACAACCAGGCAGGTACTATGCCACTGAGCTAAATCTCTAGCCCCAATAAATGATATTTTAAAGTTACAGATATTTTACATTTATGTTTAGAAAACTGTATACCCACAAAAATATAGAATTGTACTTGCTGTGACAAGTGCATTCAACTAGGCTATTTTATTTTTAGTCAAGCATGTGTGTGTGTGTGTGTGTGTGTGTGTGTGTGTGTGTGTGTGTGTACATGCATGGTTGTGTGTGTGCTTATTTGATTTTATTTTGTAAGAGCCTGGCTGGAAGCTGGATTTGTCTAAAAATTCATATTAATTATTTTTCCTACTTAAGAATTTAATGAGGAGAAGAATAGCACTAAAATATTGTATAACTTATTTTTATAGAAATGTTTTTATTGCTCCTATTTCATTGGTATGGGAAACTGAACTTCCAAAAAGATTAAGTAACATAACTGGTATGCCAGAGCTGATAAGTGATACAGTCAGGATATATCTTCTTTGGGCCTCCATTTACAAATATGTAACAGAAAAGCGACTCTTTCATTTAAACGTGCTTGATTCATGTGATAAATTAATTGAGATGTCCTAGCATAGACCTGGTTCTTAGTAAGTAGTCACACATAATTACTGAATAAATTTTATTATTTTAACCAAATCTGTTTGGGTATTCTTCCACAAAATACATGTGCTCGAGGTCACAAGAATAAAATTTTAATCAGTCAAAAGGAATTAGTAATTGTCACTGAGCACAGCTGTGGGGAAAGGAAGGGTTGGGGCAGCCACAAATTCAATGCCCAGGTAGTTGCTAAATCTAAATAAAAACAGTAAATCCAGTGATTAAGAAATGTTAAAAAAAAAAACCTGTGGGTTTGTAGGAAGCTTAGAAAGACAGTCATGTTGTTCATTAAATTTCAGTCAATTTCCACTGCATCATCATTTCATGAACAATCGCAATCCAAACTGTCTATATTTATGTTTCACTTGATAAGAGGTTCCTTTTTAATTGTGTAAAAAGTCTTTCATCTTTGGTATGCCATTTATATACACAGAGACAAATAACTCTGAAGATACTGACATAAGAATTGAATTTACGGTATCAGCGATGGTCTGGCCTCACCAAGGACTCTGACTTAGAAAATGTCACTGTTACTAGAGCTGACAAAGATCTCAGGGCATTGAATCTCTCATGCGACAATTTATACTCCAGCATCCATGGTCCTTTAGTTATATTATATTGCCTCAAACTCTACAGAAATTAAAAAGATATTTAAAGAGAGTAAATGGTACCATGTATGAGGCTTTCATTACTGGGGGAGAAAAGAAAAAAATTAAAAGTATCTCATTCAAAGAAATGTCAGAGTTATTTAAAAAGCCTATCTTTGAGTTATTAATCAAGTATTCAAATGGATACCTCCACACAAAAACTGGCCAATTTGGAAGTACCATGATGTCAAGCTTTGTTTACGTATTAGTTAATGGACAGTTGAACATTTGAAGTTAAATTCCCATAGTAGCAGAACAACATTTCTTAATTTTAGTTTAGCTGAAATATAGTAAGTTTTTAAAAAGATACAAAATGATATGAAAAAATACTACTACGTTACAGTCATTTAGCATATTAGAGACACCTTGTTTCTGCTGCTATGTAGGTTTCCTTCTGCAAGCGTGTATACCTGGGACCAAATGTAGACAGCAGCAGTAAGGTCCCTGCACAAGCCTCCATGATATATGACTTCTGCAAGTTGATGATGGTAATTTGTTGCTGTCATCTTAGAGTCTTTAATTAGAATCAAGACTTAAAGTGGTCCAATAGGTGAATCACTAGCCTTATGTTGATACTGAGCACTTTAACACAAGTCAGAATTGAGATGTGCTTCAGATATAAAGGTACAACAACTTAGTAGAAGAAAAGAATTTAAAATATTTGAATAGAATTAATTTTATATCGATTGCATGTTAAAATGCTAATACTTTGCATATATTGAGTGAAATATATTATTAGAATTAATAATATAATTCTAAATAATTTTAAACTGTGGTTACTGAAAATCTTAACATCTCAAGTGGTTCACATTACATTTTCATGATATTGCATATCTTCAGAGGGATCCTAGGGTGCAGAAGTTTAGGAAGATTTGGGGTAACACTCTAGCACAGTACCAAATAATTTAAAAATAAAGGTTTCTTTAAACCAATATATAAAATTAATAATTTTAGGGAAAAACAAATATGGCTCATTATTAGGGAAGGCAAAGGAAAACCATGAAATCCTGCTTCCTATTAAGATATCCATTATCGAAAACAAAATAAAACCAACAAAAAAGGGAAAAAAAAACACAAAATAACAGCGTTGATGAGGATGTGGGGAGACTGGTGCCCTTGTGCACTGATGGGAGGAAAGTATTTAACGCTATGAAAAATAATATGGTAATTTTTCAAGAAATTGAAAAGAATTTCTGATGAGGCAACACTTCCACTTATGAATATGCACCCAAAATAACTGAAAACAGGAGTTGCATACACATGTTTAATACAGTATCATTTATAAGAACAAGAAGATGGAAGTAACTCAAGTGCTCATGGCAGATAAATGAATAATAAAGTATGGTATATAAATACAATTCAATATTATTTAGCCTTAACGAGGAAAAGTCTAACACATACTACAATGTGAAAGAACCCTGAAGACATGCTAAGTGAAACAAGCCAATCATAACAGAAAAAAAAAAAAACATGCTTGCAAGTGTATGCAGTACATAGTCAAATTCACAAAGCTACAAAGCTTGATATATGCTCAGCACAAGGAGAGGAAAAGGAATGAAGTTATTCTTTACTGATAGAGAGTTTGAAAGAGCAAGATGAAATGAATGGAAATGAATGACAGTTGCCTTAAAGTAAAATATATTATTCAGACACTTGTTCAGGACTGTTGTGGCAAGTGTCAAGATTGTCAGAGTAAGGAGACAGGTTGGGCTCAATTTGTATTATAAGGTGCATCTAGTCCAGACAGCTGGGAATTTTTAGCCAAGGAGCAGTGTGAGGCTGGCTTGAGGGTTGGTGGAAAGCAAGTTACTAAGAGGAAACATCAACAGTTGGGGCACTGTTGCTAATCCAACATCACAATATCCCAGATTCAGGTGGACCAAGGTGTCAGCTACCCAGGGAAGGGCTGCTCTTGACTGAAGTAACTTGACTGAATTTTATTACAATTAGGGTAGGCAGCCTGGAAGTCAAGGCTGAAGGATGAGAGCTAAGGTAAGAAGAGGACTCAGAGGAGCTTCACTAAAGTTTGATCAAGGACACAGACTCAGTCAGCCATGCAATACCGGGAATGCAATTAGCTTCCTTGAACTATGTACTTGAAAACAGTTGAAATAGTGAATCTTGTGTTATGTATATTGTGCCACAATAAAAAAATATTTGGGGTCTTATCTTGCATGAATTTTTCTCTTCTTTTTCTCACTCTCTACACTGAGAAAATTTCAAAGCTATTTTCTTACATAAACAAGGATCTTATCCATAAGACAATGTTAAGTCCTGGGCTTGTACAAAGATTTTAGTATTTTAAGAAAATTGTTTTTGGGGCTTAGTTAATAGCTTAGTGGTGTAGAGTATGTTCAGCAAGTCCAAGGGCCTGGTTTCAATCTCCAATACCACCAAAAATAAAATAAAATAAAATAAATCTTGCTTTCCTTAGATCTCTCTTTCCCAAATTTTGTATCACTGCTACTATCCTAGAAAACTTCTAAAATGTTCCCATTTTATGTGTGTCCTTCTGAATATAATTCTGCGCTATTGGAGTTGACTGGTTCAGACTACTGATGAATCTACAATGTTTTAAGTTGAGCATTTATTTTATTATAGACCTAGTTCTCATTAGGGTGTTTTTGCTTGTTTTACTGGCACCATACTACAGTAAGGTATTTGGTTTGTACTGAGCAGTAGCACTCTTTATACCTATTGCTACTAAGCCTCTATGCTGTATTTGCAGTTTAACTTATATTTGGGCTGCTGTTGGTGAGTGGTGTTCAAAGTATTTTTCACATTAAAAACCGAGCAGATTTTTTTGATAGGAATCTGCAATAAAATTGAAGGGTTTCTGATTCTGGTAGGGTACTGCTTATTCCTATTACAGCCTCTCAGCGTCTCTGTGGAAGTGAGGGAGAAATCTGATTTGTGTCTTGACTGTCAAATTATATTTTCTTATTTGGGGCATCATATCAGGTCCCTAACTTCCTTAAGCATCTCACCCTGATTTCAAGTAGTCAACAAGACAAGATGTCACTGATGTAACAGAAAACTTTTACTTATGTAAGCTATGTTTTAACATTTTTGACGCTTTCTTTACACAAGTTGAGTCTAACTCATGCCCAGGACCACAGGCAGGCATACAGAGCTATTAATGGTGCCCTGCAAGATCATAACATTGTTACGTAATTTTGGGGGTTATTTTTGATGACTTGATTGTATGATGTTGGAGCATGGACTGAGTAGGTGACAACAGAAAGCCTACAGACGAGGGCATAATGCTGTGCTAACTCTGCCTGCTGCACCCACCACATGCAATCCTTCTAATTCAAATCTATGTGGATCAAACACTGCAGGTCAAGCTCTGCAGCTTGGCAAATAAAACAATGATTATCAATAATAATTCAGCCCACACAGATGAATATGACTCTGTAAAAATGGGCATTTATGTTGTTAGGTAGGTATGTAAGTATTATTAGATAATTATTAGCCATGGGCTCGTGTCATTTCATTGTAGTGTGGAAATAAAAATACACAAAAAAGAAGTTTTGTTACTTATCTACACTGATGGCCCAGGTCAAGCCAAAAGTTTGGACATTCATGTGTTGTTAGTGGTCCGTGACTTCTCTGTGGAAAGACTCAAATTCCCTAGAAATAAGTTGATATGGTAGAAGAAAACACAAGATGAATATTAGAAAAATAGGTCAAACTCTTGATAAAAGGTATATTTCAGTTATGTTATAACCTCATAACATTTGCTCTGTTTAGCTACAATTTACTACTGTGCCTGATGTGTAACACTAATTTTCCAAAAGTGGCTGAGTGAAGTGGAAGAGCTAATAGTTTCCTGGTGGAACTATTTACTTAATGTCAGAATAAAATGCTCTGTTTCTGTAAAACATCAAACCCCAACCAGAACTTAGAGTGTTAACAGTGCTGAAATACTTGATAGCTTTTATCTTTCATGGCAAATGAAGTTAATCCAACTCAATTTGAGTCAGCACACATTTTATGAAACTCTTACTGCAACACACTGACGAAATAGTGGCAATACTAAGCTCATGCCATCAAGGAATTTAGTTTAGTGGGTTATGCACTGTTTTGGAAATTACAAAGGAAATCGGCCAGAACTAATGCAATTAATAACTTCCAAGATGGTCTTTTAATATAGATATTAATCACTTTGACAAACAGCTAAGGTTTTTGATCAACTAAAGATAATAGTCAAATCACATTTATATGATGTCCACTATTTAGAAGTTGGTTAACTAGTTCACTGCTTTACAGAAAAAAGGACACCTTTGCTAACTGTCACAGAAGTTCAGGCCTGGGTCTGGTTGTTTAACTTGCCGTGTGTCATGTGGCAGGATTCATTTTCCTTAACAGGCGGTCCCAGCTCCCACTACCCAGCTCCACATGTGTGGAGATATAGAATTAAAACACTGGGTGTTTCTGACCTTGGCCATTCTGGAGTTCTTACTGACTGAGAACTTCCGTTGTGCACCGTTATCTGAAAGGATTGACTCCCAAGATGGGATATACTTGAGTAACTTGCGACTAGAAAAAACGACCACTCCTGTAAATTGAGGTATAACAGTAAGGAAAAAAAGTTTTTCTATAGAATGGAAGGAAAAATTATCCATTAATGGCCACAATAAAATATAAACATAACAGATGTTAAAATACAGAACATGTTCATTATCCCAAGACATTCAGTGATTAACTATGCACATTTCCTTTTGTTATGCAAAAACATGTAGACACTTTATTGAAAATTACAAGCGTTCCTTGGCAAGCAGAAATGAATGCTTCTTTCAGTTAACATACTGTTTAACACCAATCAAATTTTCAATGGAAGCATAAACATCTTCCACTTAATCATCTTGGTAGAAATTATGCATTTGAATTCTGAATATAATCCTGCTAGTCTTCTAGCAGAATTCAAACTCAAACAAATTTTGTTATTTTTATTCATGCTCTTAGAAACAGTATTACTCAGGACAGTTTTATGTATGAATGTACTATAAATTCACTGACATTGTGATAATTTTTAAAAGCAGTAATATTTATTTATTTATTTGTCTTTTTCATTTTTATCGGTACCAGGGATCGAACTCACGACTGCCTGTTTGCAAGGCAGGCGCTTATGCTGCTGAGCTAAATCTCCAGCCCCTAAAAACAGTAATTTTTAAAACATGAATGATATGGTTGTGATCCCCCCTCTCCAATTTTTAAATATTCACTAATCTTCTCATTAAATTTTCATTAACTTTCTGGATGTTGAGGATGTTACAAGAAGGGATATATAACCCATTTGTCTTTATATCTGGATTAGACTATAGGCAATAAATATTAAATACATGTAAATATAAGTAAAGGCCTCACTGGGTTTTCAGTGACTTACTTTCTGGGTAGCTCACTTTGGTGACATTCTATGGAGAGGATCACACAGGAAGTGATCCTGAGTACAGGAGCACATGTGACTCAGGCAGGGGATAAGGGACTATAGCAGACAAGAGAGTTCCTCTTATAACTGAGAAGGTGGAAAGAGGTGAAAAATCTGTTGAGTTTTTAAGAAACAACAAACAGTTCATTACTGTCACATGTTGGGTGAGCAGTGTGTGAATGGAGAGAGTTGAGGGTGTCAGTTAGGGTTGGCATGTGAAGGACTTCATGGGACACTGGTCGTCCTCATATGCTACAAAAGGAATCCTAATAGAGCTCTTTTATAAAGGAAAACTCACAGTGGATGGTGCAATCACTGCCCTGATTTATCACACACTCTTTTATGTACAGCCTTCTGAAGCAATATAGAGCACCTACACTCTCTTCCCCTTGACAGTGTGTCAAGTACATGAAGATAGTAGCAATTTCCTCCCCTAGATCTATGCTTCAAGATTAACATCCCCATCTCTACCATCATTCCACTAATAACATCATTCCTCTAATAACTGTTAGTGGGTCTCCTAGCACTCTGGTTGCCAGGCTTTAGACATGCTCTCCATTTTTCAATGCCTCTTTATTAACAAACTGTCTACAGTTTAACATAAAAGGTAGAAATCACAAACAAAAAATGTTGATAAATTTAAGAAGATCTAAATTCAAAACAATTACAGGTGCTACAATCCTAAAATAATCCAGAATATGGATTTCTAAATACATATGTCAGGATCACATTTGGGCTAAGATTCAATAGAGTTTATAGTGTTCTATGTTGCCCTTTTATACATGATTTTGTGTCAGTGAAAGAAATTTATTCTCATTTTATTGCATTAATAGTTTAAAGTTCAAAATATATGAAGGAAAGCACATACGGTCATTTATTATGATGTTTAAAACTGCTTTATAAAATTCAACAAAATTCTTTATAGAAACTTAGCAAGCACTTTTCTTAATGTGCTAACAGATGCCAGGGAAAAATGAGTGATCAGACAAATGGTGAAGAAAAAATGAGCCTCTGTAAAGAAATGAGATCAACTCATGAGCTGAAAGTTCACAAAACAAAATCAATATACATCCAGCACTGAGGAGAAGGAAATAAAAGCAGTTTACCTAACAAGGAATGATCAAAGCCCAATAAGATTTTTTACTTTGGGCTAGCAAAAGATTGAAAAGAACAGTATCAACAAAGATGTGGAGAAAAGCGGGCATATTTCCTATTGCTGCTATAACAAATTATAAAAAATAGAGTTTTAAAACAACAAAAGTTTATTATCTTATAACCCTAGAGGTCAAAAGAACAAAAGAAAAGACAATAATAGGAAGTAGGGAGAGAGATCTTTCTCAGTGAGAAAGAGATCAAGAGATAGAGGGAGGGGAAGAAAAGGGAGGAATGGTACGAATAAATGGAGTTAAAATGGGTTAATTGCATGCATCAAACCCACACAAGGAATATAAACATTATGTGCTGTAAACATGTACTAAACTTTAAGAAGTTAAAAATGCCTATCACTGTACTCAAATCAATAGGGCTGTTACTAAGACTGTGTTCCTTCAGAGGCTCTAGGGAAAAAACAATTTTTTGCCTTCTCTGATTTTTCTTGGCTACTGGTTACTGGCCAGTATTATTTGGCTAATAGCCCCCCTCTCTATCTTCAAAGCCAACAGTGTTGGTAATTCTTTCTCATGATTCTGTTTCTCTGCTATCTTCTACCTCCTTTTTCTCTTTTAAAGAGCCTGTCTCTTCCCAATATCAGTACCTTATGTTCTGTGAAAGTGGAGAAAGCCCCACCTCCACCCTGCTGCTTATATCAGAGGTGCCTCATGGGCCCTGCAGGAGAGGACAGAGACCCTGCTCCAGCCCTGCCACCAATGGGAAGCCTTGCAAGCCCTGCAACACAGAGTGGCAAAGGGACAACCAAAGGACTGACCTGAATAAGGATGACAGCACTTTCTGGTAACGTGGGAGTTTCTAGGTAAACAGCACTTTCTGAGAGTTTTCCTTACTGCTGAGATTGTGGGGCAGAGAGACAGGCTTGGAGTGGGTGACAGCTGGGCAGGGACTTGAGATCTTGTGAAAAGCTTATGCTGAGGAAGGACGATCACAGGGCCTGTATTCTGTGTCCGGAGGGCAGGTTTGGGGTGTAACCTGTAGAGGAACGATCTGAAGGAGATGGGATTTAGTCCATTGATTGGCTTGTGCTTTTTTTTGTTGTTGTTTTATGTTTGCCCACATTCAAAAATCACTAGTGATCTGCCTCTCAATCACTGTCAAGGTTGCCTTAAATGTCTGTACTAAAACATAGACCTCTTTGCTTTGGTTAAGGGTGCTCACAAGTGGTTTGTGAGAGTCCAGCTCATATCGATACCATTGTCGCTGAGTTTTCTACTATAGACAAGGTGACATGGTTGGTGCTGTCAATGGAATTTCTCTGTATACCAACATTTGGGTTGTCTAAAAGTCATACATAATAGTGAGGCGCATTCCTAAAACACTGGCACTGGGCCAAAGAAGCTGCAAACTCCAACACAACAAACAAACAAAAATAAAAACATGACTACACAAAGTAACAAAATGCCTCCCAAACTGCCAGCTCCCATAATGGCAGTCCAGCGAGGGTACTGAGGGGAAGGAAATCATAAGTCACACAGTAGAAATGTCGGAAAAGATATCAATGGAAGCAAAAAAAAAAAAAAATTCAATAGGTACTGGGAGATTTCAAACAAGATATAACTAAATAGTGACCCAGACAATACAAATGATCAGCAAGTCTAGGTTATATGTCCATCAACAGATGAATGTATAACAAAATGCATTTACATACAATGAAGTGGTACTCTACCATAAAGAAAGGTAAGCTTGAGGCATTCCTAACCAAACGAGTATAACTTGAGACCATAATGTTAAGTGAAACAGTCTGACACATCAGTTTAAAATCTTGCACGGGTTGGGGGAGAAAGGGGAGTAGAGAGCCAGGGAAAGAGTAAGAGAGGGCAGAGAGAGAGAATAAAATAGAAAATACATAAGTAGGAAGCAGGGAGAAGTTCCAAGTATTCCATTGTTTCAAACCATTTTACAATGAATGCTACTTTTTCGGTTACACTATTAGTTTTTTTGTTCACTGAAAAGAATGTTTTGTTCTTCTACTTGCTTACTTCTTCTGGGTGAGAATCTTTTTGTCTACGACTTGCACACTGAGCACATTTTGGCCATTCATTTAAGATCACGTTATACATTAACCATTTTATTAACCATTAACCATTAATATTTTCTAAAGATTTTTTATGAAAATTTGTTTTATTTTTCATAGAAGAGTGTCTGAGTGATTTCTTTATGAATATCTACTTATATTACATTAAAATAAAAATAATGACTGTAAAATCACATTACACATATATTTATCAATTAACGAAATCAGTATTTTACTCTGTAGTATGCTTTTTAAAAAGCATACTACTGGTGATTACCTTAATTTTTCCCTGCATAATCCAAATATCTCAATATGCTAACTTTAGCTGATTAAACACCAACCCTAATTTCACATAATCTTAATTTCCCTGTGCAGTGCAACTTAACATATTTGCAGGTTCCTAGGATTTGGATGTCAACATCTTTTGGCAGGGCATTATTCTGCCTAGCATACCAGGAATTTCCTATCACTTGTGGTGGGAATATTTACTTACAGCATTTCTGGCAGTTTGGCAGAATTGTCTTCCTTGGTTTCTAGAATTGTATGTAGTTATATATTAATTAGATTCATAAGTATTTATAGCATAGTTTAATAATATATATCACAAAGAAATGTTGAAAATATTTGCAGTGGTTTTCTTTACTCAAATTCAGTGATGAGCCACTCTTTACCATGGCCTCAAGCAAGTTCCAGGCCATGTGGTGATGGAATTGACCTTATAAAATGACCTTCTAAAACAAAATACTTAAGTTCGACTTATTCTTACTGAAAAGAAATCACTTTTCTAACAGTGACTTATTGATGTGGAGTTAGAAAGCGTTCTAGAAGCTCCCTGTGACTTGTAGTAGAAATAGTGCAGGTGTCTAACACTCGAGAGTTCAAGGAATCAGAAATTTCTGAAGGATGTCTTATTATTCATTTAAATATTTACCTGATTGAGCCAATCTCAGAAAATACACACTGTATTACTCAAAGAACCCTAGAGGTAAAACAGAATGTGTTTCATAGACACAAATGAAAGAAGTAACAACATCCTCTCTGTGCCATTTCCTGCCTGCTACATCCACACAAGTCACTATGGTTACAGACTTTTCCAATTAAAGTCTTTTGTGAGAATTCCTGCTTTATGTTTTCCTGTTTTTGTTGCTACAGTCCAAATACTTTCCCTCATCAAATAAACAACTTTTTATTCTGTTATAGAAAATGCAGTAGCATGTATATGAAGATACATTGGACACTGAACTAGAAACATCAAGTGATTTTATATCTAGATACACACACAAGCTAATGTCATTATTAACATCAAGTAGCTTACATTTGAAAACAGATCACTGTTACCTTTGAAAATTACCAAAGCTTCACAAATTCTGTTATGATCTTTGAATGCTTTAATTCATTTGGTGTAGTTTTTCACCCATGACAATAAAGATTTTTATTCCTAATGTATAAGTCTTTGGCTTCAATCTTCCACCAATCCATTCTCAAGGAAGCCTTTCTGGATGGCAGTTACTAGGTTAATCTTAGTAGCCAGAACAGTGTGAGTCCAAGGATAGTCATAAGCTCACCTTTTTCTTTTCCTAAGTATTAAGAAAAATTCGCATTTATAACTTCTTCGCCTGATCCATAACCTAGAGAGGAGTGATAAAAATCCCAAACCTTCCACTTTTTAAACCTCTTTTTCAGTAGTGTAACAGCTCTGCTGATGATATTTATGAAAGATATCAGTTTCAAAAAAGTTTATCTGAAGAAACTCTGGGCTCAGGAATGTGTGCAAGGATTCTATTATGTTGATTTTGTTTTTTAAAATACAAAGAAGATGTAATGAAATCATAAATACATCTAAAGCCTACAGAAAATTCAATGCAGCAATTTGTCTAATTTCAACAGAAGCTGAAGCTCTATAAAAGCAAACTTTCCAGTTTCTAGTCAATACAAATATGATTTTTCTCTTTGAAAATTTATAAAAAGTAGCCTGTACAAGTGCATTAATACTAAACCCTAAAGGTACTCAGTTATCCTCAGTTGAAAGTTTCCTAGCATCTTCCATTTGAAATTAAGTTTCAGTGATCATTTATGTACTGGCTTAGGTTTAATCAACATCTGTTGAATATTCTTTGTATTTGACCTTATTTACTCAATATAACTCTCACAACTTTTTAGTAAGACAATTATATACATACTAATAAAAATTCAGCACAATAATGTAATAATTATAATCAAATATCTAAAAACTTCCATGAACTTATAAGAAAAGAAGCACTGAATTTTATCTGAGAGAGGCAGGCAGTACTTCACAGACAGCTTACCATTTAGGGTGAGGGTTAAGGCTGCCTGAGAGCCATCTATCTGTTCGATGAGCCATGCGGGCACATTCATGAAAGGCCCTTTTATCACATGTACATATCCTGAACCATAAAAAAGGTATAGTGAGTTGGGCAATCAACATGTACTCCAGAATTAACAGAGGAATGCAAGGAGTCCTGTGAAGGGGAAAAAGTGGTGATGACAGCAAGGAAGAGAAGGCCAGAAGCTGGACATGAACTAGATAAGAGGCTTTGTGTGGCACACATAGAATTCTGAGCATCAAATTTTTATATTAAAAATTACCTCAGAGAAATGGAGCAAGACAAAAAAGCAAAGAAAAAAACAATGTATCATTATAGATGAAATTGATGGTATCCTGAACTAAAGCATTCCTGTAAGAGTCTACAGGAGAAATAAATTCAAGAGATAGCAAGAAGGATGAGCAGACGTGATGTGACTAGATAAGTGAGAAATCTTTCACATTTCCAAGGTTTTCTGGCTTGAGGGACTGACTGTGTATTAATAGGAGGAACTGATCAGAGAGTAGTTTTAGATATGATAGATGTTCAAGGAACACCTCTGTGGATATTGCTGGTTGGCGGTCATATCCAGGTCTGGAATCTAGCAGAAGTACCTCGACTCAAACACATTGGGGAAAGATCAGCATAAAGGCAGAATTTAAAATCACAACAATGGATTGAACAGTCTTGGAAAAATGCTGAGATAAGAAGATAAGGGAGCCCAGGATAGAATTTTGAAGGATACAGATACCTAAGGAGTAGAGAAAGGGGATTTGACAAACTGGATTGGAAAGAAAAAGACACAGTTTGGCAGTGACTCTCATTTGGTTTCACAGAAACCAAAGAGAAAAGTTTCAAATATTGAATCATAGATAGCTCCAAGAAATTATTTCACCCAACATTATTTCTATACTCAGTGTAGGAACCACTAATTCTCATATTTGTAATCAGAATTTATATACTTCCATGACCTTGTCTTTCCCCTTATTCTTCCCAGGTCTATCTTAAATCTATAGGAGAGGATAGGGGATAGGGATGCAGGAAAAATAATAACAAAAGAATTAGAGAATATCTGTCTATCCATCTATCAATTTATCTATCCATCACCTATCTATCTCTATATCTATTTTTCCAAAATTTTATTGTGAAGCTGGATGTAGGATGCAATATTGCATATGACCAAGAAAAATATTTCTAAAACTTTTCTCTCTCCCAAGATTGATTAGCTATGTCACTTGTCATCTTCCTGTCTTTTATATTTCTTTCCCCACAACTTCCAATCTTCTAGCTCTCCTGTCCAATCCATGAATAGGAATACCAAGTAGGCTGCTGTGCTCTTCTATTTGGCATCCATACGCACAACCCTATTTATTAAAACAAAATTTATCCTTGGGATCCACTCTTTTGAAAGGGCCTAGAAAAGGATAAAAGAGCTTCTTAAAAAAACTACTTTTGATTTTTCCCCTAAGCATGTGTATTTTTGTTATAAAACTGAAATATATATCTTTAGTTTATGTTATTTGTCTACTTTAGATTTTATTCAACTTGCCAAATAAATGTGCTCAGCTATTGGAATCAAAGAAAAATTAAATAAATGGGAAGCAGCTCAGACATAAATATCATTGCAGCAAAGGGACATATCTAAAATGCATTTTCATTTTAAAAAATTAGAGAACCACAAGCACATATTTAGTTTTGGTTCTTTATCTATGCACAATATCCACTATAGGCATGATGTACTTTTAGGACAGAAATGTGAAATTTAGAAAAAATCCCCCCATCTCCATGAAATGTAATGAATTCTGAGCACCATCTGGCAGCTTTTTTCTTGGGGTTCTACTATGTACAGTTATTTGAGTCAAACCAACAGCAGTAACTCACTTATTAACAGTCTTACCTGAGAATAGTGAAATCGCTGCTGATCTAATTAAAACTTCACATTTTCAGCAAATCCTCAAATGATTCTAGTATCAGCAGAAATAAATGGGAAATCCACGAAACTACCTTTTAAAGTTCAACCAGGTAATTTTAAAGCAGATGACTGTGGTCACAAGAATCATCTGTAATGATTTAAATGAACAGCTTTCTAAGCTGGTTAAACAAGAAACTTCTAGAGATTTGCTAAGCAGAGAATCCATATCTTTGTAAAGGTTCTGGTGATTTTATGACCACATAGCAGTGAGAATAACCCCTCAGTGCACACTTCAAACTTGGCAGGTTATGGTTATGACGCGTTATTTCAAAGAATTCCAACTTCTTTACACACCATCACGTTATAGCTTTTCTTGACTAAAATAGAAGTAATTATGAACAATCAATTGTAACTCAAAGAAACACAAAATGTAAACAGAGAGCAATATAAAGGATAGATAGTAAGAAGTAGGAAAACAGACCTTTCTCATATGGGAAAGGGATTAAAAGATAAAGGGTAGGTTAAAAAAAGAACTAAGCTGTGTGATGGTCATGTGGCAACTCTCCACAAGAAATGTAATCATTATGCACTGGAAATACATACTAATGGAAAATAAAAACTGACAATGAGAAACTCATAGTTCAGTTTTTAACATCTTCAAGACAGTATGGTCTTAGAAATCATGTACTATGATACAGGGACAAGTGGCAGCTGCTTATACAGATTATATAATTTTATTCTATACAACTTATATAATTTTGATACACTGAAACATCATACTTTAAGTGCTTTTCTGATTTAACCATCACAAATATCCTAATGTGGGTCACAAAAAACTGTTTGTCATCTTACTGATGAGAAAGTGGTTTACTACGGATATTATTTCATTTGATGTGCACAACAGTACAACAAGGCATGAAAAGGTGCACTGGTTTTGGAGTTGCAGCAATCTGGCTACTAAGTCCTCATTCTATTGGGTCCTGAACCTATCTGTGTGTTTGGAATATTCTCTTTTATAAAATTACACATAATGGTATCATCAGTGCAGTTGGGTTTGGTAGATTAAATAAAGTACATCTGAGTATCTAGGACAATGCTCAATGCACAGTAAGTACTCCATATGAACACCAGCCTTTCATTTTGGTTTCCATGTCTCTCTGTCCCTCCATCTTGTCTCACCTTTATTCCAGTGGTGCAGTTTCCACTGCCCAAGTCTGACCTCAGCAGCTCTCTCCTCACTTACACCGTGAAGTGTTCTCATTCTGGTCTCCTGATATTGGACACACTCTTAGTTCGATTAGACTCTGAATCTCTTCTTGCACTGCACTTCCCAAGGCTTCTCTTCTTGCCTAACTCTATAGTCAGTAAACTCTGTCTTGAAAATTACATTAAAGTAATAGGTGGAGTTTAGAAGTCCCTGGTCCTAAAATGGGGCCCTACCATTACAGATTACCTTCAGCTTCAAAATCTTTGAGGCTCAAAATCTAGGTATGAAAAATTACTTTAAATGTTTGTGCTACATTAAAACACAAGATTCTGTGATTTACTGAACTTTTTTGTCTAAAAATAACTTTTTTAATTTTAGGTATGAGTTTAAAATGAATACTTGGAACTACAGAACATTTCTCTACGGCTTCTCTGATTTCTTCCTGCTCACAAAATCTCTTTTGATGCTTGTTTCTTGGCTGTATAATGCTATCTTAAAATCTAATAGAAGTGCCAATAGAAGGATTTCATATACCTGGCACAGTCCATTAAAAATAATTACACAGTTTGGGAAGGGATATTTGAAGTGAATGAAATGTCCAGGGGTTACATTGTGGCCTCACCTGTACTTTCCACCTGAAGTACAGTCATACTCTAAACTTGACACCCTCCTCAGAGGAACTGGGGGCCTGCAGGGACTAAATGTGTACACCTTCAAGACAGTACAATCTTAGAAATCATGTGCAGTGGCAAGTAGCAGCTGCACCAGAGACTGCCAGGGCCAACCGTCCTCCCCTCAAAGATGGCAGTGATGACTGTAACTGAAATGTTTTTGCAGATTGATGAGCAGTGCCAACAACAGGCAGAAAAAACCCCACATTTCCACAGGAAAAATACAAAGTTGGTGGAATGATATCCTACTGCCTCATTGCAGCTTTGCAAATACTACTGGCCATGTGCAGTGGTAAGAAAATGATATCTTTCCAGTTTTTAAATAATGTTTTAGTTCTCTTTTAAGAAAACACCTCAGGGGTTGATACATTTTATTGTAAATTGGGATAAAACTTGAATGTCTCTATTTTCCACTTACTTAACCAAACCTCATAATTCCTTCAAGCTACATTCTTTCCACATTATATATAAAGACTTAAATGATCTTTGAGGCTCACAATAATCCCTCACAGAACTTAAGCACTGTTTTAAAACAGTGATCTGTCATATATGCCAAGGAGACTACCTGTTTTTATTCAAGTGAATATGATTGTCACTCTGGTACTCATGTTTATATCCTGAGATGTTTTACGTGATAACTCCAACGCTTCCAACTCTCTTGATTCCTTCTGCCAAATATATCATATAACATGGATACCTGTCAAGAATTCCCATGCCCCATTCACCCAGGGTACCCTGTGCAGATTGCCTATTTGGTTGGTCACAATTGACTGTGGAAACTCTATCAAGTTTTTGGAGAGCAGAAGCTGAGACTTGTAATAAATATAATAGATTCTCTTCTATGATTGTCCTTGAACTCTATCCTGGAGACATCAGTGATGTGGGAAAGACAAAATGGTGGCAATGAGTAAAGTTGAGATTCAGCTCCTTAGCCATATACCACGAAAAAGTAGGTTACTGTCATTAATCTGGGAATTATTTATAGCCTCTCCCTGCATGTCATTATTTGGGGTCCATACTAGAACTTACAACTTCGCAGAAATTACATGGAATACTTCCAGAGCTTAAGAATATGTTAAAACTTGGTTGACAAACATTTTAAAAACCTTTTTTTCTAAGTAACATATAAAGAAAACCAGTTGAACTAATAGCATGAAAAATATATTGCAACTTGTCAAAACACCGTATCTATTTAATTAAAATGAAGTTATGCTTATTTCTCTGGCCTATATCCTGAAAGAACTGAAACCACTTTGCAAATTGAGACTTCTAATGAAGTGTCCTACTAAAACTCAGGTCATGCAGTATTAAGATCAAATCTACTAAGATTCATATGTCTATATTTTAATTAGCCAACCTACTTCTCAGAACTATAGAAGAAAAGCATGCTGAAAATCTGTCACATGGTGAAATATTTGTAGCATGCAATCTCATATTATCTTTTTCAGTGAATGAAGAACGGCTTTTGAGAGGATAGCACTTCTCTGAAGTGCTTTATGATCACAAAGAAGAGTCATGTATAACACTTAACTGTGCAAGTTATTCAGATTTTATTTAGATATTTAATTACTATCACACTTCAGTGGAAATGACCTAATCTAATATTATGAATGGTTCATTTCTCCTAGTGTTAGTAAACATTTTACATCTTGAAAAATCACGTATTCTTGGGCTTTTCCCATTCCTTTATTTATTCTTTTGTTCAGCAATATAATTAGCATAAAACTGCCATGTACTTAATTTGAACTTGGTATAGGGATAAAAACAATTGGTGAAGCATTTCTTATCTTGGAGGAACTTACATGTTACAGGAAATGCAAGGTAATAGATACATAAATTACAAGAAAGATCAGATTGAAAAGGTGTGTCAATAATATAATGATTTACTAATTCTTATATTTGAATTATCCTTCTTTTAATAACTTCTCCTCCAGATGGCTTCTTTCATTACCTTGATGCACACAAATCTATGATATCACACACACGACAACAGGCATGTATATACACACACATATTTATGCACATATACACTTGATATATCTATATAGCAATATAAATACATTTCTAATGAGTCTACCACCTACTTTCCAATTTATTTTTATCTTTTCAAAAATTTATTTTATTTTAATTGACAGTAATTGTACATATTTACGATGTGATACTATGATCTTGGTAAAACTGTGAAATGACTGAACCAAGTTTATTAACATTTCCACCTCTTCACCTATTTATTAGTTCTCTACGGTGAGAACATTTAAAATCTACTCTTCTTGTAATTGTGGGAATATATTCTTATTAACCATGATCACCATGCTGTGTAATAGAAAGCCCCCACCTTACTAATGGAAGCTTTGTATCCTCTTACCCATGGACACATATCCTGTCATCCTCATAGCTCCACAGGCCTAAATCCAAATTCATGGTATTTTTCTCAAGCTACATATTCTGTCACATCTCTTAGCATTTGTGAAAAGCACCTCCATTATTTCACTCTACTATTTTAAATACTGCAGTAGCATATTTAGTTGACAAACACTTCTATGACATTACATGGATCCTGCGATATGTATCAGGTGAGTGCACCTGAGTAAGAGTGAGTAACACATGGCTCCCACTTCTAAGAGTCCACCAAAGGCAGGGAAAACGATCAGAGCTATTGATGCTACTAAAACATTCATCTTGAGTTACTCTCCTTTAATTCCAATATATGCATAACATTTATTTCTATTTTTAAATAACACATTTCTTGTGTTTATTTCTATTGTCACCACCCTAATGAGGCCTCTAATATTCCATACATAAAATGCCACACTCACCATGCAAACTTGATTTTCTTCTCTTGGTATATCTCTTTTTAAATCAATCTTCAAGCTTTAAAGGAATCATTCTTAAAATAATCATTGTTTGCCACCACTTGATCCTTAGAACTCTATTTGGCTCATTATTATCCTCAGGATAAAGTTCAAAGTCTTCAATGATCTTTTTTAAGCCCTTCAATAATGTGGCTTCGATATACATCTGCCAACTTGTATAGTATTAGAACTCATATACAGTCTTAATAGCAGTCTCCTTCATTGTCGATTATAGTTTATATTTTTATACTTTTCATTATTGGCCATGCACAGTTCAATGCATGGCCACCTATATGAAATTAATACGATTATTAACCCAAGTTAATTATCTAATTTCAAAGTCACACAGCTAGTAAATGGCAGAGCCAAGATTTGAACCACGAAAGTCTGACCAAAGAGCCAATACCTTAATCAGTTTGCTTCAAAATCCAGATAACAGGCCAGACATGGTGCCACATGCCTGTAGTTTCAGTTACGCAGGATGCTGAGGTGAGAGGGTTGCTTGAACTCACAACTTCAAACCAGGCTGTGCACGATAGTGAGACCCCCATGTCATAAATAAGTAAATAAAATTTAGATGACAGGAACCTAACAATAATTGGCTTGGGGCTCCAAGATGCAAAGCTATAGAAGTACAAAACTGCTCCAGACCTGCCTATAGTCATACAAAGTTACTTCTGGCTTTCTACATTTATTAGGCACTTGTTAAGTGGTTGCTTCCTCAGTGCTAGATTACATTGATCCAACTAAAAACTTTAACATATTTTAATCATTTCTCAGCCCATGTTATGGTTTGTGGCTTGATGTTCCCCAAAGCCTTATGTGGTCCTAGATGGCCTTTTGAAGATATGTGATGCTGGGTTCAAGGTATGTGATTACTAAATTAGTCCACTGATTAGTTAGCCATACTCTGGTCAGGATTAAGGATGCCCAACTCTGGGTGTGAGTGCTATCTGCCCTAAGGGTGGGCAGTTTGGATAAGATATAAGAAATAGAAAAAGAGTCATGGGTTCTGGGTCACTGGTCAGTTGTTGCTTGATGGCATACTGCTGTCTGCCTTCTGCCTGCCCTGCTTTACTACGAACTGCTTTTCTTCTGCCACGCCACCCTGCCCTGGTGCCATCCAACTATTAACTGAAACCTCTGCAAACTGTGAACCAAATAACTTTTCCTCCTTTGATTTTTGGTGTCAGGTATTTTGTCTCATCCAGGACAAAGGTAAGATACCTGAATCTCCAAGAGTCCAATTATATAAAGTGCCCTGGAGTCCAGTTATATAAAGCACCCGTGAGAATAGGCTGATTTCAATGAACACAACTCCTCCAGTCCACTGTCATCACCATAGCCTACTCCTGATACTCAGACTCAACTCCCCCATTCACTGAAGAGGTGAACTGATTCCCGAGCTTATCCTAACCTACATCCACTCATCTGGTTCTTCATGTCTCTCTCTCTTTCCTCCTCTTCTTCCTCTCTCTTCCTCTTTCTTCCATCTTTTACTCTCTCCCTGTCTTTTTCTTTCTAGCAAAAATGGTTTTACTTATGAATGTGATCAGGTTACAGATACTCTCTTTCTCCCTAAAGAACTCTCCCAAATAAAAACAGACTTCCTCTACTTTTCCATGTACATTTCACTTCTTAAATTATAAATTCCTCAATGCCGCTACAAACTGTTGTAAATTGTATCTTACCAATCTTCGGACTCTTTTCACCATATCCTCTGTCCCCTGATACGCAATGGGAGTGAACTGACAAATGTTTTCTAAACTTAATGAGAAAAAAATCTGCATTCTTTCTTTGATGATTAGGCTACTAGTACCATTTTGGAAAACATGTTCTTGCTTATTGTTTGTAGTTTTCAAAGCCTACCACCCTGCTAGTATCATCTCTTCCTTATATCTTGTCTATATGCATCTTCCTTTCATGAATGCCTATGATACCTTTTTTGTCCTTATTCTACAAAATACATTTTAATCCCTATATTTTAGATACATTTTTCCTTAACCTAGCAGCAAAGGTAGGGAATTGACCATACTGAAAGTCAAATACTTACACAATGAAATGAAGAGAAATATAACAGAAAACAATGGTAGTAGTTGCATTTTTAAATCAAAGTTTATAGTATCTTCCTATGATATAAGTTGAATTTGCCTATAATTAGAAAAGCCTAGGATCAACTGCTTTTAAATCATTTAAGTAATTTCAACAGGGACAATTCATTTAATGAAACTGCTCCCTCCACTTCCACTAACTTTCTACTTTTTCATTCTTCCTTCCTCTGAAATGTGTAACCTTGGGATGACTGGATCACTATTTAGTTAGCTGTGGATTTTTTGGGACACTGTATCATACAGTTTCCAATATGTTGAACATGTAATATAGAGCTTTGTTTCCTTAAATTAACTCCCTTTCCACAAGTACTAGCTCCCAAACCTTTTCTGGAATGGTCCCAGAGGTGAATACAGCTAACCTGAGACTCAGTGTTGCATTTCCCATCATCATTCTCATCAAGCAGCACTGACTCTGGGCCTCCCTCTGCTGTACCCATGTCAGGACTGCACTGTGAAGGCCTCAGTAACTCAAAGAAGAATAGAGAACAAGTGATGTGCTGATGTGCCACACAATAAGAAGTGCTAGGAAAGTTCCACAGTGGAAATGATCACACGGTGTCCATAATCTCAGAGTTCAAGTCAATCTGGAAAGGAAAAGGACTTTTAGAGACATCCTAGAAGTATATGATCATCAAGAGTTGAGACAGCAAATTTCATCTGGGATAGAGCTGGAGCAAAGAGACATGGGAGAAAAGAGAGCCAGGGCCAGATAGGGGAGGGCATTATGACAGTGTCCCTGGAGTTTGAACTTTACTCTTGAACTAGGAGGAGTCACCAAAATATCTGGGGGTGAGAAGTGATGTGTACAACATGACATTTCTGATTGCTACAATGTGTATATGAATGCCCCCCAATCCTTATCCAGTCACGTGGGGAGGCCGTTCAGAGGCAGCTGAATCCAGTTTGTGATTGATTCATGGTCTGTTGCTGGGATTATGGGTGGGATGTGAGTGCTACACCTACCCTAGGGCTGGTAGGCTGCATACAATGTAAACGGCAGAAAGAGTTATCTCTCCTGTCTTGTTGCTTTGTTCTGCTGCTGCTGCCATGAAATGTTGCCCCTTGGGGCTGGGGATTTAGCTCAGCGGCATAAGGGCTTGCCTTGCAAGCAGGCAGTCGTGAGTTCGATCCCTGGTACCGGTAAAAATGAAAAAGACAAAAAAAAAAAAAAAAAAAAAAAAAGAAATGTTGCCCCTCTGCCATGTGCCACCCTATCTTTAAGTCAGCAGAGTATGGACTGAAACTTCCACAAACTGTGAGCTAAATAAACCTTTTTTCCTACCTTCGGTGTCAGGCATTTTGTCTCAGCAACAAGAGAAAAGTAACTAAGAGACTGATTAAAAGATATGGAGACAGGCTGTATGGAGCTTGTGGTATCAAGGGACACTTATCAGCTCACATTAATTAGAGCCAGTACTACAATGATTACAAAAAAAAAGAAGAAAGAATTGAGGAATGAGTGACAAAAAAAGATGATTCAGTAGGTCTGTTTGATTGACTTGGTGGTGGGAGAGAGTAAAAGGAAGTTGAGAGAATTAACTTTCAGTGTTTCTTTTAGATTTTTCTTTATATTAGGCATTTTACTTTTAGTGTTGAAACCCAAGTTCTCCTCTTTCCAGGATTGGCCCTCTGCCATGGCCTTTGCACTGCCCAGTCAGTTCAGGAAGGGCACAGGATGATCTGAACCCAGCCTTCCCTTTCTAGGGAGTTTGGAATTGGGCCTCAGAGTAAAGGATGGCTACCCTCTGAGATACTGGCAGTGGCCTTTTCTTTTCCATATGAACTATAAAATTGAAAAAGTTACTTTGCAGTAGGAGATAAAAAGAAAGTGGAAGTGAAAAGCAAAGATGAGGATGGAGTATAAAGGCGAGGTCTGGGTCCTCTGTGACACTTAAATCTCTGCTTTCAAGTGTCCCTGGGGGCAAATGTATCCCTCCTCTTGAAAGGTGCAGGGTGTTCCTATAATGCAGAAATACATTCACTCTTTGATTAAGCTTCCCTGGCAGGGTTATTGTTACTTGCAGCCAAAATGGTCCAAACTGATATATTCCCCAGCATGAACTCTTCATCTTCAGTCAATTGGTCTCTGGCTGCTCTCTGAACACTTCAGCACTTTCCTGACTCCTTACATTTCTGTGACACTTTTTCATCTACAATGTCTTTCCCTTTCTAGTCTTGCTGACTCTGCCTATATAAATCTTGGCTATATTTCCATTTTTTCATTTGTCTTTATTTAGTACTTCTTGATGAATCCATAATATCTATAAGTTGTAATGTTATATTTTTCCACTTGAAGTTTCTGGTTTCAGTGAACTTATTTAGAAGAATATTTAAAATGTACATGAATAAGGTGATGGGCAGTGAAGGAATATATGCTCTTACACATAAAATTTAAACAAACTCAAGGGCACAAAAGTCTTTTAGGCCACTAATACCTTTGTCTTCAAGGTATTGTAAACATACCAGTGGGCTGTTTAACCAAAGTGGACACTTAACATTAGGAAAGTATATGATTTAGGGGAGGAAAGAAGATAAAAAGTTCTATGTAGAAGTCATGCATACTATGTAACTGCATAAGTGCTACAAATTCAATTTGCAACTATCTAGAGTGGGTTCTGTAGCTAATAAGAGACAGCCCTGGGACCTGCCAGTGCTATTTCATTCCAGCTCCAGGTTTTGCTCTACTCAGCTAGAGTATATCACAGGAAATGACAAAGAACTATGTCAAGGTTTTATGAAACAAAAATATACAATTTTATCTCTTCAAATAATTTTTACACTATATTTTAGAAATAATTTATTAAAAATAGTAATAGACTATACAATGATCTTGAATCCAATGCCCAGCATATGTTACAAGCGGCAAAACAAACAAAACAACTATTGCTTTCTTTTGAAGCAACACAGAAAAGCTTTCATAAAGACCCCTCTTTCCTCTAGAAAAAAGAAAAGCAGTATGGTACCCTGCAAAATCTCACATAAATTCAGAATACAATGGAATCTCCTTTCCCTTCAGCAATGGTAGCCTTTGTTCTGCTGACTTACAATGCCACAGGAGGGGAGAAACCAAAATTGCCTCATGAAAGCAGTAAGAAAATGTCTAGCAAATGGATGGACATTTAATTTGCAAGATAATGTGCCAAGAAATAGCTAATGTCTCTTTCTGCCCATTCAAATGAATATTCTTAAAACCCAAACATTCACATGAGAAGATTACATGAGTAACACTGGTTCGTGTAATGTTATTACAAGAAAAAATCTTTTGCTAAGCAGGACAGAAATATTGTTTACATGAAAATGGAATGATCTCTGGTGAATACTGAGAGAAAGTGATAATTTCCATAACCAGAAAAAGCATTTTTACAACACTTCATTTTCATGGCTATAAAACCCCGAGTTGTACTGACAAGTGGTTTTCCCAGTTTTGCTGGCTTTATATCATCATCATCTCTGCAGCTTTACTAAATGGCATGGTTTGGGTTTTGATTTTGATTTTGTCTTTTGTTTTATTTCCCTGTAAGCCTTGGAGGGAAATATCACTAGGCTATAGTACTTCTATAGACCCTCCTTGCCATGTTCATAAAATGAATTTTTGGTGTTCCTCTCATAAAAGCCCACTTAGATTTTCCTCCCAGTAAAACTGCTGAAAATATATCAGAGGAGGCATATTAAAAGCAACTGTAAATATGTCCTTGTCTAGATTTATGGTGCTCGCCATTTATAGTGTTTGTTATACTGAGAACAAAGCATAGAGCAGTTTCAAAGAGAAGACACTTACCTGCATCACAATAAGGAGGTCAAAGACTAAGATGAAAGAAGCAAGAAATGCTCTGGAAACCTCATCACTGGGCAAAAATCCCCGATTCAGCTTGTCCCAGCTGATCCAGTCAGTTGTAATGACAAGTACGACCACAGAAGTCAAAGTAAAAAGAACTGTCCTGCAAGGAGAGAGACATTTATCACATTACACAGAATAATACAGATGCTGACGAGTACACAGTGCCTGGGTGGTGTTGTCTCCCAAATACCTACCTCAATGCGCACTCACCAAAACTGAGAAAAGAAATAAAGTACTTTCTTTCAAAAACAATTAGGAAAAGTTATGATAGTATCTCTTCCAAGGTTTCTTTAAAGAATTTTAAAATAACATTTATGAAACAAACAATTAACAAGAAAATACTAAAAGTGACCTTGGTTAATGGAGTAAGTATCCCAAAGAGAACATTGGTGTGCAGTTCTTACAATACACATTGCTTAGCTGAGGTAGCAGGCACACAAGTACAAAAGCATAAAGTAGTTGTTCCAAGTGAAAGGAAGGCCTTGGACTCTAATACCCTCTTCAGAAGAAGAGGATGAATAGGTGGACAGGGTTAATGATGATCCCCATGGGCTGATGAGCACATTAAAGGAAACACTTCTAACCCCTAACATTGTGGCTTCTTCTACTAGGATGCATACAATGAAGACTTGCAACTTACAGATCTCTTTCTATGCTGTATCATCCATTCCTTGTTTACTGTTACCATAAGATGTTGTGTAATTAATTACCCACAGATTTAATGAGTGTTCATTGAGCTTGAAGCATTTCATGTAATTAAAATGTCAAATTATACTAATACAAACATTCAAAATAGATTTAAAATGAGGGTAGTGAAAATGGAATCATCCAGGTATTGTAAGAAAGTAGGACAAGTCTTTGTTTTGGGGGCTTTATTATTACTTGGATTTTTGTAAAACGTAAGAAGGAAAGAATCTGTATGCTTGAAAAACTAAGATATTTATGAATGAATCCAAAAAAAAAAAAAGTGGAAAGATACCCTGTGTTCATGTATTTGAAGAATTTGTTAAAATATCCATGTGATATCCAAATTGATCTACAGATTCACTGCAACTCCTATAAAGATTTCAGTGACATTTCTTTTCACAGAAATAGAGAAACAATTCTAAAATTCACATGAAATTGTAAAAGACTGTTAATAGCTAAAGGAGTTTTGAGAAAAAAGTTTGGAGGCATTATCATGATAATCAAAATGGCAGGATGCATGGAATAATTTACAAATATACAGAGCTCAGAAGTAAATTCACACACATATAAAATTGACTAGTGTTTGATAAAAACCACTAAGAATACAAATTAGGAGATAGGTAATCTCCTTAATAAATGGCATTGAAAAACTGAATATCATCATGTAAAACAATGAAATAGGACCTTTACCTTATACCACATAAAGCAATTAATTTGAAAAGAATTAAAGACTAACATATAAAGCCTGGCCCGCCTAGATGTTTGTTTTACTTAATATATCTTATGTATCAATATATAATACCTGTAAATTAAGTGAGTTTATTGTTACATTTTAGGTACACACAATGATCACAGTCATTATAGGGAGTTTGCACCTATGCATGATATAACCGGGTTATTTTTTCCCATTCCCCTATCCTCCCTTCAATCTCTCTTCCCCTCCTCCTTTACAAAACCTTTGTTTCCATCTTTCCTGCTTTTTTGTTGTATTTTTCTTTTTCCTTCCTTCCTTTCCCCCTCTCCCCTCCCTAGTTCCCTTTCTCACTTGAACATTTCTTCCTACTTCACAATACCTAATATACATTTTGGTCCTCATTTACACTTTTAATTTTTCACACCAGAGAAACAATGAGGTATTTACACATGTGTGTGTGTGATTTGTTTCACTTAAAAGTATGGTCTCAAGGTGCAGAAATGTCTCAAGACTATTCTTTATGGCTGAGTAGTGTTCTGTTGTATGAAAAAATACTACATCTTCTTTATACATCTATCAGTTGATGGGGATTTGGATTGCATCCAAGATTTAGTTATTATAAACTGTTCCTTATAAACATGGGTGTGTGCATATTGCTGTGGAATGATGTTTTTCTTTTGCAAAGATACCCAGAAGGGGAATAGCTGAGTCTAATTGGGCCTCTGATCCTAGTTATTTGAGGAATCTCCACACTGATTTCCACAGTGGTTGCAGTCTACACTCCCACCAACAGTGGATAAAGGCTCCTTTTCCACCACAACCCCACCAGCATTTGTTCTTGGTTGATTTCTTGATAATAATAGCCACTCTTTCTAGAGTGAGATGGTATATCAGGGTTGTTTCAATTTACATTTCTCAAATGACCAGTGATGTTAAACATTTTTTCATAAATTTATTTGTTGTTTCTACTTCATCTGAGAAATGTCTAGTCATTTCAAGCCCATATTTGGACTGAGTGTTTAAATATGTGGGGGTTGCTTTTACCTTTTTTAAAAAACATATTCTAGATAGTTCTAAATAGTAGTCCTTTGTCTGAGCAAAAGTTTTTCCCACTCCACTGTCCCTTCTCTGTGTTGGTAGTTTCTCTTGCTGTGTAAAAGCTTTTTAATAAGATGAGATCCCAGACCAGGGATGTATCTCAGCAGCAAAAGCACCTGCCTGGCAAGTGGAAGGGTGTGAGTTTGATCCCCAGTACAAAAACAAAATCCCTGTTGATTTTATGATAGATACTATGAAATTGGAGTTTTATTCATAAAGTTTTTGCCAATGTCTTTAAGAGTTTTACATATTCTGTCATCGTAGAGCTATCATAATAGATGCAGATAAAGCATTTGACAAAGTCCAACACCCATTCATGACTAAAAACTGCAGAAAAATTGGAAGAGATTGTCTTTATTTCAATCTGATAAAAGCTACCTATGACACACTAGCAACTAACTTCATACTAAAGGGACAAAATCTGGAAGCTTTCACTCAAAAATCAGAAGCAAGACAAAGACATCCACTGCCACCACTCTTATTCAATATAATTCTGGACACATTCGCCAGAGCAATTAGATAAGAGAAAGAAATAAAAGGAGTAAAAATAAGAAAGGAAGAAGTTAAATTATCCAGTATATGATACTCTGAAGAACTCTTTGTAAGTGTTCTTCTGGCTTCATTATTACTTCTGTTTTGACTTCTGTAGTGCTACAGATCTCAAGAAATAGTTACTGGTAGCATTTTATTACTCCGAAGGGAAATTAAAGGGAGTATTTAATATTTAATACTACAAAAGAAATAAAAATGGCAACTATTAAATATGAATGTATACATTTCAGAAAGAGAATCCTAAAAACTAAGTCTCAAGAGATTGAAACAAAGAAATGAAATTGAAGAACCAGTACATTCGTTGATCACACTATATCTAAAATCCTGCTCAATGTTATATTGATCAATTGATCGATAATTTATTACACTAATAATTCAGTCAAAATCTTCAGTGTAAGAGTCAAGACCACTATGGTTAAATCAAAACAGTCTCTTTTATGTGAAACTGCCATAAAGGAAATAGTAATCGCACATTACTGTCTTCACTGTATGATACTTTTGATATACCAGACACTAGTATAAATGAGTCACACAAGTAACTTTTATAAAATTTTGGCCACAACAGTATGATTGTCACCTCTAATATAAAAGTATAGAAACTGAGTCATAGGAAGTTAAATAACCAACCTATTACAAAAAGACTTTATCAGTGACAGAGAACATAAGATAGAGGGAAGAGAAGGTGACTCAAGCCTGTTTGAGGGGGGCAGTCTGTGTTATAACCACTGCCCTGCACAGCCTCCCACAGGAAAGCATTTGAATATTAACCCCTGTTATGATGTTTCTACCTAGAATGTACTTTGCCTTCCTTTTTCATTATACTATTGGAAAAATATTTTCCCAAGTATTTCTCATTTAAAAATAGAAGACAGAGACAGGTACTGGCAAGAAACAGTTAAAACAGTCTTGTGGCAATGAAATTGGGACTTCATGGGTATCAGTCATCTCTGCAGCATCCTGGGGATTATTTAATCAATAGAGTTGAAAAGGAAGATGTTCACTCTGGACTACTCTGAACTTGGGGAGCTCCAGATTGTCTTTTAGCTAGGATCCAATTAAATGATTACCTGGATTATTTTCCTTCTAGACAGATGATAGCCAGTGCCACGCATTCTGGATCATCAGTTCCACTCTCTCTGGCTTCTGGCCACCAACCAAATGAAAAGAACTCATGCATAATTATCAGCTTGAGTGGTTAGTCTCCTCAACTTCTTGGTTTCAAATTTCCAGTTAGCTGTATTCTTTTCCTCATTTGCTGTTATTATCTATTAAATTAATGGGATTTAGAATGTGAGACCAAGAAGGATTAACAAGTATTTTCTATTCTGGGGGTTCCCAAACTCAGAGATAGGCTCCAAGGCAAGACAGAGTTGTTGCTAAACAAGGGTGAATTTATGTTTACTCTAAGTTGTTGGTTTAAAAAAAAGAAATAAATCACTTCCACAGAGGTTAGTGTACCTGCTTTTGTCATACAGTCTGTCAGTGACACAACCAACATGAAGTCTGATCTACTGACACTGAGCAAGGATTTTCCTATCATAGGTCACTGTTTCTGTTCAGCCAGCAATCTGAAAAAATTTCCCAATATTTAATCATATTGTCACCTGTAGAAAATGTTCATCTTCAAGTATACTCCAATAGTGACTACATATAGCGAGTAGGGAGAAACACATGTAAAGTCCAGATCACTCCTAAAACACGGTTTAATTTGTAATTTATCCTACCTTTCATCCTAAATTCTGTATTTTAAAACATGAACTTTTGTGTTGTTTTTAAAACATGAACTTTTTGTATCTAAATTTGGTTAAATTGTTTTCTTCTGTTCATCACCACTTTTAGGTGATTTATTGAGCAGTCATACAGTCTGAAAGGATTAAAGAGATAGAAGAACTGGCATCAAGTTTGAATACTCCACAAGGAGCACACTCATTTAGAGTTAATTACTATGCAATTTTATTAAAATTAAACCAGGTAGCAGCAATATGCAGAATTACTATGTTAAATTAAATAAAATTACCAATATTTGACCATGTTAGCCTACTAAAAATAGCAATTTTATGTGATCAAGTATAATAAATATGCTTTTACATGGTTTAATGTGTTAGTCATTACTGTATTTTTTATCTGAAATGCTGATACTCTTTGATTCTAGTCATGAATATCATATTTCTTTCTGATTGTGCGACACAATTATTATAGTCTTAAGGAAAGTGAAAAACAATTATTCTTTCTATAATATTCACGTTAAAACGTTGGAACTCAACCAAAAGAAGTCAGATAATATTTCATAGTTTCTCACTGAAAAATAAAACTGAACACTTTTTAAAATGAGACGTTTAAGGTTACCCTGGTAAAAGGATGGAGAAACAGAAATGAAGTGTTGTGCTTTAAAGTGATAAATATATAAAATTAAAATGTGTCATGATAATGAAATTCAGAATGATTTCATATCATAACTTCTAACCATATCATATATAAGAAAACTAAATAAAACAACCATGAATAAGCAGAACACTTTCTTTTACTTTTTACTGCAAAAATAAGAGCCAGTTCAACTACGTAGTTCCCCTCTGAACAGTAAGTACCAGCACATTGAAGTCACAGATGGCCATGAGAGACTGCCAACACTTTTCATTTTGCTTGTTTTAATTATCAATGTTGCCACTGCAACTTTGCAAGAAAAATAATCACCATTTGTGTCTTCAAGCTAGCTCAATGCAAATATGTGGCTTTACTCAGCTCTTCAGACCAGCTGGTGATGTCAAGGTTGCTCCTGAGAAACAATGACTTTTTGGTCTCTAACTCTTGAGATTAGGAAGTACCAGGGGCGGACAAAGGTAACATTTGCCAAGTGACCTATCACAAAAAGCAGAGCCTATCCACATGCCTTTCATTAGGTAAAAGCTTCTGCTAGTTATTAGACAACCTGAACACATTTCATTAAAATAAGACTCCTGAGAAAGGAGATGCAGTTACCAACTCATCTCATTTGTGGCTCCACTGGGATCCGAAGACTGTAAAGGAAATTATTAGAATCTAATGTTGTCTATTAAACCACACATTGATGTGTTATTTATCTTTATATCTTTCAATTTCTTCACCAAAAGAAGTGCCCAGAACACAGCAGGAGCTCAAAAAGCACTGCACAAATGGAAATGAAGAGATAACTTAGTAATTCTTGGTCCTGAAAAGCCCTAAGAGAGGTGGCTGAAAAGTCAGCTCTGAGTTTCAGCAGTTAGTCACACAGATTATAATTTATAGAAAGTGTTCTGTATTCTAGTCTAAGTAAACAATACTGCTGTTGTGCCCAAACAAGACAACCCTGTGAGACCCTGGGCATTGGCACCTTGATATAGGAAGTGACAAATGATATGATCATATTTCCTTTAGTGGCTTGAATTCTTCTACCCATAACCCATTGTTTTAAAGTTATTTAAAGTTACTTAAGGGTGTAGGATACATTTAGCCTTGGTTAGAAGGAATCATTCTACTTTCTTTGTGTTTTGCATTTTTAACTACAAAATAAAATACATATGTCAGGAAAAAATAATATTTATTAGACTGAAAAATTCTTAGGATGTGGATTTTGTCATTTTATTCCTGCTTAGCAATGACTGGCATGTTACTGATGCTTAACAAATACTTAAATGGATACATTGGACTGTCTAGCCTGGGATAGAAAATGCTCATCCCTCTACCTCACCAGATACAGATGCTAATGTGATTTAGGGTACTTCCTCCCATGTTTATAGAGTAAAGAAGGAGGCCCACGTAATGCAAAATTACGTTAGAGGCTTGAATGGGCATGTCAGCACTAATGCATCTCTCAGCAAACCAGGAGCCCAATGTTTTCTCCTTGGGGATTGCCTTGTACATATAAAATAACTCACCAATTCAAAAGAAAGAACCAGACATACTCTTGTAATCTTTGCCCTGGTACAAAATATTACTAGTAAAAAAAGTAATAACAATAATAATAATATAGTGATTAAGGATAATTCCAGGAATAACTCCATTCTTGTTTAATGAAAATACAATGATAGCTATGACTCTCTTTCATTTACTTGTTCTTTATTTTTTGGATTTCTGAGACAGGGGCTGGCTGTGTAGTTCAGGCTGGCCTTGAATTCATTATGAATCACAGGCTGGTCTCAGATTTGTAGCACTCTTCTGCCTCCATCTCCAGAAGGTGGGATTACAGGCATGTACCACCACATCTTTTCTCTGAATATACGCTTGACTCTCAAAAATCGAAAGTAGAAATTTTCAACTAACCAAAATTGTATGTATTTTCTATTGTTAAGATTAAAAAACAGAAACTCTAGAATTCTAGTTTTCAGGCATTGAGTCGAGACACTGTTTTATTTCATTTTAAATGTAGGATAAATTTATATAATGGGTTAAAGAAAAAGATTCTCATAATATTTTGTGACTTTAGTAAACCCAAAAATATTTATGTAAATCAAAAGCAAAGACAAAAGTATGTTTGAGGTTTCATCTCAAAACCTCTTGAGGTAAATATATCTTCAGGAGTTTTTCCATAAAAACATATTTTTATAACTCTCCAAAAGTACCCTGACCAGAGAGAAATTTTGTCATGACCATGAATATATGATACAGTGCGCAGAAAAGTAGATATTATAAAATACATTTCTGGTATGACAAACGTTATGCAATAGGGACATGAACAGTCCTTAAAATTAGGCAAAATATTGAAAGTAATGTTTCATATCACAATAAAAGATCAAAAACTAGGTTTCATAGCAGACATATATTACTCTTAAGTACTAAGTGCTAAGGACTATTTTACTCAAAGGATTTTAAATAACACCTAAAACTTTATATTTTGAGATATATTTTGGGTTCTTTGGAAATATTTGGGACAAACTTAGAAAAATACTACTCTACTCAAAAATCAGGGAAGAGCCTGCTAGAATTACTTATCAGGGCATCAATTTATAAGTTTGATCTAGTTATGAACTGATTGCTGACATTTTAGAGCCAGATTATTAACCTTGAATTTTGAAGTTATATAAAGTGAAATTTCACAAATATTTAGAAAGACTTTTGACAGAAAATGTTATTTCAATTACTGTAAAAGATTGGAAAGTAGGATTTCTTTTTTTAATATGAAAGTCATGCTATTATACATCCAAGAGCACAGAGTACTGAGGAAATGTTTATTGAACATCCACCATGCCTAAGACATATAACTAGTTTGCGGAGACACAGCAATGATTTCTACCCTTAGGGATCTTGTCACCAATTGAAGAATGCCAATGATACACATGCAGTCATACTTAAAATTAGGTAAAAAACCATGATGCTGAGAAGCTTCTCAGAGTATCTAATTTATTTTCCTACAGAGCACTTGGGAAATTAAATTGTAGGTAAAGGATGAATGAATTTCTACAACACAATGGATGCTGAAGGTAGAAAGAGAAATTTGCAGAAAGATATAGAAATTGTAGATAGATGATTTAGTGACACATGAAGGAAGAGTGGCAGATGTGTCCAAAGTTACCAGAATGCACAACTAAAAGGACTGTGAAGCCACTAAATGAAGTGAGAAATATGAAAGGAAGCATAAATAAATTTGGTTTTAAATCTGTTGTTGAGCATAGGTGGGAAACTGGACATTTACAAAGGAACTAACAAGTCAGTTGCAGATAGGAATCTAGACCAAAGAAAAGTCAAACAACTGGATTTAAATCACTTAAAAACTAATAATTGTTAAAGACACCAAAAGGATTGAAAATTTCAAGCTAAGCCAGAAATAAAAGAAAAAGTATATTGGGCAATCATGTATAAAATCTTGAAAATTACTGCTTCTTGGGTAGAACTGGAGAAGGATGCAGACTAGATGTGACTCGAGATGTATGAGGAGATCCAGAAGAAAGCAGTAGAGATGTTCCTTAACTAATGATGGGATTATATCCTCTTAAAGCCTAGACAAAAAATGCATTTAATTTAATATGTTAATCTACCACACCACAGAGCTTCCCAACACGGTATAACTGCCTGTCAAGTGTGGATGGCACATACTTGCAAATGCATGCTGGCCTGCAGCTGCAGCTCTCTCCTGCCACCAGCATCATGAGAGAACCTATCATACGGCACATCACTAAGTAGAAAAAGAAGTACCGCTTCAATTAATGTGTAAGACTTGCACATTATCATAAAGTAGAAAAAGTAAGTCAAATCTTCACAAGTCAGAGATTGTTTATATTACTGTAGATAGAGACAAGAATTTAAAAACTAAACTAGTGGCCCATAACTCCAAAACTACACAGAAGTTCTATAAAATAAAGCTTAAAGATTAAACAACATGGAACACACCAGTCTTTAATATGAAGCTGCTTTAAAACTTGCAAATTTGGATGCATAGTTTCAGATACTTTTTCTGTAAACTCAAAATCAGGCTTAATTTATTCCTGGGGTCTCTATTGACAAAGGGAAAAAATAATTGAGGAAATTATTTAGTAATTTATTTTAAAATAATTTGGCTGCAACTGAACAAATAATTGACAGTTTCATGGGAGCTTTATCAAATATCCAAGGCAAAAGTTTTAATACATCAATTTTTCATTATGAATAGAGAGGAGCTACTTCATATCATTTCATTTTGTACAACCATATTTCTTAAATAGATTTTGACTCTAATTTGATCATTTCCTTATTAAGAAAAAATAACTGGTATGTGTATTTTGAGTGGAAACTACATATTATCACAAACTCTGCTCATGAGTGCTTTATAATATAATTAGGAAACCGGCCCAGTCTATAGGAAAAGCAAGCTATCATGTACCTAACTTTAATCAAATGGAAACAAGATCTCCAGAAGGTACTAAAATTATCCCGTGCCTTGAAGAAGAGGGAAAAAGAAGCCGAGACACAGAAACATATCAGATAGAAAGATAAAATTGATAAGCAGTATATTATATTGTGAAGAAATCAATAAATCTGCTTAGATACAAATGATATGGAGTATGGATTAGGCAGAAAAGCAAGATAAAATTAGATATTTATAAATCAGTCTGTATATCTGATGGTTTAAAAAATCTCCAAGGTAGATTGATTTGATGCTATAGAAAAGAGTTCCTATTGATTGCTTTTTAAGTTATATAACAGCCTGCAAAATCTTTTCGTTCTTCAGAATGAGTTCAGTTCTCAAGAGAGGAGAGAACTCAGGTGGAAGAAGATAGAAAACAATGTTATAGGAATACATAAATGAGATGCTTATATTTCAATCATCCTGATACAAAAGGCAAATATAAAACATACTTGGAATGAAAGCTAATGGAACATAATGTTAAACTTGAATAACATTTATGAACCAGAGTATCTGAGAAGAAAGCTACTTTGAGAAAAGAAAGCAATAAAATATACATTCAGATACCCTCAGAAATCTACATTTCTTGCCCCAGATTTCCTAGTTCTTCATAGTAGGCAAAATTCTAATTCTAACATGATCCACAATGATTTTAACCTCTTCTTGAGTTTGAGTAAAACTATGAATATGGGATTTACACCTGAGATTACATTATTTTCTATGGCAAAGGGATTTCTGCACATTTAATTAAGATTACTGATCAACTGAACTTATACAATCAAAATGAGTATTACCTAACTGGGTCTCACCTAATCGCCTAAGGTCTTGAAAAGTACAGAGATTTCTCTGGCTAGTCATTGTGTAGAAAACTGGAGAGATTCCAAGCATGCGAGGGAGTCCTCTGTTGCTGAGATGGAGGGAACCTGAGCCCAGATGTAAGAGAATGCTAGGGGCTGAGAGCAGAGACAATGGGGAATTCAGTCCTATAACTACAGGTACTGAATGCTGCCAACAACAGAAATTATTTTGAAAAAGTATCCAAGGTTCTTGTTAAGACACTTGGACTATAGCCTAACCAGAGAACCCAGCCAGGTCTTCAGAGACTTCTGATCTATAGAACTACAATATAATAAGTGGGTGTTTTTCTAAAGATACCAAGTTTCCGAAAATTTGCTATGCAGAAAATAAAACTAATACAATTTTAGAAACTTGGAATTCTTGAGATACTAATTATTATTTATTAGAAGCATTTTCTAGGTGAAATGCAGAGCTGAAATGCTTAGATCTTGATATTTAAGACAATAAAGATCAACTGAAAAGTTTATCTATCTAAGCTGGAAAACATACCTAGACTCCAGTGAAACTTTTAATTAAAAGAAAATGCTTAGTTAATTAGGAAAGCAAATTACACTTGAAATAAAATCTGGACCAGCTTTAACTGCATACATAATTGTAGAGGGTAAACTATGTCTTTGCCCTCTCTTACAACTCAACAAGAAAGAATATTGCCTTCAAAACACATCCAGGCATATTCAACTCCTTCCTCACATCCACATGAAATTTCTCTCAATTAAATTTAACTACAATGGCCCTAGAAGATCATTATCAGGATATATGTCATGAAAAAAAAACTGTTCATATATTTAAAAATTGTCAAAAGAAGGAGAGGGTTTCTACTAGTCATAAGTCATACTCATTATTTTGAATAGAACTTTTTTATTTAATGTATTTCTAATTGAAAAGTAAATTTGTATATATTTATAGTATACAAATAATGTTTTGATATGTGTATACCCTGTAGAATGTCTAAATCAAGATATTTAACATACACACAGTACCTCATGTACTTATTTTTTTTTTGTAGTGACAACACTTGTAATCTACTTTTAGCATCCTGCATCTCACAATTAACAGTGAGAAGTGTTATCACAAGAGTATTCTGGACAATGGGGAAAAAAAACCCCGGCACCCAGCCTCCTGGCCAGTGGAGACTCTCTTCATAAATTGTATCTGCCAAAAACTCAGAAGGACCACTAGTAAGGAGAAGTTGACTGTGTGTTAGGAGGGGTGGGTGGGTGAGAAATGCGAGGTAGTGGAAGGTGCACCAAAGAGCTGAGGCTTAATGTAGAACTACCTGACATTAGAGACAGAAACAATACTTAAAAGAGAAAAACAAATAAAAATTATGAGATTTGGCCATTTGACCAAGAAGAGTAAGAATAGAGGGACATATATTCAAGGGCTCTGGTGATCTTTATTGCAAGTCATCTTCTGGAAAGGATAAAGGCCAGGAGATCCTATTTATAAAAGAAGAAAGGCAGGTGAAGTACGAATAAAATAGGAAGACCTCTCTTCATTACTAGCCATGATTCTAGACAACTGATCAAGTGTAAGAACAGAAACTCCATTTGATCTTGGCACTAGTTACACTACACTTCAGTTTGTAAAGACTTAATTTCATCACCTTAATTACACTGACAGTCATATTACTGGATTTCTCAGTGAACTGAATGAAAAATTCAACATTCAATTTTAAAATCATTAATAGGTTTACAGATGTTGTTGAAATCATAGACAAAATAGAAGGTAATTATAGTTCCAATGACATAACATGTAAGTAACTTTAACAGGATAAAAATAAGAGACCTGATAGAAGTTTGGAGGATGCAAAGGAGACGAGGTGGAGAGACTCATGAGGCCATTATCTACAGATAGAAAATAGAAAAACCAAAACTAGGAAAATAAATAAGAACCACTTATTGCAAAGAGTACCGAGAAGTGTATTTGAGAGTAGTATGTGTAAACTTCACATTTTTGATAGATGTTTAAAAAGTAATAATTACTGTTTAAAGTTGACAAAAATTAGAGCAATAAAATTGTTTAGGATTATGAAAACTAGGGGATTCAACTACAGGATGTTTAGAGTGTTTTGGAGAGTGGGACTGCAGTGGTAGTGGTTTGCCTTTAAATTTACACCTTTTAGTACTACTTGAGTTTTTGTTTTTATGATGCATATGTGTTAAATATAGAGTACTAAAATACCAAACCACTTACCGAGAAGTCATTTTAGCTTAAACATCACATGATAGAGAAAGGAAAGAACTTCTTTCACAATTTGAATTACCATAAAACTGGTATTATCACACAACAATCTGACATAGATAAAAAAGGGATCTGGGGGCAGGAGGACATGGGAGAGAAGAGTGGGGAAGAAGAAGTAAAAAGAAGCAAGGTGTGATATGTATTAATTTTCGAGATTAACACATTTATTACATATACTAGCAATAAAGTAAAAAAGATTAAAAATAAATATAAAATATGACCAGAGAAAAAGGCAATTTCCACATGAAATATTGCTCATTGAATTTCCAGGAATGCTGTCGTTAAACTTCAAAACCATTCAAAATTATGGATAGAGAGTAACAGAGTGAAGAGAGTCTTTTCTGTTTTTTATATGTGTAATCCCCTGCCTCAGTACTCTCTGATATATCTCCATGAACCCAACAAAAACAGAGAAGTATGATATTGTGAAATAATGAGGCTATGGAGCACTGTGAACTGAATGATAGGTTTTTAAATCGTGACAACTTTGGAAAACTGCCTAGAATTACATAGTGAAATTGAAGACACATTAGTTCCAAGCCACTTCTAGGTTTATGTTAGAAATTCTTTTATATGTGCACTAGAATATTTCAGCTCTATGACCATAACACAAAAAGCTACAAATAAATATAAAACAATGAATGCATAAATTATATTAATTTAAAGAAATATTTGTGGAAATGAAAAAGAATAACTCATGAGTACACCAAAAACAGATGAATCACAAATGCTGCATGAAAAAGACAGGAAATAAAATAGTATATACAATTTTGGGACAGTTAGAAATGGACAACTTAGATTATACTATTTATTGATGCATATATAATTGGTAAAATTATAAAGAAAACCTAGGTAATGATTATTTTAATGTATTAAAAGTTACACTTGCTCTAAGGGAGAAAGGAACTATGATCTGGAAAGAAAAGGCGTGAGTTTTGGGGGCCTTTATAGTGGTATATTTCTTGACATGAACATTGAGTACTTGACAACTAACATTCAACCAATCTTTCTCCTTTCTCTTCTCTCTATTCCTCCCCCATATCTTTCAGTCTTCCATATATGTTATTTCTCAGAATTATGAAAACATTTGGCCTTCATCTCTTCCCTGAAGAAAAGATACCATGACGGAGTAGAATCCTCCACTCTGAACACCACAAGACTTCATTGATGAATAAGTCAAAAATTTCTTTAAAGGCCATAAAACTAGAATTTCCATTAACCACAACTAGTCCCCTTCTATGTATTTTCCCAAAAGAGTTAAAGACATAGTAGAATGACATTTACATACTAATGTATGTAGCAGCACAACTTATAATAGCTAAATCTTGAAAGTACTGTGCATGTCCATCAACAGATAAATGAAGAAAATGTGTTATTTACACACAGACACACACACACACACACACACACACACACACACACACACACATACATAGTGGAGCACTAGTCTGCCTTAAAGTAGGATAAACTTGAGTCATTTATATGAAAATGAAAGCACTTTGAGACCATAATGTTAACCAAAGCAGTTCGGTAGCTAATCAAAATGTTAAGTGTTAGTAAATTATCCAGTAGTTCTTCAAAACTATGTGGACTTATCATTATTCTTTTTTCTTAAGTCAAAAAATGGAAAAAAATCTTGATATTTAACAACTTATGAATGGGTAAGTAAACTTTGTTTATCTATGCAATTAAATATATTATTTGTCAATAAAATGAAATATCAATAAGTACAACATGATATACCATGGATAAACCTCTAAAGCATACGCTAAATGAAAGAAACCAGCCATAAAAGACTATAGAATATGTAATACCCTTTACATGAAATATACAAAACAAGTAAATACATAAAGACAGAACACAGATTGGTGACTGTCAGTGCTTGGTGAAAAGGGAGAAGGGGAAAATGCCGTAATGGGTACAAGATATTGTTTGGGGATGATAAAAATATTTTGAAATTACTTGGGGCTGGTGATTGCACAGTATTGATATGAAAGTACTAAATGTTGTATTATTATATACTTTAAAATGGTTTATTTTATGTTACGTCAACTTCATCTCAGTAAAAAATATGAAAGCCATGAACACCCATATCCTGAATTTGTTCACTTTATCTCCCTCTCTACTGCTCACACTGTAGTCTAAACCACTGAAATAGTGCCCTTTCTCTCCCAGATCGCTAAGACAGAAGTAGGAGCACGGTTAACCACATAAGTGGTTTTCCCTCCTATAACACATACTTTCCAAAGCAGCCAAAATGACCTTCTAAACTCAAACAAGGTCATGTCATTCACTTTTGCATTGGTGTTTCACTGCACTTTGAAGGAAGCCAAAACACTACCTTACGCTTTTTACCCTCTCCACTGTGTACCATTTATACTCTGCCCTTCTTCTGTCTCTAGATCTTGCCAAGCTCTGCACCACAGTGTAGTGTTTGTGTTCACTGTTCTCATTTTCCTTTGGCTGGATATTTGTTACACAGTGTTCAGTTTAAGCTTCAGGGAAGAGTTCTCTGAACTCACAGCAAAAGCAGTTACATAGGCACTCTCTCTCTCATATCATCCTATTTTATCCCATGACTGCAACCTTCACAAGCTGTTAGATTTCTCTGGCTTGTTTGTTCTTTATTTTCTTATCACTCACTTTCCCCCAGAATACTTATTTTGGGATCACATTGCTTAGTTTTAATTCCAACTTTGTCATTTCTGGGACAGCACACATCATCTATACATAATTCATAGGGTTGTTTTCGGATTTAAACATGATAACTTTGAAAAATCTTAAAAATTTTGGTATATGATAAAAGGTTATCATATAGGCCACTTACTACTATTATTATTTCAGATTTCTTTAGTGAACTTCTATGTAAATCAGAAAATTAATTTTATGTAGTCAACAGACATCTTCATCTTTCTGTCTCTGTCTCTGTCTGTCTGTCTGTCTCTCTCTCTGTCTCTCTCTCTCTCTTTCTCTCTCTCTCTCTCTCTCTCTCTCTCTCTCTCTCTCTCTCTCTCTCTCTCTCTGTTAGTTTGATGGCATTAGAAAAGTGTCTGCTTTGTCAGGTTTTGCGGCTCTAGTGCAGTTTGGTCTCTCAGACAAATATGCTCTCTAAATCACAAGGTAAGCATGACATTATTTACTTCCTCTGCAGCAATTAAAGAGACATCTCTGCTGCCTGTACATTATCACAGTGGTGATGAAGAGCACCATTCTTGTCTGAGGGATCTATGAGCAGTTCTTCGTACCCCACCCCACACATTCTCTACTCAGAAGCACCAATTCCAGTGTGCCGAGAGTTACACAGCCAAGAAAACAGATATCAAAGGGAATAGCACTAATGTGGGTTTACTCAGACAATGTAGGACAATGTACAGATTTGTGTTTGGTAAAAGAAGGTAAGTGACTTAGGATGAAACTTGATGAACTATTAAAAAATCATGCCGAGGAGATAGAACATTGAGAAGGCATTCTAAATTTCCAACCAGTATGAGATTTTTCAGGTAAAAAATAAAAATGAAAAACAATGATCATATAACACAGACTTAAAAGAAAATTACTCAGAAATGATCCCTTAATTGCCAAGAGACTCATTAAACAGAGTTTTACTATATTAACTGAATGTCTGGGTCGATGAAAACAGTCAGTATTAAACTATTTGCTATTATATTGTGAACACTTTGAACACTGTGAAACTGAATTAGCAATACTTTAGGACCTAACACGGAGATTCCAATTATTGAATCAAATTGTTGTAAAACATTAAACAAGTCTATTCTCTGAAAATGTTAATATGATCCTCCAGGATAAAAATATGCCTTCACTGAAATAAACTATAAACTAAAAGAATATGACTTCATTACTTTGTCCTAGCAGGTAAAGGAATATGTACATTTTGAATTTATACTTCCTGGGTAGTTTTCATATACAGTAATATACTTTTCAATTATTTTTCCTTATGAAAATCATAATGATAAAGAATTCCAGAAAAGGCATAGCACCGATGATAGCAGTTCAGAGACATGCCTGATTATCTCCAGGGACAGTCCTTTTATTCACATGGCATTATCTTATTTTAAAGGTATTGTATGAGAAATAGATAAAAATAATAAATACAGAAGTGATCATGTTTTTATAAATGATATAACATTGAATTGAATAAATGGAAAATTTAGAGCAAAATTCATGTTATAGGTAACAGTAACTGAATTTTGCCATATCATTAACTTTCCAAAATGAAAGTCTTATCTATTTCAAACACCAGCTGATTTAAATTGAAGTGTTAAGTTATAAATGCCATTTATTCTCTGTGACATAGCAAAAGAAAGGAATAGCCTTAGGAAAAGGCAATTTCAATAAAGAAGTACTGCCCAAAAAGTGAAGGGATTAACAAATTATGAGCATTAAACTTCTCCTTCCTTAGCTTCCACTAATTTACTTCATTTACTAAAACAGCAATATTAAAAATGAATTTTATGCAATGAAAATAGTAGCTTATCATATTAATTTTATGGGTATAAAATTGCATGATGCAATTTTCATTCTGGTGGCTAATTCAGTATGGATGGTATTGGTGTCCAGTGATAAGTTCTGAACATCAGATAAAATATAGCATCTCCATTTCTTTTAAATATACGGCACGAATGATCAGGCTGCTCTGTTTTACTGGTTCTACAACTGAGTGACAAAAAGGATGCTGGGTCACGTCATAACCCTCTGTTTCAATTTTCTACTTCCTGCTAAAGAGGTTTCTTTCTGTCTTGGCATTACACATCTCCCTAAAACAAACAAGCAAATAACCTGTTTTGTATGAGTATACACATGTATGCAGATGAATGTTTGGACACTGGAATACACATGGACATGCACATTTCATAATGTGTGTACATATCAACTGAAAATTTTAGGGGACTATTAACATATTAGTATATTAAGTATACATAGTATAAACCTTTCATACTAAAAGAGATTTTTTTCTCCTTATTTTTGAGGCAAAACTTAGCCTTTATATAAAGATGCTCTGTACACTTAGGAAAATCTCTGGAGAAGCTGATTCATATCTATATTAGTCTTTATCATTTTTTCCTTTTATAAAAGCCCACAGAGACTTCATTTTAATTGTAAAAACATTGGGTATTTGTATTTCACTTTACATCATTAAACAAAATAATTTTCCAACTCTGAACAGAGGACATTATCTTGTAATTCATACCCAAATCAGTAGAGAATTATAAGAATTTTATAGGATGTAACGTAAAGAAAAAGCTAATAGAGAACTTCATTGGATGGCCTTCCTGATTGGCTTTTTATTGAGTTTTACTTTAATGCTTTGTTTTAAATTCCATTAAAAATCTGGCACACATAAAGGTTTTTCAAAGGCTCCTACTTCTCCATTTATCACTAAACTAGGAAAATTACCCTGGTATTCTTCAAAAATATCATGTCACAATAGCAACAGCAGGATTGCAGAATATCATAATACTTTTCATATATGCTTCTATTACTTAGATTAGACTGTTTTCTCAAGCTTTATTTTTTAATATGATTACTTCCCACAGCAATACTATTCATAAGCATATGTAGAACCAACATTTGTACATAAACCTTTAAATGAATACAGTGCCAAATTAGACCATCTCTTCAATATCAAAAAGCTTTTTTTCCCCTGTGTTTCCTGGGGGAGGGGGTGGCTCAGGATATAGTTCAATAGTAGAATACCTGGTATGTGTAAAGCACTAGGTTCAATGTTCAGCATCATACATGACAAAATTAAGTCAATCAGTCATTCAGTCAATCAAACAAACAAATAAAGCTTTTTGTCTATGAATCTAGACTTTTGGTCTCATAAAAACCAAAACCATGGATTTTATGATCTTCACATTATAGTTTCCTATTTTAGATCCAATGGAATATATAAAACATTTGGTTTTGAGACAGCTAGTAATACATTTGATGTTAAATCTTATATTTATTAATTATATAAAAATAAGAAATTCATTTGCCTTCTTTTGGACTCAACTTCTATTCTCTCCTTCAATTGTTTACTTAGGGAATGCATAAGTTGCTCCATAAATGATCTTGGTTTACTCATGGCTTTACTTTCTTCTTGATTTTTTAAAAAAATTGTATTTTAAGCAGGACCAAAACATAGTATCTGTTTTATAACCTATGTGTGCTTATTGTTCAAAATTATGTATTAAAAAAAAGACAAACCACAAAGGGCATGAGATCCTGGTAGAAGTAGGAAGAAACTCTGTACTAGTCATAAAGTTATCATCAGACCGAATACTTATAACTACAAGCAAGACTACTTCTAAAACATCTTGTTAAAATTTTCTTTCTCTTTCTTTTTATTAGTAAAGTTTGATTAACGTGCTGACATTAAGATTTATGCCCGTCTGCCTCTCCTCTTACTGCTGGCTCATCCATCCAGGTTTATTTTCCCACTGTCAAACTAGTGAGAGGTAGAGAGCTGTAGGATGGTTTGACACTCAACAAAACAAGCCAAGCCACTGTCAGATATTTGTCTTTTTACCTTTTAAACTCATGTAGCCTAAAGTACATGTTGCCATGGCAAATAATGATTTTCAAAGTAGCCAACTTTCAAATAAGAAAAGTTCTGAAAAGTAATTCCAGTGAACTCATACAACTTATCATCTTACAGTGGGTTTTGTTCGTTTGTTTTGTTTTGTTTGTGACACTTTTATTGGCTACTGTATTTGGGGACTATTAAGAGCTACACAGGAACAAAGCAAAAAAAAAAAAAAAAAAAAATAGAAGCCCAGTACTTGAGGTGGGATCCTGGGGGTAGTAACTGGCCAGGTGGGAGGTCAGCAGTGGCTGAAGAATCCCTGAGGATGGTTATATTTTAATGGCTTCATCCTACTTGGACCCCTGAAAAGCCCCAGACACATCTTCTGGGGAAATTTCTTGGGTCCTGCCACATTGTCATTGTGGCTCTCAGTCTCTAGGTAGACTTCTAGAAGCATGCATAGCCACTGCAGCTGGTTGGTCAAGAGCTGGTGACTGGGCTGAAGGCCACAGAGCTCCTTGTAGTGCACACTGACCTCACTCTCCATGGCCCGAATGTTGTCATCACTGCTGTTGGTTTTTTCTCTCTTCCAATTCAGACAGTGCTAGAAAATAGTTGGGACAGAGGGGTAGCCAGAGTTCGATACCATAGCGGTCTGGAGTTTGGGTCATGCCCCCTCACTGAGAGCCATGTAGTAAAGATTGGTGTCCCCAGCTAGTCCTGCTTCCACAGTGTCCTTGGTGTAATGCAATTCCATATAATCATCATGGACAATTGTCACCCACTTCACCAGGCAAGAGGCAACTTGGGCAGGGAAGAGGTATTGGAAATCACTGGTAACCAGGACAATGATGTGTTCCAAGGACACAAACTGTTTGTGGAGGGTCAACTGGGACTGCACCTTGGACTTCAGCAGCTTCATGCTTGTTTCCACGTGGCTGGCGCTCAGCGAATGATCAGCCATCACTGTGTGCTGGGGTTGCTCTTTGGGGAAGTGGAGGCCTCCCAGCTTCTGTACCCACAAATAGTGATGACCTAGGTCAAATACATATTCTCTCAAAGTTAAAACGCCAACTTTATCAAACTGGTAATATTGGCTGATTTGGAGTTTTCTTTGCATGATCACCAGGATACAAAGAGCTCAGCACCGAGCTCAGGGGATAGTAAGTCCCCTGCATGGAGGGAGGTGATCAGCTCCATGACACTTTGATTTTCACAGATGGGATGCTGAGGTTCATGAGGTAATAGAAAGTCAGGTAAAGTATGTTATCTTCTTTACATTTCAGGTCAACCATGACAGACAGACAATGTCTCTTTAGCATCTCCTTGCACTGAACTCCTAAGGTGGGTATCCGTTGCTTCATGGTCTGCTCCTCAGCATCTGAGCCACTCTTGTCATCTTGGGAGTTGTTAGGAAGCTTGAACAGAGCTTTTGTTTTATCAACTCTGCCACTGATGATCACAGCCAAGGTCTTATCACAGGCCTGCCCATAAATGGTGGCCTGCAGAAGGAGTATGTAGAGGGGAGGTGGCAGATGTCTGGCTGTCTCATATTGCTTGTGAGCCTGGTCAAATGGCATGAACAGGTACTCCTGCACTGGAAGGGAAGCCTGCATGGTGCTACTGAGCTGAGGCTCAAGACTGCTCAAGTACTCCTTCAAAACCTCAATCTCTTTGAGGATTTTCTCCATGTTAGACAGATACTCTTGGCCCTTCGCTGCCAGTGTTTTTCACTGCTCCAGCTCCCAGTCCAGAAACACCAAGGTTTGTTGGTGAGGGTCTCTCATGGTGACTTCAGCCTTGCGGAGCCTCCTTGTAAAATTCCTCTAAACTGACCAGATCAATTTCTTCATGCTTTGACTTGAACTCCATACACTTAGTGATCTCCTTCTGCAGATTCATCACCTCATACAGTAAGTTCTATAGCTGCAGATGATTGCACCTACATTTTCCTTGGCCTCATGGGTCTGATCTCTTCCTTTCTTCAACCTGCTACAAGTTAACTGGTTAAGTTTATTTAAAGTCATGAAATGCACACAGCTCTAGATCCTGTGTTCTTCAATTTCAATTGCCATATTCTTGCCACCTCTGCTCTTCAGGTCTTGGATCTCAGCCATTCACCTCTGTAACTTCTGGCATGTGTACTTGCGCTGCTCATGTCTCTGCCAGGGTCCTCCTCGGCCTCCTCACTGTAGTATTTTCCTTCCTGCCTAGTGTCTGATAGATTTTGCTTTCCTTCAGGTGGATTCCATCACTGTGGATGACTTTGAATTTCCATTTTTTGCTTGATTCTGATGACTTGATGGTTTGGTTCCTCACCTCACAGCTAGGTGAACTCTACACCTGTGTTCTTAATACCAAAGACAGCATCTGAGGAAAGATGCCCACCTTATTAGACATCAAAAAATCACAAGTGAATGTGCAGAGCACCATCTTACAGAATGACCTTTGTAAATGCAGTAATAACAGAAAACTGATAGAGAGCCATGCTTTCTCAGTTTTCTCTAACCCACAGATACCTTTAGGAATGACTCTTCTGGTGTCCAAGAAAGGTCTCTTGTATGGAAAAGCTATGTGCCACGAAGGGGACTGTGCTACTGCAGGTCCTTTCCCTGTCCTGGGAGCAGTGGGGAAATTGTCCAGGGCTGATTGTAGCCCAGAAAAACAAGTCAGCATGACCAAGTTGAAGATCTTCAAATGTCATTGCACTTCTTTAACAATTTCATGGTGATTTTTTAAAAAGAAAAAATTATTTGTTTCTAACCAATATTATCCAATAAACTTACATGCTTCAATCTTCAGCTCAACAAATATCAGTAGTGTTACAATGTGGGTCAGGTTACAATGTCATAATAAATTTTTAGTAATGCTTCATTTCATGTGCTTTTCTCCTCTAACTTAAAGAAAGCATTTTAATTTAAAATGGGTAATGCTATTTCTTATGAAGATCACTATGATTATTTACTCATCATAGTAAGTGCAGAAATATTCAGACAAAGGGTCAGTCTCAGGGGATGCCATGAGGCAGCTGTACAGAAAGAGAAGACTTGGCTGTGGCAATTCACAACCTTTGTATGAACCCTCACTCATCCACTCAAGTAGCTTTGTAATATTTATATTAAGCATAATCTTTAGCCATCAAAGACTCAGATTCTCCAATTTAAAGAATGGAGTGGTAATAATTACTTCATGGTGTGATACAATGATATTGGCAAGTGATATGGCTTATGTTATTTATGCGGCACACTGCAGGGATTCACAATGAAGGCTGTTACATAACTAGAAAATCTAGAATAAGAACTGCCACCTCAGTCAGACACTGCTCAAGCCACTCAAGAGCTACTTTACCCCATACATAGCTTAGTAATGTAAATAACAATGATTTGGTAAATGCTACAAGGACAACAGAGCAAGAATATGAAAAACAGAATATTTTTAGGTCAATGCATGGAATACAACAATAAAGTACAAGCTATCAACATGAGCCTCATAGGTATAATTTAGTTTTCTAGTAAGTACATTAAAAATAAAAAGATAACAATTTTAATAACATTTAATCCAATGTATTCAAATTATAATTACAACACATATAAAATTCTGAATTTGACATACTACATTCTTACTGAATTCTAGACTGTGTTCTGTGCACATGACACTACGCTTCTCAATCAGATATAGTTCAAGCACTCAATGGCCACATGCAGCTAGTGGCTCCTGTAACTAGAAAATGCAGATGAATAAAGTGCCTGGATGAATTATCAAAATTTATCAATATTCACCTCAATATTCTAGCAGCCTATCAACACAGTGAAAACTACTCATTTGCTAATTCTGTAAAATTTAAATGTGATTATCAAAGAAATATGTGTTCTTCATTGAGATGCCTTAAAGAAACATTGAGTACTGAATTGTGAAAAGCTTTCTAAGGTAAAAAGTAATTACAAATGTTTTGAACTCATCTTTAATGTTTCTTCAAAAGAGTTTGAATAAATATAGAATCTTTCATCTAACAAGGTTGATTTTTCTCTTATAAGAGTTTAAATAAAAGAAATGTCAAAACACTCTAATCTTTTTTCCCCTGGTGATGCTTTAATGTTAAAAATACTTCCCTAGTATATATACCATATGTCATTAGGAAACTAGAAAAAAAATTTTAAGTGAATGAAACTTCATAATCAGTCATATGAGCTACAAGTCTCTTAAATTCTTGAAAGAAATAGAACAGTTACTATTCAGTAAGGCCATGTTTGTTCATGTTTTACAGACAGTAATTGCTTACAATAAAAAGAACTCTTGTCAAAGCAAAAATATAAACACACATCTTCTAAAACATAATTAAATGAGTAGAAAGGTATCTTTAAACTTTGAAAGGCTTTGTGCTGTTGTACATCAAATTTTATGTCACATATGCATTTTGTTTATATTAATGCCTCCATATTGTTTTGGCCACTACTAAAGTGAATTTAAAGTAATTCAAGACATAGAAATTCCTAGGGAAAGATAATTAAGTCTCAATCATTAAAAAAGGTGATACTCAAATTGTGTTCAATCTTTCTAGACAGACAATAAATATTCATAATCTCCAGGTTTTCACAACTCATTTGTTTAAAAGATATCAGACTCAAATTATTCTAAAGAAGACACAAAAGTTAAGTTATGAAAGATTATGGTAGGAATAATTCTAGATCAACCCCAAATATATGCATAAATGTGTGTATATAAAATTTTAAAATAAAAGCACTATATTTTCTCATTAATTTCTTCCTTGCAGCATTTTTGTTATTCTGCAAAGAAAATGTGAAAAAAGTATCTCCTGCATGATGTTTGATTTCAGGGAGTAGAGGTAGACAGAGACAGGGGCAGCAAGCAGGAGTAGCTGTTTTGGTTACAGCGCTCCCAGAACAGCAGTGTACAATAAAATCTATATTTATCCTCAGTTCACAGACATTCTGGTCAGAAGACAAGTTTTATGTGAAAGTGAAATTTGAAGACAGACATTTGTAGCAAATAATATTCCAGCCACAGCTAACAGTTAAGGATGACAGGCTGAGTCCAGCCACTAGTGGAAAGCACTAGGCACTCTGTGGAGACCTGGATGGAACTTCAGTCCCCAAAAGGAATGGGAATGACAAACATCAAATGTAGTCATAGAAACCTACTCACAGAATTGGTGTCAACATCACAAGAGGTCAGGAAAACTCAACAATGCACACTCGGGTGGAAGAGAAGGGCTCACTTCAGGTATGAGACACTGAGCCCAGAGCATCAAGACTGTTACTAAGTTAACATGAGAAGAAAGCTCTTCCAATGGGTGTGCAAGTTCTTCTGGTTTTCTTCCTTGTTCACCTGATGTGATCTCTGCCTTGACCTAGTGTATGGACTATTAGAGAAGCTGGTGAACTCTCATGTATAAACATCAATATAAATAAAATAGTGCATAAATCCTTTATTCCTTTGTATGAGAAAGGGCGCCCCAGCAGAGATGGAGGTCAGTTGTCAAAGCAGCAGGAACCCCATCATAAACAGGAAAAGGGAAGGCTCTAAACAACACTGGGTATAAATAATGTCCAGGTAACAAAAGCTTTTTTTAAAAAGACTTAAAACCAAGAAAACTATTATCATATATTGCAATTAGCAAAGCAATAACTTGTAGCAACATTGTGCATTTTTAAGGATGATTAAATTGTAAATATTTTGATTTTTAAAAATAAGAACTTTTTTTTCTTTTTTCCAGTACCAGGGATTGAACTCACGACTGCCTGCTTGCAAGGCAGGTGCTTATGCTGCTGAACTAAATCCCCAGTCCCAATATGAACATTTCTATGATCATGGTAAGTAATGCTATTTTCTGAAACAGAAATCAGGTTACATAAATACCCATATCATGACTTTCTTTAAAACTGTATTTGTAAAATCTTTGGGGAGATTGTGATATCATAGTAAATTCTAATTCATTATATTATTAGCTATAACTTTCAGTGGAAAATCCAAGAATGTGCAGTAAATAAAGCAATGAAATTCCACATTGTATAAATCCACATCAAAATTCTCACAAAATACCCCTATATTATTTATAAGAGTAATTTCATCTTGTTATTCTGGTCAAATCATTATGATATGAAATTTGAAATGGAACTTAGTGTTATTGAAATATATAATTGCATAACTTTTTCTTTCCTCCCTTTTAAAAGGTCAAAACATGACATTTTGTGTCCACATTCAATGCAATAATGTATAGTTAAAGTGTAGTCATGAGATTCTTTTATCTGATCACTAGAGATTTAAATACTGTCAACTGCATGTAGATACAATAAAAATGCAGAAATGAAATTATATACACATAAAAAGCCTTATTTCTTTGAAACTTTGTAGCTTATTTTATAAATATTCATTCGAGTAAAATTTACATGTATAAGTTTAGGTACATATAATTACATATATATCTTTGTATGTATGAATGTATGTGTATTTGTTTCCAAGTAGGATGTGTATGTCTATATAAGTTTTTACAAAACTGCTGACTAAAAAAGATGTCCCTAACTAGAGTTTTCCATAATATAACTAAAGTTATAAGTTACTAAGACAGTAAATAGGAGAGGCCCTGGAGACATGAAGCACTGTCTGGATTGCCTATCTGCATCAGATTAGCACATCGCTGCAATGAAGAGCAATTCCCTAGCTCTTATCAGTGTCCAGTAATTATCATCCTCATACTGAGTTGTGAGAAGATTGTTCTTCAAAACTCATTTTTAGTTTCAAAAAATATTTTTAAATGTTCATATAAAAATATAGAACAGAAAATAACATTATCCTTGCAATAATTTAGTGGTTGATTACCTTGCCAGTATGGTGCTATTCCTTAACTGTTTTGCATTCCACTCTCTCTTCTATGTGCCCATGTACATGTACATCTTTGGCAGTGTCAATATACCATAGCAATTTTCTGGAAGCCCTGAAGTTATATTGAATTTATAACCGTAGTTCTACCACTTGCAAGCATACTTTTGAACAAAGTATGTAGTCTTTCTATACCCAAACTTTCTAACTGTAATGTATGGTCAACAATTTTACCCTCCTAGAGACAGTGTTATAATGGCATTATTACTTTTCTGTGTTTAACATTTAATTATATGATGTGGAACATTTTAACAATTTTAAACTACAGTCCAAAAATATTTACTGATGCATAGGTATTTGTGTTTCATACATCAGTAATTTTTTAAATTAGAGGCTCAGCATAGAGAGGGTTGCATTTTTTCTCCTTCTATCCCTCTTTCTTGCCTCCTTTCTTCATTTTTGCCCTCTTCGTTTAGTATAAACACTAGTTACTAACAGCAAGAAATATGATATCTTACTTCATTAGTTTTTAATTCTTATTTTAGGGGCGAACAGTAAATCTTTGTTTATTGGATAAGGGTGCTGCTAACAATTCCTTAATGCCTTCAATGTCTGCTATGTCTAATCTCATGTTGGATGTTTTTCATAATCTTGTTAGGAGGAAAAATCTGTGGCTCAGATTCTTCAGGTCATTTGGATAGGAAACAGATTCTTCCATCCAAGAGTACATCAAATTCCTGTAAGCAGCAAACTTAAATCTTAGGAAACTTTCAAAAGTGAGACTAAAGCATGAGAAGTAAACAAGAAGAAAAAGGAATATGTAACAGGGGTGGAGAAAGAATTCCGTTTAAAAAATGACATTAAACCAAATCTTTAGAGGGGAATGAAGTTTAATGGGTGGAAAAATAAATAAATAATCAAAATAAAAGTAAAAATAAATTTTAAAAAGGAGAAAAGGCCCAGTAGGTAAGTGTAAGTAAAATAGTTGATTCCACACAAACCTGAGCTTTTTGTCTTATGAGGTTGAAGACAAAAATCATAAACTAGAGAAGAGGAGGAATGTAGGAAATAACTTATTATTTATTGCAAATAATATGAAGAAAAATAGCTTCTGAGGGGACTCTGAAAGAGAATTTTCTCAGGTGCTTCCTTTTTTTGCTCTTATGTAGATAAGCATGCTATAGGAACTTGTTTTCACAGGTGGTTCACTGATTTTTAACGTCTAAAGAAAATTAGTGACCAAGCTAGCCATGTTCAAAGGAAACCATTTAAAGGAAACTAGGTATTCTGTATTTTTAAGTTTCTCTAACTAACTTAGTGTAGCAGGGAGATAGCAAGAGGCCTGGAGGGAATTAACCAGGAGCCCTACCCACTGGTGGTGTAGAGATTCTGTCCTGTTTTCCAAGGTTTGGGGATCAGTTTCCTGACCTAATAGGAGGCTCCCAACAATAATCAAAACAATGACTTTCAGAAAAACATAATGTGTACTAGAAAATGCTGAGGATGAGCAGGGCCCTGTGAAGGGTACGAATTCTCTGGGGGACACCTGCCCATGATGGGAGGGGCATGTGAGGAGCGTTCTGGCACAGAGAGGCCCACATATGGGAAGGCCAAGCAAAACGAAGGAGTCAGGGTGACTCAGTCAAAGATACCCCGATATAATGGCCAAGGCTAGGCCTCTAGAGGGTCAACAATCAAAGGCAACATTAAGTCGGTGGGATTTGTTCCCCCAGAAATAAGATATTCATACCTCTCCAAGAAAGTCTTTGTTCTGTTTAAAGTTGCAATTATTGGTGTTTGCAAAAACATAAACCCACTTCTAAGTCAGTCTTTTCTGTTTGTATCCCCATAAGCTGATCTCAACCTTGCTGAGATCATGTTTCTATATAAAAAGTCACCAGAAAACGGGTGGCAAACCTATGGAATGCCTGTGCCAGTGAGCTGTTAGTATCACTGAAGCTGTAGAAGGTTTGCCACCACTGCCCTAGACAGGGTGCCTTTTGCATCCTGTTCACACCTTCTTCAGGTTCATTTGCCTGGAAACTCTTTGCTTTCATTTTACAATAAAGGCTGCTTCTGCTTTCACTCTACAATAAACACTTCTGCTCAATCCTCCTCTCTCTCTACCTTGTAATTCTTTCTGTGTTGAGATAAAAACCACTAGCCTGAAGGTAACATTAGCCTATTTTACGTGTCTCTTTGCTATAAACATTTTTATCTGCCCATTCTTACCTTGTCTTCTTATCCTTTTTCCAGTATTTACTTTTACATTTCTAAATTGCCCAGCTACAGGGCTTAAATTAGCACTTAATTTGGTGTACATGTTATTTTCTTTTACTAAAAGTTCTATCTTAGGTCATCCCTTTACCACCTGTCTGCTTACAGGCTGATTAACTAAACTATTACAGCACATGATCAAAATCACCAGAGAGGAAGCATATGTGAGTCATCTGGAAAAACTAAAGTTTTTCAAGAGATGAGAAAAGGCCATAAATGGAGGATAAACGGGATGCCCAGGAGCCTTGAATATTATACTCCAAAGAAGTCAGCATTTTTTTTTTTCCTGTAATGAGGCTACAGGCAGAGAATGTCTAGGTTGGGTGAGTAATCGTTTAGGTGGGGAGCTATCACCAGGAAAGAAAAGGTTTCAGGAGTGACCTAAGCCAAGCCACATTAAAGATGTTACTGTTGAATGTCACCTACTTGTTTGTGATCTCTATCACTTGTGCCTGATTTATATAGAGTAAATGACTTTAAATATTTTATTTGACCAACCAGGGTACAGAGACAGTGGCCTAAACACTAGCTAGCAGTACTGTAGATTCACTGTCAGCTAGCAGATTATTTGGTGTTTCCAATTGTTTTGGAGCCTGGATTACAAATTATTTCAACATATAGTTTTTCTTTTTCTTTTTCTTTTTCTTTTTAATTCACCTTACATATAACAAAAGGAAAAAGCTATAAAATGTGTTCTCACTAATCTGAGAAGTGATCAAACTACATAGGCTTCATGTTGCTCTCACAGACAATTAAATGCTGGTTCTCAAGGGAGCTGAACCTATCGTCTTATAACCTCCCTTAGAATTCCCTCATTGAAAGAAAAGCCTTCAATCCCTGGCCTTAGAGACCTTGAACACCAGTGTCCTGAAGCAAGCTTTGAAAGCACCAAGCTCTCACAGCTCATAAATTGACCATGACAGATCTGTCAGTAACCACCTTTTAAATGCCTCCCTGGGATTCCTGGTTTCCATTTTAGGAGACCTGGTTTCATTTTATATCTCATTCAATTATGGTTATACTTCAGCTTTTTCCTTTAATATGTAAATCTATTTCTGAGATGAATGCCTAGGCTTTGTAGCGAATCCATTAGAGACGGCTTTCACTCTGGAGGACTGAGCGTCCTCCCCACAAAACCACTGCTTCCTAAGATGAGGTGAAATGTAATGCCCAGAGTGCCAGGACATGTACCAGACTTCGCATCTCCCTGAAGACTCTCTCCAATCTTGATTGACCCTATGTGAATTTCTGGGCACTCACTATGGATTCTAGCTGTTTGCTAATTTCATTTCTGCAGATTTCAGCATAGAATAACAATGAGCATATTTGTCCAAAAAAAGAGATTGTTAGTAGTGTACCACAATACATTTGAATGCAAGCCCCTAGAAAAACAAATAACAAAACCCCCAGTTTTTCCCTATGTTAAATATATTTACCGCTTTGTCATTTAAAAAAGAAATAGAGTGTATAAAAATCTTGCCTTCTCCTCCTATTGCTTCTTCTTCTCTAAAACTTTTTACTAGCTAACTTAAAGAGTAATATTGTAATAGCTCCATTATTCACTAATGGTATAAAGTGCAGCTAGTCACTACCACACAGATTTCTCTTCGAGAGAGATAAAGTAATGATCTGAAGATTGGAGCAATAATATAAGTGGATTGTAATTGGAAGGCCTAAATACCACTACTATGAGCAGAAATGGGAGCTGAGCTAGTGCTTATACTTTCCATTAAATGGACTGAAGATTGCCTGACATACACTTAATAGTGGCAAATTTATTAATGAGGCAGGGTTGGATACCTAACAGCTAATCCCAAACTCCCATTCTCCCTCCTCTGCTTGTACTACTTGAGATGATTAAAAATAGGCACTATTTCTGAGAGACTATCAGTCAAAGATATGTGCAGGATGCAGTAGATGGAGGGCCCTGAGATGATTTTAGACTATCAAGCACCAGCTCACTGGAAGGTACTGAATAAATTAAACCAAAAATATAAACCCCAGGTTGATGTGTTTGAACTTCTCAGCAAACATTCTTCATACATATTTAATTGCTCCATTGAGACCGTTACTGTTTGGAAAGGTTCCAGGCATTATTTCCATTCCATTAGTGAGCTTGCAGGGTGTCTATTCCTTAACATAAAATGATTGACTCTGTAAGTGCCTTTTCCCTTACTGACCTGAACACTAATTGAGTTTGTGTATAGATTAAAAGAAAAAGTGTTTTCAGATAATGTTCAAAATATATTGCTGTCACTTAAATTCTTTATAGGAGGAGAAAGGGAAACATTAAAATAATGACACTAAATGTCCTATCTCAATTGGCTTTTTAAAACATGGTATGCTGCAAAATAAATTACAAAGCTGAAAAAAGGCAGCAAAAATAGATTTTTCAATGTAAAAATAGTCATCTCTGAAGACAGCATAAATATTTGTGGATGTGTTAATACCTTGTTCTAGCAGCTTCCAGCTCTCCTTATGGTAAATTTATTTATTGTAAGAAAACATACAAATTTTCTGTACATTCTATTACAGAAAGTTAAACCCTAAAATATCTTATTACTTAGTTCTACTTGAGAAGGAAAACTAAGTCTTATGATCCTTTAGAAACAGACCTAAAACTGGTGAAGTGTACATTTTTTGCTTACAAAGCAAAACTTCTAAATTCACTTATAGTTCAAAAAGATAAGATACACCTTAATGCTTATTTAATGTAACCTTGCTTGAGAAACTGACTTCTTAGTTTTCATATTTTTCCAAACCAATAAATAATCATCAAATTAAAATTCAAAAAACTCTATCCCAATTAAGCATAAGCAATTTCTAAAAATCTATGCCTATAATAGTTTTAATGCTACACATATAAAGTTTTATGAATTGCTGTGTACACTGTAAACATAATGTATTTTTTTCAATGGTCAGACACCATGTAAAAATGTAAGCTACCTTTTGGGATTACAGAGTTTTATTTTGTTTTGTTTTTTGAACTCCTTTCTCTCTTTCTTCCTTTCTTTCTCTCTTTCTTTCTTTTTCTTTCTTTCTAACAATTACTGTGAAGCCTCCCAAAGGAATTCTTTTTAGTCTTATTATAATAACTGGAGTTCTCAATAGCACTTTCCTAATTTCTGATTAAATTTTTTTCTAAATAAGTGAATTTAAAGAAATAAATGAAATCTGAATAGGAAAGGAAGAAGTGAAATTTTTTGTTGGCTTAGGACATTATCTGATCTACAGCAAATTAAAAAGCCTCTGCAAAAATCCTGTTAGAACAATTGAAGTCAGTGAAGTTGCAGGATGTAAAATCAATATAGAAGAAAATCAATAGTATTTCTACATGCTAATAATGAAGTGTGACAATAATTAAGAATAAATCCTACCTGAAATAGCATAAAAATTAGCATGCTTAGGATTGTTTAGTCAAAGAGATGACAGACTATACTGAAAACTTTTAAAATATAGATAAAGATCTAAAAACAAATACATTGTGATATCTCCCATCTTCATAGATTAGAAGAATCACTATTATTTAAATGCCAAACTTTATGCAAAGCAATTTATTCTAAGAATTCAAATATATTCCTCTAAGAATTCAAATGTATTCTTCACAGAAATAGAAAAAATAAGTATGAAACCACAAAAGATGCCGAATAGGTAAAACACTCTTGAGCAGAAAAAACAAAGCTAGAGGTATCACGTTATCTGATTTCCAAATACACTACAAAGTAATAAGTCAACTCCATAACATATTGGCACAAAAACAAATACACTGCTCAAAGGAACAGAATAGAGAACCCAATAAAAGTTCAACATATTTACTTATAGTTAATTGATTTCTGCTATAGGTGCCAAGAACACATGATGGAAATAAGGAGTTTTAGGAAAAGCGGATATCTACTTTGCAAAAGAAATCATATATTATCACATCCTATATACGAAAATCAAGTAAAAAGCATTAAACACATACATATAAGACCTGAAAGAGTGCAGTTACAAGAGGATAGCATAGGGGGGAAAGCTTTATAGCACTGAGATGGACAATGTTTCCCACATGTGATGTCAAAAGCACAAAAATGAGCAACAAAAGGAAAAATAGATGAGATTTATTACACTAAAAAGTGCTCATCACAGGAGAGAAGACAACAGAGTAAAGACAAATTAAAATAAAAAACAGGGCAAAATATTTGCTCAGTGTACCACAGATAAAGGGTTAATATACAAAATATTTGAAGAACTCAATAGAAAAAAAATGGGCAAAAATCCTGAAAATTTTTCAGAACACATACAAATGACCAAAGGGCATCTAAAAAATTCTCAGAATCATTACTTATCAAGGAATACACATTAAAAGTTTAGTGATGTGTCACCTCATACCTGTTAGATTGGCACTCTCAAAAAGATGAGTGACAACAATTGTTGGTAAGAATGTAAAGAAAAGTGTTAGTGGGTTTATAAATTTTTGCAACCATTTTGGAAGCACAGTATGGAGGTTCTTCTAAAAATTAAAAGTAGAATTACTATTTTATAATCCCATTTCTGAATACCTATACAAAGGAAATGAAATTAGTATATGTTCACTACCAAGTTCACTGTGAACATTACTCACAATAGCTAGGCAATGGAATCAACCTAAGTGTCTGCCTATGGACAAGAAATAAAAATTTACTTCATATTCACAACAGATACATATGCAGCCTTTAAAAAAGAAAGAAATCCTGTCATTTGAGACAATAGAGATAAACCTCTAAGACACAATAAGTGAAATTAACTAGGCACAGAAAAAGACAAGTACTGCATGATCTAACTTGTGTCTGGAATCTCTAAAACTTAAACATAGAAATAGATAAAAGTAAAAAAGCAGAGTAGGGAGAGATGGCTTGGAAAATGGGAGATTTTCACAAAAGAATACGAAATTTTACACAAGAGAAACAAGTTTCAGAGATCTACTGAGCAGCATGTTGATTATAGTTCATGTAAATTTCAAAATTGCTAAGAGAATAGATTTTAAATGTTCTCATCACAAATAAATGATAAGTATATAAAGTGGTATGTTAATGAGCCTGTTTCACTGTTTACTTGTTTCACCATATATATATATATATATATATATCCTAGTGACACATAGTACTCCATAAATATATACAATTAATATTTGCCAATTAAAAATAAAATTTACAAAGAGAAGTGAATTTTGGATTCATTCATACTGTTTATTTTTTAAAATTAGGAACATATAGCCTCTTCAATTCTAGTAATGAACAAAGAACCCTTAATTGCATAAAATTATAACCATTTCTGTGTATTCTGAGATGACATTAGTTTGACTATGACCTGTACTCACTCTAAAATTTTATAGATAAGTGAAGACTAGCTAGATAAATTCTGTAAAACAAAAAAGAAAGTGGAGAAAAGTCTTCCAGACATTAAATATATTAAAAAGGTCCACTAATTTAAAAGGTTTAGTATTGATAAAATATCAGAAAATGGATTAATACACAAGACTAAAAGTCTGAGATAAATAATAATATGATGATATTTCAAATTAATGGGGGAAAGATGGATCATCCAACAAATGATGACGGTATTCCCAGCTACCAGGTTAAAATTCATGTTAGATTTTTTTCAACCCATTCTTTCAAACAAAAGAAATTCCAAATGATCAAAATCTTAAACAAACACACAAAATATGAAATTACAAATACTAGAAGGCAAAAAGAAGTTTTTATAGTCTCAGAGTAGAACAGAACTTCTTTTTTGATTTAAGAGAAAAAGACATAGAAAAGAAAACAAAAAGCAAAAAAGACAAACAAACAACAACAACCCATAACAAAAACTGTAGACTTCCAAAACAAGATGATAGATGATAGGAATTTAACCATGGTTGTAACATTGCATATTGTTACCTTCAGAGGAGTTGCTTACATTACCAGATACAGACATGTAAAATTGATCATATAAGTATTAACTGTTCTTTTCCAAGAACTAATACAACTGGTAGTATAGTCATTTTAGCTATTTTATGTGTATATAGATACAAATTTATGTATTTTTCCTTTTCCCTTCCTTCTTTCCTCTGTTCCCCTATCCCAATTACTTTTCCTCTTTGAGAAGTTTGTTACCATTATACAATATTTATTGTAGATTATGGATCATACTTCCTCTTTCAGTTTCTTACACTAGAGAGATAATACAGTATTCACATACGTGAGTTTAATTTATTTCACATGTGCACCCATGTTTATAGCAGTACAATTTGTAACAGCCAAATCTTGGAAACAATCCAAGTCCCCATTTATTGAGGAATGGATTAAAAAGATATGGTGTTTTTATACAACGGAGTACTACTCAGCTATAAAGGAAGATCGCACTGAGGCTTTTATAAGTAAAGGGACACAATTTAAGACCACACTCATTAGTACAAAAAAACTTCTGACAATTACACAAATCCTGGAAGAAGCCATGAACAGAAGTATTTATAAAATAGATCACATAAAAATAAAATATTTCTGCATAGCAAAAGAAAGAAAATCTACCAATACAAAATAAAAATTATCAATCTCAATTAAATTAAGAATAACACAAATTAAACTTCAAAGGATTGCTACAATGTTATCTATTAAAGTCAAAGATTCAAATTTTTACCAATACATTGTACTTATAGAAAAGGTAACATTTTAGCAAAAATACTTTAAATCTATTTTAAAATTATTAGTGAATCCATGCATAATCTGATAATGGTAGTTTTGATAGAAGACAATTTGTTAAAACATACCAAAATTAAAGCGTACATTTCTTTTGGTCCAATAATTAAACTTTTAGTATCACACAGTATAGTTTTATGCAATTCTGAAATAATATATGCAGGAAGATATTCAATGTAAACATCTGAAAACAACCAAAATTATATGATAGGTAGGTGGTTATGTAAATTATGATCCACCTATGCCAAGTAATAAGAGCACCCAAAGACATTATTAGATAAACAGAGTTGCACAGTACATTGTCTACAATATACCTTATTTGTATGTAATAAAAAAGCAATAAAGCATGCATATGTGTGTGCTCAGACATCATGTTTGAATGATACAAAAGAAATTAACAAAAGGGTTTTTTTGACACACAAGAACCAGAGGGCAAGAAGCTTGAAGATGATGGAATAGGTAAGCAGCAGGGTAAACAGCCTCTATGATAGAAACAGTCCAGATGTTGGAATATCGCATTCTGGAACAGACAAGAAGGAAGGAAGTGGGTCCCCTTGACCCAGGAAGAACCTAAAGTGAGCATTGAAGCCCACAGAGAGAATAAAAAAAAAAAAAAAAAAAAAAAAAACAAAAAAAACACTTAAACAGAAGAAGGCAGTAGCTGGTAGTGCTTTCACCTAGAGCTGGAACCAGCATGAGAGAAAAACCATTGAAACCTGGGGACACACAGGCACAGAGAAGGTAGTGCCTGTCAAGCCTGAAGGCCTCTGTGTGGAGACATGATGGTAGAGGGGAGCAGTGGACTGGAGAACTGCACTGCCTGGTGGTGTGTGTTGACTCAGTCTTCCCATGCGTGGGTGATTGGTCAGGGGCCATTTTGGAATCCGGCAGGGTAAGCCCAGAGCCAGAAGGGCAACTGGCTTCATTCAACTACTCCTAGAAGACTGGTGGAAATTGCTTGGACTGAGTCCTGCCCCTGTACGCATTTCCTACAGCCATCACTGATGTTTACCTAAAGTTATCCCCAACCAGCTCTGCCTGTCCTGTGTATACTTTATGCATACTTTACATAGTGAGGGCTCCCTACAGTTAACCAGCTCAGGAGGGAGGCGGCAGCCTGCCTAGCCCCTGCTTGCACTGTACCAGCCACCTGTAGCCCTACACCAGTGCACCCAATGGTCACCATCAGATATGCCTAGCCAGCACGGGGTAGAAAAACCAAACTGTCTCGCTTCAGAGAAATTGTAGCCAATACAGGAAGTGCCAGGAATTCCACTACCCCCTTGTCTGGAAGAAACCAGGAACATGACAAGAAGAAGAAGACGCAAAAGGCAGTCTCTGGTCTCCAACCCATACAGTTCTGGTCCAGGAGATATAAACACAGAAAAGATCAGGAGTTGCACATCTGAAGTTTCTGAAGCAACAGCAACTAAAATAAAGAAACAATTTCAAGAAGTTATAAAAGAACTTAAAAGAGAAATACTATCTCAGGTAAAAAGAAAAAAGAGACATAATAAAAGAATTGCTAAGCACCTCTGAAGAAGACACAGATGAAAGAATACAGGAGCATAGAAAAAGGAGGGAAACATTCAATAAGGAATATAAAAAAAATAGAATACAAGAAACAGATTCAAAGAGATTACCAGAAATTAAAAACTCCATTGAAAGCTGGCAAAACTGCCTGAAAGAAACTAAAGATAGACTGTCAAACCTTGAAGACAGGTTTGCAGCTTGCGATCATGAAAGGAAAGATCTCTTAAAAATAACAAGGAACCAGAAATTAACAAGATAAAGGCTATAAGATGATAAGGAATACATAATTTAAGAATAAAAAATGTGAGTGAAGAAGCAGGAGAAAACACAAATGAAATACAAAGGCTATTTACAGATATAATTAAAGAAAACTTCCCAAGCACAGGAAAAGGAAATAATATTCAGATAATTGAGGCATACAGAACTTCAGCCAGCTATAAGTAAAATAAATCTACACCCAGACATATAATAATCAAGATCCCAGAAATTCAACACAAGAACAGAATATTAAAAGCTGTCAGAGAGAAGAAATAGATCATCTATAAAGGAAAACCTTTCAGAATCATTACAGACTTTTGGACGCAAACCATCAAATCAAGAAGAGCTTAGAGTGAAATATTCCAAGTCTTAAAGAAAATAACCAACCCAGATTGATGTAGCCTGCAAAACTATCTTTCAAAATTAATGGAGAAGTAAGATGTTTCCATGACAAAGAACAACTGAAGGAATTCATGACCACCAAACCAATCCTACAAAAAATACTGAAGAACAACAACAACAACAAAATACTGAAGAACATTCCAGAGAGAGAGGGAGGGGGAGAGAGAGAGAAAGAGAGAGAGAGAGAGAGAGAGAGAGAGAGAGAGAGAGAGAGAGAGAAAATACCATGGTTTCAGGAACAGCAGCAGAGGGGGCTCACTGAAAGGGACAGACAGTGGAATGAAGGGGAAAAGTAAACAACCAATGGCAAAAATTAGCATGGCGGAGATGAGGCAGACGAGGTTAGCCATAATCACTGATATAGATGTCCTTGATTCACCAATAAAAAGAAACACAGGCAGAGTGGATCAGGAGATAGGGTCCATTCATATGCTTTATATAAGATACACATTTAACCCAAAAGGGAGTTTATAGACTGAAAGTCAGAGATAAGAAAACAACGCTGTGTGACAGGGAAACAGATAACAGTGGGGGTAGCTAGCCCATTAGCTGCAGATTGGTTAGAAAGCCATGGCATCTTATGCAATGGAAAACTACTCAGCTATAAAGAAAGAAAATCTGAGGCTCTTACAGGTAAATGGATACAATTTGAGATCATGCTCAGGAGTAAAAAGGTTCAGAGTCACTTATGTGAATAGCAGGTTGCCTCTCTAATATAGTATCTAAAGGAGTTAGTGGGATCCAAAATGTACATATATCCTGTGAAAGTGGAAGGGGAGGAACTGTGTAAAAAGGGAAGGGAGTGGCCATTATTAATCTATTGTCATGCTTTGAAACCCATGTCATTTTCATTGTTCTGTTTAGTTTGGTTTTACTGTTTGTCTACTTGTATTAGATTTAATGGCATGGACAGCTATTCCAAAGATAGCAGGATATATTATGGTAACCATTTTTGATTTCCTATTAGTTGGATTTGAAGCCTTGTATTGCTTTCACTATTAGGACTCTCTGTAAGCTTCCTTGATATCAATTATGTCACAAACAGGCAAATGAATCTAATGAATATAACAGGATGTCATTTTTACTCAAGTATCTCTTAATTTAATTTGACTTTCGTCAAAATTATTTTTTGAAAAGGAAATGCATGCACAGGCATATTAAAAACCCTACATTAGAAAATATAAAGGACCCCCAAATGGTGAAGGTTATATTAAGGTTATTTTTGAAACATCAGCTCATGTGCAATGTGTCAAAAACAAAAATATAAGATAACTAAAATCTAATGTAACTTCAGGCAAAATAAAAGAAGTATAATATTTAGGATAAATGGTCCAAATGATAGATCACATGTGGTCTTCATGATTAATTCAGTGAACTACTATTAAAAGATAAATTGATAGAATTTTCTAATCCTATTGAGAACATTTGAATTCTTCACTAGGATTCAGTATTAAATTAGTCCTTCGACTCCTGAAATGATGAAAAAAAAAATGCCTTTGTCTTTAGATACTAAAAATGCTGAAAATAAATTTGAGTTATTAGAGCCATATAAAATCAAGATGTCATGAAAATGGAATACACTGCTGGACTGCTTCTCCCCTTCCTCCTCCTATTTATTTATTTATTTATTTATTTTGTACCCAGAATTAAACTCATGACCTCACGCTTGCCAGGCAAGCACTGTGCCACTATGCTCCACTGTGCATTTTTCCCTGGCCCACCTTCTTTAATTTTATTCTTTCCTTAAAATTTTAGTGAGAGGGGCTGGGGATTTAGTTCAGTGGCACAAGTGCCTGCCTGATAAGTATGAGGTTGTGAGTTTGATTCCTGGTCCAGAAAAAAAGAAAACTTTAGTGAGTGTTTACTATTACGTACAATTGTATTGACATTTGAGATTTTAAAAAATCAATTTAAAAGCCTCATGTTCCTATAATCTCAAATATACTTCACATGGAACAGATTCATTCAGTAATGTCTCATCTGTGCTCAACTTTTCTCATAAATTCTAGGTTGGAAAACATACAAATACACATTCACATTTCTCTTTTTCTGGAATTTCTTTGTACTTTTTTAAATGATGTGAGCATATGTGCAGGTTTCACTGGCAGAGTTATAGCCATAACTGTACAGAAAAAAAATTATTTGTGTGACTGATTTTTCTCATGAGTCTATAAATGGATCTGAGTTTCTTGAAACTCTTCACACAAAAGTACTTAATAAGTATCTACAGACATCATTGTTTTATTTATTTAATTTTTGGTATTGGGAATTGAACACAAGATCTCACACTTGCTAGGCAGGCACTATGTCACTGAGCTATGTTCCCGGCAAAAACTGTTTTATTTAGTATGCTTTCAGTGCACGTGGAAATAACATTTTATGTGTGTATAACAAAAATACATTAGTTTGCTTTGAATTTGTACTATTTCATTGGTGACCTTGAATTGTAGGACATTTATTTGTTCAACAGAGATGTGTTTAACACTTATTATATATCATGAATTGTACTGGGTAACAGCAATTGGATAGAATGATCTAAAATAACTATAGTCCCTGTGTCTATGAAGTTTACAAAGTAATGAGGGAAGTATAAAAATGAATGTAATTTGCAGTGCAAAACAGCAATAAAAAGCAATACACTATTTGAGCACTATCTGGGGACTTGGGAAGACTTTACTCCAGAAATGATATCTAAATCATGTCTCAAATAAGAAGAATTAAGCAGATGAAGAGAGAGTTTTCTAGGAAATAAACCTGACATAAAGGTATCAGGTAAAGGAAAACTATGAAATATACATCATATTTTTTCATGTCAATCAGTGCTTACTAGAGAAACAGCTTTAATACAAGATAGATAAATATATAAGAATATACAAGACTGGTTCACAAGGACAGCCCACAAAGTCAGGTGTGGAAAAGTGTGAAAGGTCTGTCTGCAGAAAACCTTAGGATCCAGCTGAAGGCTTAGAGCCCACTATAGTGTCCCTGTGAATCTGCATAAGGAGACTTTAGTGTCTGAAGTGGGATCTGTGCTGGAAACCAGAAGGTGGCATCCAAAGTGAAGTTGAAGACTGGAGCTCCCCCAAAGAAACAGAATCAAGGCTCGCTCCTCTACTTTCCTTTTTAATGATTCTGGTGATAATTCTCCCTAGGGTGAATCATTCACAATGAGAACTATGTTGATCCAATTTAGCTGTGTGTTTCTTACTCAAGTTATACAATCAATTAACTATCAAACTCTTGCTGAAAACTAACAACAAAAAGAGTTAAAAAAAAAAAACCCCACTAGATATCCTGTAAGTGCAATATTCTTTAAAAGTATTAAGAAGCAAATAATGCAGTATTATTGAGATAAAATACAGTTGACAACAAGATAATGCAGTATTATTGAGATAAAATACAGATGACAACATTCTAGACAGTTAAGCCTCACAATTGAAAGCAAGTTTGCATGTAAGAGTTTTGCAAATTCTAACTCTGAGAATGTGGAGAAGTTAAAAATAAAAGCCTAGTTATCTGTAGAGTGGGGCTATGAAAATCATTCCTGACTTTTAAGTTTGGAAAATAAAAAGCTACATCCTTAAGGGAAGGTGACTACAAATAAAGTAGCCCTTGCATCAGCTCTCATCTAAGCTTTGTTGCTTCATTCTCAGTGAGTGCTGATATCTCAGGCCTTGACCTACTATTGAGGAGATTTTGAAGTACTACATATTAACAGAAACAAAAATCTACTCTGAAACAAAAACCACTATTTTAGGTATCAAATTATTCCTATAAAGTATCTTTCAATTACAAACTGACTGATACAGAGGAAATAATGACAAGGGATCCAAGGAAGACAGGTATTACCAATGAGAACAATTGGAGTCCATAGAAACATTCAATAAAAATGCCCAACTATTCTGATAGACTGTTTTCTATGTTTGCTGAAATTCAAGAAATAGTGCTTGAATTTTCAAATTTTGAAAAGGAATATATGACAAAAGTTATCTATAGATTTAATGCAGTCCTCATTGAGGTACAAATGACATTCTTTTCAGAACTAGAAAAAAATTCTTAAGATTCATATGAAAGGGAAAAAACCCCAAAATAACCAAAGCCATCCTGAGCAAAAAGGGCAGTGCTAAAGATATCATAATTCCTGATTTCAAAATATACTACAAAGTCATAGTAACAAAAATAACACAGTACTGGCACAAAAAATAGATGAATAGACCAGTGGAATAGAATAGAGGACACAGAAATAAGCCTATGCAACTCAATCATCCTATTCCTGACAAAGGAGCTAAAAATATACATTAAAGAAAAGATAGCTTTTTAAACAAATACTGCTGGGAAAATTGAATAACTTCGTGTAGAGCTCTGGAAATAGAGCCTTACCTCTCACCATTTACAAAAGTCAATTCAAAATGGATCAAATACTTAGGTATAAAACCTGAAACTTTGAAAATTTTAGAAGAGAACATGAAAGGATTGAGTAAACCATATGCATAGGCAAAGTCTTCCAGAATAGGAATCCAATAGCACAGGAAATAACAAGAATTAACAAATTTAAAACCTTCATTTGCACAACAAAAGAAACAATTAGCAGAGTGGAGGTACAACTCATAGAATGGGTGAAAATCTTTGCTAGCTATTCCTTCTACAGAGGACAAACATCAGAATATATAAAGAAGCGCACGTGTGCACATACACACACAGTAAGCTAATCAATAAATGGTTGAATTAAACAGATAATTCTAAAAAAAAAAAAGAGGCACAAATGCCCAATAAATGTTCAACTTCATTTAGTCACCAGGGAAATGTAAATCAAAATTACACTGAGATTCTATTTCACTCTAATCCAAATGGTCATCATCAAGAAAAAACAGCAAAGTCTAGTAAGGCTGTCAGAGGGACCTCTCCTCCACTGTTGGTGGGAATGTAAATGGGCCTACCCCATGGATATGAGGTGGTCAAAAAAACTAAAACTTGAGCTATCATTTGATTCAGTTATACCACTCCTCAATATTCCACAAAAGAATTAAAGACAACATACAATAATGATATCTGCATAGCTATGTTTACGGCAAGTTAATTCATAATAGCTAAGCCAGGAAAACAGTCTAAAGAAACTGATGATGAACAGATAAAGAAAATATTGTAATGTACATGAAAATGCTTAATTATTCATATAATATAGCTGAGGCTTCAACTTCACCTCATTTATTTAATTTGAAATTTGCATTACAAGAATAAAGATAGTCAAGACTAGGTGAATGAGCTGGAGGGCATTCTGCTGATCCTGGACAGCTGAAGCATCACCCCCGATAACCCCTTCCTGATCAGCAGGTGGTGGACACCATCCATGATCTCACCAAGGACAACAGCCAAAACCAGAACTGATTGCCAAACTGGAGGACCAGGGCCTGGCAGATACCTTCCTACTGAAAATTGGGTTAGAAGTTGAAAAGATGGGGAAAAAGCTGAGCCTGAAGTCCACTTGTGACCTTTTGCTAAGCGACTGCACTCTTTACTCAAACATTTGAATTCTCAGAGTCTATTCCACAGAATTTTCACTGTGGCAGTACAGGAAATTGCAAGTATCTGAAGATGTCTAAGTACACGTGCAGGAACCTCTGAATTCTTTAGGTAATAGAGCTTAGAGTGTGTGTGAGCTACAAGTGCAAGTGTGTAAATTTTGCTTTCTTTTCATGCATTCTGTATAACTATACGGTGTGCCTTTGTCCCCTGGATAGAGTGCATTTGAGTTGCAGACCATATTTAACTGTGGCAGCAGATAATCTCTGGATAGGCACAACTCTCATCTGCCAAAAACAAGAAAGCTCAGGCAGTTCTCAGAGCCAAGGAAAGGGAAAGAAGAGAGGTAAAATAAAGCTGATAAAACTATATATTTCCAATCAGATTAATGAGGTGAGAATTAACCCCTCTGATATATATATTCAGTAAAAGTATAGATGAACTGAATACAATTAATAAATACGATCATATATCTGGTGAACATATACAGAATTATGCATCGCTAGAATACCAAAATACAATTTTTAAAGTATATCAGATTTCCAAAAAAGGTTTAATATATGTTCAGAAGATATATTTTGATAAATTTTAAAATGCTAAAATTATACAAAGTATATATTATAACCACAACTCAATTAATAACAAATAACTAAAAATATTGATGTCTAACAAGTAATACTGAGATTCTGTAATGCATATATGTGAAAATAAATATGTGTGTGAAATAATGAACTAGTTATTTGTTTCAGCATTTAGACAATGGGAAAGAAAAACTAATAGAAAATAGGGGAAATGAATAGAAATTAAAGTAATAAAATAGGCAATCAAAAGAATTCAAAAAGATAAATATTAGTTCTCTGAGAACACTAATATTAAGGTTACAGGAAAAACATTTTTTTAAAAAGTGGTACACATAGCCTCATCAGGAGAGAAAAGGAGCAATACTACCAATTCTGCAGATCTTAACAATATGAAAAGAAGATTAAGGACAATTTTATGGAAATAAATCTGAAAGTGCAGTCAAAAATGGTACACTTCATTAGTACAGACTTAAGACAAAAGTAGAAATGTGACTATAAATTATCCTGCAATGATTAAAGAAGTTGAATCATTAATATAGAACATGTTCTCATAGAGAACACTCTGGCTCAGATACCTTCATTGGATTTTTCCAAACATTCAAAACAGAATTTAATTTTTTATAAACATTTTCTGAGAACAGGAAAAAAGAAAAGTCCTGTTAGTTATTTGAACCACTTTGGTATAACATTCATTCCTCACCTAGTAGGAGAGGGAAAAGACAAGACACAGAGTGTATAACACATCTAACTGATGGAGGAATTCCAGAACATATAAAGAACATTTTGATTATGAAACAACAGGTAAAGCAATGGAAAAAACGTGGTAGAGTCCTAAAAGAGCAAATTTCAAAAACACAGATTTATAGTGGTCAATATAATAATCAGGGGAATACAAAAATAGCCATAATAAAATGTTACTAAGCAAGTACCTGACTGGATAAAGCCAAAAAGTCTGCACCATATTGTGAAGCAAAGGGGTGTAAGAAGCAACTTGCATACAATGCTGGTTAGGATGTATGTTTGTAGTAAGATTATGGAAAACTGCATAGATTGTCTAGTAAAGATAACAATACATATACCCTTTCCTCTCCTCTTATGCTAAAGTTATATGTGCAAATTTATAGTCTGAGATACATGTGCCCAAGACTGGTCTTAGAAGTACTGCATTAAATAGCTAAAAATGAGAAACAGGGACATATGGGGACATATCTCCATGGTACAATATTTGCCTAAGCATGTAGGAGGCCCTACATTTGATCTCCCCTGTACCTACTGGTTTACTGGGGAAAAAAAAATATTCAAATTCCTGTTAGGAACACAATGAATTCTTAAAGTTAAATTCATGTAATATAACACATGACATGATAAAAAATAAGGTATCTAGAGACACACATTAAAACATGAACAATATAAATCTAATAAACATGAGTAAGGAAAAGAACATAGAATGCAGCTATGTAACAAAAGAGAGAGAGAAAAGAAACTAAACTGCATGTACAATTGGCAAAATCATATAGGAAAAAAGTCAACGATCACCACAAAGTCCAGATGGTGGTTAATGAGGCGGTGGGAAAGTTAAAAGAATTTCAAGATCCTACAGGGTCTGGGACATTGGCTCTGATGTATTTCTTGTCTTAGTACAGAATACAAAGTGGTTGCTCATATAATGCATTCACTGTGTTTAAAGCCATTTTATATGAGTGTATCTTATTTCTCAATTTAAATAAAACACACTTTAAGTACATTGGTTAGAGTATAAAATAACCAAAAATTCAGAGGCAAGTGATGGTGTCAGGCCATCTAAGAATTAAAATTTTCATTACAGCTTGAGCAAAGAGGGGCAGAGGAATTGCAAATGGAACATTATATAAAGGATGAAGTTACCCACGGAGTCTGATAACACTACCTTTGAAATCCTAGTAAATGTTACGAATTCATAAGAGCAAGGAGAACCATTGAACACCTTCAAACAGGATTAGGCCAGAATAAGATTTGTGTTTGAGACATTTTATTGTGACTTTTAGAGAGGATGAGTTAGAGGAAGCAAGAATGTGGGCAAGAAAAATTAGATAGTTGCATTTCAGGAGATGAAGGGTGATAACTTGAACTAAGGAAGTGGCAGGGAAGAGAATAGATCTGTAAAGCAAGAAGTTTCAGGACTTGTACTGGTAGATGTAGAGGTGATGAGAAGAAAATTAATCTAAGTGGAAGAAAGTGAAATGGAAATGGGGGGAACAAGAGGGAGAGGGGAAAGAGGAACCACAGAAAAAGATGCAGAGAGGGAGAGGGGTGGGGCTGAGGAAGAAGACATACTGAACTCCATTTGAAATGATTTCTTTTTTACAAGTTTTGAAGTCTCTAGGACATTCAAGATCAGGTATTCAGCAAACAATACAGGTTTCTCATCCACTTGGTACATATTTATTGTTTCCTGGTGTAGGCTCTGAGAATGTAAGGATAAAACTAGAGGCGCTGCTCTTGAATATCTGATGTATCTGAAGTTCAGGTAAAAGTTGGGGTGGAAACTGAGAAGAACAGTCCATAATTTGCTCTATGTATCATATTTTTTGGAATATGAAAATTATTTGTGAATAAAAGTATTTCTATCAAATCACAGCATAGAGAACTCAGTAAACTGGATAAATAGAAAATAATGCAACGTGGCATAATTAATTTTCAGACCAACTTGATCACCCTTCAACATCAGAGAAAGGAAAAAATAATAGTGGGGAAACAGTAAATCTCACAGAACTGATAATAAGGTGGTATTGAAAACAGCTTGCTCAGATCATAATAGAAGACTGACTCAGGAACCTGATTCTGAAATGAGGATAATAGAGTGCTTGAAGAGAACACGCAGTAAAGCACACTGTTAGCACATACATGGGAAATGAGGCTGCACAAGCCAGTAACTCACAAAACTGAACAAAGGGAGATTTTTTAAAAAGCTTTGGTTTATGTTATTTTTATAAATAAATATTCCATTGCTCTGTTATGCTGACTATGGCTCTATATTAAAAGTATTGGAATTAAAAGTAACACTTTTCTCCAAAGCCTACACGTGTAATTTACAGTAAGTTTTCTTCCAATATAGTTAAAGGCAACACTTGTTAAATGTTACATCTGAATTATGGCTCCCAAAGGATACCTTCGACAGTGGAGTGGGCAGAAATATGCGCACACGGGTTGTTTGCAGCTTTGTGAAGCAGGGAGGCAAATGCAAGGGGAAGGCTCAAGGAGATTAGAAGGCATCAAGAGATGTTTTCTGCAAAAGTGAACAAAGGCGGGAAAGAAAATCTAGAAGTGAGTTGTGCCAAAATTCCTGTATGATTCATGTTATCTGTGCTACATGCTATTCGTTCTCTAGTAGCCATGAACTGGGAAATTAAAACAAAAATCTGGCTCATACATAAACATGGTGCTTGTGGTTTTGGTTTTATTTGCTACTGATATTTCTAAGAACAAAATGATCTTGACTAGGCTAGCAGGTTTTAGTATTTCCAATACAATGTTTAGTAAACATTTTATCTTAATATTTAATGTCACTGCCAGAACAGAAAGTCTCAAACATGTCTTTTTCCCTCTTTATTTTATGATTAGTAGGCTTATTTGATATTTGACATCACTTGTTGAGTGCCTGGTGTACAAAATCCAAATTTTTATTTCCAAACCTGCCCTTCCACTAATCTTTCCATTTCTAAATGGTGTCTTCACCAGCTGTTCAAGGACCTAAGTTTCAAGTCATCTTTGAATACTCTCTTTTTGTTATTCATCAGGTCTATTTTCCTTCTAAAGGACTCTGAAATCTATATGCATCTGTCTCCACCATGTTATGGCTTGTGTCTAGATGTCCCCCACCTACCCAGAGCTTCATGTGATCATAGGTGGGGTTTTTAAGATGTGGCTGCATCTAGAGTGTGTGATACTGGAGCCAAGACTGATTGATTACTAAATTAGTCCACTGACTGGTTTTACAGAGCTTTGAGAGTGAATAATAGGAAAGCTCTCTCTGGGTGTGAGTGCCACTCACTATGGGTGGGTTACCTCTATGAAAAATACGGCACAGGAAGAGGCTGCTGTGGTCACTTGTCACTTGTTGCTTCCTTGCCTCTTCATTGCTCTGTTACTTCTGCCCACCATGAACTGTTTCTCCTCTGCAGTGGCTCTCTGCCATGCCACACTGCCTTAGAGCCAGCCAACTATGGACTGAAACCTCTACAAACCACAAGCTTTAATAAACCTTTTCTCTCTTAACTCTGAGAGTCAGTATTTTGTCTCAGAAATGAATAAAGTAACTAAGACACACCACTACCTGTTGGGTACAAACGATTACAATACCATATGCAATGCCTTCATATCATTAATGCTCTGCACAGAAATGACAGCAATTATTTTATAAAATTTTGCTGTAACTTCCCACTGCAGTCTTTAGGTATCCACAAGACTGCGTACTACAACTTAACTCCCTACTACTTCTTGGACCAACCTTACCTCAAATAATCCGTAATCTTTTCATACTATTTATACTGCTTCCAGTATTTACAAGCCATGATGGGCTTATTTCTATTCCTGGAAATGCTAAGTTTTTTCTTTCCTCAGAACTGTTGTATCACCCATTCCTCTGCATTGTCATAGATCTCCACAAGGCTGGTCCCTTCCTGTCATTCAGTTTTCTGATTAGGAATTCAGAAATTTCCCTGGTCACAGAATTTGAAGTAGCTTCTTTGAAGTACTACCTGAACTACCTTCCTTGTGTGATGAACAATTATGGAATTAACTGGATGATTACTATTTATTTATTCAAGTCTTAATCACACTGGAATATAAACTTCAGGATATGATAACAAGTGCCTCATATGGTTTTCTCATACATGTCCAAGATCTGAAATAGTGACTGACTTATAACAGGTAATAAATATTTGCACAAATTAGTCAATAATTAATCTCTCACCAAAAATTGTGAACAAAAATCCTGTCATTTTCTTTCCAAAATATCTCTAGACTCTACCTACACTTTCTCATTCTCATTCTCATTCTCATTCTCATTCTCATTCTCATTCTCATTCTCATTCTCATTCTCAGCTGTTTCCTCTGGAGTCCAAGCCAATGTGTCAGCTCTCAGGGGTGACTGCAGTATCTTCTTAATTAGTCTCCTTGCTTCTCTCAGTAGCCAGAGCAAAAATGTAAATGAAATCATAGTATGTATCTATTTAAAACTATCCATTTCTATCCCTTTTTAGGAAAAAAAATAACTTCTAAAATAATCTAGCCTCTGACTGTTGCCCAATTTTTCCTAATATTTCCTCCCTAACTTACCCTATCCACAGTTTTTAAAATATTTTGATGGACTAATAGTGAAAGTATAGTATAATTTCTTTGGGCTTTCCCAGTACAGATCTTGATACAGACTTGCATGATACATCACTGTGGGGTCTAGGCCTGTAGCTGGACTCGTGGAGGATATCACTATGGGCTCTAGGTCTTCAGCTGAACTCACGCAGGACACTACCATAGGGATCCATGCCCTCAGTTGGATTCTTTGGTTCTCTAGTGTGTAGACCGATCTCCTGATCTTCTGCATTTGACTGTTTGGGTGAATATTAAAAATAATCCTATGAATTATGTGTTCTGTATTAAATCTTTACCCTTGTAAACCCTGACTACAATAGTTGGTATGATATTTATTATATACATCTAATAGTTTACTAAAGCTGCTATTGCAAAGTACTACAGATTAGATGACTTTAAAAAGCAAAGTTATTTTCTCTTAGTTTCAGAAGCTCAAAATCTGAGATAGTAATATTCACAACGTTGAATTTTTCCCATGGAGTCTCTCCTTGACTAACAGGAGTTTTGTGTCTTCATATGGTTTCTGCTATGTACCCTAATTTCTTCTTATTATTAGGACACCAGTCATTGGACTAGAGCCCACCTTAATAATTCATTTTAACTTAATGCTTCAGTCAAGAGGTGTGAGGGGAACAATTAGAATCAAGACACAGAATTTATATAATATTTTATGATGGCCATTCAGAGTTAAACACGAGAAAGTGCAGGAAATCTATCCACAACACTAAAGACCAGGAATATTCAGCCAATGGCTTGTATCCCACAGCAATGTTCTCCATGATTCCAGAGGAATACCTAGATCCATCCAATGACAATGCCTTCCATGAGTCCATCTGGAGGTCTAGAGCTCATGAGAAGGATTCATATCAGTCTCTTTTACAGATCTGCACTGGGAAAGCCCAAAGGTCAGTGGTGGGAAGCTAGAAGGTCTATGCCAGCAGAGTGAATAAGCTGTGCTGATAGTTTGAGGGTTTTACACTGGATCCGAGAAATCATGTTCAAAATAAGAACCAGGGCTGCCCGAAAAGCACCACGGCCATCCTCAGGGACACGGAGGTCCTGAGCTCCTCCAACAATAATAACAGTCCAGTACAAGCCAGAAAGCCAGAATGACAAGTTTCTCCTTGAGATTTAACAGCCTACATCTTCCCTTCTGGAGCCAAGAAGCAATGATTGATTGATGTAAGGACTAGAGCTCCACTCAGGTGAACCACAGTCACTCTCACCAACAAGGTCCCAAGCTCCTCTGATGACAATTGTCGAACTCATACTGGGGTGAAGATAGTGATGATGAACTCCTCCAGGAAAACCAACAACTCAAAACAGCAACACTTAGAGAAACCTGCAATGCCTACCTCTTCTTCTCTACATCTATAAAAAGAAAGTAAAGATACTTTAAAGATAATACCACGGGGTAAACATTTCTCTTCCAAAAGGAAGAAATAGAAGGATGGAAAAGAATGGGATCAAAGCAAGACTGAAATCAAGCAGGGAAAATATTAAATTTTGTTTCTCTGTCCCAACAACTACTAGTAATTATAATGAGAAGTGAATTCTGAAGGGCTTGAGTTCCATGCCTCTATGTTGTTGCCACTTGCAGCCTGCATGACCTCTAAAAGTGGCTTTCCCACTTGTGCATTCCTTTCCTTAGTATTTATTCCATGCTCTAGACATCTCCAACTTCTTAAAGTTTCCTTCTAGCCTCAGTTTCACTCTCAGAGATTAATGCACTGCCCTTTCAACACTATCTGGTCTCCCACAGTTTCTTCTGAAATATTGGTGGAACTCTTTCTGATCCATGACTCTTGCATTCTTCAGGCCTGAAAAACCAGCACCATGTGGCTGATGTGAAAGTCTTTTGCCCGCTTGAGTAGTAGCAGCCATAACACTTTGCATGTGGCTGCAGAAGCCTGTTGGTTGCCTGGATGAATGAACACACAAAATGAATCCTTCTTTTTTTTTTTTTTTTTTTTTTTTTATCAGTACTGGGGATCGAACTCACAACCACACACTTGCAAGGCAGGTGCTTATGCCGCTGAGCTAAATCCCCAGTCCTTACAAAATGAATCCTGAAAAATCAATTCCCTAGGAAATTCTTCTTTATCAGTGGGGTCCCAGGGATTGTTCTCAAAGGACAGCTTTACAGTGTTGCACCTTTAAAGTAGAAAAGGTTTGAGCATTACTGATTACTAAAATGCCTTTGAACTATCTTCCCTATTATCCTGCTACAAAATACTTGGCTTCTTTTCAATGTATATCTTCAACAATCTAATTCTCTGAGGTCCCAACTTTGCAAATACATCCTTTCTGAGGAAACTAAAAACTTTTCACATCGAATTTTTGCTTCATATTGTCACTGTACATCAGGCTAAAGTTAGCCAGCAGTATACCCATGCCACAGCCCAAACATTAGGCAGCTTTTACATTTTGTCATGTAGTCTAATTAGTTCACAACAGTTAGTTACTCTTGGTCTCCTACAAAATCTTAGGACTTTTGGACATGGGTAAAATGAACACAAATTTTCTTTCTGGATGTAACACATATAGCCTTTAGTCCAATGGCCAATAGACTCCTTACTACCAACAAAAACCTTCTAAGTCTGATTTCTACTGTTTGCATTTCTACTCACCATTGGAGTTTTCTGAGCGCTTGACCAGTAACACACATTAACCATTTTTCATAACATTCTAGGGCTTCTCTGGCTTGCTTCTCCAAATGTTTTCAGACTCTCCCCCAAAACATTTAAATCACAGTCAGGTACAGTTACAGCAACAATCTCCTTCTCCAATCTCTGTTTTAGTCACTTTCCACTCACTGGACAAAATACCCAACACCCACAACTTAATGAAGGACAAATTTGTTTTTGGCTCATGATTTCAGTAAATAGTTGGTTGTCCCCATGGAAGAAACAGGATGGTAGAGGGGCATGGCAGATGAAACCCATAATGAGAAATAAATTAAAATGGACCATGTACCAGATAAAGTTGCTTTAAAATTATACCATTTTCTTATATCTTGGCATCCAAGAAGCAGAGCATGAAGGGAGAAGCTGAAGACAAGAATGTACTCCAAGAGGTCACACACCAGTGACGCACCTCCAACCAGACCCTGCTTCCTAGAAGCACATTCATCTACTGAGCCCACTGGTAGACTAATCTACTTACAAGAATAGTAATCTCATTATGTCAGTTACCTTCCACATACATGAGAGTTTTGGGAGGCACTTTAGACCAAAACCATCATAATTACCACAATATTTTAAGGATATTCCCAGTGACATTATATTTGCATTCCTCACCCCAGGTTAAAGAAGATGGTCATAATACCTTAATGAACTGTGGAATAGGTGAATAAGATAAACTTGAATAAATATTGGTAATATTTCTCCCTGACTATACATAATTGTAAGTGGTTCCCTCATAGGAGAAAAAATGCTTCTCTCATGGGGCTACATTATTTTTCTATCCTTTTATTAAACAGTTAAAACACCATGTAAATGTACAATTTGTTTTTGTGATGTTATTTAGATAAACCAGAATTTCCTTCTGTATACTAAAACAACAATAGATAGCATCTACTTCTCAGAGATTCCAAAAAATATGTGATAACATATTTTAAGTACCATCCTTTGAAGAGAGTTTCAGAGATGTGAGTACTTTTCTTCCTCACATGATCCAGCCAAGGCGCTTTAACCTGCTGTCAGCACAAATTTACTAAAGAAAGTTCCTAAAGTACAGAACATCATGAATGGCTTAAATCAAGTCATGGATGTAGGCAAATAATAATAACTGTCAAATTCATTAACCTCAAAAACCTGCATTTGGTAAAATCATACCTTGTGTAGGAAATGTATGTCATGGTATAGTCAATGGTGAAGACATTCATATGTTAAAATTGATTTATTAGAAATAATAACTATCTTTACATTGCATAAGTATAAAATTAGAACTCAGTGAAAGATTAGAAGAATATAAATATATAAACATGTATAAGTTGTGTGCTAAACAAAAAAACTCATTTATTCACATGGAAAAAAAATCAACTAAATTGCATTTCTAAATTTCATTTTTATAATTTCAACACTGACAACATCGTTTATCTCCAGAAACTACTACTGCAGTATTTTCACATTACAACTGGGGTTATTCAAATCTATGCCGAGTACATTTTAATGTAGTTTAATGGCAGTTTTTTTGTTTGTAATTTCCTGTTTGTGATAGTCAAATCTCATGTCATTAAACACTGTGTTACTTCATGGTATATTAGAAGATAATACCAGTCAGACATATTTTTAGAAGAGTGAGAGTAAAAGTGATGTGTTCTCTGTTGATTGGATAAAATATGTATTTTCCTTTAAAATATAGTCTTTGTTCCTTTGTTCCTTTGCCCATATTACCACTACATGAAGACGTGTGAAGTACAAGGAAAATGCAATAGCCAGTGATTCTACCTTTCCAAGACTGCAAGTACAAATAAAACATTCATATCTAGGGGCACTGAATTTAACATTCCTACTCTATAGAAGAGGGAAGGAAAAGATGCTAGAGAGATGCCTGATGGCTCTACTCTAAGCTTTCAGGATACATCTTTAGAGAGACTGAAAAGAGGACTAAACATGACTGAAATTAAGTGGACCCAATAACAAAGGTATGGTGAATTTTTAAAAATATTTATTTACCATCTGATGTCAGCTGCCCTCACTAATTTACCATTGCAAATGTTATCACTTGCAGAGTAATTCAGCTACTAAGAGTATTCAGAATCATGGTAAAGATTCTAAATACTCTTAGTAGCTGGAAGTGGGGGGACCATATTTATATGGCAGATTTCAGCTGAAAGAAAGAAAAAAAAGAACTTTCCAATGACTTCTAAATTCTGCTTCATGTGCTTTCTAATTCTTGACATTTCATCAAAATACTTCTCTTTTAGATTAATACATTGCTTTTAAAATTCCTTAAAAAATTCATTACCCACTCTTAGCTCCCTTTTTTTCTAGAGTAGGGACATATGAAAATATAGACAAGAGTTATAAATGAGTATATAGGTGATGGTCTAAAAGAAGCTATTTAAATATATTTGTATTTTGTGGGTTCTTAGGCAGACTGACAATGACAGAAAGCTGTAAAGTTTTAGATTGATATATAGATACTGTATATAGATTTTTAAAATATTTTAATGGACTAATAGTGAAAGTATAGGGTAAAGGATTATGATGAATCTGAAACATATGTTTGTACATGCATGTATGTGTAAGTAGGCTTTTGTATACATGTAGGCTTGTATACATGTATAAGACTATGTTTCTCTGTGTGCGTATATATAAGATTATTAGAGAAGATACAAGTATACCTGGAATAAGAATGAGGTTAAAGTTCTTTTCATTGAGTGTGAAGGAAAATGGTAAAGGCTGGGGCACAGAGGAAAGGACTTTCACCAAAACCCAGGAGAGAGAAGTAAAAGCACAGAACACAGTAAAATATAAGAGAGCAAAGGATTAGACCTAAAGTGATGAATCATATTTGTGAAGTCCTCATCTTTGGAAAGGATGATCCAATGGCTGCATGAGGGGAAACAATCATACTTATCAGAAATGTTTTTGATTTTGGAGTTTCTATTTTTCTTTACTGTGCAAAAATAGCTATTCAGGTTGATAAGTGCAACTGTCAAAATTGCTGATCAACGCTTCTGAAAAGTAGGATCTTCTTCCTCTCCCCCAATGGTACAAATTCCTGAAAAGGACATAGAAGTTCCTGTATTCACTAAATTGTTTCAAAGTGGTGTGAGGACAGCAAAGATGTAAAATTAATACAGAGACTTTTGAGACCTGGCATGGGGAATGATATAATGACCAGAGAAAGTAAATGATCAGATAATACCAATTTAGTCAGCACTGTCCACACAAAAGGCTGAGCCAACAACTGAGAACAGGAAAGGTGCAGACAGTTTCCTTCCTCCATCATCATAAAATAGGGCAAGAAAGTCAAGATGATAAGGTGGAAGAGAGAGATCCATACAATCAAATACCTATGCAAAATGATGTTTTCACTAGCTATGAATGAATCTTCTGAAGGTCATTTTTAAAACTTATTTAATTTGAGACGACAACATTCAAAATTCTTTCTGCTATTTTTCTAAATATATAGGATATTGTTATCTACAGACAATCTCCTGTTTAATAGAATACCATGAAAGAGACCATGTAGACCAAAAACCTCACCATTATCACTAACTAATGATATAAAATGTTATAGTTCCTCCAAATCCAAATTCCTAGCAGCTGAGAGTGTGCTCATGGAGAAGACAAAGTCAGTATAGATAAAAAATACATTCTAAACAGAACATCATATATTTGTGTATATATACACACATGCATACATATGTATATGCATACTGCAGATATCACCAACTGAGATGGAAATAATATCAGTAAGACAAACAAGCACAATTAGAAACTTATTATAAAGTTGGAACACTGGCTATAACAAAGCTGTGATTATCTATGCAGAAATATGCAGTTACAAAATCTCCAGTTACAAAGAATAGGTGATTCCTTAATAATTAGAAGGTCCCTCCAATTATTAGAGAAAGGAATAGATGCCTTCTCTTTTCTCCTTCTGTTTTTGTTCACTTCCTTACTTTTGACATAACAAGATTCTCTAGGATGATCTTCTATACTATCAGTCCTGGACCTAGAAAAGGTCATTTCTTCCAAGATCCATGGAATTTTTAATTAGATAATAGTAACAGACAACAAGACCTCAATGCTGAGTGTGCTTCTTATTACAAAGGTATCGTTCTGTTTAAGCTCTCTCAGCAGACAGAGGTACACACTGTTATGTCCCATTTAACAGCGGGAGTAAATTCTGAAAAATGTGTCTTTTTCCTCATTGTGTGAATACTATACCATGTACTTACACAAACCTAAATAGTAAAGCCTACTACACACTTAGGCTCTATGGTATAACCTATGGCTCCTAGCCTACAAATTTATACAGTATGTTACTGTACTGAGACTACAGGCAATTGTAACCATGCAATCTTTGTATCTAAGCACAGAAATGCTATAGTAAATATATTAGACAATAAGAATTTTTCAACTACATTATAAGTTTATGGGACCATCATAATACACGTGCTTGGTCACTGACCGAAATGTTGTACATATGCATGACTATGTTCTAACATATATACAAATGTATCTAAAGCTATTTCAGTATTTGTCCATCTGTCTATTAAGCAAAGCATATATGTCTCTGACTCTAAGCCAGTTCCACATTGCTTATTATAGCATTGCTAATCTGTAAACTCATCCTTCAAAAGTGAAAAATCTGGTTTTCATCATCCACCATTCATCATTCATTGATCCATCCCAGTATACATGTAAAGAAGACTCACGATAGTTAATTGATACCACTATAAACATCAACTTTTTAAAGCAGAATAGAGTTGTTTGTATAGTTTCTCTTGTCTTTAGCGTTAAAGTTCCAAGTCAAAACATCATTCCCTCAAGTTATATATATTTGCATTATTCTTTCCCTTCACATTCAGTGCTACATAATGTCTTTCAACACACAGCTTCTGTTGGGTAGATAGTGTTGCACTAAATAAACATGCTAAAGCAAATTCAATATTTACTTAGGATGTTACTTTGAATTGCTTTGATAATTATTCTAAACACTTCACACCTGTCCAAACACATAGCTGACCCATAGATAAGGACTATTTAGTATCATGAAATTTTAGAATGCAAAGAATTTTGTAAGAAAATGTTTGAATATTTTGTTTAGCAGATGCATTGTCCTGGAGGAGCACTGACTCACTATTTTCCAGGGAATAGAATCATTCCTTGATAAGCTAAAATGTTTAATATCTTCTCATTTTGAATATTTCCTGATAAGTTGCTGGAGTTTTGCTCTGGTTATTATTGTCAACATTTAGTACATCATCTGTAATCTTATTTTCAACCTCCAAATTCTATTTTTAAGAAATTAAGTCCTTAAATCTCCTAAAGATAAACCAACACGAAAAGTATCATTTGGGATTTTATATATGAATTTGAGTAAATCATCTGTTAATACATTGTTTTATTGGCATATTAAACTATATACTGAACAACTTTTTTCATGTGTAATTCCTATAATTGAGAAAATGATATACAATTACATCAAGTTAAACTACACAGAATATCTTGATTATTACTACTGCCTTATACAAGCTGTTATCTTACTATATCCGATCATCAAAAACTTCTTTAGATTGAATTTTATTGATTTTTTAACAAAACAAAAAATAGCACCCTGGAAAGCAATATGACAGAGTAAAAAGACTATTACACTGGGATTATTAGTTCCCTGTGTTCACTGCCACAGGGACATGGACTCATTTTGAGACGCGTTTTGTGGCTTATTTGCATTTCCATTTCTTTGTCACAAAATGAGGGTATTAGGGGTACAGCAAATAAACACTAAGGTACTTGGATTTTGTGCCTTTCTTTGGTCAACTTAAATCCATTTGCAAGGAGAAAGAAAATATAGTAAATATGTATGTTAAAAATATGGCTGATGTTGGTTAAATGTGTAAAACAATTAAATATATTTGTCATGGTATTTTGCAGACATTGAACACAGCCAGCCCCTACTCAGATCTCAGTTTTTCTTTTTCACTATCTATGCAAAGCTTTTTTTCTTTAAAACATGCCTAATAATGGTAAAACATCTTGTAGAACAGCAGTACAGATGAAAAGAAACAGAGACTATAAGAGTCCAGTACCAGGGACACAGAAAGCACTTAATAAATGGTAGTTGTTCCAAGATAAGATTTTAGGGATATTTCAGTAGAGAGGTTTATGGTTTTGATCTAAATGTTCCCAGAAGTCTTGTAATCAGAAATGGAGCTTTTGGAAGGCTACTGGATCATGGGAGTAATACTCACCAGTGGACTAAAACATGATGAGTTCATAGCTAAATGGGCTGTAAGGACATGGTGCCTAGTTAAAGGTGGTCACAAGAGGCAAGAATTGGAAGGGTATATTCTTGTCCCCAGATCCTCCCTTCCTCCCTGTTCTCACTTTTTAGCTGCCATGAGTTGTGCAACTATCCTGCCATGTTCTTCTGGAATGTTCTTTCTGCCTTGGAACCAGTCAACCATGGACTGAATTTACTAAAACCAGTTGCCAAATAATTCTCTCTTCTTTTGTGTTATGGGTATCAAGTATTTTTCCTAAGCTAGGAAAGTGACTAATGCAAGATATAATGACTGACAAGCAATGTGTCTTACATAATTTAAAGAATAAATATCTTTTAGTATCTATATGCAACAATTCTAACATTCTGACTTCTTGTGTGTTTCTTTTTCTTGGTTAATATTTCTTGTTATGGCCGAGATATCAGACATGTTGAAGTGAAAATAACAGGTTTCCTTTTTTGCTTAGAAGAAAACCTTCCAGATTTTTACTGCTACTTATGATATTAGCTATTGATTTTTCAGATATGATCTTTATTAACCTTTCATGGTTAATTTGAGAAGAGGCTTTTTTCATGAAAGGGTTTTGAATTGTATCACATAATATTTCTGTATTTATTGAGAAATCATTATTTTTCTTACTCTGAAAGCAGAAGGCATTCACAGGAAGAGATCTGACCACTAGGGAAAATGTAGGATATTGATACTGCGATGTAACCATCATTGCTGTGGGGAATGCATGCTAAATCTGGGTGGTAGTAGAAATCTGATCCCAAAAATAGACTCATCATTGATGGGGACTGTCACTAGTCTAGATTTGTGTTGGATAAGCCTTCTCTCCACTCTCTAGTTCCCTTAGCTTTGATCCATGGCTCACTCAACAAGTAATGATTTGTTCTACCTCATTGTGGTAAATAATTTGCCCTGTAGACAACATCAGAGTATTAGTTACTTGCAATTCTGGTTTTGAAAACCAATTAGTTGTGAATTTCCAGCAGTGACTAATGTAGCACAAAATTGAGTTTACAGATTGCCAGTCTGAGAACCAGTCTGAACCACAGTGAATTTTGGGCGCTAAGCATTCAACAGTACTTTGACGATATTAAGGTTTTATTGTTCCCTCATTCAGTCTGCAAAAAGCTGATGGACAGGTATGATCCAGATGATTTAAACAATGACAATTGTTTGTATAAAGTCATCCCAAGTTTTAAAAAATCTTAATTCAAGCAGGTAAATGTTGATCAATGCATACAAAACTAAACATTTTATTTAGAGAGCTGTCAAGCCAGTAAACGACATTATTTTAGTAACATATGTCTTAAGGAGACATTTACATAGTGGTCATTTTTAAAAATGAAAATAAATACCTCAACGTATTCCGTGAATGGTCAGTAGAAGATGTAAGAAACAGCAAGAGTTAAAAGATCTATAATTTTTAATAGGTTGAGTCATAGTAATATTTGTAATTTTGTCAGCATAAATAGTGCTGATAGAATCCAGACATGTTCTAAGTCAAGGCATGATTTGGAGATGAAGAATTGGGAATAATAAGTGAATTTTTCATCTACTGAAGAAGACAGTGCAGTCACATTAAGCTTAGGAAAGAATCAAAAGACAGGCTTAGATTTCTTACCTTATTGAAAGAAATCAAGTTGCCAAACTTGGTTAAATGCTGCTTTCTCTTTACTCTAATTTATTATGCATTTTAAATTAGTACATTTATTCAAATTTGCATGTTATACTATACCTAATATTGTATATTATGCGTGAACCTAAGAAACTTTGAAAATATGACTGCTACTTTAGAAGCACTGTATGTATGACCAAGGTCTCATGGCTCAGGAGAATATTCCATTTAACCAGCACTTTAAAGACTGAAGAGAAATAACTGTTTTCTAATATCTGCTACACAGAGAATCTAAAGTAACTCCTAACCTACACATAAGGGCATTTTGTTCCAAAGATTAATAAATCCATGATGGCTCTTGAGATTAATATTGCTATTTCTAAAGTTTAATAACTACAACAAAGGTATATAAAAAGGTAATATTTAAGCAATTAAAGAGTCATTTAACTTTTTTCCCTTTCAACTTCACTTACCTTTAGTAAATGAAGAAAATATTCCTAAGACAAAAATCAGTATTAGTTTCTCTATAGGGACAGTGTTGCATTTCCTCGGTTCTACATACCTCAACATTTATATTTTAATAAATATTAAATATATTTTATTAAATATTTCTCTATTTTTTCAGAGAAAATAATTTATGATGAACCCATTAACCATAAAATCAAAATACCTTAAATTATCTTTTGGTTATTTTCAATTGTCTCCTATCTGAATAAATTTTCAAAACCATCACAGAGTATGGTAGAATTGAAGTCCTTATCAAAATAATCAACTCAGTAAGAATGTTTACTGTATGACAGACACCACTTATCCTAGATTACACGCTTCTGTTCTTAGAACAGGATCATTCAGGACATCGAATTACACTTCTCCCAGGGAGTCTTATTAAAGAAATATACAAGCTGCAGGCTGCTTCTTTGTGTAAGGGTTGCATAACCATACATATACAAACTGCCTTGAAACCTAATGAACTGATAAACTCAACTTGCACATCTAAGTTATTTAGAGAGGCACACACACCAAAGTTCTCAGTTAGAGAAATATAATACCAATAGATATCATAATTAAAAGCAAAAGCCATGGGCAAGGAGTATCCTTGGTATCTTTGAGGGCCAGACAGAGGCAATTGTGGCTAGAGCAGAGGAGCTGAGAGGAAGAGATGAGACTGAAGTCCTGTAGATTGAGGCTCCCTCCCACTAAGAATGAGCTAAGCCAGGAGACACAGAGGTATTGGTTGCGGCTGAGCCTGTACATACAGGCAGTGATGTCCCAGAGCAAATAAGGCAAGCATCAGAGCTCAGGCAGCCTAGCCCAAACATGCAGGCAGCAACCCTGCATTGCCAAAGAATTTTCCAGCACTGAAAGGAAATGCGCAGATCAAAGCTCAATCAGCATCAGCCAAGTGAGATGGTTCTCAGATTTCCCGGCCTAAATTCTTAGGGACATGACAAATAAGTTATTATTCTTGAACTCAATGTGATAAAGATAGAAATGTTTTTTAAAATTGCTATTTATTACTTTAGTTCATTTCTTTAAATTATTAAAAGATGATATAGTTTTAAACATTTAGACTATTTATTCTGTCTTCTTACTAAAAAATGACAATTATACACCTAGTAAAATTTCATCACAGAATTTATAGTTGTTTTAATTCAGTTTATAATATAAGTAATTAAAAATGTGTTCCATCTCTTCAACAGAAATGGATATAAAATAGATAAGGTAAAGCAACAGATTGCCAAATCAATAAGTATATTTAATTCTTCTCTAGGAAATGCTCATTTACAAATATTTTCCTGTGTCTTTTCCACCTTCTTGCTTGTTGGCTGCACCCTATCTTCCCAATTCTTTCTCTCTTAATCATTCCTTGACCTAGAACACTATCTGGCTTCTATGAAGATCACTCCAAAAAGTCACGTTCGCAAAGGTCCCCACTTATGGTTTTCTTGAAGTAAGTCCCACGGAAAATCTGCATTTCGATATTACTTGATCTATTGTTGCTTTTGCCAAATGTCAAGATAAACTCTCTTTTTATGATATTTATGACACAAACTTTTTGGTTTTTCATTCTTTATGTGCACACTTTCTGCCATTTTCATAGGCATCTGCCTGTTCTTAAGTACGAGAGCTGTTCAGATTTCACAGTAGCAGATCTTTATTCTCACTCGGTACCTAATCACTTTCCTTCAAGCACCATTTACATTTAGATATCATCTATATGAAAGTAGACATATAAACTGAAATTTAGTTCTTTCTATATTTCTGTCTCCAACCTCACTACCAAGCTCTACTCTACATAAAAAACTGTTGATTGGGCACCTTTTTAAGCACATTAACCTCAACATGCTCTACTTTCAACTCATTATTTCCTCACTTAAGACTGATTCTCTACCAATACCTCCTATCTCTGGACAAAGTAATCACCTCTTGAGTTGCTCAAGCCTAAACACTGTAGCTCAAGCTACACCTGACTTCTCCCTTGTCCCCATTCCACCTGCCTAACTAATTATGGTGTGTCCCATTTCCTGCTTATTATGAGTGGATGCATTGGCTTTGCTCTAGATCCTTATAAAACCAAAATCTGGAGCTTTCTTAGCATCACATCACAGCACCCATACCCATGGTTAGTATTATCTCTTCCTGCCCAACCTCTGTATTTTTCACTACACTAAATACTACCAAAATCCACATTTTTTTCTTTCAAATTTGTGTTCTTGGAACCCTGGACAGCACTTACCACCAGTAAGGAGGGATTATAGCAAATTTATGCAAAGGTTTAATGAAACACAATAGTGTATAATGCTGACTAAAGAAAAAATGCTTGAGTCTGGCTGTCCCCAATCTGTCAGCAGCCCACACATGGCACAAGACAGGGCTTGCTTCCTGGAGAAACACAAGGTGAAACACAATTGTATGCCTGTGGTACTTTGGTGTTCCACTGACCTTGCAGGTCTAGGTACAGTGGTCTGATCATAGGTTCAGAGAATAGTGGTATGCAATGTGGCATCTGGGGGGATCTCCTTCTGAGGGTGGCAGCCATCATTGATTCCCTATTGTCTTGTTTTGAAGTCCTATCATTTCCATTGTTTTGTTGGGTTGAATTTTATTCTCTTTGTTGTTTGAGTATGCTAAATCCAATGGCATTAGCAGCTCTTTCAAAGATAAGATGTATTATGGTAGCAATCTTGGACTTACTATAGGGTTGTTTTAAAGTCTGTTACTACATTCATTGTTTTGTTTTATTGTTTGTATTCTATTCTGTTCTGTTTGATTTTTAGCATATCCAAAGTTACCTGCAACTATTTTGAAGACATCAAATGGCATTATGGTAACTATTGTTGATTTCATAATGTTTTGAAGTCCTGTATCATTTACACTGGCTTGTTTTGATTGATTGTATTCTATTTTAATCCTCTTTAAAATGAAAAACACAGTGTGTAGTGATGCCAGAATTAATATCTGGACAGGAGATTTGAAGCACTATTATTTTCAATCACTACTACAGTATACTCATCATGTTGTATTTACTTAAATAAGTTAATCAAATCCAGCTACTCTTAATTTAGCAATGTTAGACTGTACACAGGACACATGACTATATTCAGGCATAGATCTCAGAGTTAAATCTCTAAGTTATTAAAATAAAAACTTTTTAAATGAGTATATCCACACAACATGAGAAAACCATAATCAGACATAAGTCATATTTTTATCTATATTTTAATCAGACTTTGTATCTCATATCTGCTGAGAATCAGTTGAAGTACATTCTTGAGTTTTTTGGGTTTTAGAAGTTTTAAAAGTATCCCTACTTGAATTTCAGCCTACTAACTTAAGCTATGTGTACAGTTAAGGTAACTAACTTACTGGGTCTAATAAAAACTGTTTTCCCTCAATTACAGAGGCAGCTTTTAATCAAGAATGGACAACTAGGTCTACAGAAACATACTGAAAAGAATTAGAGAATACATTAAATTGTAATTAGTACATCTCTCTGAGAAAGTAGAAAATGTACATTTTTTTTCTACTCAAAATCTTCAAGAATCTTCAGATTTAAAAAAATTTAAAAGTGATTTTTTCCAATCACTTTGGAAGACTTTCTAGAGCACCCTTAACTTATTGTTGTCCAGGCTTTGCACGAATCTTTTTACTGGTGAAGAGTTCAAGACTACATTGGACAGACACATTCATAGGGGTGCACTATTTCAGGGAATTTTCTCATACATGAAAAGGAAGTCTGCTTCTATAAGATTTACACAAAGTGGTCTATAGTATGCTTTCTGGAGCAAAGTAGAAAAATTATTCTCTCTTTATCATTTTAGTCTTACAATAAAAATAGTATCATAGGCTACAAGAGATTGCAAAGGCTAGTAAAAAAACATTTCTTTTGTCAAAAGAGATAAATAATAAAAGGAAAGAATAGAGGGGTTAAGAGAGGGAAGAAGAGAGAGAGGGAGAGGAGAAAGAAAGTCCAAAGTAATCGTACAAGTCATAATGTGAGATATTGGCGGAGTTATTGCTAAAACTCCTCTCCCTGGCATTTCCCCTGATTCTTAGGTGTTTCATTATTTGATGTTTCTATTATTATCCTATGAGTCTCCCATACCACATTTAATGTAAATTAAGATATACTTTCTAGATTAACTCTTATCTGGATAAAGTCAAACAACTAATTTCACTTTGTTATACATTAATAATCATGATATTAAAAGCAGGAAATATATTACTCACTACATTTGCTTCCTAGTTGAGCACTAAGAGGATCAAGGATAAGAGATGGCCACCCAGAATATTAACCCATTTGAAAATACAAGACACCAAAAAAAACATATTAGCCTCTTTACATACCAAAATGGAACAGAAGTACACAACTCTATACAGATACATACAGCAACACATTACTATCATTTTGCCTTCCAGCTTCTCCTCTGCATGCCAAGTAATCACAGACCACAATATTTCCCAAGTATATTGCCAATATCTCACTTAACTTATCATATTTATAGTCCCCACCACCAATGTCTTTGTCCTTTTTTGTCCAGCCCATAAGACCCATAATCAGCTTTATGTTATGTTACACAACATTTCTAAGGATGAGTTTCTATATACATCAGTAAGGTACCCCCCATCCCCAAGCCTCAGTGACTTAATACTCACGTACTCTACTTGTTCCCTGAGTTGTTAAGGAGTTGGGTTTAGCATGCCTCTTTTCAGCTAGGCACAGGATTCCACAACTGCTACCAAGAAAAGAACTTCTTTCAAGGGCTTCTTAGTGAACACTAAATGTTTCTACTAAGATTTGACACCTGCCACTTTTCTTCACAACGTCATTAGTCAAAGCAAATCATGTAATAAGAAAGGGCAGAAAAATAGAATCCTTTCATGTGTCTGGAAGGAGCAGACTCCCAAACCCTTCTTTTGCCAGTCCCTCAACTAAACACAAATGAGATCTCCCCTTATGTAATAATGATAATGAGATAAGTCTCTAGGAAATATCAACACAAAATGCTTCCAAACATAAGCATACCAACTGTTTGTCAAGGGAATAAATAAAACAGGATGACAGGAGATAAAATGGACACCTGCTATGGCTTTTGTCTGGGTGTCCCCTCAAAGCCTCACATGATCATAGAGGCCACTGAGCCTATTGTTTGTGATTGTCTTGTTGTCTAGCACTGGATTGGCAGTGTAAGTGCTGCACCTGCCCAGACACGGGTAGCCAGCATACAATATAAGAGGGGGAAAGAGGCCTGCTTTTCCTTTTTGCCTTTTTCCTTCTTGTTGCTTGTAGCTGTCATGAATGGCTGCCCCTCAGCCAGGCCACCCTGCCTTGGAGCCAGGTGAGTATGCACTGAAAGCTCCAAAAACTATAAGCTAAATAAACCTTTCCTTCCTTCATTTTGGGCATAAGGTATTTTGCCTCAACAAGAGAGAAGTGACCAAGACAACATCATATTACTTGTTATTTATGTATCTGCTCTTTTGCTTTGGACAGCGTCAATAAAATTAATGGTTGGTAATACCTCTAAAAACAAAAGAGCATAGAACAATTAAATTAAATTCTCAGACCTTTATTCCATTTATTATCAGAAGTTCTGAAAAAATGTCTTTGGAAGAGATCAATGAATATTCTTTCTTATTTACTATTTCAAATAAATCCATAATTTATTCACCCAGTGCTGCAGTAACTTCATCTTTGCATAGTTAAGGAGAAAAACTGGGATGGTTTTTGTAAGTGTAGAGACATTTGTTACTAATTGTCAAGGAAAAACACAGTTATACAGCTCCAACAGACATAGTTCCTTATAGGTATTTGTGAATAAAAGCAGATCAAGGACTGAGAGATAAGTTCATTAGAACAAGTCACTCTTTGTTCAAACTACTGCACATAATCACTCTGAAACTTATAAATACGCCCTTTGAAAAATTTCTCTTCTACCACATATTTTTACACGAGTCTCTCTTTCTTTAACTGGAACAGAATCAAACTATGATTATATGAGAGGGTAACATAGAGTATGCAAATATTCTTTTATTAAAAATCTTGCCAATGTTTCCTTTATTCTAGGTCCTAAAGCTAAAAAGAAAAACAAACGCTCCTAATACTGGCTAAATCCATTTTGTCTGGAAAGCATGAAAGATCTTTTTCCTCCCAACATGATTTCTATGTGCAACTTTTTGCATTAGATTTTCCTTTTTAAAAATAATGAATAGTGTTGCTTTAAAAATGCAACTGTACAAAATGGATAAAATAGAAAAATATTTTAAAGTAGAATTTAAAATTTTAAATCAATTATTTTATATTTGATGTGATTCAAGTAGTACTTTTGAATAACAGTAAAAAACTACCTCTTAAATACATTATCTAATGATTGATTTTACAGAAACAATGACTATAAGAAGAAGTATGAATTTTGATTTACTCTCCTTTTAAGAATATTACCTATTTTTCAGTGACTATATTTAAAGCAGGACTGCACTATCGGTTCTCTAGGTTGGCCTTGAACTTGCTATGTAGTTCAGTCTAGCCTTGAATTCATAGTGATCCTTTTGTCTCAGTCTCCTCAGTGCTAACATTGCAGGCATGCACCACTATGCTCAGCTAAATTATAGTTTTTAAAATGTTTAAATTATGTTTTATATTACATATTTGTCATGTATTATAACATATGCCAAAATTAATTCTTTGTATAAAATAGATTGATAACAGACTGGAATTAAAATGTTTAAGGAAAATTATACTAAGATACTTAAGAAAAAAATCTAGCATGGACTTCTTTCATCTGAAACTGTAATTAAGCATAGCTAATGATAACAGCCACGGGACCTTCAGATTACTACAGGCAGGGCTCACCTATGCAAATAATGTATGCAAACATGGTAACTGGCATTAAGCAATCATCAATAGACCAACCTTGATAATAGATTAACTAATACAAAGTGTGTATACCCAGCAAATGGATGATCTTTCACAAGCCAGTTCATAAACACTTATGACATCTCTTCCCTAGTTACAATTCTTCAAACTCCTGTAAGAGAATTCTGTAGCATAGGCGGTTTCTCAGAATTACAACTGTCTTTAGCACAATCAGCTAAAGAAGAATTGAAGGTAATCATTTGGAAATGTGCACACCAATTTATATAACCTCCATTCTCCCAGAAGGTGTAAATTATAATGACTAATGTGTCAGAGATCTAGGCCTATAATAACTGCTCTCGTCTCATAAGGTTGTCAGGATTAAATGAGTAAATACATAGACTGTAAGGTCCAATGTTTATAACAAAACATACCTTCAATATATATTTATTATAATTATTATTTTTAGACACTTTATATGAAGCAAAAGCAGAAAAATATATGAAGGTTAAACAGCACAATAAAATAGGTCAAATGACTCATAGGGATAAAATATTAATAAACAGCTACAAACCATATTTATTTTCACATTATCAAAAATCCACTTTTGTTTACACTAAGAAAAGAAGTTCAAGATGTCATATATCTTTAGTACTATTTAATGATAGTGCTGATGCACAAGATATAACATAGATTGATTTTCTTCAAACACATATTTATCATGATTCGGGTAGCTTTCACATTGAAAAAAAAATCCAGAGTTATATCTAAAAATAGAGTTTTCTCCTTTCCTTTCAAAAGGCAGGTGCATGGGCTGAAATTTTCCAGCATAAACTATCAAAAATTAAAGTGCTTCTTATATAACTTTTCATAAAATTGGGAGAACCATTATGCTGGCAGAATAGCCCAAAGTCAGATGCCATCACCTTTTTGATACCTCTACATTGCTAGGTTTCCTCTATTTTAACATATTGAAATATATAAAAAAAAATGGTGACTGCATCAAACATAAATCTAGCAATAAAAATATATTGTTTTAAATGCCAAAGCAAGAAAACAACGTAAAGAAAATCTGACAATGTTTCACATGTTATTTGTAAAGAGATTTCTTTTATGTATTGCTTCCTCAGACCATTTTTTAAAATTTTGTTTTGTTTTGCTTTGATGATTTGAAAACTTACTTCTGGTCAAGCAGCACATCACTATATTAGCACAACTTGCTTTACCAATGCACACAAGATAACAGTTTATAAGATATCATGCAGCAATATTTAAGCAGAAACTAACTCAGAAAGTAAAGATGATTATATTGGCACTTTTCTAGGTAGAACTCTATTCTACCTATCTAAGTATCTAGTAAGAATTCCATTCTATCCATCTACCTATATATCTACCTGCCCTATTGTATTCTATTCTGTTCTATTCTATTCTATTCTATTCTATTCTAAGAAAAACTACATATAACTCAAGTCTTTTAGTGAATGAGGCAAGGCAGAAATAAATAAAATATTTCTTACCAAAATAAAATGATCCTAACTTTTCCTTTCTTCCAAAATGCTCTTGCAGATTTTCCCCAATCTGGATAAGTTTTGTCCTGAAGCATCATATCAGTGACCTGAAGCAATGAAAGAAACCTATTTAGCACTTTCAGATCTTAAATTCAGTTTTAAATAAACTTGTAACTTACATCCAATTGAGAGAAAAATATGTACATACGTTAACATTAAAATATGTGGAGAGATAAATATTAGAATCATATATACCTCATTAAAGTAAAAACATGTATTTACATATTTTACATACTGAATGAGCACAGTTTATGTCATTCAACATGTTAAACGTTGAAACTTTTTTAAACACCAGTTAAGATTACTATTTATAAGAAGGCACCTTTGAATGCTAATGTTTCCTCAGAAACAAACCCACAAAGGATGACTGATAAACACAGGGAACATTTACATCTTTATTACACTAAAGACACACTGCCAAGAATGATGGCATGTGTTCTAAGAGAGAGGAGGGATTTTGAGTATTTTGGAGGGATTAATGGCAATGTGTTATAATGTATTTTTAGAAATTTAAATGTTCGCCAGATTTTTAATCACATTTCATTGATCAATCATTTATAGTAATGTCTGTAAAATAAAAACATCACAGAATATCTTCTCTCACATTATTCACCAGATCCTGCACTGTGTGACTTCTCTAAAGTCACAATGATCATGAAAGGTCAATCAGTTCAGGACACTGAGATAGCCTCCATAGGCAACTAAGGACACTTTAAGTAGCACTTGCAGAACTGTTTCAAAAAGTAGGAAGAATGCTGGGAAAAGTAGATTCGAAACAAAGAGGGACTATTTTGAAGAGGGTGATGGCAATGTATCTATTGCCATAATAATTTTTCATTTTAAAAAGTCTCCACATTTTTCAACTATACCTTGTATGTAACAAATAAAATGCCATATTCTTGTTTCTCTAAATCAGAAAGTATGAAATACAAATACACCTTGATATATCTAGAGTTTTTGCTCTCATTTATTAAAATATTATCTTTTTTATTTCCCCGTTTTTCATTCAACTACATGTGCAGCACAGTACTTACCCACAGTTTTACAATACAGCCACCCAGTTAGCATTCTCCCACCTAACATTCTATGCCTTCCTCCAAGCTCTTGCCCATATGCAGACTCTGCCTGTCTTCTTCAGCCCACGCTGCAGCACCACTGTGGCGTCCTCCCTGTTCTCTCCTCTGGTGCAGCCCTTCCATTTCCTGACCCCTTCTTCTTCTTATACCATGTATCTCTCTCCATCTTCGACTTTATTTTCATATGTACACACATCTCTCTCTCTCTCTCTACTAGGCTTCAAAATCCCTGAAGGTGAAAAAGCATCTTCTTATCCTAATGTCTAAGGATCTTTGAAATACAGTGGACTAAAGTATTTACTCAAATTGGAAATGACAAAATGAATTAAGATATAAATACTTGTTTTTAAAGATCTATTAACAAAGTAAATTGCTCATTAGCCACATAATATATTAATGGTTTCAGCAAATGTCCAGTGTGTCACACAGAGGTAACCTGTTAATAAAAGCATTTTAAGAGTCTTATGAAGATAAGATGTTAATATCTTTTTTCCTAAAAAATGAATTTGTGTTTATTCGCACATTCTCCCCCTCATCTTTTCTTTTCCAGAAAATCAACCCTCAACCCTCCCTTAAAAAGGAAAGATTATTCTACTAATTAGAATTTTAATTAATAATGTTAAACTCAAATACACAAGGCAGATTCAAAATTAAGAAAGTTGATAAAGAATGGCATACATTTCAATGAGTAAGGAAGAATTTTCATTACTCATTAAGGTCTACTTATCACATGACTTTAAATCTTTAGCATTGCACTTATGCATATCTTCCAATATTTGCCTTGAAATAGATGAGGTCTAATTATTTTTAAGGAATGATTGTGAGTTAATGAGTAATTTCTCTGGATCACTGACCCCTTTCAAGAGCTTGCTTCTCAAGCAATCACAACTTACTGTGTTACACAGAGGCCACAGTATGCTTCCTGAATGCCCTCTCTGGCTTGCCATTCCTTGCCATGCTCACCTCAGAGGCAACCAGAAGAATGGACAATGAACACAATTCCAGGAAAGATTTCAGCTTGACTCATTTGTATTCTATCTCTGAGAATAAAGTTCCCAAGATTCTCTTGGTTGATAGGCACTAAAGTTAGGTCCCTGCCCTTCATCGAATACCAGTAGATTTATGTCAGCTCTGCCTAATTTAGGCTTATAATAATTTTATGTGATGTAGCTTCACTGTTAAATCTGCAAAGATTCACCAACCAAGCAGTTTTAATATAAATTCCCAGTTAATTTCTTTAAACTGTCAATCATGTTAATAAATGTGAATGTAACTAGCATTAAGAAATCAAAAGAGAAAAAACATTTGCTCATTTTAAAAGAAATCGTTTGTTTTTGATTTTTCTCTTCTATTTTTTTGATCCTTTAAGATTACAGAATTTTATTCCAGATTAATGCCCATGGAGTATTTTTTCCTCCCTAATGATTAATGGTATTTATCAAAATGAGCAATGGGAAAAAGATAGAATAAAATTAATCATAAATCGAGTGAATTTGTCATTAAAAATTTAAGTTGAAAGCAGAGAAATTCAAATCCTGTATATATTGGGGCATGACGGTCTTTTAACTTCCCTTAAGGAAAGATTTGCTGTTCTTCTAAACATACCAATTTCAACAACTGCTCCATCATTATCTCCTTGAATAGCAGCAACGCATGTCAAATATTTTATCAAAACTTCAAGGTCAAGTAAATAAATAATAAACATTATAGGGTTCAACAGGTTTTAAAAAATATTTAATTAATTCTGTTCAATATTTATCTGTTTCCTAGAAGAGTTTGCATGACAACAAACATTTTCAAGGAACAAAATGATTACTGGCTAGATTTTATTCAATTTTCAATATTTTCTCTAGGGCATGTTCTGGGAAATACTTTCGTTTCTAGAGAAAGGCAATCTGCTGCTGTATGACCAATTATTACAGCAGCATGCTTTGTAAGAAATGACATTCAAGGATAAAGCATTTTCTCAGGAAAGTGGCAGGATGAGGCTAAAACACATTCTTCCTGAAGCCAAGCAGCTGGTCTTTTTCACCCTAGTTCCAACTCTTTATTTTAAATCATATCATCAGATCAATCTTGGGTCACTTGCAGCTAAATTGGCAGCTGCAAAGACAGTCATTAAAGGGATGCATTCAATAAAGGAAAATCCAATTACCTTTTGCATTAGAGAAATCAAATTCATTTCTTTGTTGGTCAAGGACAATCTTTGTGAGGAAAGATGCAGGAAAGGGAGACTAAAGCAGAGGTAAGAAGGTGGCCATGCAGTATAAATGCAGTATAAAACCTGTTGCTGCTTCTCTCACAGGCAGATACTAGAATTTGAAATGGCAGGTTTTTCTTTCTAAGGTAGAGAATTTATTTAAATGTTTGAAGTTCACAATCCTCCCCCTCCTTCTGCTTTCCTGTCTCCTAGGACTCTGCCCAGAACACAGAACTTCATTATACCACTTACCAACTTACACTTTGTGGAGTCTTTCTCAGGAGCCTACATGCTATTTTAGGAGATAGGTATTGTGCAATCTGAGCAAAAATATACATTTTGAAGTTTAGAAGTCAGTAAATGATTGTGAAAACAATTTGCCTCTGCAGGCATCCAAGTGAAATCTTTGTTCCACTCTGAATCAGGCCTGTCAGACGCTACAGCAAGAACAGCCGCAGCAAAAGAGAAAATGACAGACATTTTCCATAGAGCTTTATGGATTACTATATTCTTAGGTGTACTTTTCTTATTAGTAGTCATAGTAACTTTATAAAATAAATAATTATTCCCCACCTTTCACCAATGGAAAGAGAGGAAAAAACTCCATGATATTAAATAATAAACGAGGTCACACACCTAATATCCTGTTACATGCACCAGGTCCCAGCCTGGGGCCAAATCCTAGCTCTTCATTTCTTACCAGTTTTTATTTAAGGCAAAGCAATTAACCCCTTTGTACCTCAAAATGTTATTCACCATCCATGAACCTATAATACATATCAGCAGGAGTTAGAGTTCTGCTTCTTTTTCCTCTTTACCCCCTTTAGTATCCTATTTTACTATGTTACTCTTGCTATTAACCTTTAACTAATATTTTATATCTCTATTTTATTCATCATTTTAAAATCATATTTTCACTTTCTCATCTATGAAAGCTTTTTACATATTATTTCTGTGATTTGGGGGTTTAGGAATGTTTATATATTCTGCATTTTTTTAACACTGACCCTGTAATTAAATGGACTAGATGATCTTTTCTAGTTTCTTGGCTAGACTTTGTCCACAATTTCCAATGCCCAAACTTTGTTCTATATAAATTTTTCAGAAAAGAAGATGAGAATCATGTTACCTATAAGCAATTTTTTACACCTGGCCAATAACTAGATTGAGTAAAAAATTACTGAATCATACTTCTTTCTTTAGGATTGAAAGCATTGCTTCATTGTCTAGTAATACTAGCAAAAACGTGAGAAAACTAGAAACTGGGGTTATTATTATTACTATTATTATTATTATGCTTTTACTGATGAGTTGGTTATATTGCTTGGATGTCAAACATATTTGTTGTGCTTTCATGGGGGCATATTTGAGTGTGACACTCTTGCTAAGCTTATTGACCTATGTCTTTCTTTTCTAGGCATGATTTTTCTTTTGAATCTTAATAGTCAAGCTTATTTATTCTGTTAGGTCTTTTTGAAGTCTTATCCTTAATGATTATTTTTATTTTTCATCAATTTAAATCTTTTAGGGACAATACTATGCATATTCTTGTTTTCTGTATCTTCTATGTCCATCCACTTCTTAAGTTTTAGTTTTGCTCACTTCATCATGAGGTATACTGTGGATTTTATGATGTGTTGATTAACATTTGTGGAAATTCCAATATGATCTTTATTTCTCTAGTTTTTCCTCTTCCACATTTCTATCCTGAGTCTCCCATTTCTTGTTTCATCTTCTGTCTCACACCATCATCTTTGAATTCTTGGATCATTAGTTTGAAAGTTTATTTTATGAAGATAATTACTTCACTAATGTTTTTCTAATTTATGACTTTTTGATCATCATTTGCTCTCTTTTGTAGTAAGATTTTCCTGGTGATAGTTTCTTCAGCAGTTCTTGGACGGATCTTTCTGCTCTTTTCTTCCTCTATTATTTTTGGTAACAAACTCCTTTTGTTGGTTCTTTGGGGACTGATTGCTCTCTGAATGATGAGTTTTCCTGACTTGCTCTCTACAGGGGATTTGCAATGGCAGAACACAGTCCCAGCACCATACCCGCCCTATTGTTTCAGGCTTTTTAGGTCATGCTACCTACCTTGGGGAAGTTGTCCCTTTCCAACTTTGCCTTTGACCAGGAACCAATATGCCTCCTGCCATCACTGCTGTGAAATATGGTTGATTGACTGTTACTGCATTTGTCTGCTCCCTTGTCTGTTTGACTGCGCTTTGGAGTTAGAGACATCATTCAGTCTTTCTTAAAAGACAAAATTAACATCTTTGATTCTTATTTACTGTGTTCTTTTAGTCAATTGTCGAAATCTCACTTTAAAACAAAAATTCTATAATGTTATTTAAAATTATCAGTAAGAGATTTATTTATAATGATACACACTTTTGGCAATTTTGAGACTATACTACCAAAAACAATTACTATATACTAAATTTAGATTGTCTATATTTTTAAGTGTCACTCAGATGACCTCATAATATTTAAAGTCAGCTTATGTTAATAATCTTTTTGTTAATGTTTTCCCCAAATGCAACTTTGTGAGAAAAAAATAAAGGTAATATGTTTGTAAGAATTTGAATGTAAAATGGTTTCAATTTTTCTGAGAGATAATTTAGAAGAAAAGCTTTGTTTTAAATTCAGTTTTAGTGATTACATAAACATTTAGTTAGGATATCTGACTACCCATATTAAGACACAAATGAAAGACATGAAATATTTAATGAGTGAAATGCTAAAATTCTATAAGAGCATTTAGTGTTTAAGCATTCAGAACTTAAAGAATGTAGTGTTAATATTGCCCCATTTTGTTATCCTCTTCCATGTTATGAAAATTGCAGTAAAAATAACACTAGAAATGATAATTTCATAGATTTCTACAATTATCTTTTATATGCTTGGATAAAAATTCTGCCATAAGTGTTATTATACTCAATTTTTTATTTCCTTATCCACCTAAAATTAATTATTGGCAAATTATTGTTCCATAACTGAAATAGTATTTTTCTGATTTTATAGCCATTTTTACTCAAATTTCATTAAGGCTGTGGTTATTAACAGGTACAAATAAATTTTAGAAAAAATAGTTACATGGCATTATATAAAATGTCATTTAGTACCAACTAAACATGCAAAGGAATTAATAACACCAAGCCTTCAATATCAAGAGAACCTATACTTTTGTCATTTGTTTTGAAATTCTGTATAGGGTTTATTTGAAAAATAGGATGAAAGTTCCAGAATTATCTTTAATTTGTAAAAGCAAAGAATTTTAAAGAGTTTTGATGCGCAAAGAGTGTAATTCAAGAAATACTTATAGTCAAAGACAACATTAGAATAAGAGCATCTTCACATATAGAGGCCAAGAGGAGAGGATGCTTATCACTGTGAAAACCATGACTATGAGTTATGAACCACGATCACAAACCAGAAAATATCAGCACTTAAATTGGAGAGGATAAAAGCTAGGGAGCAGAATTCCAGTATTTTTTTCCAACTATTCACATTACTCATGCTTCCAAGCATATAGATAAAAAGTTTTTCTTACACTGCAGCCATACACCCCAAAATTCTCTTAGGAGCATTATAATTGTGGCATGGACACTGATTCTAGTCAGGGGATATATTCAATTGCTTACAGCTTTAAGGCTAACATTCTCCCCTGCCCTTTCTGCCCAAATCTGGGAAAACTGATACAGAAACTTGAGTGCACTATCCTTTGACATCAACTGGAATTTGACACTATATATGTAAACCCTCAGTTTAGCTACCCTCCCATAGACAATATAAAATCCCTAGGCCTTTCTTAACTTTTTAAAACCATAATCAGATCTGCATGGATTCCAAGATGATCCTTGAAACTGATTCACTTTATGAGCAATAAATCTTTTATACCTTCTCAGTGTATGACAGCATCAATTTCATATCTGAACAAATTTTGAGTGTGGGTCCATTCTATTTGCATGGAGGAGAAATGACAATTTAAAAAAATCCTCATTATAAGTAGAGTCTTTCATGAATTTTTTCTTCATATCTTAATCGATATCCTATATTTTTTATGGTACAGTGGCATATTCCGATAGAAATATCGCATCACCAAACAGAAGCTTTCTATGAATTGAGATGCCAGGGTAACTTCAAGATATTCCTGAAACTTTTCACTAATCAAAGGCTACTATTCCTTCATACAGAATATAAAGAATAGAAAAGATTCTGATTATAGCTAACTATATTCTGATCACAAAAGAAATGCTATAAATGCAAAAGATATGAAGTGAAATTAACCCTGAAAAACTCTCACCACCAGAATACAGGTCATGTAATTGCAAGGATTACACTGGTTTTGTTCATACTCTGTCCTTATCACCTAGCATGATATGCTGTGGGATGGCAATTAATATTTAGTGAATCAATGAATCAATAAATGAATGAATGGCTAAACAAAGGGCAAGTAAGAGGTACGTGGAATGCAAAAATATCAAAGCAGAAGGCTGAAATAAATGGCCTATTCAAAGTAGCTCTTTCATTTTCCCCCACTTAAAGTAACTCCAGCAATTACTGATAAGGATAATGATGCTAATGGAAGTGATCAAACATAGTTGCAGCAGTGATAGTATTTCATGTATAGTAGAATATCATTCTCCTAGCTACTGTGTCTCTTCAACTGCCTAGAAAGACAGAAAGCCTACAGTTAAGATCATCCCTAAAAAATCTATAGACAGTCTTTGTCAACTCCTGGAAAAACAAAAAAACTAAATATAATTTCAAATAAGAGGGATATTAAATTTAAGATATGCAATAATTCACATAATCCAAGTGATATTATATATAGTACATAATTAACAGAAGAACAAAAATGCATATATGAATCTTGTGTTTCAAATATTCAACTGTAGTATACTTCTCTGTACCTTATGTGTGCCACTGTTATGTTGTGTAACTCTGGGATGGAGAGTCCAGCTCATGGCCAATGTTGGCCTCTGAATGCTGCAGTTTCTGCCTTTATGTAGTGATTATTTTGTTGGTGCCTTTGCATCAGTTATAGAACAGCAGAGTTTTCTTATGTACTCAGCTTAAATGAATTTATATGGAAGCCAAGTCTACATCATATTCCCTGGAGAAAAACTGTGCTGCACAGGACAATACGTTTAATGCTTTTCCCTTTTTTCTACCCTCCCCACCACAATACACAGGCATGCATATATGAGCAGTCTTAGACAATAGCACTTCCAGCTGAGACAAAGAAAGATCCAAGCTCCAGCCAGAAAGGACTACACATACTCACTGAGGAACGTTAGCTGAGTATACAATTAAGTAAATGGAAACCATGGACGAAACTTTCCTAAATTACCTAGTGATGCCTTGAATGAATTACTACAAGAAGGACCTGAAAATTGCTGGGAAACATCTACTGGTGAACATTAAGCCGAGAATATATTCTACAGCTTTTCAGAAGCACAACCAGGATTTCATAAGGCATGAATATTAATGCACTTGCTTATTATCTCCAATGATAGCCTGTACTGCTTTTGTGATGTATTGCACCTTATTGCTGGATCCCTAGTGATTTACAATGAGTCATGGACTGTTTTATTATTAAGCAAGGAAATTGGGCATGTCTCAGAATATAGAATCATTTAGAGAAAGACATCTGAATCACCTGAATACAGAAATATACACAATCAAAAAGTACCTTCCCAGGCAAGTTCAGCAGAGTTTCAAGTAGTATGTTAAACAATACAAAATAAAAATGATGTGCCCTGGTACAATTCACTTTACATAATACTGAATTATTATTTAAAATAAGCAGAAAAAATGAGAATGATTACTGGTTTACTGACCAAGAAGCTAGCAGAAAAAAATATTTGCACCATCTTTTGACATACTACTATTCTTCATAGTGCCCTAAAATGTAAAACAACAATACCAGTAGACATCTATTGATTAGACATTTATTTTTTTGTTTTTGTCCAGAACAAGCTTTCATTATGACTCTTTGCTCCGTTGTGTTAACACAGACAATTATTATACAAAAATTGAATTATACAAAATGTACCATAATATGATGGTTTCGCAATTGTATAGAGGAATGGGGCAGGGGCTAGTTGGAATGAAAATAAAGGATACTTTCAGAAATTTAATTGAAAAAACAATGTTCACTAAAGAACCCTTGGAACACAAAATGAGCAAACACCTTCTCAAATGAAAAATTAATCTCATTTAAGGATCCCCAAAAAGCCAAAGGAATAGGATCAGTCTCCCAGAGCCAGCATACCCTGTAATCATTCTGGTATAATTAACATCTATCAGAATGGTTCAGCCTACTCTGTAGGGTGACAAATACAAAGCTGAGACCAGTGTGAGATAAAAGGTTCCACTGACTTGACGTTCCTAATTTTGTCAGTGAGTGGAAAGTCCAAGAGTGAAGCATCAACCATCTTCATAACTATTTTCAGAATTCAAGAGGTTACAAAGGCAACGATGAAGTAACATAGCATATCAACTTAAGCAAGCATTGTTTCTATGTTCTATTATTGCCTGAGACACACAATTATGACACTATGTGTGACATTCATAATATCAAGATTAAAAAATAAAGTGTATCTTTGTAAAAAGAAATATTTACTTAATATTCAGTGTCTAAAAAGAAAACCAAATACTTTCACTTCAAATAAATGTTAAAGATTGGTTTCAGGGCCTATTTTTAAAGTTATACTTTGTAAAAGTGCTTTAATCAAACTGTTTCCTGCCCAACCAAGGGAAACCACTGTTCAATTTATGATCCCCAATTCTTTGTCTTTCATTTTAGTCTTGCCTCATCTGGCTGAATCCATAAATAAAATAAAATATAATAATTTAGATGTATATATGCTATGTTTATAATTTACAATATAATTTTCCTGCATCTGGCTTTTGTCACTCAACATTATTTTTCTAAGATTTATCTACATTGACTCAAATGGCTATATCTTAAGTCTGTTGTGCATCCATTAGTAACTTATTTTCCACTTTTCAGGTGTTTTTTCTTTTAAATTGATGAGCCTTATAAATACATGTCAGTTTTATCAGACTTTCAATAAACAAAAATTTTGAACATTTTAATTCTTTTGCAGTGAATTTACTTTTGGAAAAACATTATTTTCTACTTACAGTTTTACCTTACTATTTTATACTGATTCTTCTGTTTGTTTCTTCCTTAAGATCTTAATATTGTTTTCTTCCTTCTTTGTTAGTGCTTTTTCTTTTCTACTCATAGCATTATGATGGTGACTGTATCAATTACTAAATTATTCAGTTTATTCTTTACAAAATTTGATCAAATGTGATAGAGTGTGTACAAGTTTAAAACTGTCATAACTTCACTATGTATTGACACTTTTTAATCCTAAAAAAATACTTTGCATCCCCCTATATCAATTTTATCATAGATAGGGTTTTCTTGGTAGGTTTTGCAGTCTTTAAAAATTTCTGTTACTTTACATTTTGGGCATGACTCTGAAAACAGTATGTTCTGGGCAGACTTCTAAGAATGACTGACAATGACGCTCACCCTTGTCTTTAGAAATTGTGACTATGGTGAGGTGTCACTTCCACCAATTATGTTATTTTATATAATAAAAAGAAGATACTTGGGTGGGCCGACTTAATCACAGGAGCCCACTGATATGAGACATCAGAGATACAAGAGCTTGAGAAGGATCCAAAACAAAGGATAGTCTCCTTTGCCAACATGGAAGTGACAACATGAAAGGTCATAGATTATCCAGGGATAACAGTAAACAGCAACTGCATTCTGCCTGCAAACTGCATGAGCTTGGAGGGAGCTTTCTCCCAAGCACTCCCAAGCTAGGAGTCCACATTGGAGAACACTTCGATTTCAGACTGTTGAGATCCAGAGAACCCAGTGAGTCCAAGTGAACTTCTGACCCACAGAATTGTGAAATAACAAATGTGTAATTTTCAGCAACTAATTTGTCTTATTTTTTTTAACACAACCATTAAAGCTAATACTCAACATATATGGAAATGTTTCAACCTAATCTCTGAAACAAGATTAATCAAGCTAATGTGACCATCTTTATTATATTAGTTGTACTCACTAGCATGACTTATCTCTATCCCTTCATTTTATACTTACTATTGCTGACTTTTCTTTCTTTCCTTTAATTTGATCTTCCCTTTCAAATAGATTGAGTTTTTGTGCACATTCTTCTCTATGGGGTTGGATATTATATTCTTTAGTTATTACACGTTGAAGTAGACTCAGTAATTTTCCTGTGCATACTTAATAAAATCTAATATCACCACTATATCCTTCAAATTTCAAAACATATGACTCAATTCTAATAATACCATCCCAATTTATATAAAAATTTTCCAGAATTATACTTTTACCTAGATTTTATCAAGATGTTCATTCTTATAAAGTCCTTACACTACTTTCTCATATGCCTAGTGTTTGTTTTTAAGTATTAACACATATTATTATTCAAAAATCTCATTGTGTATCAGATTGCTTCCTGTTGCCTTTAAAAGTTTCTTTATTAGGATCTCTAAGAGAAAAATTTGCTCTTATTTTTCTAAAAATTTCTCATGACTCTTATACTTACAAACAAATGTTTATTTTATGGGGCATTCTATTCTGATTTCTTTTTAGCACATGCAAGATTCTATTCTACTCTTCACTGCTGTTAGAAATCAACAATCAGTACAGGTAAGGTTCAACTTCTGACACTTTTATGATTTTCTTTTGATAATATATAGCTTTATTCTCAAATATCTTGACAAGGAATTTTTTCCTGTTTAGCATTTATTGTAATTCTCAAATATGAAGGCCGTACATTTTAACAATTAGGAAAACTCAGAAGCCTTGTCGTTTTTCATCAACTATTGCTTCTCCTCATTCTACTTTCACCTTCAAGAATTATTAGATGCATATTGTAACTTTTTCCATGTCTCTTGCCTTCTTTTAGATATTTCTCTGTCCATCAGAGAAAAGGATATTTTGAAACAGGCTATTTTGGCTATATTTTATATGTTTATAAATTTATATATTTATTATTAATTCTCTATCTTTGTCTAAGATTCTGCTTAACTCAACAACTTCTTATTTCAATCACTGTAAATATTTATAGCATTCTTAAATTCTAACTTTGGCTATTTTCAAGAGAATTAGTCTTTCATTCCTTATATTTTCAATATCCTTTTTATTCACTTATATCATTACATTCTGTACTATATAGATAATTCTAATAAATACAATCTATGTGGATCTGATTCTACCACTTCATTCACTATTGTTTCTCATGATACTTGTTTTCTTCAAAGTTTTATAATTCTCAATTATATAATCATAATTACTGGCCTTTTATTTTATAAATTGATTTTGTTAATGAGCCCCCCCACCTCTGAAAGAAGTTATGACTTATTTGTGAAAGGTGTATGCAAACTTTCATTGTAAAATCACTTTAAAATACAAAATCTTTATAGAGTAGAATTTTTTTTTTACCTGTAGGTAGTGAGAATTTGGGTCTTTAGCCTACTGGAGGAACAGTTTATGGTTTTAAATTCTCAGATGAGACTTTGGTTTTTCCTCTCTTTATAATCCATAAGAAGACAACTAACTTTCTTTGTGCCTTGCTATCTAAGGCATGTTTTCACTCCACATTTTCTTGAGAGTATAGGTTTCCATGGTCCCTGGCTTCAGGATGGCTGTTTCTGATTTGACTACATACTGTGTAAAGGACTACGTTTAGTCTCTGCCTCACCTGAGTGTGGAAAAAAGAGTTCCAAGTCACCAAGACTGGTGGTGCCCTAACACCAGGGCATTTCTCCCTCCTTACTTGGGCTTGAATCACATTGCATCTTTGATCTTTAGGGGTATCCTAAAAAGTAGCATGTTTTTAAAGGACTCTTCTTTTTCCTTTTTGATTTTTTAGTAAAGAATGACACAGTCAGGGTGTTTTATATTCAGAAGTTTTGGTTGCTGATTACCATTGCTTTATCCCGTTTATCTAACCCATTGCATTCCCAAGAACACATCAGTTTTTCATACCTCTCCTCTCAGCTTCATTTTAGCATTGTATAGAATGTAATGTTTTAACAAAGAATTCAAGTTTTCATCATTAATTTTAGAAAGACATGATTAATGTTCAGAAAGGATTAATAGAAGCATGAATAAGGATATTCAGTAATTTTCAGTGGCTCACAGCCAAATAAGCTCCACAGAATCTCTCTTTTGTCCGCTTATACTGGAGAATTAAGTCTGGTTATGCTAGTGAAATATGTCTTCCATCCTTGTACATACATCATGTCTACCTTTATTTCTCTGAAGTAAGTGAAAAAGTAATCAAGTTTTTGCTTCACACTGTTGGGGACCTAACATGCAGCCTCCACTATGCACTGTGCCAATTCACTGGCTGAGCCCATGGTCTTCCTTACAGTGGGGATGGTGAACCCATGTTGTAGGCTCTGCAGCAAATACACTTTAAGTGATCTTCTTTGTGAGGTTTCACTCAGGGAACATGCAGTCTGTACCCTGGAGGAGTGTAGAATCAGCCATAGAATTACGGAAGTCATTTGAGTGGGACACCACACAATGTCACCTACAGACATTACTACGAGTCTGCCTCCTCTTTTCAGCACTGATTGGGACCAAATAGATTTTACATTTTATAGCTCTTCACGTTCTAGAATAGGAATCCAAGATACATATATGAGAAAGCCTCCATAATAAGCTCATTCAGTTTTTTATAAGGAAACCATGATTTTTTAACATTTGTCTGGGATAAAGAGCATGAAGGGCTGTATGTCAACCCACAAGATAGTTTTTAATTTTTTCTTTCAAACTTTAAAGATTTTACAATTATGAATAAAGTACTATAAATCTAAGAAGTTTTTAACCTATACAGTTATTAATCATGTGTGCTACTCCAAATATTTCACTGATCTGTTATGAAGTTACGTGGGCCCTCCATTTGTAATAATTGTAATCTATAAATTGGCAGAATCACTGAGCAACTTTACCATCTTGCTATTGTGGAACCTTAGTCTAAGGCATTCAGACATATTCACCTGAAGTAGAACCTAGGTTTCTATATTTTTCCCCATAGTCCTACAAATAATTTTCTAATACACCCTTCACTGAGAACCATGTTTGAAATGACAATACACTAAAATATGTTTTTAATCTCTGAGGTTGAATAGCATAAGAAATTCAACAAATGAGAATATTTCATATAAGGCTAACCATTTCTCAAGTTTTAAGTTCCTTTTTACAATACTTAAATTTATTGGATGCTATTAAAAAGTACCAGGGTATTGCAGAAATAGGTTGTTCATTTTATTAAAATCTTCATTTCAAGTGGCCATTTTCATTATTAGTTCCCTAAATGGATATTCTTACTGAAGTCTGAGACTACATTGTACACACAGCCCATGAGGATCAATCCTTGATCTATAGCTGGCTCTATCTGTTGTCTCTGTTCAGTTAAATTAGCTTTTTGCATAGGTCTGCAAAACTTCTGTCAAAAAGCCGTGCTTGGTGATATTCATTGACACAGAGGTAACTCCAGAATTTCATACAATTTTCAGACATTTCATCTCTCATCTAATTTTCAAGAAATTAGAAGGAATGATTTAAACTTTGTACATTTATTCATGAAATCTATTTTTTTCCAAAATCACTACCAAATCCTCATACAGTGATGCAGATGAGAGGATTTTGACAGCATTTCCAAATACTTTTCTTAAGTGTTAATGAACAGATGCACAGTAATGCTTTTTATTGGGGGGGGCTCTTTAAGATTTCCCTTTTCATTCCTTTTTATACAGAACATGTAAGTTCTAAAAGCTACTCAGATTTCATTTTGTTCTACAGAAAATTAAAGACAATATTTTTGTCAGACATAGCATGCTGTCATCTTTTGTACACTATAAGCAAGTTAATAAAATTCATGCTCATTATAATATACGTTTAAGTTAAACATTTTTATTTCCCACAATATTCTACTACATAGGAACAAATCTAACATTGTTTTAGTGTCTCTAGTTTATTAAAGCTATTCTCTCATCTCTTTGTTTACTCTGATAGAAAATGCTCTCAAACTTAACAGATAAACACCATTTTATGCAATAACATTTGATTGACAGAAAGATTCCTACCAGGTATTTGAAGTAAGTATTAACACTGCAAAGTACATATATCCCTAATTATGGCAATTATGAGACATGGAAATCATCCATTCATTTATAAATATTTGTTAAAAATTAGCACTCTTGTAGATTCTTGGGTTATATCATGTAAACAAACAAAAATTACAGGGTTTACATTCTAGGGAGAGAAGCAAAACTTAGCAATAAACATATGAATAAAGTACGTGGTCTCAAAGGCAAAAATAACATAAAAATTAAGCATGGTAAGAAAAAATAATCAACATGGAAATCAATCAAGGTAAGAAAAACCAGTAAATGACGATCAGTGACATGGACATCATTGAGCAGGATGTGAGACAACAGGAGTGCCGGGAGGAGTTGGTAGCAGAAGGGGTTATCATATTGTATTTGGGATGATAAGGGTAGGATTGGTTGAGAAGATGATGTTTGAACAAGACGGACAGCAGGAGGGAGACGCCATACACAAGGTGCAGCAGAACAGGAGCAAGGAAGTTGTTAGTCTAGTTTGCTAGTTCCTTCTATCCCTCACCTGCTAAGACAAGAGTCAAAAGCAACTTGTACCAGCTAAAGAGACCCAAGAGCGGCACCATTACGGCTGAACTACTCTAGTAACCACAAAAGTCCACCAATACTCTTAAAATCTAGCTCTTTCTCAGCTTATGCAGCCCATGAAACAGGTAAGAAATAAGATCCAGTCTGAAATCAATGCCAGAAAAACAATAAGGAATAGGCACATCTGGCTAAATAGTAAAATAAGTATTCAAATGCAAGATGACCAAAGCCAATGAAAGGGAAAACAGAACTACAATTTAAAGATGAACCTAAGTCATAAATAAGTTATAAATAAATTGAGATATGGAGATGCAAGTTGGTCACATTTGCCTGCTAATTTAGTGTCATCTCTAAGATTTGTATTTATGGCTTCCTGCCTCATCAAGGGATCCCTAATTATTGTAAGTTATTTTATAGATGTCTCCCATTTACATGAGTTATGGGAAAAAAACATTTTTTTCTCCCCATGTATCAGGTTAGATTCTCTATTATTTATCTATTATCAGATTTATTTGGAAAGGGATTTGATTTTATCAACTGCTTCCTGAAATACAAAGCAAGCCATATTGATTCTTCCTTAGAGGTAATAGCTAGACAGATCAGGGTAAGTGAATCATTGGTGAGAACTCTGAGTTCAATTAGGATACTGCAGAGGGGCTCTCAGCTCTGTGTACTGCACCCTTCCTCACATGAAACCACCATCTAAGAAAACAAATACTGAGAGTCAAAGGAAATGAGTTATCCTCAAACTCTAGAACACACTGTGCTGCCTGAAAAGTGTCTCCTTCTTTGATTTAGTTCTGTACAAGACTCAAACCCCAGCTTAAATGCAACATGCTCATTGTTTCCATTCAACTCCTAAGTTCCTCCAGTTAGAGATTTCATCTTATTCCATTTGAATCCCCCCATACCTTCTTGCATAGCAAGCAGTAGGTCATTAATGAGTGTCAAGAGCAAAAATACATGGCTATTGGCCTCCAGAAGTTTTCAATTGTTTGATAAATGATTAAATTAATATGTGATTTTTCAGGCCAAAAGCATAAAGAGAATAATAAGAGGAACCACCTATGCTCCAAAGTACTATTCTAGTGTATAATATAAAAGTATACATTTTTAAATATGGAAAAATTACAACTTTGCTTCAACAAACACATAGGTCAAAGTAACAAATTAAAATGTTTAAAATCATCATGACCTTAAATTTTCCCCAATTATATTTGCCCCTCTGGATTAGACTGATACAAGAGAGATAAATATGCAAACATAAAAGTCTGGATACAGTGGAAGAACATATATACATTAAATAGCTTTAAGAAGCCTCCCTGTTGGGAGTCTATCTGTGTAAAGTACTAATATCTACAACAAAACTTACCTGCCTTGAGACAGAGAACTACCATGTTTTATATAAGATTATTTTAAACATGCTCCGATGTCCTCCCACTGTTTAAATCACTTCCAAAGACAAAGTTCACCCTATTCAAAGATAGGGTAACTCTTTCATTCCACCAGGGATCCACTACTAAAAAGCACATTCATAAGTGAAATTGTAATGTGATTGCAAAGCACCAAGAACACAGGCATATAGTAAGGGGGGGAGAGAGAAGAAAAAATTCCTTAGGCTGTTCTTGTGCTGTTATAAGTAACTCTTTTATAAGTAAATTCATAGCTTGTTTCTTTTTATTTTCTTCCACAAGAATGCTCTGATGTGAAGAATACTAACCTAACTCCCTCTTAAGCACAGTAATATTAATGCTACAGATACAATATAGCAGCTCAAAATTATCAGAAATAGAGTTCAGCTTTGAATATTAGTAGATTTTTAAAAACATATGCTCCTTACAAAGATAGGCTCAATGTGATAGCACATCATTCTCATTTCCACCTACCTCTTTCCATAAGCAAACTGGCTAAATGTGCACATGAAGATGTTTGGCAGTAAGCAAGTCACATGTGCAAGCCTCTCTTTCTGCATCGTTTCACGTGCATTTAAAACTCAGAGAATTTAAAAAATTCGTTATCAGTTAAACAATGTGCAGAATGAATGATACCACTCATAAAACTAGCCTTTCTAGATGTGCCAAACCTAGGTTTCTGGAGGAAAAAATGTTCTGATTACTTTCACAGTGGTATAAGGTTCACTGGACAGGCAGGTCAAAAGTGATTTCTGACTCAGTCATCGGCGCCAGTAATGGGAGGGCTTCCCCAGCAAGCTATAATGGCATCTGTCAAACCCTAACCTTACCTCACTATTAGAATCCCAAAAGGCCTTTTCACAAAAGTGGATGTTTTCACAGAAATTCTAGCCAAATCACCTACGGATTCCACATTCCACTTACTGAAGCATCCTTAGGATTTCCTGTGGGGCATTTATTACTTTGTGTCTCAGATGGCTACAGAATATTCTTTCATTATAGTTCTATAAAATTACATATATTTACCATTTTAAAGTAGGTATGAGAATGATCACAATATACAAACTTTTTTTCAAATATCAACCAGATTATTTTTTGCTGCACATCATGTTAAACAAAAAATGATCAAATACCAAATCTGTGATTTCATAGAGTTGAGAACATCTGATTTAGTTATGAGAACAATAGAAAGTCAGGGCTATTCATAGCACATTACAAAATCTGGTAGGATTGTATCATATAAACTAAAAATAATTTTTCTGACTAATAGAATATGACTAAATTTTATGTGTGCAAGAAAAATTTACAACCACAAAATGATTTTAATTCTTGTGAAGACACCTAGAAAGGGACGGCTGGATCAAATGGAATTTCTATTTTTAGTTTTTTGCAGAATCTTCACACTGATTTCCATAATGCTTGTACTACTTAACATTCCTACCAACAGTGCAGAAGAGTTCCTTTTCCCCCACATCCTTGCCAGCATTTTCATTAGAGTTTTTGACGACAGTCACTCTTCCTAAGTAAGATGGTATTTCCATGTAGTTTTAATTATCATATTATAGGGATACATTCATTCTCATGTTTATAGTGACACAATTTGTAACAATTAGATCTTGGAAATAGTATATATGTCTATCAACAGATAAGTCAATAAATAAAATGTGGTATTTATACACAATGAAATACTACTCTTCCATAAGGATAAACTTGAGGCATTCATAGATAAATGGATGCAATTTGAGGACATAATAGTAAGTGAAATAAGTCAGACACATACCTGACATATCATATGATTTCTCTTACATAAAAAGACTCACAAATATATGTGCAAATAAAGAGCAAGATAGAAAATAATTAGGAATTAAGACAATGCTCAAATTATTCCCCAAATTACCTACTTAATTGTGTCAAAAATATTTTAATATTTTTGCTAATTTGTTGCATTATATCACAAGTTTGGCTTGGTTCACTGAAAAGAAGGGTATACACTATTGTTTGCTTCTTCTTTGGAAGACAACTTTTCTGTCTGTCTTGTACTTAGCATAACTACTGTAAAGATAATGGTACATGGTGCATTAACTATTGTTATTATACTATTATTTTGCTCTGAAATTTTGTTTTATTTTTTCATAAAGTAAAAAATTAAAATAAATTATAACCACATAAGTTCAGGAAATAAAAGTGTCTTGTTTGCTTGTTTTTAACATTGATGTCTTTTACAGAGTTTTGCTGCTTTGATAATGTTAATAACTACCTTTTCTTCTATGAACTATCTCTTCCTAACGGAGAAGAGCAGACGGCTAAAGTCCGGAACACAACTTTTAGGTAAACCTTAAAATTGAGACTTTTCCATTTTTTTTTCTTTCTTAAAATAGGCACAAAAAATCATTATTCAATATTTGCAAACTAAACTTTTTGGCCCAGTTCAATGAGTTTAGCCTGGAAAGCCATGGGGCTTTAGTCACTGTTCAGGAGTTCTGCTCCGTAGGCTGTCCACTGCCTTGTACTTGAAGAGTCCCTGAAGGTGTAATGTCAGACAAATAACAGCCCTTTTCCAAAGGCATGTATTTAACGTTGAAGAGAAACAGGAACTAGTAAATCAATGATAACCAGTAGCTAAGTTCAAAGACACAGATATAAATAGATTTCTCTGGCAGCAGGGAGGAAGAGCATCAAAATCATATTATATCAATGGAAGTTTTCTGAAAGAGGTGACATAGTTATCTCAAAGGAAGATAAGAGACAGCTCAGGGAACAAAAGAAAGAGTATTTAATCAAATAGAAGTCTACAGGCTACCGTATGAGATCTTAGTACACGAAATTATGCTTAAAGTAATGAGGGTTATATTCATTTTCTATTTTTTCTATAATAAATTTCTATATATTTAGTAAAATAACACCCATGACTAGCCCACAGTTGTGAAGTCAGAAATCAAGGCTCAGTGTGGATTTCCTGTTTTCTTTCTCAGGTTCACAAAGCTGAAAACAAGGTAAAGGTAGAGTTGTATTCCTTTGTGGAGGTTCCGGGGGAAGGCCCTCCTATCAAGCTCAGTCTGGTAGCTGGCATTATTCTGTTCCATGCATTCTGCATTTCCTTCTGGGATGTGGGCTAGGTTACTGTCAGTTCCTAGAAGTCACCTTCTTGGTTGTCTTCCCTCACTTTTAAAGCAGTCAATGGAGTACTAAGTCCTTTTTATGTCCTGGGATTCTCTTTTGCCACCTCTCTTGTGTGGCATCTCCCTGAGTAACCCCTCTGCTTTTATTTATTGCTCATAAGGCTTCATATGATCTCACTGGACCCACTCAGATAAACCAGGCCATTTTTCTTATTTTTAAGGTGCACTGATTAACAAGTTTAATTTTATCTGCAAAGCCTTCTCCCACTAGTATTTAGATTGGGTTCCAATAGCCAAGGAACAGCAATCTGAAAGGCCAGTTTTAGAATTCACTCTGCTACAAGAAAGCATGTGCTGGGCTTGGGAAAATTTTGCTAAGTGTGAAGGAAACAGCCAGTTAACAAATATGTGGAAAATTAGCAGATTCTGTGAGAAGGGGACAATCAGCTATCAGCATCCATACTTTTTTATGGATACCCAGAACAAGGAGCTGGGGTTGTCCTTTCCCATGTCTTCTTAGTGTACTGCTTGGCTGTATGTTAATATTTGTGACATTTCTTACCTAGCTTGACTCTAATTCTATTTCTTAAACCTATTTTCACTTGCACAAAACCTTTCTGCATGTTCTCTAGATGTTCAGAACTTACTCCAGTTCTCAAAATAAGTTGCTTCCAAGACCACAGTGTGTAACCCTCTAAGACTGTCCAGGCAATGTGTCCATCAAAAAAAAAAATACAGTGATAACATGGCAGGAAGGAGGCAAAAAAAATGTTCAGACATGCTATAGTATGACAAAGGTATTGTCTGATTACCATGTTGTAATTAATCATATAGTTTATAATTAATCATTTCCAGCTTCATGTCACCTAAAAATATCAGTGCCTTCAATTATGTATTCTGAAAAATAAATAAACATCCAAATTAACAGACCAGTGAACTTACTAAGATTATATCGATGCAAACCCAAATATACACAATTGTACTGACATTTGCCCAATAATAGAGAATATCTAAATACACAATTATATACTTAAATAACATAACTATTAGTAATAATTACCCCATATAAATGGATAAATATTAGAAATAGATGAAAATTTTAACGAGGGTAAAATTATCTCTAATTGGAGGTTTACATTTTTCACTTTTTATTAGACATTTATGAATTTTCTAAATCCTACATGATTTTACTTATATATTCACATACACCAAGACAACTGGTGGTTACAAATGGTTATAATGATGTTTGTGGGAGTATTTTATTACCTAAAAATAAATGACAGTATGTAAAAGGCAACTACTAGATCTAGGAAGTTATTTTAAATTAACAATCTTGGTTAAAAGGGCGTTTTGTTTAACTGCATAGCAAATGAACTGATTTGTTGTACTTTTGCCAGTCAGAACAACCAGGAGATAAGGCACCTGCAATTGTCTTGAGTCTCAGCAAGCAGATGCAATGATAAAAGATCATCAGTAACAACTGACTACTTACCATGTTCTAGGCATTATGCCAAGCAATTTACATATACTATAACATTTAATGTTTCGCAGACTCTGCAAAGAACATACATTAATTCCTTTTAAAGGTAAGAAAATCATAACATAGAAGTATTACATGATTTATCAAGGGTAATTAAAATATATCTTTAAATAGTAGATTTCTTCTCTTGTTTTACTTATCTCTTGCAGTAAATTTGGGAAAGATGTTTAGGAACTCTGACTTTTGAACCCATGCTCTTCACTAAAATGTGATATTTACAGGTTTGGAACTGACTGAATGGCCTTATCCAAAGAGTTTGATTAATGAAATAATTCCCCAATTAAAGCGAATGCTGAGGATTAATACATAGATTCATGAATTGGATGAAGATGTATAGTTCTATGCATCAAATCTGCAGATGACAGAGAGCTGGCAGAGATAAGTAAACCAGAGGAGAAAGATCAAAGCATCTATTAAAAGACTATAAAATAGACTTGGATCCTATAAGCTAAAATAAATATAGTTAAATATAGGTTTCCATTATATTCTATTATTTACACAAATTAGACAAGTACAAGTGAAAGTGAATAGCTCAGCCGTGACAAAGATATGTAACATAGGGTTAACTGTCAATACATTCAAATTTGGTCAATAAATTCATGTGATTATCACAAACAGATGTCATTATGGGGTAAATTAATAGTGTACCTAAAATCTGAGAAATGTCAGCTTAACTTTTTCTGTGTTGGTCAGTAATCATGACTGGATTAATGTATGCTGTGTGGAGTTACTGTTTTGTCTGTTTTTGTTTTGGAGCTGTGTTAGAATTCACATTTTGGGAGCTGGGACCTTTGCACTAAACAACCTCCCCAGCCATGTTTTGTTTTGTCTTACTTTTAATTTTGAGATAGGGTCTCATTAAGTTGTTCAATTTGAGCTCAAACATGGGATCCTCCTGTCTCAGTTGTCCAAAGTGTTAGAATTTACAGATATGCACCAACATGCCCAACTTGGAATCTACATTTTACATGAAATTTTGAAAAATGAAAGGGATAGTGAAGCATCATAAAGTCATGTAAATTAAAAAACAATTTAAGTTATGGATACCTGCCTAGAGAAGAAAATATTTGAGTGAATTATATATCTTGAAATATATAATAGCATATTTTAATAGAAGAGGCAGTTTGGTATGGTCTCAAGAGTTGGAATAAAAATCATGGGACATGCAAGCTCAAGAAAAACGGTTTTGGGTCACAATGATGATTAACTATCCAGTAGAATCATCATGAGCTAGATTGGGCTTTCCCATGATGTAATGAAATCTTCATTTCTGGAGACACTCAAGCCTCATACAGGCAAGTCACTGGCAAGGTTATAAAGAAAAATCCCACCATCACTGAAATTAACAAGGCAATCATTAAATTCTCCTCCAAAACTGAGAAATTACAATTAAATGAGTGATTTGTAACTGTAAATTTTAATCATTTCATACCCCAATCAGTGCTCACTTTATAAGCTGTGAAAATAGAAAAGACTGAATTATTAATAACTTTCCTGAGGCATGGTGAATTGGGTGAGGCAAAGATCTGAGAAAAAGAAGAAATGTGAAGAGTGTCAGGCTGTGTATTCCCAGAATAACACCATTAATTAAATTTGCAACAATCTGCTTCACTGTACCTGCAAGAGCACAGCCACAGGCAAATGTAGAACACAAATAAGCCATAAATAAATAAATATTTCTGTTACAGTCCAGGCTTGTGATTATGTTTGTAGAAAGAATAGACTGTAAGATTTAGGTGGTAGGACTGCAGAGGTTTTTCATTTTACATTGAGCCTTAAATGAACTGTAAGGGTAAATATTTTGTGTAAAGAAGAAAGATAGATGTTCAGTAATAGTTTCTCCAGGATATATATATATATATATATATATATATATATATATATATTCCATCTATCAAAGTTTACAGATTTAGAATCTTAACCACTAAGTCCAAAACAATTGTGTATCTTTCTTTTCTAAAGAAATGCCCCCTTTTGAAAAAATAAGTACTGCACTATAAACTGAATGTCACTACAAGAAACCTTATATTTTCTTAATGGTTGATAGCATGATTTTTGTTAATCTGATAAATGCAGATCAGTCATTTGTTAATCAGAGAAATGCAGCTATAACAGCAGTTTTTCAACATGAATAGCATGACTAGCTGCAGTATTCTATATAAGACATACTGAACCTCTCTCCTCGTTTTCCTAATATCATTCTCCATTATGCTATACTGAGTCTCAGCTGCTATTTTTATATTCTTGACCTCGTTATTCTTTTCCTCTGCTGTTTTATACAATTCTTTGAGAATAACATTTGAATTATCTTGAGCCTATCAACAGCACTAATTCCGTAATTTTGAAAAAAACATATAATGCAGAAAAGGAAATGGCCAAAGGCAAGTGAACACACCAGATTTTAATGTCTATATTGGATTATTTTAAATGAAAAATATTCCCTTTCAGTTTAAGTCCACCAGGCCTTCATTAAAAAGCTGAAAGCAAGCTCTCCGCCAAACCTTTTTTGGACTCAAAATTTAATTCCCTGACTTCTTCTTTCAGTGTAAAAAGTAAAAATTGGTCATCCAGTACTGATATGTCTGAATCTTTTAAAATGGTAAGTTCTGCACAAGATGACAGGATCCAGATTAACAAATCATCCTTCTTGCTATTAAGGAGTCAATAGTTTTAATGCGGATCTCTACACCTGAGAACACTAGTTAACACTGTGCTCTAAAATAATAATGAGATACCACCCAAACATCTCAAATTGACAAAGATGTATTTACTCATTCACCCATTAATTTCACTGGTATTTGTGGAGTGTCTACCATTTGTGAGATGTAAAACTGTACATCAGGTATGGAGAACAATATAAAAGCTGCTCATAAACACAAAATTGCCATGTGGTCCAGTTTCTCCACTTCCAGTTATAGACACAAAAAAACAGACAGCGGGGACTTGATGAAATACTTGTACAATGTTCATCGTAGACCTCTTTCTAATATCCAAAAGGTGGACACATTCTAAATATCCTTCAAAAAATAAAAAAGGATAATTTTTACTCTTAAAAAAAAAGAAATTCCAACCCATGATATAGCATGAATAAACTCAAAGATATATTATAAGTGATACATACTGCTAAATGATACAAATGTTGTATGACTCCAATTGTAGGAAGTATCTACTATGGTCAAATTTATGAAGTCAGAAACTAGAATGGTGGTTGCCAGTAAATGAGTAGAAGAGCAAAAGAAGTAATCTTTTAATGGATATAGAGTTTCAGTCTGGAATGAGGAAAAAGTTTCTGGAAATGAATAGTGGCAAATGTTTACAGAAAAGTGAATGATTAATCTCATTGAACTATCCATGCAAAATGGCTAAAATGGTAATATTTCATGCTCCATATATTTTACCATAATAAAAAATCTTAAGTACATATATTTTGCTTCAAAAGCTCTAGTTTTTTTAAAAATCTTTATCAAAACAATAACAAAAAATTGAAAAGATTTTACATACATTTCGTTATTATTTAGAATAACACAACACTAGAAAAATTTTATGTGCCCAACAATGAAAGAATGGTTAATTGAGCTAGGTTAGATTCACAAGGTTATAATGCAATCATCAGAAAGATTTTAATAACAATGAGTAACTGCTTATATTATTACCCTAAGTAATAAAACAAATACATAAAACATTTGTAAAGAAAATAAACATTTATATGGTTTATTGTTACACAAAGTGATAAGAATATAAGAGAAATTTTCTTCATTTTTATTTTTCATTGCTTCTTCTATTTTATTTCCCATGTGCCCATAAATGTCTTATACAAATAAAATATTGTAGGGGAGAAAAGAGTCACGGAAATATGTACTTGAAGCTGGCCATCAGTCTTGTAAAACCAGGATTTTTCTACCTGGCCTACTGAATATAAGCACTTAGGAAATGAAAAACACTGGAGCTTACAAGACGAGAGTAGATAACTTACAGTTCTGGGTATGTTGGACACCACATTATGCTAGATCTGCAATACAATGTAATGCAAATCACAGAACTGTAGATCTATATGTACCATTTTCTATAACCTTCTAGGAAAAAAATTAAGACTCAACAAGCTAAGCAAGTTTATAATGGAATGAAATGGCACAAGTGAAAACAGAACCCCATCATCTAATTCCACGTCCATGTTCTCTTGTCGACATGGTTTCTAACACCATCATTCTACTCAGGACAAGAAAAGTCCACTTCAGCATCAGAATTGCATTGGTCTCTGAGACATGTTTAGCCCAAGTCAACTCTGTATGTCCAACAGGCCACAATAAACTCAATATCATTATGTTCAAGGATTTGACAGTAGAAGTATCTATAAAAACATTCAATATGGTATATTATACATTAAGCTCAAGTAAAATGAAGTACATTTTATAATATATAATTATGAGATAAAATACATTTTCTAGGATCCATGGATCCTATGTTTAACTTAAAGTAGAAAAAAGATGTAATAATCTCCAAAGAATTTGTGGCAATATTTATAAAATTGAATTTTGGGGAATGGTTACAAAACTAATTTATTAATTCATGTATTAAACAACTACAGTGGGCTAGATATAATACAGAAGCCAAATATTGTAAGCTTTAAGAGACTTGACAGACTCTAACATTTTTCTATTTAATAAAAAAAAAACTTACAGATTTAGAATGGGAGGCTAATATCAGAGACACAAGTAAGAAGAGAATTATAAATTCTGTGCTAAAATTGCCCTTATTCATTCAGTAAGGAAGATTTTTCAGAATGCTTTCATCTGTATGAAGAGTATGATTAGAACACTACTAATAAGATCATTTCATGACAAGGTTTGTGGCAGAGTAATCACTTCAGCAATAAAACATGTTCGTTTTAGAAAATTTTATTTGTTCACTTAGACATAGACTAATCTTGTGCAACTCATTCCATAAAAACTGAATTTTTTGCAAAACTACAAGCATTTTTAGTTTTTTTTTTACTCTGAAGAGAATAAAATCAAAAGAAATAAAACAGAATATAAACAATTAAAATAAAACAATGAACATGATATAAGACTTCAAAACAAGATAAAGGAAAAACAACAGTGGGTACCTATCTTCAAATTAGCTTCCTAAACTATGCTGCACAGTAAAATCAAACAAAACAGAATGGAATAAAACCAATCAAAACAGAGGACCTGGGAACTCCAACCAGCAGCATGCACAGCCAGGCTAGACCTGGGTTCCTAGGATGCCTGTCTTCCCCGCAGAGGACCTCACCAGACCTGAGAGCTCCAGCAAGTGGTGCACACAGGGCCAAGCTACACCTGGGCCCCTCCCGCAAGTGCTGCCATCCTAGAAGACTACCTCACAGAACTCAGTAACTCCAGCCAGTGGCGTGCATGGGGCCGGGCTAGACCCAGGCTTCTCTGGCCACATCACCTGTCTCAGCAGATGACCTGAGGGGACCCAGAAACTCCAGCCAGTGGTGCACATGGGGCTGGGCTAGACCCAGGCCTCTCCGACGACTCCCACCATCCCAGGAGTGGACCTCGTGGGACCCAGGAATTCTTGCCAGCCATGCAGGTGGACTGGGCCACAATCGGGCCCCTCCCTTGTCCCTGAAGTCCTGGGCCTAGGAACTCCATTGAATGATGCACGCGCCACAGTCCCACCACTGCCATTGGGGACCTCCCAACCTCCTGGACCTAGTATTGTTGTTCATCTTTGGCTCCCACACTCCCCCCAGAACCTTGGACTGTAGTTGATTTACCATGCAGTATTGAGGAAAGACTTGGTAAGAAAAAATCAGCAGGCTTCTATCAGTGAGGTGAGCTTATCCCTAAAATAGGAATAGAATTTGCCACCTTCAGCGGGTAAACGGAGCAATAGCGAAGCCCCCTCCAGAAGTAGGCCATAGGTGAGTTTGGCAAATGGGTGGATGAGTCCTTCCTCCACACAGAGAATATCAGGTAGATTTAGGAGGGTGCCAATAAGACTTCCCTCAACCTGGAGAAAATTAAGGGGGTCTGTTGGACACCTAGAGACACAGTACGGTCCCAGCCGAGATAAACACTATAAACAGGGAGATCTGGTGACTCTGAACAATCTGAAAACATAGTAACAGCAGGAACTAGGAGTTGGTTTCCATCAGTACTCCTAGGCTGAGAAGCCTAGGAAGAACATAGGGCTACCAACAGGTCCGGGAGGGGGAATCTGGGTGAATGGCCCACCTTTTCATTGTGGAACCCAGCAATTGGACAAATATCAACCTTACAGTAGGACCCCAAGATACACACTACCAACAGTTGACACTAGTAGGATTGAAGGACCAAATATTAACCTGAAAGGGGAAAATAGAAAAACGAAAAAACAAAATGCAATCTCAAACATCTAGTCCATCAGGAGCAAGTACAGTAGACATTGAGGACTTCAAAAGTAACACACTGGAAATCTCTGAAGATAGCAAGTGAAATAAAAAAACAACTCGATGAGGTTATAAAGGAAATCAAATTAGAAGTACTCTCCCATGTAAAGATAGAAATAACAACCTTAGTAAAGGAGTTGCTGAGCACAGCTAAAGAAGAAATAGAGAAAAACATACAGAACCATGGGAAACTGATTGAAACCTTGAATGAATAACACAGAAAACAAGCAGAATTCATGAAACAAACTCAAAGAGACATTTACTAAACAAAAAATTCTATTCACAGCTGGCAAAACAATTTAAATGAAGCTGAGAATAGAATTGCGGATCTTGAGAATAGGATCACAATTAGTGATCATGAAAGGATAGAACTTTTAAAAATAACAAAGCAGCATGAAATGTCAATCCAGCAGCTTCAAGACGATGCCAAGAAAAAAATATAAGGCGTCAGTGAAGATGCAGGAGTCAATGCAAATGGCATAACTAAAATACTCAAGTAAGTAATAACAGAAAATTTCCCAAACATGGGGAAAAATCTGATATGCAGATAAGTGAGGCATATAACACCAAACAGTCACAACCAACATAAATCTACACCCAGATATATAATAATTAAGACCCAGACATGCAGCATAAAAACATAGTACTAAAAGATGTTAGAGAAAAGACACAACCCACCTATCAAGGAAAGCCCATTAGAATCACAGCACACTTTTCAGCATAAACCCTCAAGTCAAGATGAGCTTGGAGTGAGGTGTATCAAGTCCTACAAGAAAACAACTTTCAAGCCAGACTGATTTACCCAGCAAAACTTTCATTCAAATTTAATGGAGAAGCAAGATACTTCTATGACAGACAACAACTGAAGAAATTCATGTCCACCAAACTAACCCTAGAAAGAGTATTGAAAGACATATTAGATAGAGATAAAAATGACCACAATCCCAAGAACAACAGAAAGAAACCACCAGGTAGGTCAAGCAATTAAACAATGGAGAAAAGCAGAAAGCAAACAACTGGAACATAACATGGCAAAGTTGAGCCAGTAAATATCAGTTATATCCATAAATGTTTATGGCCTCAGTTCACATATCAAAAGAAATAGGTTGACACAATAGATCAAGAAACATGATCCCATGATATGCTGTATACAAGAAACACATCTGATCGGAATGGAAACTCATAGATTAAAGTCAAAGGATGAAAAACAGTATTCCATGCATCACTAACTCAGAAAAAAGCCGGAGTAACTATGCTATTTGCAGACAATGCGAACTTCAAACCTAAAATGATTAAAAGAGATGAAAGTCAATATATACTCATTAGTGAAAAGTTCAAGAGGAAGAACTAACAATTATAAATATAAATATAAATATATATATATATATATATATATATATATGCACCAAATACAGGAGCACTCAACTATGTAAGACAAATACTAATGGACATGAAAAACCAAATACACAAGAACACAATTATAACAGGGGAACTTAATACACCATTGTCACAAAGAGATAGATCAACTAGACAAAAAGTCATCAAAAAAGAATTGAATCATACCTGTGAGCAAATGTATTTAGTAATTGTTTACAGAGTGTTCCACCCATCACATCAAAATACAAATTCTTCTCAGCTTCACATGGGACAGTCTCCAAAACAGACCATATATTATCCCACAAAACATTCTTAAGTAAATGAAAAGGTATTGAAATTATCCCATGTATACTAACTGACCATAGTGAACTAAAATTGAAAATTAACATCATAAGAAGAAATGGCAGGGGGCTGGGGATTTAGCTCAGCAGCATAAGCGCCTGCCTTGTAAGCACATGGTCATGAGTTCAATCCCCAGTACCAATAAAAAAAAAAATAGCCTTTCAAAAAAGAAAGGCAAAACCTGCATAAATATATGGGACTTAAATAACAAGTTTCTGAACAACCAGTGGGTTACAGAAGAAATAAAGCAATACCTACAATTCAATTAAAACTCAGAAACAACATATTGTAATCTGTGGGGTGCAATGAAAGTGGTCTTAAGAGGAAAATATATAGCAATAAATTGTGATATCAAGAAAACAGAACTAGCACAAATAACCTAATGCTTCATCTCAAATTTCTAGAAAAAGAAGAGCAAGTTAAACCCAAAGCTCATAGAAGAGAGGAAATTGTAAAGATTAGAGCAGAAACCACATACAAAGAATTAATGAATCAAAAAGCTGGGTTTTTTGAGAGAATAAACAAAATTGACAAGCCTCTAGCTAACCTTATCAAGAAAAAGAAAGAAAGAAACCCAAATTCACACAATAAGGACTAAAAAGTAGGAAATTACTATAGACCCCATGGAAATTCAAAAGATGATAAATATCTCCTTAAAAATCTCTACTTACATAGAGTGGAAAACACAGAGGAAATGGACAGATTTCTAGAAACATATGAACTACCAAAACTCAACCGAGAAGATATAGCAATTTTGAATAACCTAATATCAGCTATTGAAATTGAAAATATAATTTAAAAACTCACCAACAAAGAAAAGCCAAGGTGCTGATGAATTCATGGCTGAATTCTACAAGAAATTCTGTAGAATTCATGGCAAGAGAAGATCTGATGCCAATATTCCTTAAACTCTTCAATGAAATTGAAAAAAAAGAAATCTTTCCTAAATCATTCTTGGAGGTAAGTATTACTCTGATACCAAAACCAGAGAAACACTCAACCAAAAGGAGAACTATAAGCCAGTCTCACTAATGAACATTGATGCAAAGATTCTCAATAAAATATTGGCAAATAGAATGCAACAAATCATCAAGAAGATTATATATCATGACCAAGTGGGATTCATTCCAGGAATACAGGGATGGTTTAACATACACAAAATCAATAAATGTAATACACTTCATCAACAGAGCCATAAACAAAAACCACAGTCATTTCAATATATGCAGAAAAAGCTTTTGATAAAGTCCAACACATGTTCATGATAAAAAACCCTTCAGAAACTCGGAATATATTGTGTCTACCTCAATCTCATAAAGGCCATCTATGACAAACCAACAGCCAACATTATACTAAATAGATAAAAACTGAAAGCTTTTACTCTAAAATCAGGAACAAGACAAGGATGTTCACTATCACCACTCCTATTCAATATAGTTCTGGAAATACTAGCCAGGGCAATCAGACAAGAGAGAGAAATAAAAGTAGGAAAGGAAGAAGTAAAATTATTGCTACTTGCAGTTGACATGATACTCTATATAAAAGACCCCAAAAATTCCATTAAAAGACTACTAGAGATAATAAACAAATTCAACAGTGTAGCTGGATACAAAGCTATACATCAATAGCATTCCTGTACACAAACAAAAAACTCACTGAGAGAGAAATTAAGGAAATATCACCTTTTACAATAGCATCTAGAAAAATGAAATACTTAGAAATCAACCTAATGAAGAATGTAAAAGACCTGAAAATTATTCTGTGCTAAAAAAAGAAAATTGAAGAGGATATTAGAAAATAGAAGGATATTCCTTACTCTTGGCTAGGAAGAACCAACATTGTGTAGATGGCCATACTCCCAAAACTGTTATACACATTTAATGCAATCCCAATCAAAATACCAATAACATACCTCACAGATCTAGAGAAAACACTCTTAAAATTCATCTGGAAACAGAATAAACCTAGAATAGCAAAGACAATACTGGGTAACAAAGGCAAAGCAAGAGGAATCTCAATTCCTGACTTGAAACTATACTACAAAGCCACAGTGATTAAAAAATCAGCATGGTACTGGCAAAGTAATAGACCTGAGGATCAATGGAACAGATTAGAAGATGCAAGTACAACTACAAAGATACTCAGCCACCTGATATTTGACAAAGGGGCTAAAGATGTTCACTGGAACGATAGCCTTTTTAACAAATGGTGTCAGACAAACTGGCTTTCCACATGCTGAAGACTGAAATTAGACCCATGCATATCACCATGCACAAAACTAAATTCTAAATGGATCAAAGCTCTAAATATTAAAACAGAAACTCTAAAGCTACTGAAAGACAAGGTAGGTAGAAGTCTTGGAGACATAGGGGCAGGCAGAGAATTCATGAACAAAACACAAATTGCACGGGAACACTTCAAAGAATCAGCAACTGGGATCATAAAAAAGTTTCTGCACTTCAAAAGAAATCACCAATAAAGTGAAAAGAAAATCCACAGAATGGGAAAAAATTATAGTTGGCACCCCTCAGACAAAGTACTTACATCGGAGAATTCCGGGAGAACATGGCGGATAGATAACAGCAGATGCAGAGGCTCTTTGAGATACCCAGCTTAGAATTCAGGAATGGTGTGGTGTGAGGAGTCCTAAGCAAGGGGAGATATACCCTGCTGACCCAGGAACGAACTAAGCTGAGAGAAACCAAATGGAAATGCAATACCTGTGCTATAACCAGGACAGATAAAATCTCAGTGCAGAAGCTGGAACCTGTGCCTCTGGAAGCTGTGAATTGAATTTCCTGCTGCCACTGCTGTGTCTGAATCAGCACAGCAGGGAGTAAGACACGCAAAAGCTCTGAGAGTGGGAATCTGTGAACAGAGTTGAGAGCAGGACTGGTGGGGAGCCTGGCATTGACCTGCAGTGAGTGAGAGGAACGGGAACCCTTCCATAGACTAGGAGGTTCCAAAAGAGGACATTCTGGGACCAGGCAGATGAGCCGGAATAGAACACTGCAGTGACTTTGGTCACATATTCCCCTTTCAAGCAGGATTGGTGTGGAGCACTTGGCCTGGGTGATGCCGCTGACTAAGACCCAGTAGGCTAGCCCAAACCAGGTCCCAGTACCTGGTGGTGTACCCTAGCAGTAAAACCTTCAGTAGGTTGACCTGGAGGGGTGGGCCCAGCAGAGGCTGCCCAGGTCTGTGTCTCCCTAGTACACTGCAGTGGGTGGGAACACCTAGCTGGCAGAATCAAACAAACTGTAACCGACAAAGAAAAAAACTGGGCTTCCTATATACGCTTGTAGGAAGGAACAAAAAGTATGGGAAGAAGGAGCAACAAGAAAAAGTCCTCAGGCCCCAATCCTGAGAACACTGATTCAGGAAAGATAAATGCAAAGGAGAATGAGGACAGAAAACATGTAATATAAGACACAGCACCAATAGACATAAAGCGATATCTCTGGAGCCTCATAGACAAGTTCAAAAGTGAAGTACTTAATGAAATAAAGCAAGATATAAGTAGAATACTTAGAGAAAAGCTAAGCACCGCCCAAGAAAAAACAGATGGTGGAATGGAAGAACAGAAAAAAAGGGGAGAATTGTTTGATGGAGAATATAGAGAAAACATAGAATACGTGAAGCAGGTTCAAAGAGATTACCAGGAAACTAAAACCTCTATTGAAAGCTGGCATAACGGCTTGAAACTAAGGATAGATTATCAGAAAAGGGGACAGATTTGTAATGTGGGAGCATGAAATGAAAAACTTCTTAAAAATAACGAAAAAACAAACAGCAATAATACAAAGGCTACAAGATGATAAGAGGATCTATAACTTAAGAATTAAGAACATAAAAGAAGAAGTAGGGACTCAAACAAATGAACTACAAAAGCTATTCACAGAAATAATCCAGGAGAATTTCCCTAATTTAGCAAAAGGTAAAGATATTCAGATGTATGAGGCATACAGGACCCCAATGACCTACAGCCCAAACAGAGCCACACCCAGGCATATAATAATCAAAATTCCAGAAATCCAATATAAGAACAGAATATTAAAAGCCATCAGAGACAACAAACAGGTCACTTACAAGGAAACACCCATCAGAATTACAGCAGACTTCTCAGCACAAACCATCAAATCACAAAGAGCATGGGGAGAAATAATTCAAGCTTTGAAAGATAAAACCTCCAGCCAAGATTGATATATCCTGCACAACTTTCCCTAGAAATTGATGGAAAAACAAGGTGTTTCCAGGATAAAGAGGAACTAGTGGAATTTGCAACCACCAATTCAGCTCTACAGAGAATACCGCAGGATATTCTAAAAAAGAGTAAGAACAAGATTCCAGAAGCAGTGGCAGAGAGGCCGCAATGAATAGAGCAGAAAACAAAATGAAGAAGACAAACTGACAACTAATGACAGAAAAAGAGCTCAACAGAAATGAGGCAGAGAAGGTTGGATGGTGGGAACAGCTATTTTGGAGAAAACAAGACATCATAATAGCTAGTGCTGATTTAGTATCATCTTGTTTTGAAGTCCCATCAAGCTTTTGTTCTTCTGTCTCCATTGATCTTAACAGGTCATTTCTTATTGGATTTTATTATATGTGATAATATAAACAAAAACTTTTATAGACAAGGAGATTATGCAGAAACCATTGTTCATTTTCAGATAGTTGGTTCTAAATACCCTGTAATACTGTCATTCTCTTAAATGGTTTTACATTGTCTTGATATGTTTAGTGCTACAGTATACGAAGTTATACTCAAAGATTTCAAGGAAAGAGACACTATGGTAACTACTTATATGTCGGAAAATCTTGTGGTGAAACACTATTTTGCTTAAATAGTTATGTTTTGACCTGCACTGTTTTGTTGTTATGCCCTCTTTTATCTCAATCTCCTTTTTTTATTACTTACTTTTTCATTTTTATCCTTTTAAGGGGAAAATAAATAAAAAATAGCAAGATATGTTATAGTAACCCACTTTGATTTCCTATTAACTTGATTTGAAACCCTGTATTGCTCTCACCATCTTGTTTTGACTGATTTTCCTCTATTCTGTTTTGCTTGATAATACCAAGTTTGAAAGTATAGGCAACAACTTTGAAGACAGTAAGATTCATTATGATGCCCATTCTGGTTGACTGTTATCTTCTTTTGAAGTCCTGTAATGTTTCCAATGTTTTGGTTTTATTCTTTACTGTTTTGTTCAATTTTATTATAACTGATGATATAGGCAATTCTTTTTAAGATAGGAAGAGGCATTATGATAACCATTGTTGATCACCTTATATTTTGTTTTTACATTATGTTTTATGTCCATCCTTTTGATTTGACTGACTCTGTTCTGTTATGTCACATTTGGTTTTACTCTCTTCAAAAAAAAGTTATAACTGTGGGAGTAATAAAACCCAAAATGTGCAATTGTCATTGTACAAATGAGAGGAAAAGAAAGTGCTCTACAGGATATAACTGCATGTATATTTAAGTGTATAAGATAGATAACCATATTACTGAGTTTTGTTGGATCATTGAACAGAACTGTTTGCAGTCTCACTGTTTGAAAGTCCACTTTATATGCTTTAATTTTGTAACTTGAACAACTATTTCTAAGATGACAATATGTAGTCTTTTAACTAGTGATTTCCTACTGTTTATTTTTTTCTGAAATTCTGTATAAATTGTACCCTTTTCCTGTTTTTTTTTCTCCTTAAATAAAATTTTTTTAAAAAGTAAAAGAAAAACCAAAGTACTTATATCCAGAACATACGAAGAATTGAAAACATCAAGCCCCCAAATTCAAAGACCCTCTCCATAAAATGGGCATCTGAGATGAACACACATTTCTCAGATGAAGATATACAAATGGAAAATAAATATATGAAGAAATGTTCACCATCACTGGTCATTCGAGAAATGCAAGTTAAAATAGAATATTTCATCTCACTCCAGAAAGAATAGCTGCCATCAAGAAAACAACTGATAACTCATGTTGGCGAGGCTTCAGGGAAAAAGGAACACTGCTCCACTGTTGGTGGGAGTGTAGACTAGTGCAGCCACTATGGAAATCAGTATGGAGACTTCTCAGAAGACCAGGACTGAAAGTTCCATTCAATCCAGCTATTCCCCTCCTGGGTATTTTCCCAGGCAAACTGAAAAGGTCATGTCACAGTGATATATGTGCACCCATGTTCATAGCAGCACAATTTGTAATAGCTATATCTTGGAAACAACCAAAATGCCCATCAACTGCAGATTGGATGAAAAAGATGTGGTATTTTTGCACAGTGGAATATTACTCAGCTACAAAGGAATAATCTTGAGGTATTCATAGGTAAATGGAGGCAACTTGAGACTATCTTCCTTAGTGAAATAAATAAGAATTATGTTTATCAATATCACATTGTATCTCTAGTTTAAAAAGTAATAAGAACTGTAGGGGTAATAAAACTCAAAATATGTAACTGCTACTGCAAAAAAGAGTTGAAAAGAAAGTGCTCTGAAGCATATAACTGCATGTATGTTTAAGTGTGTAAGACAGATAACCGTATTACTAAGTTTTTGCTGGATTGCTGAACAGAACTGTTTGCAGTCTCATTGTTTGAATGTCCACTGCGTATGCTTTAATTTTGTAACTTGAACAACTATTTCTAAGATGTAAGTATGTAGTTTATCAAATAGTGATTTTCAGTCTTTTTTAGGAATTCTGTATTATTTGTACCCTTTTTTCTGTTTGCTTCTTTTTACTCTTTAAATAAAATTTTTAAAAAACAATGAAAACAATACAGAACTTCAAAACAAGACAACAGGAACACAACAGGGGCTACAAAATGCATCTTATTATCTTCAAAGTAGCTGGTTATACCATAAGACATAATAAAATCAAATAAAACAATAAAATCAATCAAAAGAAAAGAAAACCAGGGCTTTGAAAAAAACGTAATAGGAAATCAATAATGGCTACTATAACACATTTTGTTATTTTTGAAATACCTGTCCATGTCATCCAATATGAAAATAATCCAAACAAAACAGTAAAACCAAGCTAAACAGAACAATGAAAACAATACAGAATTCAAAACAGGATATAAATTCATAATGGACATGCCTTTCTCATGTAGACATCTCCTCCCCTTTTACCTTCACATCTTGTATTGTGCATTTTGGATCCCATTAACCTCTTTAGTGTTTTTATACTAGGGAGACAACACAATGTTCACCCACATGACTCTGAACCATTTCACCCATGAGCATGATCTCAAGTTGTATCCATGCACCTACAAGAGCCTCAAGATTATCTTTCTTTATAGCTGAGTAGCTTTCCATTGTATAGAAATGTCATTTCTTTCTTATTTATTCTGCAGTTGATGGGCAAGCTACTCCTACTTTTTTTCTGATTCTCTGTCACGTAGAGCATTGTTTTCTCTCCTGTAACTTTTAGTCTATGACTTTGCATTTGAGTTAAAAGTGTTTCTTAAACATCAATAAAGCATACAATTGAATCTTGTCTCCTGATCCACTCTGCCCATGTATCTTTTTATTGGTGCATTGAGGCCCATCTACATAAATTATTATGGCCAACATGCATTGGCTCATGTCTGCCACGCTATTTTCCTGCCTTTGGTTCCCTACTTTTCCCTCTGTTCAGTTGTGTCCCCTGCTTGGTGATCCCTCTCTGCTGCTGTTTCTGGAACTATGGTCTTTTTTATATATCTTTAGAATATCCTTCAGTATTCTTTGTAGAGTTGGCGTAGTGGTTGTGAATTCCTTCAGTTGTTCTCTGTCATGGAAGTATCTTGTTTGTTAATTTTGAAAGATAGTTTTGCAGGGTACATCAATCTGGGTTGGAAGTTGTTTTCTTTCAGGACTTGAAACACTTCACTCTAAGCTCTTCTTGACTTGATGGTTTGTGTTAAAAAGACTGTCGTGATTCTAATGAGTTTTCCTTTATAGGTGACCTGATTCTTTTCATAACAGCTTTTAATATTTTGTTCTTGTGTTGAATTTCTGGAATCTTGATTTTATATGTCTGGGTGTAGATTTATGGTAGGTTATGGTTATCTAAAGTTTTATATGCCTCTCTTATCTGTATATCATTTCCTTTTCCTGGGTTTGGGAAGTTTTCTGCTATTACTTCTGTAAATAGAATTTTAATGTCATATATGTTGACCTCTGCTTTTTCACTGATACCTATCATTCTTAAATTATTTTGCTTTGCATTATCTTGCAGTCGTTGAATTGTTATTTCCTGGTTCCTTATTATTCTTAAAAGAGCTTTCCTTTCACAATCACAAGCTGCAAACCTGTCTTCAATGTTTGATTGTCTACCTTCAGTTTTTTTTTTCCAAGCAGTTTTGCTAGCTTTCAATGGAGTTATTAATTTGCTGGATATCTCTTTGCATCTGTTTCATGCATCCTAAATCTTTCTTATATTGTTCATTCATGTTTTCCCTCATTTCCTTATGTGCCTCTATTTTTAATCTGCCTTCTTTCGAGATACTCAGTAATTCTTTTATTATGTTTTTCATTTCTTTTTTTACTTGAGATAATATTTCTGTTTTAATTTCTTTAAAGCCTCAGGAAGTTGTCTCTTTACTTCTGTTGCCATAACTTCAGAATGTCAAATGTGCAACTCTTCCATGTTTTCATCTCCTGGACTTGCTCTGCTTGGATTGGGGTCCAGGGTCTGCCTTTTGTTTCTTTGTGTTGACATTTTCTTGGGTTCTTCCAAACAAGTAGGTAGTTGGGTCCTAGGTACTTCCCGCACTGACTACAATTTCTCCAAAGCATGACCGTTTGGTTCTCCTGGGTTCTCCTGGCCAGGGCTGGCTACAGGTATTCAACGGTGGCCACTGGATATGCTTGTGCAGGTCAGGCTGCTGTTTTTCACAGCCCATGCTGGCTACCTCTGGGCAGTGTCTCCCAATGGCTGCTGGAATGCAGATGGGGCCAGGATGGCTGCTGCCTTCTACCAAGCTGGTTACCTGTAGGCAGTGTCTTCCAATGGTTGCTGGATATTGTGGCTGGGCAGGGCCAGATGCTGGCTCCCAGCCTGAACTGGTTACCTACAGGTAGTATCTACCAATGGCTGCTGGAGTGTGCACTGGTGCAGGGCTGGCTGCTACCTCCCCTACCAACCTGGTTACTGGCAGGCACGATTTCTGATGACTGCTGGAGTCTGCACCTGAGCAGGGCTGACTGTTGCCTCCCAACCCGAGCTCGTTACCTGTAGATAGTGTCTTCCAATCACATTTTTAGTTTTTTGGTTTGCCTCTGCCACGTTTGTATTAAGGAATTTCAGGTTGCCTTTAGCATATTTGGTTCCACAATTTAGAACTTAATTGTTTCACAAAAGTTATTGCTAATAGCCCCCAATATTCATTTTTCTAATTTAAAAAAAAATGGTTGTTTTCCTTTGGTTGTTCTTCATGGTGCTTCTAACCATGAATATGGTTAAATTACATCATTGAGATCACGGCTTAAGTGAGTCCTAGAGTACTGAAAGGCTCGCCACATTCACATCTCTGCCTCACCTGCCCATCCTACAAAGTCTAAGATTGCTGGCCCCTTCCCATTCAGATACCCTTGTACTGTGACTCAGGCTTTAAGAAATGTTTTTAAGCTATTATTTTTATTTCAAAATTCTCATTCCTATATTTCAATCCTGTTATCTTTAGTAGGATTTCTGCAGCCCCTTGCAGTGCTATAGTTCTATGACTTTGTTTCAGATCCTGGGTGCTATGCTTCATGTCTACCTTATTCTGTTGTATAATATATTCATTCCAAGACCACTGTGAATAAAGGAAGCATTGTGTCCAACCACTGTACCTTGTACCTACATCCTCAAGATCACTTGGACCCAGCTTAATTATATCAAGTTCCCTCTCATCCAGAAAGGGGAAAAAAAGGAATTTGTTTCAAAATGGATCTCAGTGCTAGATAAAAACACCAAAAGTTTTGAGGAAAATCCAGTTGACATGGCACATTTAGGTGACTGCTTCAGTAACTCTATATACCACATTAAAGTGAGATATATCTTAAAATGTAAAAATAAATCATCATGTTCCCTAGAATATTACATTTTAGAGATTGTAATTTTTAGATACAGGATAATCAATAACAATGTAGTGATTATTATTATTCTATAATGAATCTGAAATAATTTTTCAACATAATTTTGGCTTAGCAAAATAAAGCCAGTTTTGTTCTTTTCATGTTCTAATGCTATAAATTCCAAGAAATGAGAACTATGGCAATCAAAACCTTTATCATAGTGCTTTCACAAGTGTTGTGCCTTTAACTGAAGTCTCTAAGGCACAGCACACAAAGATAAGAATTTGTTTACTAGCTGTTTCTATTATCTTTTTGTACCTTTGGTGAAAGATCATTTCAGAAATGCAGACATATCTGCAGATGGAATTTCAATAATATTTCTAGATAAATGTAGATCTCATTCAAGAAAAAAAGGTTTTAGAGTATTTTAAATTTTTCCATGTCTCTCTTATGTCATGAAATAATTTTGTAGACAGAAAATATTAAGAAGGTATGAAAAGCGTGGTGAGCAATTTAAAAATGATACATTCACTACTGGAAAATTTTAATCTTATTTCTCAAACGTGACTGGTGCCTAGACTTCTGTTAAAATTCCAACATTGTGGATTTGCTAAATCATTCTTCCTCAGAAACATGTGCAGGCTTTGTAGTAAGCTATCTCCAAAGTATGTTAGACTTGACTTCTTCAAATAGCAAAACCTTCTTTAAGGATTTTTGACAGATGCATAAGGTAGTTACAAAAGAGATCTGAGACTGAGCAAGCATTTCTGCTTCTCTGGTCTGTGTTGTAGGAATTAAGTCTACATTGTCAGTTACCCATGAGAGCAGATCAGTCAATATACACCACAGCATCCATAGAGATTTTTCTAGTATGCAAAAATCACTTAGAAAAAGTTGGTCAGTGACTCAGTGACTAATTTTGAGAAAGACCGTCATGAAATATCTACTCAGAAGATCATGCAATCAAAGGGACATTAGTCCATTATTAGGAAATGGAGACACGATGAAACAAATGCAATTGGCACTGTGATCTGTATTCATGCAGCCTGAGAACAGCATAACTTCATTCACATAATCATTCAGTCAGTCTTAATGATATAGTAAACAGATACATCTGGAAGGAATCACTAGAAAAAATACAAAGTACAACACATCTCTGTGAAAACAATAAAGTTTTTGTAATACATACTTCTCCCCCAGGGAAGCCTGAGTGTCCAGGTAATGGGTCCATATTAGGTCACAGCAGAAAGACTAAAGCCAGGTTGGGTGACAGACAAGGGAGCTGGTGTAGAAGATATCATAATGAGATATTTTGTTCAGCTCTGTGTAGAAAGGGAAAATATAGTGTGGATAGGAGCCAAATGCCACTCCTGGAGAAAATCCAGAAAGTTAGAGAACACTGAGGAGCTGGGAGAACAGAACCAAGAAGTGCCACTCAGTGAAATATGTGAGACCTAAAAGATAGACATCAGGTCACTGTTGTAAAAGAAGTTAATAGACATTCAAAAACTAGGTTCGACCACAAGTTCTTTGTTCATAGTTCCTAAAGTTAGCTGTGGTTCTCTTCTTATGTTGCTGACTACTCATTTTCAATTTCATTTTTCTGTAGTTTTCTAAAATGCTCATGATTTATGGAGATCCAATATAGCATATTCCTACTGTATACCTTAAATTCACTTTTGAGAGTCATACTTTACTGATAATTCTCCAATTTTATTGCATAAATCCCACTGTAGTTTTTATATCCAAATACTTATAATCTGATGCTACACAGATACCTCAAACCAATATGTATATCTGATATCATCACACAATCTTCACCTTCTCAAGCCATGGATCTTGGTGATCAGGGTCAATACAACACGTGGCTCAACTAATCATGCAATAGAAGTTAAAGAATAAATTAACCTACCATAACTATAAATATAAATACAAATATAAATATAAATATAGGGACTAAGTATAAAACAGAACAACATGCTGAAAGCTGGAAACAAAATGGTAATAGGATAATAGCAAAATGGTAATACGATAATAGCTAACCTAACAAAGTGGTTCCTGTGTGTCAGACATCTTTATTAGTCCTCCACATGAGTTAACTCTTTACGCTTACTAACTTAAACAAGTAAGCATTGTGCTAATTTGTGTCCCACACATGTTCACAAATGGGAGTATAACTAATTTTTTTACTTTATTCACCAAGTTCCCATAAAGAGGGCATTATTCTCACTTTCTTTTTAAGAATATGGGAGAAATAAAATTGACAACATTTATGAGTATACCATAATACAACTTTCATATTAACTGACTTACAAGAATGTAAATATCAGATTAACAATAAGGAATAAAAGTCTAGGGCACATAATTAGTAAGTAACCAGATTGAGAGTTGAACTCTGATATCGGCAAATTCAGCATTCTTTCTATTATTAGTAGAAAATGATTCTCTTTATCATGTTCTGCTTATTAAATGCAGAACACACACAACAATCTTCAAAAACATTCCCTCAAAACACAATTTTAATCACAAACTTTGGGGGATTAAAATATATTTATCTTAAGTATTGAATGAAAAAAATTATGATGTGTAACCCATTATCCATGATAATCCTCTTGCCCGAAACTCATAAAGCCCCTTGATTATAGTCACTTAATAACTGTGTAGCCTTTGGTACACTCTCCATTTCCTTAACTGTAAAATAGGAATAATAAGAAATATACCTAATAGCATAGGGCCTATGTAAATCAATAGATTTAGAAAATTTAAAAGGCTGTTATATCAATGAAAATTAATTTTCAATGCTATTATGACCACTGCAATACAGACTTTCTTAATTTAACAATTTTAAAGTGTCAGGACTTTCAACTGAGGCATGCTGTTTGGACTTAGGACCTGTTACTCAGAATTACAACCAATCTTTTTTGTACAGTTCTACACATCTTATTTATAGAGCTGCAATAGCTTTTTTGTACAGTATACCTTATTTATATAGTACTATAATATTTGCTGAATGTACTGTACAGTACATATTCTATATTTTTATGTTCTGTTATATATCACAGTACTGCACATATGAGTTATGCAAACAAAAATAAAATTATTAAGTTGGAGTTTCCTTTGGCCATTTTTTGGTCTGAGTATTGTAATGTAGGATTCCTAATTTAGTCACTGATTCACTTAATGACCTAGTTGCAGGACCTTAACTTGGTTGTTAAACAAGGAATGTCTGTAATTCATGTCAAATTACTAATTCTCAAACATTGTAAGGAAATCTAACATCATTTGATAACTGTATTGTTATACAGAAAAAAAGTATTTATAAATAAGAATTTCAATACATTAAATAGCATTCTGTCTTAAAATAAGCTTCATTGGTGGATGGTTCTCTACAGTAAACAGTTTTTAAAAAGAAAAGGAAAAATGAAGAAACTAGGATATTCACTAATGTTTCTGCAGTTTAATTATATAGTTATGTCTATGTGTTTGTATAATTTACTTAATACATGAAAAGCAACTTAGGTGCTAAGATATCTAAATCATTCCTGAATTGCCTTAGTGATCTAAAATGGTTAATGCTGCTTATATTTACAGGAAGCTCACTCTAAGGAGTGGCTTGGATACCTACACATGCTCATGATTTATTTTTATCTTTGGAACACCTTCATTAAATGTCATGTTTCTTTCCAGGATGGTAACAGGGTCCTGCTAATCTACAATCTGCCATTTTTCTCAGCCTTCCCTTGGCCACAGATTTTATGCTTTCATCCACTGTCTGACTAGAAACTAGAAACCTGGGTGGAGATGAGCATTATCCCAAATTGCTTACATTTGTTTTTGTGCCTTCTCTGCCATTTCCACACCAGCACTTTTTTCCTACCAAGAATCTGGTGACTCGAATTCTTTTGTAAAGTTCCTTTTTTGTGGCTTTAAGAAGCATCTCAATTAAGCTCATTCTGCCAAAAGTTTCACAAAGTTGTAAAGCAATTAGCAATAATTTTTTAATGTTTTTACTTCTAATAGTATGTTTGGGAAGAACAGTAAATATACTTGTTTTAGGAGATCACTGCTAATTCACAGGCATCTAGAAATTATATGCCTCACAGTTAGATATCAAATCTTGTAATTATCTGGCTGCACATTATACTCATGAATTTCAAGCATGAATGGGCAAAGCCTACATTAGAAATTATGGGCCCACTGTTTAGGGAAAAAAAATGCTAACACCAAAAAAGAAGCCAGCATTTGGTAAGCTCTCAAAAGCACAGCTCTGCAACTGTTTCAGCCTGATTAACCATTCACACCTTTGCATTTGTTTTAGAAAACTAAATCGTCTGCAATTTTTTCTTGACAAAAAAAAGTTAAAAAAAATTTTTTTTAAAGTAAACTGGACACTGGAATCTGGTTTTCCTGCAACTATACACAATGAGATCTGACAACTAATGTCTTTTAAAGGAAAGGAAAAGTGAAGAGAAGGAGGAAGAAAGAAAAGGAGGAGACATGGATTTTAAGGTTATTACTGATTTTGCAGCTGAAGAGAAAGACTTAACATTTTGAGGCTCTACAAGTACCTGCCTTCCACTTATCATGAGTGCAATATTTGGTGATTACTGATACCACTCATACATTCCACTGCTAAAATATTATTCCTGGCTCTGTATAATTCCTTTCCAGGCCCTCTCCATTAATTACTGCTTGTTTACATCGTCCTAAGTAGCATAGTTTTTCCTATATGTCGCTCATCCCACCTGCACCAGCCATCATACAAGCATCACTTCAGCCTCACAAAGCCATCAGCATCTTGCACTGGGCTACTCTTCCTCCTCCTCACTCTCTTCTCCACTTGCACATTAGCTACAATCTGTCAGCCAGCTGTACCACAGCAAGGATGCCAAAAGCAGGGCAGGCACCCACTGCTGTGGACATCATGGTCAGTAATCACTTGCCTGTTTTGTTGCATTCCTATTGTGGAGAATCTGTGCAATTGATTTTTTCAGGGCTTGCTAATGTCTTTAAGCTCCCAAATACAATTTAATTTTTATAATAATATTTCTAAAGTTTATTATTTTTCATCTTACTAAAACAATGTATACCCAGTATACGAAGCCCAACAATATATGATTAATTTTTAGATACCATGGCAACCAAAGATTAAATTTGAATTTGAATTTGAATAAAGGAACTCTGCCTCCCTTAAAATTCTTCTCTTAGCTGGAACGCATACTAATACAATTTTATGTGGAATCTTGTCAAGCGCATTCAAGAAATGTCAAACTATATTTTTAGCCCCGCAGTTTGCTTAATCCCATAAGACTTTATCTTGCCTTTATGTTGACAAATGAACAGCACTAAAATATCAGAGATCTGAGCTTCTGTCAAGATTCACTTCACATCAAAACTTGTTCATGCACAGCTGTTTTCTCAAAAGTTCTGAATTAAAATCTACACTTGCTTTACCTTTACAATTCCCCTGGGTTTGCTTTGAAGTTCTGTGTTGTCACCTCTTAATTGACTCAAAACTTTAATTTTATAGACAAATCAATGAAGTGTTGTGCAAATATTAAGCAACAGGAAAACCAGATGAGAAGCTTCTGATTCATTGCCACTGACCAGGAAGACAATCTTGGTTGATCTGCTACATGAACTTGCTTCCTAAATGGCATATCTGGCCCAAATTCCCTTCTCTTCATGTTTCGCTACACCTAGTCCATTTTGGAGAATATAAAATTATTATCTTAATACAATTTTTTAATTGGACTCTACTAAATAAGCAGGCATAAAACCATATATAAAGTTAAATACATTTCTTATTTTTGGCTTAAATTCAGGATTTATTTAGAACTCAAGAGTCCATCCAGAAGAAAAATTAAATTTAGGGTAGTTAAAAGTTCAAATTATCTACTTTATATCAGGACTATATTTTTAAATTCTGCATTTTTCAAAACATTTTAGTCTCTTAATTTAGTGAGACTATGATTTGTCCACTGCAGACTCCTTACCTTTTGAAAAGTATACCTGAAATAAAAATATTCCTTAGAGAGCATAAACTTTTCATTGTACATTTTGATCACCATGTATAATTCATATAATTCAAGTCTTAATTCCTATAGGCAGAGAAAATTCTGGCAAATGACATAACACTAACATCAGGTATATTTATAATTTGGATGACCTACTTAATGCTGACCTCATTTGAAACAACAACAAAAAAAAAGCCTGCTATAAGAAATAGCAATTATACAATCCTGGTAATCTTGGTATCAGTTCACATTTGGCTGAACTATAGGAATGACAGTATGGTGAAAATAAAAAGATGTCAAATTTAGTTAAAAGCCTTCATTCAGAAAATTGTAAATTGTTTTAATATATGAGACATTGTAATTTTGCAAATTAAGTTATACTGCCACTATTAATAATCATAATTCCACATGCCTTATCTTTCATCTCACAGCAATTCACAGGTATGTTCTCTAAGTATAAGCACTAAAAGTAAGACACCTTTGTGCGAATGGCAACAATACTCACTAGTGTTTATTGAAAGGTAAAGAATCAAACTCAAGCATATGGAGAACAGGACAAGCAGGCCATTTGCTGGTGGGAGGGTAGACTGGAAAAAAGTTCACAGGGCTGACACTGCATCATTACAATAGGTAAAATTACAAAATAACTGTGTTCTGTTTTAGGAGTTCTGTTTTAGGAGTAGAGGTAGAGGTGCTTGTTGTGATAAGGATAAAGAGGAAATATCTTGAATAATTTTACCCAAAGCTGAGTGTTTCATGGAGGCTGGTATATTTTTTATGGAAACCCACAATATGCTGTGTACACCGCTCCCCTCAAGTTACAGACCTAGCACGATAGGGTAGGTAACATTTAATAAGCTGTATACTGCTTTGTGGCAATGCATCCTTCCTTGGGCTTCTACTACCCAAAAGGAAAACTATTCCTCTTATTATCCATCATTCCTATCATGCTACTTCTCTGAGATAAGCTGTTTAATCTCCAAGCCCTAAAAGATTCCTTTGCTTGGCTTCTCTCAGTTTTGATAGCTGATAGTGATGACTCCATAATACCTGACGGTTTGACAGAAATATGTCAAAATGTTCCCATGTCAAACTTCCTTGAATTACCTTAAAGAAATAGTCCCTAATCTTATCTATATTTTAGAATCTCTAGGAATCTTTTAGATGCCTAACAAAGAGACCACAGACAGACAAGCTAAATCACTCTCTGGGATGGGGACACAGGCATCTAGTCTTTGACACTTTGAAATGATTTCAAGGTGCAGACATTTGAGAACCACTGACTTAAACAATTCACATTAAAACTGATTGTTTCACTATGCTTTTATATATATATATATATATATATATATATATACTGCATAACAGCTTATATACACTGATATCTTAATATTTGTATTCGTTTAAGATTTGCACTACACATATTCATTAAGAACCCATCTGTACACCATTTTCTGATGATACAGCTTGAGCTTGATGTCTCTCTGCACCCATGCTGGTAACAGCTGATCTGACCATAATAACAAGCATGTCATTAACACTGCAGTGTTATTATGAAAATGTTTTTGCCCACTTGAGCCTTAAATGTTTGGGTGTAGTAAGTGCTTAAGTGGTACAAGAATTCTGTTGTTTCCATCAACTATCATTAGAATGCAGGGAGTTCTTGTCTTTCTGTCTGCCAAAGGAAGGAAAGTTAAGCTCTTACTGGATGGGTCAGATTATGAAAGGAACTGTTTGCCTGAAGACTTTTCTACTAGTACATTAAAAATAAGGGGATCAGTTATCTTTGTGACTTTCTCCATCTGTCATCTGAGATTGATCATGTCTGCCATTCTGAGCTACAGCCATCTCCAGACTGTGAGGCCTCAGCCCAAAAGCCTGATTGGCAAACTACCAGCAAGCCTTACAAAGCTTCATAGAAGTGAAGGTGACAGACATCTGCAGACAGGGATCCGACCTCTGGTGCTAACAGGAAAGCTGGAGCTGGGGCTGCAGAGGCAATGAATTTATACAGTAGAGAAGAGGATTTGGTTGTGGATGTGGTCAACCACCTTACTGAAGTTGGAGGGCATTATTTTTGGTTGAAGAACTAGCAGCCAGAAAATAAATAAGTAAATATCACTGAACAAGAGTCTTTATCAGGTTGGCTGATGAGCAGAATTTGTGCTAAAGTTCTATTATATATATATAATAGTATTTTATATTAAATAGATCTTTAGCACTTCTTTGCATGGGCTATACTCTCTGGTCCTACACAGTTGCCCCTCACCCCATAAGACCTTTTATCTTATACCTACTATTTCACACTTCTATTAGATCCTCCTGGCCTTGAGGACATTTGAATTTGCAACTCCAGCATCATTTAATGCAACTTTAACACATAATGCTGCAGTCATTCATTAAAATTTCATCACAGAATGATGATTTTATATCCAAAAGAAGTTTGGTAACATGTGACTAGATAAAAAAGTTACAGGATAAAAACTTCTATCACTATGAGCATTTGCCAAAGTGAAGGGCTGGGCTGACTGCAACCTGTTTGTCATATTTAATACATTACAACATTTACTCTCTCATTCATTTATTATTACTCTGTAAGTTAATAGTATACATTGGCTACATAAATTAATAAGTAAATGAATGAGACCTTCAGCAAGATTTGAAATACCAACGGTCTACAATTTGAGAGCATCAAAATTTGGTGAAATATTTCTACATTACGAATAGAGACAATTTATTTTATAAGATTTTCTTTATAAAAACACTTTATGGGGAAAAGGGAGTTGGAATGGAGGCAAAGATTGTATCTTAAGAAATACTGGAGCTAAAATAATAACAAAAATAAATTTGGATGATTTTCCATTTAGTAGAATACACTCTGACCCTCACAAATCTCTAGAAATCAAAGAAAGTGTTTTCTCAAAAATAATTTATAGTATATGGAGAGTAATTTGGAGATGTTAATAATTTCAGAAATACAGCAATGGTTCAACAACAGAGACTCACAGAGCTAAAGAAAGCAAAGTATACAAATAGATACCAGTAAGTTTTTTTTTTTTTCTGGTTTTCAAAAAAAGTTTTTTTTTCTGGTTTTCATATAATCTAAACAAAGGGTTATTTTTAGATAGCTATCATCTAGTTGTGCAGAAAAATGGTTCATTTTGTTACTTTTTAAAAGTAAAATAAAATACGTTTTTAATCTGTACTTAGATTTGCCAAAAAAAAAAAAAAAAACAAACTTCCATCGAATATATCATCCCTAGTTGAGTCTAAAAATGCCAAACAGAAGTTAGGATAATTATAACGTAAATCCAAGAAAAATACTCAAACCTTGAAAATCACTAGCTTTCCTATTTCACCAGTAGCTACAGGTTCACAGAATATTTTATGATGCATTTTGAATCCTGCTAAAGAAACATTTGTCTTCTCAGTGAAGCAGCCTGGGAAGTAACCTCCCCGGTTACTTGCTCCATCTGCATCACTTCCCTTATTTAGGCTTTACTTCTCATCTCTCCTCTGGTTAGCAGTCATAGAAAGAACAATTTAGAATTATTAAATAGGTACATGTAGGTGTTCTAACTTTCTTTTTCTTTGCCTTGGTCTACATCATTAAAAGATTATTGATGTAAACTTTATCTTTTCTTTTAATTGAAATCTTTGGGAAAGACAAAGGTATTTCTTTGGCCTTTACTTGACTAGTAAGTTATAACAGTGTGCTTAATTGACTCTTGTCATTATAGGATATTATATCCAAAACGTGACTTGAGTTGTTTCACTAAGCAACTTGACAGACTAGTAAAAGAGAGAAAAATCAGGCCTAGGTCTGTTAGAAACTTTTAACATGTATCACCAGCCAGGGCTAAAGAAGATCTGATATTATGTCACAATGATATACGCGCACCCATGTTTATAGCAGCACAATTTGTAATAGCCAGATCTTGGAAACAACATAAATGCCCATCAACTGAGGAATGGATAAAAAAGTTGTGGTATTTTTATACAATGGAGTATTACTCAGCTATAAAGAATGATCACATTGAGATATTTATAAATAAATGGATGCAACTTGAGGCTATACTCATAAGCAAAATAAATCAAACTCACATGTATAAATACCATATTGTCTCTAGTGTAAGAAAAGAGTACATGAGATACAAAATCCTGAATAAATACAGTGAAATGGTAAGAATCTGCTCAAAAGGAAAAAAAAATAGTATCTCAGCGAAAAGGAGAAAAAAGAAAAGGAAGGGAAAAGGAAAAACGTATCTAAAATTATATAATCACATTTAAGATAGTTAAGATAACTGTGCTACAAATTCTGTAAGTTCTTGGAACAAAACAGCTAACATCCATAGGATTGGAACAATTTTGCATGCTAGTGTCTGGTGATCTGAGGAACTCTTGAAGAACATTATGTAAAATAACAACCCTAGTTATGCTCCTGTCATCTTGCTTTGAAGGCCTATATTGTCATTGTTTTGGGCTCTTTGCTATTGTTATTTATTTGGCTTTTTTGTTTTGTGTTTTTCTAATAATTTGTTTTGTTTTGTTTTGGTTTGTTTTTCCCTCTAATACAGTAAATATTGATATACAGGTAGAGGCTCATACATGAACAAAACTTCCCCTAAACAATATATGAGAATTCATTATATTATTTGTGATGAAATGAACAAGCTACTTTGAAGCAAAAGACATATTATGGTATCCATTGCAGATACCATATGGCCATGCTGTGAAATCCAGTAATGGTATTATTCTTTGTTCAGAGTGGTTTTAGCCTGTTTCATATTGTTTAATTTCAACATACGTGAAGATATGGACAGCTAATTTGAATGAGAACAAGAGACATTATGGCAACCATTGTTGATTTTCCTATTGTCTGGTTTTGAAGGCCTATAATGCCTTCATCATTCTGTTCTGATCAGTTTAGTACTATTTGGCTTTGTATGAATTCATTGTGTGTGAAAATGTGGAAAACTATTTGGAAGAAAACAAAAGACATTACAATAGCCATGGTAGGTATCTTGCTTTGTCAATTACATTGTTTTCTTCTGATCTACTTTGTTCTGTTTTGTTATGTTTAGTTTTATTCCCTTAAAATAAAAAAAAAAGTTCTGTATTTCCTAACCAGTCTTCAAATATATAAGCACAGAGAAGTATTATGTCAAATATGGCTTTAGGAAACCCATAGTTAGGGCTGGGCCTGTAGCTCGGTAGAAAAGTGCTTAACTAGCATGTCTGAGACCTTGGGTTCCATCCTCAGCGCAACATAAAAAAAAAAGATAGAGGAAATTTTTCCTCAACTACTTACTAACAAAATAGTCCCATTGTTACTCAAATACTGCAATCACTTGAAACATGGAGTAATAGCTTTTATGAAGCAAAAACAAAACGTAAGTACAAGATTCTCCAGAATTATATATTCCCCTGATTTTTGGAGAACAATTAACTACAAATGCTGCATACACCATGAATATAAAAAAATTTTTTAGTACTCTCAAAAATCCTTGAGGGCAGACAACCGCTAAAGGACAGCAATTTCACACACAAAAAAACATCTAGCACTTAAATGACCAAAAATTGCAGTATCTATATTAAATGAAAGTACAATGTAAAACTTGTTCTTTTACCTTTATTTTTGTTATATATCTGACTATTTATATATGTATATATATAGTCAATCATATAACAAAACAAGTACTGATTACTAATATTAGCTAAGACTATAACTTTGAATAAAAACCTATGTGGTTTTATTTTTGTAGTACTTTCAGAACCTTTTATTTAGAACCTATTGTGGGCCAAGCACTATTCTAAATAAGCATTCTAAATAAGTATCTGTGTATGCATGTACACATATGTGTGTTTGAATGTATATATGAATGTATAAATAAGATTTTATAACAGTATTATTTTGAATGTAAGATATATTAATATATTCAAATAAACACTATTCTAAATGTGTATACATACGTATATATATTTACATTTAAGCATGCACATATATTCATATATAAGCATTATTTTGAGTATAAGATATAATTATGTTAATATGAATATCACATATATTTGCATATAAACAGTATTCTAGATACAATATACTAAGAATAGTTCTTGCCCTGGAGGATGTGTCGTGTAACAGGTAAAATATTATAATGGGAATAATGTAAGTTACTCTAAAAGAACTACAAAAGAAGCATACAGTTTCTTTTTAAAAATTCTGACTGAATATTAAGAATCAGCCATCATGTCATTATATCATTGGATTACTTTTTTTTTTTAACCAGGGATTAAACTCACAACCTCAAGCTTACCAGGCAGGTGCTTATTCCACTGAGCTAAATCCCTGGCCCCTCACTGATTTTCAAGAAAAAAAATCAATGCCTCCTGGCATTTATGCATACTTCCTAAGGTGACTGATGGATAAATGGTCATCAATAGGCATGAAACATTATGTTAGAAAAATTGTAAAGAATGTGTGGACCAAGGGGAACCTGCCTAGAGCAAGTATAAACCAAGTAATAGAAAGAAAGTGAAACAGAATTGAAAGAGAATGAATTGAAAATGAACATCCCTGCCTCCAATGGGAATGTCCTTCTGTAAGAAATGTCCCCAGTGCTTTTCATACTTCAGCATAACTTAATTCAACACCTTTCCCTAAGTGCCTTTCACATTCTTGGTGTAACATATTCCATAAATTTTTAATAAATGAATATAAATTACATACAATATACCTCTTACCTACCATAGAATATTTTGATATTTTTGAGCTAATGAATTTAGGAGACTGATAACAAAAGCCAGAACTTGTACTACAAATCTTAAATATCTGTACATTATATTTTAATCCTTTTTATTTAAAAGATTACTTTCATCATATTCTATTTACATTTTTTAAAATTGTAGAGTCCTGAAAATTAGAAGATCTGATCTCTGTTTGCGATGCTATCTGAACACAGAAGAGTAGACCCTCCTGTCTTATTAATTTTTTAGTGAGAACTTATTATTTCAAAGGTACATGAACACAAAGCTAAAATATTTATAGACATTAAAATATTTATACATGCCAAAGCAAAATGACCACATTTAATTCCCTCTGTATTTCCTAATGAATAAAAAGAAACTATAAAAAATAATTTCTTCTACTTTTTCCATCAATCAAATGATGAAAAACTGGCAGTGTGTGTTGATAATTGCAGGTGCTTCCATCCTTGGGTTTTGTATGTGTGAAAATGTGGGTGCCTGTCCAGATCCCTTAGCCTCTGGTGCACACCATTCTTCATAGCACATGCACAGTGGGCAAGGTCAGGGGCAGATTCTGCCTGACTCTAAGTGACTATATTTTTACTTGTCTTCTTTCTCCTCTCTTTCCTTTTAATTTCCTTCAAGATTTCCCTGAAACACTTCCTTTGTACACTGTCTGTCCCCAAATAGGAAGGGTTGGGGAGAGAAAAAGGAAGAGAAGAAAGGAGGACGGAAACTACCTAATGTTCAATCCAATTTCAGTTTTCACTCTGTAAAGTACAAATGCAACATATATATTTTCTAAGAATTGGTTAACTAATCAGGAATGAAGCTGAAGTTATGAAATAGTTCCAGTGAACAGGCAGATAAAGCAAAAGTGAAAAACCCAGCATGTTCCGCTCTGGGGTCCATCTCCAGTGGTCTGTTCCCTTCCGTTTTCAAATTCATTTATTCATTGAGTTTTCTGTGTTCCTCTAATCTATGTTTCACAGTTCAAATTCATTTCTATTATAAAAAAGGTATTACTGTCACTTTATTTCTGTCACTAAATCAAGTTGAATTATGCTTTTTGTTATTTTAAATATCAGTGGAACAGAAATAATTAGAAAACAGGCACTGATTATAATATAAATTGTCAAGCTCAATTGCAGATAGAACAATAAGCTAGATCTGCTGTTGGTTGTCTTCCAGGTTATTGTTCATTGATAAATTTAGCATATGAGGAAAGTCTAATATATAATGACATGTATATACTAGAAATGCTTAAAACTACATCTAATTTTATTAAATGAAAATAGCACAGACATTTCTTCCCTCTTTTTTTCCTTCCTTCCTTCTGTCCTCTCTTCCATCCTATTTCCTTCTTTGCTTGCTTTCTTAGTAATTGTGTAACAATCACAGAATGACAATAAAATAAATATATTTTATATTTGTACATATATAATTATATATTCTATTTCATATTTTTTGTATTTGTTGAAAGGAATATTTTACTTTCAAACACTACAGAAGTATTTCCTCCCTCTGTTCTAGACTGGGAACATGAATAAGTCTTAAACATATGTGATTCTTTCTTTAAGTCCTTCTAACTTTCCAATGAAGTTTAACCATTTCCCTGTCTTAAGTAGTAGTCACATGCCAGCTCTGTTTCCGAGTTGGGATCACGCCCATGTGCCAACAACATAAATGACAATCAAGGCATATTCTGGAAGGATTTGCAAGGTTCACTCCACCAACTTTGTTTTATACTCTCATCCTTTACGCTCAAGGATTATATCACCAGTGTGGAAGAATTGCATTGATAATCTATTGTCACCATCCAAGGTTGTTCACAAGCATGTGTCTTCACGGTTATATAAACAAATGTGATTGGAGCAAATACATACCCTGTTGAAACAGGTAGACTGAGGAAAGGTGGTAAACAGAGCTGATGGCTCTGTACCTAGTACAATATGGTTCTCTTCCCTCCACCTTCCCAATACTTAGAATATCCACGGGGCAGCAATAAGTCACAAAACTGAACTAGAAAAATTAAACAGCACTTACATGCTATTATTATCTATCTCTTTTTAGGCCTCAGTAAATGCTTGTTGAGCACCTATTTTTTTCGGGTTCCATGATGGGTGCTAGGAATACAAAGGTGAACATGACAGACACTGCAGCTCTTTTCAAGAAGCTCCTATTCAAGGAGGAGAGAAGTGTTCAGCTTTTCTCTTAAATAATGTAGTCTTTTAAAATAAAAACAACAGCAACATAAATATTAATTATAAACTCTAAATAAATAGAAAATATGCAACAAAATAAAAGGCAAAAATGGTCATTCTAATATTTTGATAATGTAGTATTTATACAGAAAAAAACAATTAAAACAGATTTTTTCTAAAATCTTATTTTTCTGCAATCTCAACAAAAATTATCAAGCAAATTTAAAATTTTTATTTCTTATTACAATTAAACTACAAAGGTTTTATTTTATTAACCCAAAGGTATCTCCACATGTGGGCACTGAATAATGTTGTCTTGCTCTGATGAAACTACATGCTTCAAGAAAGACAACCTGTTAAAATCAAATACAATTTTATAATCAGATGCCATAACAAGCCCTGGAAATAAAGGTAAAGCTAATTTAAACAACTAAATCTTTTTCTATATCTATGACAGCATTTTATGATAAAATCTTTTGCTAGTAGGGGCACATACATATGAACCACAGATACTATCTGTGAAAGCTAAGCAATGTCTGTGACTACTGGAAGTTGATATACATGGCATATGTTTTTTAGAATAAAGGCTGCTTTATGACTACAGTATTCGGCATCAGAATCATGTTCTTAGACCATGATTCTACTTCATCTTATTTGTTTCCACTAAGAAATTCAAATTCTGTTACTGTAATAAGGCATGCTACTTACTGCTGTAAGAAAAAAGCAACTCGAACAGCATGTAGCAGGTGGAAAGGGGATGATTAGCTATGCGTCAGTGTGAACTGCTTTTTCCCTCTGTTACTAAGTGAGGAGCAGAGGAAATAGCCATCACAACGGCTAGAGCAATGGTGTGAACCATTTAAAGAAGAATGCCTGAACTGCAGCCCAAAGATCACTTACTTATTGAAAAGTGCCAGTCCTACAGTTTATCCTAAATACTGAGGTTTTAGTTTAGAAAAACAACTCATACATTAGCACCTTTTGTTTGGTTTAAAAGAAAAATAAATAACATTCCTGCCATAAGTTTGCCGCAGCTGATCTAGAGAATCCCTACCACCGGAGACCTTGGCAGAGGCTGAAGAGGTGATGGCAAGAAAGCAGCCGTGCTATTGGACCGACCAGGCCTCTTCCACCCCTTCCTTGGTGCACATCCCATTGGTACACACATGGACATGATGTTGCACAAGGCAGCCAGCACTGCTGCTTTGTGCATATCTTCATGCCAGAACTCCTGTCAACAGCAATGGCTAGGCAGAGTGTAGGACTACAACACCCAACGCTTTATATATTTCTTTCATCTTAATTCTTGAAACCTATTTAACAAAGAATAGTGACCTTAAGCTGGCATTTTATGCCTATGTCCTCTGCAAAGGGCTTGCTGCAAAGCCAAGATACATCAGATTTGCTCAGGAAATCGTACCTACTAGAGCTTGATGCTCAGTAGTGTGAGGGCCAAAGATATTTCTCCAGTTGGTTGTGATCAGTCTTATCTTTGGATCACATAAATCCTTGTATTCTTTTAGAATATGCAAAAATTCTGAATTATTCCAAAAAAATAAAAATTTGCTACTTTGGAATTTCATTAAAGCTCTCACTCTGATTGCTAATGTAGTCACCTGCTTTTCATGACACTCAGGCCCATCATTGTTATTCATTTCATGGTGAGAGTTCTATACATAGATGAAGGTCAAAGCTACCTGAGACTTTCTCTCATGAGGAAAACTCATATTTTTTAAAATGTTATCAATGTACACATATGTAGACCTATAAATATTTATATGGAAATGACTGCCCAGTGACTGAATAAAGTGGGAATAGAAATGTTGTGCTCTGGGAATTCTCCCTGTGTGACTACACTTGCAAAATAGGAGAGCTCACACTTCCCTTTGATATTTCCATACCTGAATCTGATGGGGAAAGGTCAATATTTCATATAGCACAAGCAGAAAGAGACTTTGGATCCTGCCCCCGTTTGCAGAAAGGAAAAGATATGAGGCCTGTGGGACTTAAGATCACATTGAGAGGTTAAACTTAGAACATAATTTTCATAATTCTCAACCCAGTTCTAGTTTTGTAGTAAAGCAGTCCTCTTAAATAGGACATTTTATCAGGCTAGTTCACAGAAATGGATGATATTAAAATAATTTATCTAGGAGAAACTATCAAGTTTTTTTCCCCAACCTTGAAGAGAGACCAAATTCACAGGGTCAGCTGTGAAATTCTTTATATTCCCCTTAATCGCATGAGAAAGCAGACAAGTACATTTAGGTGATTTAACCAGAAAAGATTAAAATTCTGTGGTCAAAGCTACATGATGAGTCAGGTGAAGCAGAAAGATAGTAAACTGATCTGGCCAAGTAGAGCTGTATATGGTATAAGGAATACCAACTTGAAGAAAAGTTGGGGAAAGAATTGAATCAAATTGGGTCACAGACAAATAATGATGCTATAATAGAAAATGCTTTAGACATCATATGACTGACAGAAGCCTGAAGATTCCAGAGTGAGCTCCTGAGTCTCTGTAATCTATTGCTTCTTTGATTTCTATTAGGCTCAGTGTCAAACAAAGTCAGAATTAATGCCCTACATCATCTCAACTTACTTCAGCATTGGCCATTAAAAGAAAACTCCAGATACTCAGGACCTGGGACCAAGGAGATGGGATGCTCACACTCACTCCTGGAGCTCTGTAGAAACCCAGGAACGATTGGAAGCAGGCCCCTTTGATCAGTGACTGGCCATGCCTTCCCTTCAGGGGACCAGGGCACAGATAGAAATGTGGCAGTTATACCCACCCAATTCAGCACTTTCAGTCCTACCATGGGGCCACACATTTATTATTTACAGAAAGTATGCTTCACAGGTAAGAACTTTTAAACTCATTTGAGAAATGTGCACACTGCATCTCTAAGGAGTGCATATTATTTATGGAAGGTTAAAGCATGGAGACAATTTCAGAGAACTCTAATTTCTGAACTCATAGTCTAATTCTCTATTTCCACTGTATTGACAAGATTCATCCTGGCATCAAATCGACAGTCACAATCAATGTAGAAATTTTAAATAGACAATCCCCATATTTCAAAGATGTGTTTTCCAAACTTTACATAGCCCTTTCTAAACAAGTTTTCCCAATGGAAATGAAAATTATGATATGAGGCAGCCTCACTACAATGTCTAGCCTATTCTAAGTAATATTTCTAGTGACTACAAATAAAATAAATCATTAAATTTAGATTTTAGTATTAACTGTGGAATATGTCTAGTCATCTGTTAATATCTGAAAATTCAACAGGTTAGAAGAAAGGTTCAAAAAAAGGCTTGAGAAACTCCTGTTTTTACAGGTGTGTGACATTGATCAGTATGAGTATGATTTTTAAAAATGTATTCTTGGCTGATTTTGCTGTTATGAGAACATCAGAGTTTACTTAAACAAACCTAGACAGTACAGCCTACTACATGCTAAGGGTACATGCCATATACCATTATGTATAAAGCCACTGATGGGCAAAACATCATTGTGCAGCACATGACTCTACTTGACATTTTTCCAGGACAATCACAGTGTGCTTATTTAAGCTCAAACGTTTGCCATTTCCTGAAATCGCCTGCTCTAAACAAGAAGGAAAGACATAAACACACACAACACTAACTCTGTTGTGACAGTCTACTGATGGGATCCAGGATAGATCTGTACAAACACATTCATGCCAAGTCTTGCTAGAGTAAGACATCGTCTTCCCTTGGGTAGATTGCCTCACTTTCAAATGAATGGACTGATAAAACTAATTACCTGCTCTTGTGAAAAGTGTCGATAAGTTATTCTACCCTTATGGGAGTTATATTCTCTGTCTGTGATTTTCTAATAAATTTTTAAGATCTAGAGTCTTCTAGCAACAATTTAAGTTTAATTAACTAACACAATGGTTAAAAATAGAAGTCACATGCCTAACAGATGAGCTCAGCATGAAATACAGATTGTCCATTTGTTGTGGGTTTTTCATACTAAAGAATAAGAATGCAAAAAAGTGGTAAAAGATAAAATTCTGACAACATTTAGCTGCCATGAAGTGCATAGTTGGATGAACAAAGCAAATATCTCTATATTTTTAAATTTAAAAAAATACTTTCAGAGAGTATTTTGTATGGTCTTCTGAGATAAGACAGATCATATACTTTACCTGATAGTTATACATGTTGGAAAAATCTTCCCAAGATTATTTATAATTTTGCAGAAAAGAATTTTCTGTAATTTCATGAATGTGTATATGGTTGTATGCTTTAAAATGTCCACACACATATATGCTAGGAGAGAACTATCACTGCACTGAAATTTTTCAGAGATCCACAGACACTACATGTAATTTCTGGAATTATCTATAGTATAATGTATTCCACTCAGAAAAGAAGTAATTATTTACTTCTAAACATCAAAAGCAGCATCTTTCCATCAGTTACAAATATGCCTTCCATCTGATACTTGTTTGAAATGGGAGAAGTTAAAATGCTCTTACCATCCAGGCTGTGACAAAGTCCCCCATCCAGGTCCCTACTGCAGCTAATTTCATGAAACTTTCATTGCGGATGCCCATATAGTCTGTAATGATATATGCTCTGTGGAAACAAACACACAAGACATTGCCTGGACTCAGAGAACCATCTAACGAAAGTTTCCTGGTTCAGTAACACACAAAGGGATTTTCCATCACATTGGTCTAGGTATTTGAAAAGCTGGAACGAGCTCTAAAGGTGTCTGGTTCAGTTTCAGTTAGACACTGGAAGACTGCTTGTAGCTCTAGCAATTACTATTGTGGGCTTCACATTTCACCTGCCACACAATCAACAGCTTTTGAAAAATCAAGTACTGTGCAAAAGCAACATTTGAGTTTTACTCAAGAAGGAGTAGAGCATAAAAATGTGCTGAATTACCTTAAACGGGGAGAGAAAAGCTAACAGGGCCCTTGTTCTGGGAAGTCAAAACTACTAAAAAATTGCTGTCAAGGTTTTAGATTTAATGTCAGATCTGAATAACATCAGGGTTTGAAAAAAAAGTTCCACACAGTTAATCACTGTAAAATTGGATTTAAAATGTAAGATGTAAATTAAAACTGAAATAACAGCAAGCACAATAAGCAGTTTTACCTCTTTATTTTTCTCTAAATTTTGTATGTGTTAATAACACCAATTCATATCCTTCAAAACTCAGAGAAAGGTTCCAAGATATACCTGATCATTAAATATCAATAATAAAGCCATGACATTATTCTTAAACTTTTATTCTACTTTCTCATTTTATAAGTTTTACTAATTAAGTATTACTTTTCCCATTTTTCAATTTCTCTAAAAAAAACTGGGACTCAGATCAATAACACATGACTAATGAATGGTTGCTCTGAATCAATTTTCTCTCCCTCTCATTTTTCTTAACTGTTCCATTCACTTTTTTACTTTAAATTTTGTTGCTTCTCTTATGAATGATAATACATGTATATTTTAGAGTTTTTATCAAACTTGATCCTTTTTTTTTTTCTTTGAGACAAGGTCCCACTTTGCAGTTCAGGGTGGACCTGTACTAATTATGCAGTCCAGGCTGGATTCGAACTAACAGGGAGCCTCCCACTTCGGCCTCCCAAGTGCTGGAATGACACAGGCATACGCCACTACACCCAGCAGTTGATTCTTTGTAGATTAATTTCTTAATAGATGATGTTGTATTTCTTTTTTATTTATTAAAATTATAATTGAAGTTACTGAAAGGTAAATAATCTCTAATCATAATTTTTCTGGAGTTATTTCAAATAGTTTTGTTACGCATATAATAAACAGATATTTAAACATCTCTATTTAGATAAAGCAAACAAAAAGTCTTAAAACAATTATTTTTCCAAAGCTTTACTTACCTACCTTAAAAGATCTACGCAAATGTGTCACAATCTCACTCCAAAATTTTGGATCTTGAATTCTAATTAGACTTCCATCATAACTCAAAATATTACAACTATCATAAATCACAGATTTACAATGAACTAATCTTCACAAATTACAGCTCTCCTTAAAATACATTAGTTTGAATAGCACACTGAACTCTGAAAAAGTGACATTGTAGAACTTCACATACAAAATGATTTTAAGGAGTGATTGAGAATTAACTTTTATTTGCTATGTACACTTTAAACACAGTATCCTCATCAACTTTCATGTAAGTGCAATGAAATGTACTATTATTTCACAGATACAGAATTAAAGTTCAGAGAGTTTTTGCAACTTGCTCAAAGTAATAAAATGGTAGACAGGATTAGAATTTAAATATGGTTGAGCAACATTCAATTTAGCTCAAATAGGGCCAGGGATTTAGCTCAAAGGCCTAAGCACCTCCCTGGCAAGCACAAGGTCATAAATTCAATCCCCAGTACGCTCCCCCCAAATTAGCTCAAATATAGGGACATAACCATTATGCTGCATTTTCTTCTTACAAATATTAGTGAAAATGTGAAAAAGCAGAGACTATCTCAGTTGCCACCCAGTATTTTAGCAGACAACACAAATCAAAATTGATTTCCCTTGAAGATAAATTATAACAAGAAGTGAACAGTAGCAAGCTGAAGGTTCAGCTCCTTGGAGTTACATACCATGAAGTCTTGGATCCCTGTCCTTTTTAGCCTTACTCATCTAAATACCTTCCACTTGAAAGCTCCCAACTTCTCTTGGACACTGGTGTTACTTCATTGAGTATCATTGTCACTGAAAAGCTCTTAGGAAGTGAAATCAATGTACTTTTGAATGTGATCTAGTAATTGTCTAGCTCTTCAATGATACCTACTTTTAAAAAACTTGCTTAATTTTCCTCCCTATCTACTTTTGTGAATCAGTCCTAGACTACAGTAAGATAGAATGAAAAATTCAGGGAAAGTAGTGATAAAAGTATGAGTAAAAAATAGAATCATTAGGGGCTGGGGGTTTAGCTCAGCGGCATAAGCTCCTGCCTTGAAAGCAGGCAGTCATGAGTTTGATCCCCGGTACCGATAAAAAGTAAAAAGACAAAAAAAATAGAATCATTATTTTATTTTAGTAACTAAGGGCAGAATGAACACACTCTCAGCAGATCAATAAACAGGCCTATAAGAGCTAAAAAATCTAAATAATATAACAACATTATATCCTCTCATAAATCTTAAAGTAATTAGAGACTTGATGAGCCAATAAAGACTAGAAAAAACAAAATATCATATTAGAGATTAGAAACTTGATGAACCGATAAAGACTAAAAACAAACCAAAATATCATATTAGAGAGATCTGAGGGAAGTTTAACTGATAAAACTATGTGTATCTTGTCTCTTATAATACAATCAAGAAATATTAAATATTAATGGATATGCAAATCAAGAAACAAGTTCTTGAAAATATTATGACAAGTTTGCATATTTGAAACTCTTTGTCAAAAGCAGCAATAACAACTAATCTTCATATATGACTGTTCATTTTAAAATACATTACTTTGAATAACACACTGGACTCTACAAAAATTAAACTGTAGAACGTCACACGCAAAATGATTTAGAGGAGTGACTTAGAATTAAATTTTATTTGCTAGGAGGCATCATTAAAATTTCAGTTTTGTTGAATGCTTTAGTTGATTACTTTATTTACTCATACATGTATTGTTTTCATTTATACTTTAGCTGTTATTCCCACTATAAACATATTTGAAAAACTTTGCAGATCTACCAGTCTTCCAGGTAAATATCGACCACACTGATACAGTCTTTAAAGATCTGATATGAATTTCTTCTTTGGCTTTAACTTCTTAGGCTCTTTATTTTTCTTGAGGTTTCAAACTTCGTTGTCAACTCCATAACAAATATGTAAGAGCTATGAAAGGTTAATTATCATAACAGATCATCACAAGAACAACTAAAACTATTGTACCTAATGAGATCCATGTGCTAAGTGAATTACACAACTTCCAGGTGAACTAGTGAATAAAACTGTAATATAACAAATCAGTCTGAGTCTTGGGCACTAAAAATAAAATTTCCAGTTCACTTCAGTCTATCACTTATGCCTAAGTAGATACAGTCAAGGCCAGGTGATTTAGGGGTTGATTCTCTGGAAGTTTAACAAGAGGCAGTAAACATGCATTACCAAACCAATATGGATTCATGCTTCAGTGAAAATCCATCTGTGGCCAGCTGGATTCATAATGTCACAGCTGTTTCTCTCAACCATGTTTGGACAACATAAACAAGATTGTGGGACTTCATACACAAGTAAATCATGAGTAAGGAGTTGACTTGCATGAAAAGAGACCTGCATTAAACAAAGATTCTAACACAAAAGCACTAAGTAGTCATAATATATTGAGGTGAAAATCTGCCACAACCAAATTCAGGAAAGTAACTTAGATCTCTTCATGTTCAGAATGAAATGATGAACAGTCTTTAACCATTCAGTAAACATTTCCAAATAACCACATTTTAGTATCTTTGCTCAAATTGTCTAGTTCTTGACTATTGCAAGACTTTGCTTGAGCTCAATACTACATGTACAGAGCCAGACCTAGGATATGAAGCTATAGGACAGTATCTACAGAGATGTCAACAATGCTGCAAACATGTATTCAAAGTAGCCTAGAATGATAGATAAGACTGCATCTAGACCTAGCAATGTTCACTAATAAAGTGGCCACGTTGAATTTCTCAACCTTTGCCATTATATCCCTCCAATTTCCATAAAGAAGACATAGAAGACTGCATTTTACTGACAAAGTCTATCCTGATTATAATACAGCCACCATATATCAACTCCTGATCTAATTTCAGTAAATTTCATCTGAGCTAAACAGAGAAAACATTGTATTGCATCAATCACATCCCTTTCTTTATCCTCAATATTTGATTAATTACTAAGATTATTAAATATATATGATTAAGGTTATTAAAGAATATATTATTAATGTATTAAATATATGATTAAGGTTATTTCTGAAAGGTTCTCTAGTATATGCTGGTTTTCTACCATCATCATTATCAATGTATTATATAATTCGGGGCATAATCCTATCTTCCATATTCCTATGACTGGTTACCCTTGTAGCAACTTGTGGTAAAGTATTATACTCTATAGAAGAGCAAGATCCCTGCAACTAGAAAGTGCTAAGTTTATAACTTCTATATTTTGAATCTGGAATGTTCTTATAAGGCTCATATGCTAACAGTTTGGTCTGTAGCACATGGCACTACTGGAAGGTAATCTTTAACATGCAGGCCTAGTGGGAGATCTTTAAGTCACTGGAGATTTGCCTCATGGAGACACTGAGACCCCCCCCCCACCTTCCTCTTCTCTTTTAGCTGCTCCTGTCCATGAAACGAGCAGCTGTACTCTGCCATGCATTACTGCCAGGATGTGCATCTCGCCATAGTCTCCCAAGCAAAGGAATAATCAACCATAAATTTAAATCTCCAAAACTAGGAGTCATAATGAATCTTTTCTGCTTAATCATACCGATTTAAAAGAACCCTTTAAATAGGACTAGATCTCAATCTACTATGAGGCCACTGTATAAGATAGTACATCAATTTGTTGGCACAATTGAGATATATAGCAAAAAACATATTACACATATGAAAAAAGAAAAAAAATTTGCTTCACTTCTCTTCAAATGAATAATGCCAAACTACCTATGTTGTTTCTACTCTAATGTGAAAATTTAGAGTTTTCCAAGGTTAAAAATGACATACCTCAGAACTAGCTTTAAAATTTCAGAATTTGTGTGGTGATACATTGCTCTTCTTTCCTAGTTAATTTTGATTTTGGTCTGCTTCACCAAAGTAGAGTCTACAGTCCAATTTGATGTTCAAAATGAGCCTGTTTTCTACTTTCAATTAATTAGACAAACACAACCAGGACACTTCATGTTTTTATTAAAGCAATTTTTTAAATAAGAGAAAGGATAAAATTTTGTAATTCTAAGCTTGTTGCCAAGAGAATGCTAATAAATCTCTAAAAGAATCCAGAGAAGTACAAATTACCTGAAAGCAATTTTATATCAAACTTAATTATATTTTAATGTTAAATAATTTTCAATGTGTTTAGAACTAGTCAAATACAATGTATATCATAAACTGCCATCAGTTTTATTATTGCAGAGTGAATTACAAGATGAGTCAGAATAACATTATCTAACTTACCCCACAGAAAATGGTTCCTCTCTCCAAACCACTTAAAAGAATATTAAATAGTTTAAAGATTTTTCTAAGATTTTGTTGCTGTTCCAAGTAGGACAAAATGCAAGTACAATCTTAATGACTATGTAAGTATAAAACATATAAAAAGTCAGGCAAGTATAAAAGATATAAAAAGTCAAAATAGGTAAGAATATTGGAACAAAAACACTGGGACATCAATACAATTATCAACTTTGTAAGAAACTCTAGTTTGACCTCTGTGTATGATAAAGTAAAGAAACCTGACAAATGAAATCGCTTTTTTATGTTCTACAAAATTTCAGATTCAAAGCATCAGAAATAACTGTTCTTTCTTATCTCTTGCTCCCTCTTATTATGAACATGAACTGAAACACCTCTTATTCACATTCCCTCTATTCACACTATTTCCCCTTCACCCATTCTGTATTCTTGAAGAAATTTTAGGCTCCATTAATGTGCGAAAGGAAGAAAGGTGCTGTCTTTTCTCTCAAGACACTTTGCTGCATGTCAGTTTATATTAGAGAAGCAGTTGTCTTGTTTCATATTTATATATTCACTGAAAAAATAATTACATAATGATATCTCATGATATACTAGATCATCAGCCTGATGCTTGTAAACTCATAAATTTCCAGGAAAAAAATAGCACCCCGAAGCTTGTGGTCACTTCCTGGATTATCATTCTTTCATTGCTTTTCTACTAATTTCTTCCTTCCCAAATCACCATTCTCCAACCCTCAGGGTCAAAGAGTAAGCAGCAAAGGTAATGTACAATGATACCTAATGCTGCTGCTCTTTACTACAGTACTCTCTTTCTGATCATTTAGAACCAAGACAAAAACCAGAACACAGGGAGGAGAGAGAAGAAGAGGGAGAGGAAGAAGGAGAGGAAGACTTAGAAAAAGAAGGGAAGAGGGAGGGGTAAAGATTGGCAAAGGAGAAGAAGGAAGAGAAGAGGAGGGGAAGGGAGGGAGAGGAAGGGGGAGGAGGAAGAAGGAGGGGAGAGAGGGAGGAAGGGAGAGGGAGGGGAAAAGAAGGAGATATGGGGGGAGAGGGAGGAAGGGAAAGGGGCAGTGGGAGGCAAAGGAAAAGGAAGAAGAGGAGGTGAGAGGACAGAAGGATGGAGGCGGGAGAGGGAGCGGGAAAAAGGAAAGAGAAGGGAAACCTGAACAAGGAAGGGAAGGGGAGAGAAGGGGAGAGAAGGGGAGAGGGCAAGAAAAAAAGGAGGGGAAGGGGAAGGAAGGGTAGGTGGAGAGGGGAAGGGAGGTTGCAGTGGGGAAAGGAGAGCAAAGGAGAAAATTTCTCTCTAAGGGATTATACGACAAACAACCTAGTGATTATTAGTAACCACATTTTATCCTCTGTGAACTGAAGATCAAAATCTGCAGCAACAGAACAAAATAAGAGGTTGTGGACCAAAAAAGAAAGGATTCAGAGGAACTGGTTCATGCAACAAAGGAAGGAGAGAATATGGAAGGTTTGGGAGTTCAAGTCCTGCTTTTCTGCATTCTGGATTTCTGGACCATCCTGTTACTAGTTAGTGATCACAGCCTTTCTGTCCCATCTTTGTTCCTAGGCTTGATGAGTTTCTGTTCCAGTGGACAGAACCATTATCAACCATTATCAAAGAAAGGTACTAATGTCTAAAAATGCAGTACTGAATATTTTGCTCAATTTTAAGGATACAACAATCCTTTCATCTCTTCAGAAAAAGCCCACTAATTTTTCTGAAACAAAAGCATAATCAGTATATCTGGTTTCCAGACTATTCCCAAAAAAATAAGGATAAATGTATGTGTGCCTACTATTTACAGCACTGCCTAAAGCAAGGGAGAGATTTGTGCTTAAATGTTAATGTATTGTTTATAGAAAGTTTATAAAGGTGTTAAAGTTTGGAGTAACACTTTCCTCTTCAGTTTAATACATATGTGTGTTAATATATACATATATATGAATATATGTGCATGTATATGTATATAGGTACATGCAGGTTTCAATCTGTTGAAATATGTCTCCATTTTTAGATACGTGGGGCAAATTAAGGAGTGTCAAATGAGTGACAAAAAGAAATGGCTGTACATGGAGCAGATAAAAGAAGATAAATCCTTGAAACAGTTATCCTTGCTTCAGTTATCTCACAGGTGTTGTTTCCCACGGAGTTCTGCAGTGCAACATGTAAACCGCATGCAAGAAAGGTCTATGTGTTGACTTGGTGGAAAAAAATTACATTTTTCTCCTGTAGTATCTACTAAAACAGAGAAATATAAATAAATAATAGAAAAACTTACAGCATAGAAGAGATGACAGCCATAGAAAGCAGATTGCAGAACGGTACTAGTCATGGGCCCAGCTTCTCTGTATAGTGACTCCTTGTGTATGTGTGTTAGGAAAAGGGAAAAATTCTGTATCTGAACTCAATAATGCCCAGGGACTGAAGATTCAGTACTATTGAAGAGGGAGAGAGAGGAAGGATGGACCTTCCATGCAAGGGGATCAGTGGAAATTCTGCATGAGTTGTTGGGCCACCAGGTATCCTGATCCAGCCCATAAAACCAGAAACGTAATACAATATAACTTAGGACTTCCACTCCACTTGGTTTATATTAGCTTATATTTGAATATATATGGGATCTTTGCTATCTGAAGACATTCAAGCACAGAATGAAAAGGCTGAGTGTGTTTCACAACCTGTGAAAAGGTTTTGTGTGTGTGTGTGTGTGTGTGTGTGTGTGTGTGTCTGTGTGTGTGTGTTTCATAAAATTGAGAGTCTCACTATTTACCATACTGTTTGTGTGGAAGAAAGAAAAAAAAAAGGACCAGCCCCACCAGTCTTATTAACAACTGAAGGTAAAATGCTCAGATTCTCATAACCACAAGCTCCCTTCTCCTGAATATCACCTGTTAACAAACCTATCCATGAACAAGAAATTTTCCAACCATCTCTTGATTGCCCATTCTTAAATTCAAACAGACTTCATATATTGCCATGTATTTCAAGGAAATCTTGAAGTTAGATGAAGAAAAGCTCAAAACTAAATAAAACCAAGGAACTCAGTGGAAACAGACAATACAAAAACCAAAGAAAAAGAATGAGGACAGAATAAATACATTCTAACACCTGCAAAGTCAACACTCAATTACATGCTCTCTATACAAAATCTTCTAAAACAAAGGCTATATAAAGGTTGAAAGTAAAACAGTAGAAAAGTTAACACTTCAAGCAATAACAATAGGAAACCTAGTGTAGCTATATTAAGTTTTAAAAGCAAATGCTATTATAGATTGAGAGGGATCCTTTCCAGGGAAAAGAAAACTTTCAATATATCAAAATATTTGTTAATTGAGTCACAAAATGATAAGGAAAATAAATAAATTCATATAGAAAGTATCAAATGATGTTTTTCAATAACCAGTAGAATAAGTTGACAAAAAAGAGCAATACAGATCTGAATGAAGGTATTACAAACTTTATGTAATTAAGATACATAGAATAATTCAAGAACACAGTTGATCCTGTAAAAAGACACACAATTGGCCACTCCTTGGCAAGTCTGATCAAAATATAAAAAGAATGAGAAAACATCAGAAATAAAAAAGTCAGCATTGCTACAGATCCTGCAGCAATTAAGCACACAAGTATGGATTCTAAGGAACTATATGCCATCAAAAATGCAAATTCGGATGTGATTGATGCATTTCTAGAATAGCATTTAGGAATTACCGATGTACACAGAAATAAAATGGAATAAAAATAGATTGTAACTATTCACAAAATTTAATCTATAATTAGAAGCTTCCCCACAAGAAAATTCAAGACCAGATGTGAACATGGCCACCAAGAGAAATGTACAGGAAAGCTCATAGCTTCATTATTTATAAAAGCCTAAAGCTGGAAGCAATCCAGTCTATCAACGGAAGAATGGGTAAGTATATCATGGCACAGACACGCAATGGAGGCTATTTAACAATGAAAATGAACAAATTACTACTCTACACAGCCTGAATGGATTTGGGAAACTGTTGTAAAAAAGAAGCCTGACCAAAAAAAATAGAACATATTATATGGTTACAAATATATAAAACCCAGAAACAGGAAAAACTAAACTATAACAGCAAAGCATTATAAGTGGTAAAACTAAGAAGCAAAGCAAGGATTTGAATGTCCTGAAAATGAGACGGTGCTGACTTCGGACAAAGGAAGAAGTTTATTATCAAAAAATTCAACCATAGGCATTCTGGAATGCTGGCAACTTACTTTCATTTAACATGAACAATGACACATGGAGGAAAGGATAGGCAATCACTTAATATCTTGTAATAATTTACAAATTAAACTGTACATAGATATTGTATATTGCTTTACGTCGGTATGCTATTTCTACTTTTAAAAAAAAGTACAAAAAAAGCATCTTTCAGTATAGTGAAGGCTCCAGAAATGGTAGCTATTATTATCATCTTATGGAGAAAACTTGGAATGATAAAAGGTCGGCATTGTTTCTAGGAAAAATTATTCTTACATTGGACTAGAGGATGTCACTTCATTGACAAGAGTGACGTGATCCAGGCCTGCCTGTTGAAACAGGGCACTTACTAAGACATCCTGACTAAAGAAGAAAGCAAGAGAATAATAAAGATAAATGAAATAAAATGAAAATTAATGTTGTACTAAGGGCATTTAGTGACTAAAATATAACTTAGTCCCTACTTTAAAGTCTATGGACGATTCACATTGGGAAATTAGATTGAGTTTCTTCCTTGACGTGCTATCTTGAGGTGCTGCATTTTAAGTACATTTCTGCTTTTTAACTGATCACACTTCTTGATACATCCTAACAGAAAACTCACAGTATAGTTTCCAACACGGTTACCATTTTTTACATATAGTAAAAGTGAATAATGTAGAAATTGAGTCAACTGTCATTTTTTTAAATTTTATTTAAGGAGAAAAAAGAAAAAAAACAGAAAAAGGGTACAAGTTCTACAGAATTTCAGAAAAAACAAACAGTAGGAAATCACTAGTTAATTATATATTGTCATCTTAGAAATAGTTGTTGAAGTTACAAAATTAAAGCATATAGAGGGGACTTTCAAACAGTGAGACTGCAAACAGTTTTGTTCAATGATCCAACAAAACTCAGTAATATGGTTATGTATCTTATACACTTAAATATATGCAGTTATATCTTTTAGAGAACTTTCTTTTCCTTTCTTTTGTACAATGACAATTATACATGTTGGGTTTAATTACTTCCACAGTTCTTATTACTTTTTTTTTTTTTGAAGAAAGTAAAACCAAATGTGACATACCAGGACAGAGTCAATCAAATCAAAAGGATGGACATAATACATAATGTAAAAACAAAATACAAGGTGATCAACAATGGTTACCATAATGCCTTTTGTTATCTTAAAAAGAATTGCCTATATCATCAGATATAATAAAACTGAACAAAACAGTAAAAAATAAGACCAATAAAATCAAAACATTGGAGACATTAGAGGACTTAAAAGAAGATAATAGTCAACCAGAATGGGCGTCACAATGAATCTTATTGTCTTCATAGTTGTTGCCTATACTTTCAAACTTGGTACTATCAAGCATAACAGAATAGAGGAAAATCAGTCAAAACAAGATGGTGAGAGCAATACAGAGTTTCAAATCAAGTTAACAGGAAATCAAAGTGGGTTACTATAATATATCCTGCTATTTTTTATTTTTCCCTTAATTCAAAGGATAAAAATGAAAAAGTAGATAATAAAAAGGAGATTGAGATAAAAAAAAAAGAGGGCATAACAACAAAACAGCGCAGGTCAAAACATAGCCATTTAAGCAAAAAGTGTTTCACCACAAGATAATCTCGACATAATAGTAGTTACCATAGTGTCTCTTCCCTTAAAATCTTTGGGTATAATTTCGCATACTGTAGCATCAAACATATCAAGACATTGTAAAACCGTTCAAGAGAATGACAGTATTACAGGGTATTTAGAATCAACTAAAAGAAAATGAATAATGGTTTCTGTATAATCTCCTTGTCTATAAAAGTTTTTGTTTATATTATCACATATAATAAAATCCAATAAGATACAACACGTTGAAAGTGATGGAGGCAGAAGAACAAAAGCTTGATTGGACTTCAAAACAAGAGGACATTAAATCAGCACTACCTATTATGATACCTTGCTTTCTCCAAAATGGCTGTTCCTACCATCCAACCTTCTCTGCCTCATTTCTGTTGAACTCTTTTTCTGTCATTAGTTGTTAGTTTGTCCTCTTCATTTCACTTTCTGCTCCATTCATTGTGGCCTCTCTGCCACTGTTTCTGGAATCTTGGTATTTTTCATTTTTAAAATATCCTGCAGTAATCTCTGTAGAGTTGAATTGGTGGTTGCAAATTCCCCTAGTTCCTCTTTATCCTGGAAGCACCTTGTTTTTCCATCAATTTCTAGGGATAGTTGTGCAGGATATATCAATCTTGGCTAGGGGTTATTATCTTTCAAAGCTTGAATTATTTCCCCCACGCTCTTCGTGATTTGGTGCTTTGTGCCAAGAAGTCTGCTGTAATTCCGATGGGTGTTCCCTTGTAAGTGACCTGTTTGTTGTCTCTGATGGCTTTTAATATTCTGTTCTTATATTGGATTTCTGGAATTTTGATTATTATATGCCTGGGTGTAGCTCTGTTTGGGTTGTAGGTGGCTGGGGTCCTGTATGCCTCATAATCTGAGTATCTTTACCTTTTGCTAAATTAGGGAAATTCTCCTGGATTATTTCTGTGAATAGCTTTTGTAGTTCATTTGTTTGAGTCCCTACTTCTTCTTTTATGTTCTTAATTCTTAACTTATAGATCCTCTTATCATCTTCTAGTCTTTGTATTATTGCTGTTTGTTTTCTTGTTATTTTTAAGAGGTTTTTCATTTCATGCTCCCACCTTACAAATCTGTCCTCCAGTTCTGATAATCTATCCTTAGTTTCTTTCAAGCTGTTATGCCAGCTTTCAATAGATTTTTTAGTTTCCTGGTAATCTTTTGAACCTGCTTCATGTATTTTATGTTTTCTCTATTTTCTCCATCAAACAATTCTCCCCTTTTTTTTTCTGTTCTTCCATTCCACCATCTGTTTTTTCTTGGGCAGTGCTTAGCATTTCTCTAACTATTCTACTTATTTCTTGCTTTATTTCATTAAATACTTCATTTTTGAACTTGTCTATGAGGCTCCAGAGATACTGCTTTATGTCTATAGGTGCCGTGTCTGATATTGCATGTTTTCGGTCTTCATTCTCTTTTGCATTTACCTTTCCTGGATCAGTGTTCTCAGGATTGGGGACTGAGGACCCTTTCTTGTTGCTCCCTTTTCCCATACTTTTTGTTCCTTCCATACAAGCGTCTGTAGGAGGCCCAGTTTTTTTTTTTTTTTTTTTCTCTTTGTCTGTTACAGTTTGTTTGAATCTGCTGGCTAGGTGTTCCTGCCCACTGCAGTGTACTAGGGAGACACAGACCTGGGCAGCCTCTGCTGGGCTGGCCCCTCCAGGTCAACCTACTGAATGCTTCACTGCTAGGGTGCACCACCAGGCACAGGGACCTGATTTGGGCTAGCCTACTGTATCTTAGTCTGTGGCGTCACCAGGCCAAGCGCTCCCCACCACTCCCACTTGAGAGGGGAATATGCGACTAAAGTCACTGCAGGGCCCTGTTCTGGCTAGTCTGCTCGTTCCCAGAATGTCCTCTGTTGGAGCCTCCTAGTCTATGAAAGGGTCCCCATTTCTCTCACTCACCAGAGGTCGATGCAGAGCTCCCTGCCAGTCCCGCTCTCAATGCCGTTTGGTTCGCTGATTCCAGCTCTCAAAGCTTTCGCGCGTCTCTCTCCCTGCCATGCAGATTGGGACACAGTATCGGCAGCAGGAAATTCAAATCGGGGCTTCCAATGGTGCGGGATCCAGCTTCTGGACTGAGATTTTATCTGTTCCTGTTATAGCATCAGGATTGCATTTCCAGTTGGTTTCTTTCAGCTTAGTTCGTTCCTGGGTCATCTCCCCTCAGGTAGGACTCCTCACACAGCACCGCTCCTGGATTCTAAACTGGTCATCTCAGAGAGCCTCCGTGGCTGCTGTTATTTGTCCGCCATGTTCTCCCCGAGTCAACTGTCATTTGAAAATTTATAAAACTTATATCTGCTTTATTTATTTTAAGGGGTAAAGTAAGAAGTCACCTCAAAGCAATGTTCTTTCATTTCCAAGAAAAGGACTACAGAGTAGTAGGAGGCCAAGCTGCTGATGAAGGGGCAAAGAAGGAAAGCGGTTCGTAGCTCCTGGGGTAATCTTTTTCTGGGGTAATTAATGGAAGCCCTTCTACACTCAACCATTCTGCAGCTAGGGCACCAACATGGTTTACGTAGTATCTGGGCTGCACCGAGCATTGCTGCTCAGACAGAATTCCATTCAACTATGCAGGCATAAACTTCAATAGTGAAACCATGCATTAACAGCAGAAAGACACAGAGGGTCTAACTATTTCTTTGGCTGGTATGTAAAAAGCACAGACTCAGTAACCACATATTGGACAAAGGAAGGCACTGTTTAAGGTTGATGAGATGTGTGAATCTTCTAAAGGGATATTGGATTCTGTGTCAGTCAGCTTTCCCGTTTTGGAATACAATACCCAATATCCACAGTTTAAAGGAGGTGAGGTTTAATGTGGCTCACAGCTTTAGGAAATTCAAACCATGTCAGGCTGGCTTTAAGTCAGAAAGCTCATAGCATAAGGGTGTGGCAAAACAAAAATGTTCATTCATGGTATCCAGGAAGCAGCAAAAGGGAAAAGTACCACAGAGAAAGGGGCAAGAGACCAGACACAGCACTGCAGCTCACACCTCTGTGACTCAGTGGGAAGTATGTTCCACCTGTACCCTGGGTGGGTCCCAAACCAATCAAATTGTACACCCAGTTTAACCATCAGACTTCTTGGTTCATAATCCAACTAAAACTTCAATGTTTTAATTAAAAAGATTAAAATACCTCAACTTGAAATTTTATTTTCATTTTGTAAAGAATCCATACCACCAACATATGATGGCAGAGATTTCTGTACAATCTGATTAAATTTGCTTGATGTACCTATATTATCCCCCACAAATACTGACAGCACAGGTTTGGAGTAATAGTTAAAGATCTGTATGGGAATTTTTTTTCAGGCAACTCAAGTACAAGGAGCTTAGAGACATACCCAGCCTGGAAAGGCTAACCACTTTGAATGTCTTCCAGTCATCTGCATCTTAACATAAAGGCAGAGGCATTCTTCTGAGGGAAAGGATCAGCTATTTATTCACTGTTTTAACTACATTGATTGATTGAACACCTCCTATATGCTAGAAACTGTGCTAGGTGCTAGAAATACAAAGATGAATAAGACATGGCCATTACCATTTAGCAAATGAAGAAAAGACTTTCACGCAAAGAAAGGAGCCCTGGAGGAAAATGCTGTAGGGGTGAGAGGGCAGAAGAGTATAGAGGATCAAAGCTGCCTGATTCCTACAGCATGTAGGGGAGAAGTGGAAAAGGTCTTACAGAGGGCAAAAGTGTTTAAGTAGAAGACAGCAGATGTCCAAAGGCAAAGGTTCTAAAGTAGGATGCTACAGCCAGCAGTGAGGGCAGCTATGGGCTGCTGCTGGAAAGCCCACTGAGACAACAGGTGACTTGGCAGATGTTCCAGTCAGCAGACTCTACAGAGCCTTACCCAACACTTGCTTTTTAAACGCTCACATAAATGGAAATACCAGAAGAACAAACCACATTCTCTTACTCCATTATCTATTTCATCATTATAGTTCTTCCCATTCAAGCTCTACCAATCAAAGTTCTTCAGAGAAACAGGAACAGCAAGCAGGTGATAATGACCACCTAAATGATAGATAGAGAGTAGATAGATAGATAGATAGATAGATAGATAGATAGATACATAGATCACAGATAGTAGAGATGAAATAAATGCATACATTATGAGATTTATTTGAAGGAATTAGCTAATGCAATTGTGGGGCTAGCAAGTTCACAATCTAGTTACCTAGATTGTGTCCAGCAGGCTGTAATTTTTCAGGCAGATGCTGAAATTTCAGTATTCAAGAAAAATTTCCTGTTTCTCTGGGGATCCTCGGTTTCTGCACCAAAGGCCTTTCAGTTGATTGGATGAGGCCAGCTGACACTATCAGAAGAAACCTCCTTTACTTAAAGATACATGAACCCAAATGTCAGTCAGTCTACAAAGCACCCTCATAACACCTAGATTAGGTTTTGATTAAATAACTAGATAATATATTCTAGTCAAGCTGACTTGTAAAATTAATCTTCGGAGAAGCCATGTCATTGATTTATATTTAAAGACATAAAAAATAAAATCCTCATACAACTGATATACTTAAAAATTCTTACAATCCTAATTTTAAAATTTGACATAAATTTCTATAATACTGATTTCGCTTTCACACACACATGTACACACACAAACATGCACACACAAAGTGGTATTTAATCAAGAAGAAATGGTGTTTCCTGCTGATTCTATATTGGTGTTTCACTGATTCTGTAAAATTAGAATTCATTTAGAAATTCTTTAATATTTTATAATTCAAACTATGGAATTGTATATATTTCTGAAATTTCAAGACACTCTCTCTGAGTCCATACCTAAGCACTAATCAGTCATGAGTTTTATTTCATTTCAACACAAGGCTGTCTAGCTCAGTTTTTCCCCCAACTTCTTTCTGAAATCCTTATTTTCACTAAAATGATTTGCGCTGTCAAGCACCAACTTCTTACCTGAAAAGCTACAAGTTAACAAGTAAATTGCTCACATTCATGTCCAACCTGAAAGCACTTCTTTGAAACCCAGAGGTATTCACTTTTAATTCCTCTTGAACAAAGAGGTCATGTTTAGGTTAGGTAATTTTATCAACTGACCTAGTTTTTCCATTAAAAATAGACTATCCCTTGAAAAGAACTGTATACCATAACTACCACACTGAGCTCAGCAGTCATCAGGCTGTAAGAAACCCTGAAAATAGTTTAGTGACATAGGAATCACTGACAGCAAGAACCTGGAAGATGAGAAGCCATTTCTGGAATCTGGATCATTTCTGGGCAGTATATAAACATAAGTAGTATCTACCTCAGTGCCTAAGGTAACAGGCATTCAGTGTACACTGGTAAAATCAAAAAAGAAAGAGAGAGAAATTCCACACTTGGATGGGTAAATAAAAGTTGGAAGCTGATATCAAACCAAACAGAGTATCATATATATTTGTGTTCAGTGTACTCATAAAAAACCCACACACATTCATTAAATATTTTAGGTTCATTAAACCTCAAAATTACACTTTTAGACATCTTCACAAAGCCCTTAATTTAAATGATGCATTACATATGAACAAGTGGGTTACAGGACAGAAGAAGGGATAAGAGACACATTGTTAACCCTTTTGATCACATGTGTCATCTGTGTGCCTCACCACCCCCAGAACAGTGGTCCTGAGCTATCAGAATCCATGGTGGGATTCAGAATATTAGGATTAGTAAATAATTGAGGCCAAATTATAATTGCTTGGCCAGTTGAAAAGTCAAGTCATAGGGGCTGAGGATTTGGCTCAGCAGCATAAGCACCTGCCTTGCAAGCGCACAGTCGTGAGTTCGATTCCTGGTACTGGTAAAAAAAAAAGTCAAGTCACCAAATCCAGGGAGATAATTTAATAGCAATGTGGACACCAGGATATAAATTTAGAAAATCTTCATATGAACAAGGAAAGTAGCTGATGGCAATTCCTGGGCTGAAAAGCAGACCCTCTGGTTACACACAACCAAGCTTTTCATCCATCTCTGGGAGCTGGGAGTGAAGACATGCTAAGAATACCCAACAAGGGCAGAGAAACAAGCCTAAGGGCTGCCTCCAGATAAATATCTATGTTTGAGTTTGTGAACCTCGTCTGATTATTATTGTCAAGGTATGCGTGTACAATGCAAGGGAAGACAGGAAGACAGCGCCTTTTATTTCACACTGCTTTAATAACATTTTCAGGGCTTAACTTCACTGAATAATCCACATGCAAATAAAAGCTGAGAACAGAAGTTGGGTGTGGTGGCTCATGTCTACAATCAAGCAGTGCAGAGGCTGTGACGTGAGAATGCCAAGTTTGAGTACCACCTGAACAACTTAGGGACACTCATCCTCAGAATTTAAAAAGGAGCTGGGTAAGTAGCTCATTGTGAAAGCCCAGGTTCAATCCCCAGTTGAGAGTGGGGGAGGGGACTTAAAGTAGACAGCAACCGTACATATTTGATGTCATTGTAAATGAATTGTTCCTTTTTTCTTGTCCATTTCATAGTACAACCTTACAGCTCTAAGCACGTACCTTCACGGACACCACAAAAGAGTCCAGGAGCTATGGTTTTCTGTTTAATCTTATCAGACCCATCCCACTGATTAAAGCTACTTCCTGAAAAAGCTGACCTAGATTTTCATTTGCTACTTTCCAAAGACTACTTTCAGCTCCCTGCACCACTGCCCAGAAAGACACGTCCTATCCACTCTTCTGTCCAGACCATCCTCTTTCTCAGTCCTGGCTATATATTAATTCATCTGAAGAACTCTGAAGAGAAACTGTAGGCTCTTTCACAAAGGTCCTTAACTAGCTAAGCTGTTGTCAGATGCAAGCATCAGTATTTGTCTGATCATCCTGGTGATGCTAACACACAGACAGATCTGGAAACCATTTCTTTGGGCTAAAGTTCCTGTACACTGCCCCAAGCAACCTGGAAGGCAATTTCTGGCAAGAGTCTCCACACTAAGCCACAAAGGGTATCAGAAGTCACTACAAAGGACAACTGAAAAGCGAAATATGCTACAAGAATCATAAGTACTGCAAGAATCACAAGTACCATAAGAATTATAAGCACCAAAATGACACCATTAAGCACATTCATCTAGATTAGGAATGATCAAAGCTGGGGCCCATGAAAAGGGAACTTACAACCTACAGACTTTAACAAAGAGCCCTCATTTATTCATCAGACTGGGTGTTTAACAGATCAGCAGTCAATTTCACTCAGAAAAACTGCCAGTGTCTCTCTCAGGAGGCATCTAGATTTTGCTTAGGGTACCTAATTCCCTCTGCACACTCATGAAGAAATTATGGAACTATCAAAGTACAGTCTCTTTCCAAATCTTTGATTTAAAAGCACAAAGTAAAAGCATGACATGATTATATCTTTAGTGGATTAACAAAACCAAGATTTATTTAAATACAGCCCTGCTGGTTGAAACCAACTGACAACATAAAGTGGTATGTCAGACACACATTGCATTCAAAGTCAAGATGTTAAGTAAAAGACTCACACAAACTACTTTTAGTCATTTTGGAGTTTCTTCCCCTAAAAAGAACAGAAACTAAGTTATGAGTAAAGTGGAGCTAAAATAAAGTTAATATTAGCTTGGTTATATAGGAATTTAGGCAAAATCTCCTTGCTAATAGCTGCCTTGTATTCCCAAACAGCTCCTAATAATGGAAAGCAAAATGTAATCAATGTGTTTCAAAACCATAGATGGAATTACAGCCATTTATGACAAAGATGGAATTACAGCCATTTATGACAAAAAAGCAACAAAATTTTTCCAAAATTTATCTAAATAAATTGTGATAATTTTAAAGAAGTGAAAAAACATCTATACTCAGAAAGTGAAGCTGAAGAAAAATGCTGTGTTCATTGTTTTTCTTAGAAGTCAGACATTAATGCTTTAAGAAATTGGGAGGGGGAAAAAAGTTTTCTTTCTTTTCACCAATCTCTATTTAAAAGTTATAGTGCAACAAAATAAAAAGATATTCAATAGTCCTGCTTCCATTCATCTCCTGCACACAGTGCTATCTAGGCACTCTGGGCCCCAGCTTTTCTGTCTCTGAGGTTCTGCACAACACTATTCCCCATGCATAGATTACCACTTTTATCTTTACCAGAGTATCAATGCTTCTTTTCCTCTTGAAGTAGAAATAAAATTCCCATATATCTCTCCACCTTCTTTCTGAAACTATGTTGGTTTCTCTCTCTCTAAATCATAGACTTTTTTTTCCCTTGTAGTAAAGGCAGGCAGTTAATCAAGTTTTGTGGGTTAAATAAATGATATTTTCTTAAAAACAATTGTAGGTCATAACAATTGTAGGTCAGTACTGTATTTTATCATCATGCCTCATAGATGAATCCCTAATTTAAGATGTTGTTACATCTCAATAAATGCTGACCATTGTATTATCAGACGTATGTCATAATAGACATTATCAGTGCCAGCTATGCTAATAGTAAAATAATGGGAAGTTGTTCCCAGAATATCTTCTTTCTCTCTCCCTTGATAGTCAATTTGAGGAATAAATTATTATATATTGGTTACCACTAGCCATACATTGACAAGTAGAAGAATTTCGTCTTTAAAGAATATTCAGGAGCCCTAGAACAGGCAGAGTAGATTTTGGCATCAGAGTAGATTTTGAATCAATCACTACATAGGTGATTCAACCAATGTGTGCTATGCATGGCAAACGGCTTTGAGCTATAAGGGAAGATAAAAGGGAACTGCTACACTGGCACACAGAAAAATGCTACAATTAAAAACAACAACAGGTTATGCGTTAGGTCAGGGAGAGTGACCTGTGGAAATAGCAACAGAAGGGAAATTTAAAGGTAAGAAATGTTATCTACCACAACAGGAGCACGAAATTTAAAACAGAAGAATTAAAACATGCAAAAATAATGAGACAAGAGACACAAGAATGCTTTCAGGGTCCTAAAAGTACCGTGAAGTTAAGCAGTTATTTGATGGAGAAGGAGACATGTGATGAGGGACCAAGCCAAAAATGTAGGTAATAGACACATTCTCTACTGTTTAAACTTGATCTTTTAAAACTTTTTTTTATTTTAAAGAGGAAAAACAAGCACAGAAAAATTAAAAAGCAATCAAGCAAATAAGCAAAAAACAACAAAAGTCAAAAGATGACAACAATAACAAAGTAGTGATACAGGATTTCAAAATAAGATGACAGGAATTTAACAATAGTTACTGTACTACATATTGTTAGCTTTAAAATTATTGCTCATGTTACGAGATATAGGCACGTAGTGGCTGGGGATTTAGCTCAGCGGCATAAGCACCTGCCTTGCAAGCCAACAGTCATGAGTTTGATCCTCGGCACCGATAAAAAGAGAAAAAGGGGGAAAAAAAGGTACACCAGATACAAGCATGCAAAATTTATCAAACAATATGATTTCCTTTATGGATAAAAATTATGTGGTATTTTTATACAGTGGAGTACTACTCAGTTATAAAGAAGGATAAACTCAAGGTTTTTCCAGTTAAATTTAATCTTGAATGCAAAGGGAACTTTTAATTGTTCCCTTTAATTGGAGTCATGATTAATAAGGTGACAATGAGATGAAATTAGATCTGTTAGGAGGCAATTGCAATAAGTCATGTAAAAGCCAAGGTCTGGCTAAGCAGCTAGTACAGAAATGAAAAAGCAGAAATACAAGTAAAGCTATTATTAAGAGGAAGAAGCAATAAAATCTCACCATTCAGAGCATGATGGTAGTAAGAAAAAAGATGGAGTTAGGAGCAACTTTATAATTGTTAGCAACCAGAAAATCATCAGGCAAGGAGCCTTTCACCAAATTGGAAAATACAGAAAGAAGAGCAAATTGGAAGAGAAAAGACACATTTGGTTCTGGAGAAGTTGAATTGTAGATGCCTGTGAAACACTAGCCACATGCCCCGTAAGCTGCTTAATACAGCTTACTGGACTGTAAAGACAAAGTAGCATTCAGGATGGAGGTAAAGTTTGCATTTTATAGTTTCAAAACTAAGTAAAATTCTACAGGGAGAAGAACAGGGAATTGAGGTTGCTCATCTCAAAGCAGTTGGAAAAGAAGAGTCCACACAGTTTAAAGAGAGGGCTGTTCCAGATACAGGAGAAAAATATAGGTCAGTATTCCAAAGAAATATAACAAAAAATGGAAAAAAGAATCCTGAATATAATAAGAATATTTTAAAACATTAATAACATGGAATGCTTACATAAGGTGAAAAAATTAAGAACTGAAATACATCTATCAAATCATTGACAATCAGTTTTCGTGGTGGAGGAAAAGTAAATATTAAAGTACAGAGAAATGAATCAAACAAAAGGAGACCACGAATATTGGCATTTATTTTAACGTGAAGCTTGGCTGGAAAGGGACAGAAAGACACACCAATAACTAAAGGACCCAAGATTCAGCAGAAAGACACAATTTCACTTCTAATGGAGAGATTTAAACCAGAGGCATTTTCTCATATATCATAGTTATTTCCATACATGATTTTTCTAAGTTGCTGGAGTGTAGAGATACCAATGCACACAGAAGCTCCTTCATAAATATTACAGTCAGTGAATAAATGGAGGAGTCAATTATTTAGAATATGATGAACACAGACAGACTTGAAAATTAAGCCTGGTGTCACAGATTAAAACACAGAGAAATATATACATCTGGGTTTTAATATAATGTTAGAAATAATATATTGCATTACTTCACCAAAAAGTCTTATAATATTTAAACTTTAGAATCTTCATTTATAAATAAGAAATTCAGAGCTGATCAAGAACGAAAAAGAGGCTTTGAATTAATCCCAACTCTGGTGGATTGGTCATAACATCCTAGACCACTGTGTTGAAGAGGATTCTGAGATTCTGTCCTGGAGCAGAGGATTGTAATGGATGCCTATGCCGAAGGAGGAAAGAGAAGTAAATATTACACAGCTTCAAACCCTAGGTGGTTCGTGTGTTTAACTCATGGAACTAAATAAATATTTAACTCCTGGAAATATAAACAGATAAATAGATAGATAGATAGATAGATAGATAGATAGATAGATAGATAGATAGATAGATATAGAGAGAAAGAGACTGCGAAAAACTATATGCACACTTCAGGAAAAGAAATATAGTATGATAGTCTTTCAACACATGATGTTATGCTTATACGGGAGACCCTAGAGAATGTTGTATATCACAGAAAACTCACTATATGGCCAGCACATAGCATCAGTCTCAAAGACCAAGGTTACCCAAGCAGCAGTTCGCTATGCTAATAAATGTCTGGAAAATGGTGGCTACCATTTTGAAGGATCTCTTCTAATTGTAGAGACAGAAGATAGCTTGTATTAATTTCTTGCTGTCTCAATAAATTTAGTATTAAAATACTTAAGTATTTCTTTCTTGAAGCAGGTATACATTATTTTTGGGGTAGATTTTATCACTGTCTCTCTGTCTCTGTCTCTCTGTTGTCTGTCTGCCTCTATCTGTTTATCTATCTATCTGTAATCCCAGTACTCAGGAGGCTGAGGCAATAGGATCTGGTGAGTCAAGGTCAGCCTGTGATATACAGTGACTTCCAGGCTAGCCTGGACTACACTATAGAGAAGAAAAACAAAATAATGTTGATATTGTCACTGTTACACCATGATGATAAGATTGAGAGTGAAGCCAGGAATAGTGATATCTGGGATTTATTATGAATTGTGCTGCTATAAACAAGGGTATGCATGTAACACTACAATATGATGTTAAAACTGTAAACACAAAGACAAACCAAACATTTAGTAAATATCGAGTAAATGGAACAACTTTACTTTCACAGTATTTAACACCAAGAGCAAAGAGTTACCTATGTGAAAATTCATAAAGTTTAGTGGTTGTACTAGTAAAGATAAATCAGATAGGGAATTGGAGGATGAGACCAGTGAAATTTGAAATATTAACCAATAAAATATGAGAAAGAGGATAAAAAGTGAAATAGGGGTTTTATTGAGGAATAAAAGGAAATAACAATAGAAAAAATTTAAAAAGAGAAATGAAAAGAGAAAACAATAGATAATAAACCTCAAACATCACTCTCCTCCACAAAAATCAAGAAAAGAGAAAGAGAAAAATACTGAACCAGTTAAAAAAAATTCTCTGTATTTTTGAGTGAGTGGTTCCTTTCCAGGATCTGCGTTCAGGCTTGGAAGCTAGAAAGTAATACTTTTCTCAACACAGGTTTACAATTTGTGGGTTTGTAAGATACCCTCCATGTTCTAGGGGCCCTCTCTTTGTATGCTCTAATGAGAATGCAAATAAAACTCTACCACAAAGTAATCCGTAATTCAATTATCACACCAGAGACAGTCTTCATACATAAGAACAGAGTGTTCCATATACAAGTATCACTTATATCGCTACCTGCATTTCATTTACCTGTCTTCTTTGGTAGGACATGCTAGACATCTTGTTGGTCAGCTTGTTTTCTTAGAAAGTTCTTTTTTTGGGGGGGGGGGGGATGGAGAATCTTAAGAGGTTCTTGTGATGTTTCAGCTGTCTATTTACCAGTCTGCTCCAGAATTCTTTTGCAGGGTTCTTTAGGAAGATACATAATTGTTTGTTCTTCTTCTAATATAATTGATCATTTATACAGACTGGTCCCAATCCTCTAAAGAAAGTTTCACTATGATATTTTATGCTTGTTATTTTTTTTTGTAACCTAGAAACAATTTATGCATGACATATTTAGGATCCAATAACATACAACCATTGGCCAATGCTTTGTGTTTCAAGTGACATTGTAGTTACTGCATATCTTGTCAACAACATCTACTCTGCCTTTGATTTTGTCGCAAAATAAGACCACTTCGGGTTTATATGTTAAGGATTCACTATCACTTTTGTTATTGTTGTTGTTTTGAGACAAGGTCTCACTTAGTTAAGGCTACTCTGAAACTCCCTGTGAGCACAGATTAATCTTGAACTCACAAATTCTGCCTGCCTCAGCCCCTCCCATGAGTGCTAGGATTACAGGCATGTCAAAACTTAATGGAAGATATCTAGAAGGGAAATAACTAGTTAAAATAGAATTTCTAGTTTTAGTTTTCTGAAGAATCTCTACACTGAGTTCCATAATTGTTACTAGTTTGCATTCTCACCAATAATGTAAAGGGATTCTCTCTACCTTTCAGCCTTCCCAGCATCTGTTATTATTTCATTTATTGATGATAGCCATTCTTTCTGAAGTAAAATGCACACTTAGAGTTATTTTAATTTACATTTTTCTAATGACCAGTGATGTAGAACATTTTTTCATGTACTTATTGATCATTTGTACAGAGAAGTGTCTGTTCATTTGAGTTGCACATTTTTGATTGGGTCTTGTATTTATGAGGAGTCCAATTTTTGAGTTGCTTATATATTCTAGATATTAGTCTTGTGAACAAAAATTTTAATTATTCTTTTTATTGTCTCTTCACTCTGACAATTGTTTCTTTTGCTGTACAGAAATTGTTTAATTTGATATGATTCTATTTGTTGATTTGTGGTACTATATCTTGTGTCATTTGCATTCTGTTCAGAAAGTCCATGCCTATGCTTATGTTTTTAAGAATTTTATCTAATTTGTCTCCCAGAAGATTGTTTCTGTTTTAACATCTAGATCTTGAAACATTTTGATTTTTAGTTTGGTACATGGGTGAGACACATGCATCTATATTTAATTTTCACGTTATTCCAGTGCCATTTATTAAAGATGCTATCTTTCCTCCAATGTATTTTTGGGTATCTTTGTCAAACATCAAATAGATGAATGTGCCTGGGGTTATTTCTGTATCTTTGCTTCTGTTGCATTGATTTATATGACTGCTTTTGGGTCAGTATCATGCTGTTTTTATCACTATAGCTTTGTAATTTATTTTTAAATCTAGATATCTTCCATAAAGTTTTGACACCATACTATAGTGTTACAGGCATACCCTTGTTTATAGCAGCACAATTCATAATAAATCCCAGAAACAACTATATGTCCATCAGCCAACAAAGTATAAAGAATGGCATTAACACACCATGGAAAATAGTAAACTTAACTCCTTTGTAGATAAATACATACAGCTTTGGACCATAATGTTAAGTGAAATAAATTGGACTCACAAGCTTGAATCACAATGTTTCTCTTATATAAGAAATACAAATTATAAATAAAAGCAAAATGAAATATAGATAATAGCTAAGTAGTGAAGTGGATGCTTCTGACATGGGAAAAGGATCAAGAGATGGAATGAGATAAGAAGGAGAAGAGAGAACGGGGATGAAGAAGTGAACTGAGATGTATTACATACATGTACCAACTTCAAGAATGTGATCATCATATAATGCAAGCATGTACTAATAACAATTAAAACTAACCAAAAAAGAATAAATGTAATATAAACATACAGGTGGAAATAGAAAGGAAAAAATACTAGAGACCAAAACACTGAAATGAAGACTGCCTTTGGTGGTCTCACTAGTGAGGTGGACTTGCCCAAGAAAGAAATCGTCAGTTTAAGAATACATATCCATAGAAATTTCCAGTATCACGAAAGAAAGGCTCAAAGATATTGCAGTGAAATAATGAAGAACTGTGAGATAACTACAAACAAATATATACCTAGTGGGAATATCCAAAGAAGAAAAATAGAAAGGAATAGAAAAATATTTGAATAAGTAACGGCAGAAAATTTCTCCAAAATTAATGTCAGATACCAAACCATAGCTGTATAAATATCAGCAATACCAAGCAGTATAATCCCAAAGGCTACACTTAAGCATACTATGTTTAAACTGCACAAGGGGCTGGGGATTTAGCTCAGCAGCATAAGCGCCTGCCTTGCAAGCAGGCAGTCGTGAGTTCGATCCCTGGTACCAATAAAAAGGAAAAAGACATAAATAAACAAATAAATAAATAAATAAATAAATAAACTGCACAAGATAAAGGAAAACATGAAAAAATCCCAAGCAAGCTAAAGAGGGAAAAATACCTTACCTATAAAGTAGTAAAAATAAAAACTATATCTGATTTCTCTACGGAAACTACATGTGATAGCCAATTGATTGTGTCAACTACAGTAAAAAACACACAGCTAAATAGTATCAGCACACTATTGAGTGTACAGACCCACCCTCGGGAAGACTGTCACCAGAATGATACACAAGGGAAATGAAGAAAGTCTCATTTGTCCTTCTTCAGTAGAGCTCCCGTGTCCACTTTCACCTCGTGTATGATCCTCAGTTTTCTATCCTCAACCCTTTGGCCTCCTCATACAACTGTCAGGGGATACTACAAATCAGCTCCAGGCCTTCCACTGGATCCTTCAGATCTCTGGTTCACAGACAGCTCTTTTCCACTTTTCCATATTTGTCTCTGTGGGTGGACACTGTAAGCCAATCTCATAAATTATTATACACTTGTATATCTTGCATAAAATCTATTTCACTAGCAATCACTGACTGACAAATCATGTAAAAAAGAAGAGAACAGAGTAAAATATTGAAAGTAGTGGAAGAAAAATACAAACACTAAGCTGGAATTATGTGCCCTGCAAAATTCTTCTTCATGAAAAGAAATACTTTCTTTGGCAAATACAAATTGAGGAAATTTGTTGCCAATAGACTTATTTTGCAAAAAAAAAGTTCTTCAGAGAGGTAGAAAATTATATGTCAAAAAAGAAAGGAAATACGGAGAAGGTAAAGTAGAAAAAAATAACACCAACCTCAGGGCCTTTGTAAGGGTTTAGTTAATAAGATAATTTAATAACCTATAAATCAAGCAAATAGCAACTGCTCAAAAATGTTTAAGACTTTAAAAGAAACCCCATATATTTTTTAGTTGAAATACTTAAACCTAATAAAATTTAGGTTCTAAAATATTTGTATAATAAGACAAAACCAAGGAAAATTAGAGGGGTGAAAAGGAGGGTTGGAGAGATGAGTGAAAGGAAAGAACTCAGTTATAATTTAGGCCACAATGTTTATTACCAGTTGGTTCCAAATAAATATTCCAGTTATCTTAACAGCAGCTAGTCACTAGAAATTAGTAGCCCTAGATTTTGGTTGTAGTGACTGCTCCTTCATCTTGATTTAACTTTCTAGATGTACCACATTCATTTTGTTTACTAGATTTTACACTGTAAAGGTTTAGTTCTGGGGTTTGCTGGGTCACAATGAAGTTGTGCTCACAAACACTGGGTCACCATTTTCAACTATGACATGAGACTTAAGATTAAAAAGCAACAAAAGTAAGTCAGTGGTTTGTGAGGAATAGTTAATAAAGACTAGTTAAAAAGGCAAAGATGAAATATTGTGTCTGTTCAAGAAAAAAGAAAATACAAAAGATTGTACCAATTCAGGCACATGACCACAAATAATACAACCATTGCCATTTGTCAACCTCAATGCTGTGTGAATTCTAATAGCAGGTGCTAAGATCCCTCAGCACGCCAAGTTACAAAATACTAGAATAGGTCGCATCCATGGGTAGCCCATCTCAAAAAAAAGTGAAATTTGCCTCCAAATGGCTGAAAATTTTAAAAAATATGAGAAATAAAGGGATCATAGAGAAGTATGAGGCAAAGTCACTGAAAGACAAAGACTATCACTGATACTAAAAAAAGACAATGAAAGTGAGAATGGAAGAAACTTCATTAAATTCAATGATGAAAAAATGGAAGCTACAAAGATACAGTTTAAGATGAGCAGAGCAGAGCATTCTGGCATACCAATTAATATCCTGTTCCTTGGACTTCTAATAACACATAATTCAGGAATTCTGTAGTTCTCTGACAAAATATACTATCCACAAGTTACAGAAAAATTCTTCCCAAATGAAAAAGATAAGGGGTTGTGCTGAGAAAAGTGTATCAAAGAAGAAAGAATTCGCACAGTAATATACAGTGTTCATAAAATGTGTCTCTCCTCAACTCATTACAAAACAGAAATTTTCCTCCAATCCAAAATATATGTGATGCCAACTAAATAATACAAGATACTTGAAACAAAAGCAAATCAGAATAGCAATGCTTACACCATTTCTGGAGATCTTTTGCTTATAACATATATTGAGGGTAGGAAAATATAGGCTCAAAGTAAGATGTATTGAGAGATATTAGAGAAAAACAAAAACAGTAGGAATAGAGTATCTTAGTTACTTTCTTATCACTGAGACACAATACCTAAGACCCACTCTTTTAAAGAGATCTGGTTTATTTTGGCTCACACTTTGTAAAGGTTTCAGTCCACAGTCAGTTGGCTCTAAGGCAGGGTCACAAGGCAGAGAGACATGGAAGACCAGAAAAAGCTCATGGAACGACAGGTAGGAAGCATACAAGTCTAGAAAGGAGGGAAAGAGTTAGACCAATCCAGGCCACACCCTGTGACCTACCTCCTCCAAACAGGCTTCACCTTACAAATCATTTAGCTGTAGACTCATCAGTCAACTAACCTACTACAATCCTACACTCCTACAATCCAGTCATCTCCCAAAAGCCCTTCCTATGCTTCAAGAGGACCTCTGAATATATATCTGAACAGAGAAATATAGAGGGAGTTAGGGAGGATATATGATAAGATGAAGAGAGACCAAAAAAAAGACAAAATTATATTGAAAATGACTTAGCGAGGGGAAAAAAATTACAAAAAATCAGTCAATTTACTTCTCCATATCAAGGCTTTTCCACGACTAAATTGGCTAAGACAAAAGAAATTTATCATCCTAATTCTACAGTTAAATAAATTTGGGTAGTTTTTTAAAAACTGCTTTAGATAGCCAACTCCTTTGTGTGAGAAATGTTCCTTAAAACAAATATAAATCCTACATGCTTTGCTGTGTTTTCTTCTCGATATTAATGGAAGATGGTCTGATTCTATCCTCTAGGAAATCATTTTTCTTTCTTATATCTTCCCTCAGGCATTTTCTTTTCCTGGCTGAATAATTGTTCCTCTCTTTGTTTTTCATGATTCTAATTTTCTGAACTTTTAATTATCTTTATTGGTTTCCTAAGCATCCTTTGCAAGTCTCCCCAAGCCCACCTGGGAGTGATCTAATAACAAAAAGCATATGAATATGTATAGATCATCTTCTGTTGCTTGTAGGAAATCAAGCAATTACACAGGCCTTATTTCCTTCGACCATCACCATCTCCACATAACACAGACATTACAGGCACCAGGTCAATGAGGAAAAGGCATCTTGGACATTGCTTGACAGACACAAGAATACAGATGCATGAATGTGGACTCAAAAGCAACTAGTCTACATAGTGCAGGGATACTAGAAGCCAGGAACAGAAAACAGGGGCAGGACTCCAAGGGAGCTTGTGTGCCATGTCAAGGATTTTTACATTTTATCTATATTGGACAAAGGATGTTGTATGCAATCTAGTGCAGGGTCAATCTTGTTTAAATGTGAGGTTATTCTGCTCACTCTATGGAATGAGATCTGGAACAGATGGGAAGGTTTTATGCCAATAATCTGTGGGGACACTGGGATTCCCCTGCAATGCACCAGGTAAGAGACAATGAGTCTCAAACTGAGGCAGGAGCTATGCCTGAAGACTTGAGCACACAGTCAGGGAATATTAATGGAAAGAGGAAGGATAGCCTATAAAAGAGACTGAAAATAGCCAAGAAGAAGGAAAAGAGAGTAGCCTTCCAAAGCAAATACAGCTCTGCTATGGTTTGAAAATGTATGTTTTCACAAACACTGAAATCTTAACCCTTAAACTGCTGGTAGTAGGAAATGGAGTTTTCTGGAAAGTGATTAAATTATTAGGTGATACACCCATGAATGGCATTGGTGCCTTTGTAAAGAGGCCAAAGAGAGACCCCTCACACTTTCGCATTATGAAGGCGCAGAGAAACAGTGGCTTTTGTGAACCAAACGAAGATGCTCATCAGACGCTGAATCTGCAATTTGATCTTGAACTTCCCTGTATCTTGAACTGTGAGAAATAAATCTATGCATGATTCTAATTATATAGTCTATAAGCTACATGGTTATGGAATATTTTATAGCAGCTCAGATGGACTAAGAGAAACATCCAACTCAGAGACTGGACAACAGCCCCATAAAGGCAGCAAGAAGCCTCAAAGTTGGTGTAATGTAGGGCATCAGGAATGACTTCAGTGGGGATACCTTCAATCAGAGAGGCAACAGAAGGAAATCCGCAGTGAGTCGAGAAGTAAACAGTGTGAAATAAAAACTACTCTGTCTGAAAGTTTTATGGTGATAAAGAGAAATAAGGTAGTAATTTGAGGGAAATTTAAGAGGCAGAGAAGGAGTTTTGCTTTGGGGGATGTTATATACAGGAGAGAATCAGCAGAATATGAGAAAAGCCGCACAAAGCATTGTATTTTTATGGATGAAAACACATCATCACTTGGTTAATGAGCAAGCCTTAGCTAAAAATAGAGTGAACCTGGTATTAAATATTCCATGCTATGAAGTATTAGTCATTAATGTATGTAGTAAATCTGACAATTAGAATGTTTAAATAGAATTTATTGTTCTATGCATGCATATTTATTTATGTATATTTCCAATCCTCTATAGCACTGCTCATAGGGAAAATAACTGATCAGTACTCTGAATAAAAAGAATAAATTCCATTTCTTTTATATGTATAATCTTTTATATACAAAACAATACTGTATATTAATGTCCAACATATTAGCAGGTAATAGAATGCTAGTGATTTCCATCTAGCATGTTTATGGGGCATAAAACAACTCATGTTTTTAGTTTTTAGCTTCAGAATTACTTTTGGTGCACTTCCATAATATAAAAGTACCTAACACTTTGTCTGACCCATTATGTAAGATGAAAGAATTGAAATGAACTTTATCACTACCTTTGGAGTCCTGATATACCTGATTCCTTTGTTCAGAAAGAATCATTCAAATCTTAATACAATTTTAAACACCCATGAAAGCTTTTCCAGTCTGATCTTACTATTCCTCTGCAGTCTATATCTAGCAATCCCATTAATATGTTATCAGATCATCATTCTTAATGTTCCCACTACTACATGACTTGCTTAGCTGTCACTGAGCTGTGGCTTCTAGACTCATTTTAGCCTCCTTGCTTACATCCTATTTGCCTTGATGATCTTTTCAAAGTGTTTTGCGTCTATGCATGGCAAAACAAAATTCTGTTTCTCATTCTCCTCTTCACCAATTGCATTTGACACAGGAATTCTAATCTTCAGATTCTGAATTTTTGCTTTTATAGCATTCTAAACCGCACTCTGCTCAACTCAGCTCCCCATAAATACTTCATCTAGAGTATCTTTAATTTTATTAGTATATCAGGCTCTCCATATTTAATCTGAAAAGTTTTGCAGTTTTGCACTGCTCAACCAAAAGTTTGGTTTTTTTTTTTAAAAAAAAAAACAATTTTAAAGCTTTAAATGCCCTGCTGTATCTAACTTTTTAACAAATCTAAATGATTAAATGGCCACATATGTACATACTTCCACCACCATGAGAGAAAGTGTTCACTATATGACTCCTCCATTTTGATGATGGATGATGCTTTGGTATGGGAGTGGTTTACCTCCCAGGGGTTTATGAGTTGAGGGCTTGGTCCCCAGCATGGTGATGCTGAGAACTGACAGGACCTTCAAGGGGAGGGTGTCTACTGGAAGTTAATTCGGTTTTTAGGGACGCTGCCCCTAGAAGGAATTAAGGACACTCTTGTGGGACCCTGAATTAGCTCAGGATAAAAGGTGTTATAAAAGAATAAGCCTGATACCTTCTCCTGGCTTCCTGTCTTACCATATGATCTCTCTTTTGTATATATTCCTACATGATATCAGCATTATCTCAAAAGCTATAAGCTAAGTAACCTCTTTACCAATTATACAGCTTCAGGGATTGTGTCATAATAATGAAAATGGGCTAATGTAGATGAACAAACTGTAGTGTGAATACTAATCTGCTCTACCAAGTACTTTGTGACATAGCATTTAGAGCACAAAAAATAAAATATCACTGAGATCTGCAAGACGGTGACAAAAATAGATACTACTCAGTAACCAGAAATCTATTTAAGTATTTTGTGCTGAAGGACTCTTAAAAATAAGAAGAAAAATGCTGATCCCAAGAAAAGTCCTATTTTGTTAAAATATAATCAGCTGCTGCTCTAACTTAAGATCTCTTTAGAAGAACGGTAATAACTTCAGGTTGTTCACTTTTTTTCAGGTCTTCACTTTCTTTTAAGATAGCCTGAGGTTGACTTTGCCAATAACTACATAATAACAGCAGATTTCTAAACAGATGGACAAGAACCAGATGTCTAAAGTAAATTAACACATCATGATATCACTCAATCCCTTGAGCAACTGAAAGACATTCATAAAATGATAGGCTGGCCCTCTGTCAATCTGAGGCAGGAGATGCCTACAATAAGAGGAGATCAACAAAAAACATAAGAGAAGCACTGTCAGGAAACAAGAAAGGAAGAGCTTCTCTATTCATCACACTTTAGGGTAAATACCTCTCATATCCATATTCAGTATTATTTGGAGGAAGTGAATCAGATCCAGTCCTTCCAAGAATCATAAGACAAAACAACAACAGCTAACAGAGATATTGTCACCAAAAGCCCAGCTGTCTATTTCCCAAGAGACTTAGAAATAATAGTATAGAATCTGGCTCCCAGACTTGAAAACTCATGAATTTGACTTTGGCAGCAATCTGAGAGGGAAGCTATCTCCTTGGAGATGTACTCAGAGTAGACTTCCGTAAAACGCAGAATGCAAAGGGTTATATTTAAAGGGAGAAGTATAAACATCACAAGGACCAAAGTCCTTGTAGTTGCTTGACTAACACATTCTTTCTTGATAGCTGGGCACATGTAGAAATCCAAATTATGATCAGTAGTCTCCTGGTTATCCTAAACTTAGAAAAAAAGAGGTTAAGTAGATGACAATTCTCTAATACTAATAGGAAAAATGCTGTCTCTATGTTCAAAGGCTGGGTATTCTGTGCCATAGAAGCAGTGTCTCTACCGTTCTTTCCGGGAAATGTGCTCAGCCACGTCACGCCATCATGGACGTCCATGAGGCTAACACCTCCAAAGGGTCAAAGATATTTTCTGTCTTGTTCATCACTATGTCCCATGTATACTGATCACATCATTTCAATTTTTTGATTTGTAGTAATTTTTATTATTTTAATTATAAATCATCGTGGAGCCCAATATAATTCAATATCTGTATAGAATGTGTAATGATCAAATCCTGTTAGCATCCCTATCTCCTTAATATTTGTTTAATTTTTAAAATACAATAATTGTATATATTGATGATGCACTGGGCAAATTTCAATACAAGTATATAATGTATACTGATCAAATTAGAGTAATTATCTACCTCTTTTATCATTACTTTGGGTTTGGATCATTTGAACATTTCTAATCCAGGTATTCAGAAAATATGTAAGTTGTTATGAACTACCGTCACTGCACTGTACTGTAGAATTAGAATTTACTGCTTTCACCATCCCTTTCTTTAACTCCTTTTCAACATGAATTTCATGCAACCACACTTCCCAATCCTAATCATGGAATTTACTTATTTTTCTCAGTGTTTTAAACAAAGAATTGTCAAGCAAACATACAAAAATCTTAAAATAGTAAACCCAATAAAGCACACAAAAAAGTTAATGAGTGCTAATGGCTAAAGACTAGACTCTTCCTAATTTGATGATAGGGGGTTTGTGCAATGCACATAGGATAAGCCGAGTCACTGGCACACAGTAGGAACTTAACAGTTTTTAATTTGATTTTCCTCTTTTCTCTTTAGTTGAATGTCTCTTATACACATACACTTACATAAAAGTGTGCAGATGTTCCTCTAATTTTCTGTGTTCATTACTTAATAATGAATGAATTTTGAGAAATATCGACATGGATGCCCACAGTATGGGTTTTCTTAGTAATGATGGAACTCCTGATTTATTTCATAATAGAAATGGGAAGCATTAAATATTGAATATGAATGAAAAGATTAAAGTGGATATTCCTATTGATTGATTTATGCTCTTTTATCAGCCATCTGGATTTGATCTTTGTGCTAGAGATGTCAAAAGTAATTTTAAAAATACTTTCCCCTAATGCATTTCCTTCATTACTCCTTCTGGGGCTTTCTATATAATCAGAAAGCCAGCCAAAATAAAAATTTAGGAGCTATTACTATTAATAAATGCAAGCTCCTGGATAAGGTGTCAAAACATTTCCAACGGGCCAAACTTTAACCTCCAATTCATTCCACTCACTTCTATCCAATTATCAAATGCATGCCGCTCTAACCAAGGTGCACATTTTTTAAAGTTTGACATTGACATGCACCACACAGAGATCAGAATTGGGCAGAAGCCCATGACTTACTATGATTTATATTTTGTCATTGGAGCTAATGCACAGTGAATGGTTCAAAATCCTCTTCCCTTTCTGCAGCCCTTTAAATAGAATCAAGCATAGGAGCAATATTAATTTTAAAGTTAACTTACTCTAATTGAATGGCAATGCTTTATTATAGTCGTGTATCAAGCAAGGACCATAATACATCATAAGTGACACAGCTAAAGTAGAACCTTTCATGCTTTGCCTTTCATTTTGCTTGATTTTTCATTCATAAGCTTTTCAGATGCCACTGTTAGAAGATTAATATACTCTGATGGTAAATTAACTAAATCTTCCCTTTACTAGCCACAACATTCCTAAATCATACACAATAACATGCAAATCAGTTCATACGTTTTCAGAGGTATATCACTTTTACCACGGAACCACATAGCTAAAAGGATTTTCAGCAATCATCCAGTCTATATGACTTCCTTCAATCAATTCCCTCACCACTCCACTCTTGATGACCTTGTCCGTTAGATGATTCTGTCTCAGTGAGTTAATGACATACTTAAAAGACCTATGTAGCACTAGTCAATGAAAAAAGATGGTTCTCAGTGATATGGCTGATTTATAACTTCCTAGAAATTAAAAATAAAAAGGACACCTGTTTGATTGTGTTAAGAAACCAAATGTGACTTTTGTGATTATCTGTGATTTTCACAGTAAATATTTAGCTAGGCTAAAACAAAAGTGTGAAGTTTGTGCTAATGCCCCTCATCTCCCTTTAGCAGGATTATAGACACCATGATTCTTGTGATATCAACCATGAGAATAGAACAAGAAAATAATATGTGTAAAATGTGCTCTAAAAAAAGAAACTATGCAAACTTAAAAAGAATGCAAAAGGACATAAAAGGATAATATTTATAAAAGGAATTGATGATAACAATAATTAAAAATACCAAAGAGAAAAGGATCTTTGATTTTATATTGTAAGGAGCTGGAAACATAAAATTCAATTTAAATAATGTGACAAATTCCAATGCATTAGTCATTCTTTGGAAAAAATACTATTTAGTCTCATAACTTCTAAGTGATTCCATATTCTCATAGATAGAATACTTTACCACACTGATTTCACACTTTCATACCATTTCCCTCTCTCTTGGAAACACTTGCCCCTTCTAACCATTTCCATCTCTTTCTAATTTCTAGTCATGTTTTTGACTGCAACTTAAATGTCATTGTTTCAAAGGAATTTTCCTGCTCCAACCCCACTCCAAACTATGTCAGGTCAATTCCTCTTATACATTTTTTACTATTCATTTATTAGTATTTGTTTGTCATACATACTGACTAGTTACCAATGTTTATAGCAGCACAATTCGTAACAGCTAAATCTTGAAAGCAGGCTATATGTGCATCAACAGACAAATGGATTTTAAAAAAGTGGTACTGGATTTCCAGGGAAGGGAACAAAAAGCCAACAAGAAGCCAAGCCCTCCATGCGAGTCAGCACCTCCCTGGGAGTTGGCTGCAGCGGGAGGAATCAGATGCCAGCCACTTCAGGCACAGGGACTGGGAAACAAAAAGAGCCAAGGTTTCCCCCATATACACCCCCTCCCCCACAAAGCAATCAGCTGGTCCAGAGACACAGGTTGCAATGATAGTTATTGAGGTAAAATGCTTGTAGTGTTTAGTGTTTCATTGACTTTGCAGGCCTAAAGTCAGTAGTCTGATCATCTACTCAGAGGATAACAATACACAATGTAGCATCTATGGAGGGTCTCCTTCTAAAGGTGGTAGCCATTGTTAATTCCCTATTATCTTGTTTTGAAATCCTCTACCATTTTCATTGTTTTGTTGAGTTGGGTTTTATTCTGTTTTGTCTTGTTTGATTTTATTATATCCAATGGCATGAGCAACTATTTCAAAGATCTATTATGGTAGCCATTTTGGATTTAGTATTATCTTGTTTGGAAGTCCTTTATTGTATTCATGGTTTTGTTTTTATTAGTTCTATTCTGTTCTGTTTTGTTTGACTTTTATTATGTCTGAAGTTATGAACAGCTATTTTGAAGACAACCAGAGCATTATGGTAATCACTGCTGATTTCCTATTATCTTGCTTTCAATCCTAGTATCACACTGTTTTGTTTGATTGACTTTATTATGCTTTATTTTGCTTGGTTTTGTTATCTTTAAAATAAAAATTTAAAAAAGAAAAAGTGGTGTTTATACACAATAGAGTACTACTCTGTTATAAAGAAGAACAAATTTGAATAATTTGTAGGAAGATGGATGCACTTTGAAAGTATAATGTTAAGTAAAATTAAAGACCAATTACAGACTTTCAAAACATTTTGTATTCCTCTGTTTTGCAGTTTAAGGAAATTATAATCATTAAGATATTTGGTTGTAGTATATGGTCTATGTAATACACACTCTATGTCTGTTTGGGGGTCTATCCTATCAATATCCATTAGTGGAAGAAAGAATAACTAGTCCTTTGTCTCTGTGCATGAATACTATAGAAGCTCTTCCATCACCACCCACAATAGTATCTGATTTCTTAGTGTGTGGCTGCTTTTCATCGATTTCTTCATTTTTGTCCCTCTAAGTTGGCTTCACCAATGACTATTCCCCTGACATTCTCACTACCACACATGTGACAAGAGATGATGCCATTGTCATACCTCTGGTGTTCTGTGGAATGTAATAAAAGTAATTTCATCTATAGAAGCCAGCATTTAAGCACTTTCTCTTCTCCCTCTTCTGCAAAGTGTGCTCTCACTGCACATCACTGAGGAAAGCCTCCTATTCTAGGTTTCAAGCTCCTCTTGGTACCTGGACTGTTTGCTGAGTTTAACTCGTCTCTGCTTTGCTTTTTCAAAGCAACACTCAGTCATAAAGTGTGAGTGAAAAACGCACTTCAAGAATTCTATGACCTTATCCACTTGTGAAGAATCTAGAATATAAAAAATGCCTACACAAAGTTACATATTTCATCTCACACAGTGGTAAGACAATGACTTATTCCTATATTTAGCTCCATGTCATTTTATTATAAAGAGAAGTAATTGGCACATATCAGATTCTCTATGATCAGCACAACTATTCTTTTCTACCATGAAATATTCTCTTTCATATTCCAAGATGATGCATCTTTTTGTCATTTAGGATAGCTATACTTTTGTCCCCTCAGTTCTACCAGTCTCATAATTAATCCTCCCCAGCCCTATCAATGGCACCAGAAAATGTGCAAGGTATGTCTGCAAAGAACAGCTAACACATCCAAAATAGATAGTTGCAATGCAGCTTGAATAAAAAGTGATGACTGGACTACATTTATCAGGCTTTTTTTTTTCAGGCTAACTGGAAAATAAACTGGAAGCATGCAATTTTCAATCATTTCTGTTTTTATACCCCAGCTTCTCTTAAATAAAGATGAGATGTACACTACTGCTCTTTCCAAAGCCTTGAATTTTTAAAGAATACAAAGTTGATTGTATTCTGCCCTCTATTGTGCCAACTGATTTTACAATGCTGAGAACAAAAATATCTCCCTTTCTGACCTTCATTTCAATCAGTAGACATTGTCAAGCCTGACATTTTATTGTCCCTTCCTACGTGGCATGCTGTAAACAGAAACATGATTGTTATAAATTGTTCTTTGAATTTGACATTGTATAAATTACACTGTGTACTCTATTTTATTAAATGGTAAAACTCAAAGGGCTTTCTATCAAGAGGCCAACCTATACTACTTTGCTACTTTGTTCTCCTAAGAAATGAGACTTAATGTTGGCAGGTTAAGCAAGAGACCTCATCATATGCATTCTGCCAGAAAATAAGTCTCTAAGTCTTTTTCCTAGGATAAACTTTAAGCCATGTAACCTGATCTATTTAATGTGTTTCTTAATATACAGAGGCCATATACTCTATGTTAGCATGAGCTTGTGCCTGCACTCAAAAAAAAAGCACAAGTCAGACATTAGCACATAAACAAAAATAACAATGGGAAGGAAGTAAAGAGGGAACCACTGCTTGTCTTGTCTTTTAATCATATTTTAAAAATTAAAATTAAAATTTTAAAAAATCATTTTTAAGTTTATCATATGTCTGGATGCATACATATTATTTTTAATATACTAGCACTAATGCGTGGGATATAAATAGCAATAAACTAGTCTTCATAAAACGTAGAGCCTCATTGTATAACTATTAGGCAAACACATGAAAAAGTAAAAAAAGACACTGTAGGGCAAATACTGCTAATTACAATTATATTGATAATATATTACATGGATAACCATAGATAATCACAGAAACAGAACAAGAGTTAGCAAACTATGATACTTTATAAGTAGTTATCACAAATTATTTGTAGTTACAGGGATACCTCAGTTCACAAACTTAATTCTTCCCATGATTCTGGTCGCAAACAGAAATGGATGAGAACCAAACCAAATTCAAATTCAAAGGATAGGTTCAGTGTTGACCTTGTAGGGGAATTTGATTCAGTTTTTGTCTAATTTGATTTGTGATCAGAATCGTGAAAAGAATTAAGTTTATTAACCTAGATATCACTGTGATTGTATTGGAACATGACTGCTTTTGTTCTACAACAGCAAAACTGAAGGAACCTATGGCTCACCAAAACTAAAGTGTTTACTATCTTTACAAAAGTTTGCCAGGCCCTACTCAAAAAGGTTAGAGGAGGGAAAAAAAGATTACTATGCACTGGCCTGATCAAGAAATGCTTGAAGAACAGGTAGAAACCAGGGGAGAAAGTGAATGAAGGAAGAACACTGTGACCATTAACTGGCTATATCCCTTGACTGGAGTATATATGTGGATTAGCGGACTGAGGGTGAAATTCCACCTCAGTTTTGAGTGGCACCAGCCATAGGCTTGTACCCTGGATGGTACAGAAACTGGAAAGAAGAAGGAAGTGTGACCATTTGGAAGAGCTCCAGTCTCCTGAGCAGGTGCTTCCTTTGCTGTCATTGCTTTTGGACCTTAATCTCCACATCTCTAATTTCTTCAGCCTTCCAAAGTAGACTTGCACTTGCAACTCTCCATTGAGCTTCTAGGCCTTGGACTGGTGCTTCTTGCTTGATCTCTCTTGTTCTGTGACTTTCATCTTCTGAGTCTGAGCAGTTACTCAATCACCTAGCTCTTCAACAAGCAGATAAGCATTACGGACTTTTCTGCTTTTTCCTGAAAGGATACCTAATAACCTCCTTTACATAACTGTAGATATATTTTCTATCAGTTGTGGCCCTCTAGAGAAATATAACTGATATAAACACTGCCAGCTGGACAACCACATGAGCCAAAGTACAGAGGTGGCAGTCTATGGAGTATGATGATACATAGCTAAGCTGGCCTCAGGTGGCGGGGGTCATTTTAGGGAAGTGCAAAGTGAGTGGAGTAGATAGTTTTCAATTTGACACAAGACTGATCCAAAGCACCTAATGCCAGATGAAGAACTAAGAACTTTCTTTCTCTCTAGTCACCACAGAAGAGTTTTGGGGCAGTGTTGGTTTTGTTTCAGGACGCAGGTAAAACAGTGAAATACGTAGTTTAGAAAATACCATCATTTCTTATTTCAATAAAGTGCCCATTTTATCTAACTAGATCAGTTTAATGCACAGCAAAGATCATCTAAGAGATTTTATAACATCTCTATAATTCTAGCTTTCTTTTTATTAACTTCAAAGAATATTTAACATTGTTATTTATAGTTTCTTGTCCAGCACATACTTGTGTCCCTTATATCTGTGATCCATATTTTCTTCACATTTAATACTTGAAGAATCAAAGCCCTGAGCAGCAACAGGGAACAAGAGTGGTCTTTGACCCTGTCCCTTTTGATATACAGGACATACAGGTGCTGTCATTTTGATTTGCCAAAGGTTAAAGCTTAAACGACAGGATAAAAAGTGCAGTCCTATGAAGAGCTAAATATACTAGGATGAGCTCCCAGGCAAATGGTTTTTGATATTCTTACTCCTGGCCGTTGGCTATCCCAGTCTACCTGGGGCAATATCTCAGCTTAGAAAAGCTTGGCAAGCCTGTGCAAGTGAGCACGACAACAGTCATATGGCCCATTTGCAAACTATCTGTGCCAACAAAGCCCCTCTGAAGAATCTGGGTAAATTCTGTATAGCATTGTAGGTTTTATAATAGATATATTCTCAGAGCACCCAGGATTCTTCTAAGAAAGACTCTTTGAAACTTCAGATTATCCTGGAGCCAAATTCACCTCTCAAGGTCACACATGACCAGATTAGACATCATAATGTTTGGCAAAAAGTTAGTCATTAGCAGACCTGTTAATGACAGGGATCTACTAATTATTAATAGTGGATAAAACTCACACAAGCTTGTAGTTTCAAACTCTAGCTCAAAAGACTATAACATCCTCCAAGCATGTTAATGCCATCCAGGGCCTGGACAAAGTCCAAATCATGGATGAGGAATTAGAGAAACCTCAATGTCTCCTAGCAGATGAAACAAAACCATCCACCTAATTATTAGGTCATACAGCCCATTTTCCTTGTAAAAGAACAATGACCTTAGACAGGGAAATATTCCTTGCGAGACCCAGTTAATCATATAAATGTAACCTGAGACCTCATTTAGATTACCACCATTTTGGCTTTGCCCACCTTCATGCTTGTCTGTTTTTCTCTCTGTTCTCTCTCTCTCTCTCTCTCTCTCTCTCTCTCTCTCTCTCTCTCTCTCTCGCTCTCTCTCTGTCTCTGTCTCTCTCTCTCTCCCTCTCTCTCTCTCTCTCATGCTCTCTCTCTCTCCTTTCCCTCCCTCCTTCTCTCTCTCAAAATCTATCACTTAGAAATAAATTCAAATTATACTCTATACGATGGCCTATGTGTCTTGTCTGAAATCTTACATCAAAACTCAAGCAACAGAGATATGCTGTGGGTTCTTCCTGGTGTTAGGACCTCAGAGTGTTAGGAACCAGCTTCCCAATAACAATAGGAACATTCCAAATTTAAATGGATTTAACTCATTCACACTAGTTTTATGGAGAATATTTAGGTTAACAAACATGAAAGGAAATATTCAATAAAGGAAAAATCACAGGCTCTAAAATTAAATTTCAGCTTAATTTTACCAGTGGACATCCCCTAAGCTAATCATTTAATATCTCTGAACATGTTTTCCCTATGTGTAAATAATATAAGCATAAACTCACTGGGTACCACGAGAATCAAAGAGAAAATTTTTGTAAAATCACCCTGAATCTTCCCGCTACTCTACAACTCTTACTTTATTACAACTTCATGATTTTTATAATCGTTCCTAAAGTGTTGGAGAGGCCCTGAAGATACTAAGACTTTTTGATTTATGCAACAACCATACTATTTTTCACAACAAAACTAAGCTGTTATTCAACTTTTCTGCTCTCTCCCAAGTTACATGGGAGTTTTCTAGAGGCTATGTGGTTTATGAAGTCATGACTCTACCATCTGATGGAATGGTATGCTTGTTTAATTTCACACTTGGTGGAATTTTCTCAAATCAATTTTTAGAGTCTTCAATAAACTTTAAGCATGTAAAGAGTTCCAATATAAAAACAATTGAGGACTACTGTTTCATGAATTTCTTCCAAGTGTGGTGGTGAGTGCCTACAAACCGAGCATGTAGGAGGCTAAGGCAGAGTGCCAAGACTTTAAAGTCAGCCTGGGCTACAATGTGAGCTTGAGGCCAGCCTTGACTACATAGCAAGACTTTCTCTCAAGAAAACCAAATGAATAGAATAGAATAGAATAGAATAGAATAGAATAGAATAGAACAGAATAGGTTAGTGCTCCTTTAGGATATTTTTAAGCAAAAAAAAGCCCATCTTACATATGTGTAGACTAGAGAGAGCAAAAATTCTAATCAAAGTACACAATTTGTGAACTTTTCAATTTAAAAATAACAAGACAAAATGAATAGCACTGCAATTGTTATATCAACTATAGTATACATGGAGTAGTTTTTACACGGTTCAGATATTGCTGTAAGTATACACTAGGAAAGCCCAATACATTCCTCGCTTAAGAAACCTTGAAACAATCAGTAAACCAAGAATTATTGTTGAGCTATTTTATTTTATAAAATTAATTATAATTGAGTATAATTTGCAACTAAATAGGTCTAATTGTGTGGAAAAGACAAAAGGTAAAATGATTAGAACAGGAATAGCTCAATGACAGTCACAGTGGACAGTCTCCCTTATCCTTGGTCTCAATTTCTGTAGTGTTAGTTACCCACTACCACAGAAGGTCAATCTCCCAGTGCAAAAATACCAATGGAAATGTCAACAATTAACAAATCATTAAGTTTCACACTGCCCTTCTGGGAACATAATTAAAAATCTCACAACAAAACCCATGTCTTCCCATGAGCTAGAGGCATCCACCATGAGAAAGAAGAAGAAAATCAAGAAGCCAAAATATATCTTCCTATTAGCCAGCCAGTACTGCCTGGGAGACAAGAAGAGTAACCACCCCATGCCACCACCTCACCCTGGTAAGCAATGGGCTGATTTGGAAGAAATCAGGCTGAGATGATAGCAACTAATTTTTTTTTTAAAATCATTTAATTCTTGTATAGTTTGTTTGACTTTGCAAGCTTATATCTGGTAGTCTGAGTGTGTATTTGGAGGATAACAATATGTATTATAGCAATTGTGGGGGATTTCCTTCTGTCCTGTTTTTGAAATCTCATATTTTGTTTTTACTGTTTTTTACTGTTTTTTTACTGTATTTTACTATTTTTATTCCCGTATTTGATAACCTGAGCAAATGTTTTGAAGATAACAATATGTAATATAACAACCATTGCTAAATTCCTATCTTTTTGTTTTGAAAATCTATATAACTATTTATTGTCTTTTGTTGTTGCTGTTGCTGTCACTTTTTGCAGTTGTTGGGTTTTTTTTATTTTGTTTTGTTTTGTTGTTGTTGTTTTGTTTTTGGTTTGTTTGCTTCTTGATTTTTCTGGGTATTTTTCTCTTTTAAATAAATAAATAAATAAATCTCTCACAGCACACTTCCACTGTGTTTCACCTGGCATGTAACTCATTCCTTGTTCAGTAAGTCCATGCATGTACATTACCTGATTTTAGCAGCTGGGCTAGAAACAGATCAATCAGTCATACAACTATCTCTATTGTGTTGTGAAGACTGTCTTATTACAATAAACTAAACTTTATCATAGGTGTGTTTGTACAAGGAAAAAGCAGTATATGTAGGTTTTATTATGATTTAAAGTTTCAGGTATCCCCTAGATGATTTGGAATGTATCCCCCAGGAAAGGAAGGACCATTGTTATAAGGAAAAAAATCATCATAGTTTTCTTCTTGGTTCTGCAATCAGTATATTTATAAATCCAAATAATATAATCAATACTAGTTTAATTAAAGTAAGAAAAAAATGTCCTCAAGAAACAAGACTCGGGGAATTAATCCTGGTTGTGGTAATGTAGGTTGTAAGTACTGTTTGGCCTCATGTTATCTCCATGCATAACATTGCTAAAAATGAAAAATATTTTTAAATTTTGAATATCAGTATTTGGCTTGATAGTGAAAGAATCTACCAGCACCTCAAATATACAGCACTTGTAAATGATCCTCGACAATCTGAATCTCTGCTCTCTCCAGATTTTTATTTGGGATTTGAGCCAGAGGCAGAAAAAGTCAAGTGGGTCTGGGTCTGAATAGACATGGAGTTAAAGACGGCTTACAGAACTAATCCAGCCCTAGAAAGGAGAACAGGACAAACAGGATGAAGTCAGGAATGAAGAAAGGCAAGCAATAGCCAAGTGTCCCTGAGCCAAAACATTTTAAACATTCACTATCCTACTGAAATAGAAACAACAGCAGAGACTAGCATCATTTTCCTTTCTTAGTTTTCGGATCACCCCACTTTGTTGAAACTGATGGTTTCTAGTAAAGTGCCCTTAGATGATTTACAGCAGAAAATCTTGGTAAAGAAAGTCACTCAATTTAAATCCACCTCCATCTCTCTCTCTCTACCTCTATCTCTGTCTTTCTCTCTACAAGCTGTGATTTCAGAAGACACTGTTTTAAATAAAAAGTCTCCCCTTTATATCTTTTCCCCCTCTCTAGAAAACATGCCTGTAAAAAGGGGACTAGAGGGACAGTATTTTTATATACTTTCTAACTTTCTTAACTGTAATGTTCAGGAATGATTAGGAATTAAGATAAGGAAAAGCATTTTTCTCTTTCAGGGAGAAATGAATACATATAATTTCAAAGGAATACACATTTCATCATGTAAGAAACAAAGGCTAAGATCAGCAACTAGTGAGAAAGCACCATTTTCTACCCCTGAACATATCTCTCAGTATATTTTCTCTGTTGCTGTAAATATATTCTCAAATCCCTACAGGAGGGAGCTGAAGGTGATACCCTTTTGAACACATGCCTGAGTCAAGGCCCCAGTGATGATTTGGTGATCAGGGACAAGCCAAAGTGGTTAACTCAGGGTCTCCAGAACTATGAACCACTTTGAAATGACCATGGTTTCATAATTAAGATTCTCACTTAAAGATCAATGCATACATTGTATGTTTGTACTGTGCAACTTTTTTTACATTTTTATTTAATTTTTAAACCCTTCTTAAACCTATAGTTATGCTGTAAAGTTGCCCCAGTAATTACTAATTTAATCCAAACTATATTTATTGAGCAATTGTTACACATGTAAAGCACTTGCGTAGACAATATGGTAGGTAAACTAGAAAAGACTGTCAAATTAGCTTTGGCAAATTATGGAAATAAAACAATTACATTAGCCCTCCAAAATGCAACATGTCCTTCATTTAAAATAAAGGTTTAATAAGATGGCCCTTATGAATTAATAGCAAAACATGATTATGCCAGATCTGTTGAGATTTCTAACAGTATGAAAACATCACTGTCTATACTGGTAGCACTTAGTTAACATTTATCATATATTAGACAGACATGGCTTCATCCTAACACCAATACTAGGTAAATGTGTGTTTCAGTTCTGCTTGGTTTAGATGATGCAGAGAAGCAAAGGGTCACTGGAAAGTCCTTCCCTATGAAGTTTCTTACTCTTCAGAAACTGGATTTAAAACAAATTTTCACCCCACCCAAGGTGCACTGGTATAAATATCTGTGAGAATAGAGAATAGAGAGATAGAGAGCTCTTTTATACAGGCAGCAACATTTGGCAGGAAGTTCAACACAGTCATTGTTATGCCACTGTCAACATAGGAAGCCCAGGAGTAAATTAGGCTCAGCGAGGGAGCCTGAGATCCAGAGAGAAGCGCTAAAAGGGACAGGTCTTGGGAATTCAAGCCATCTCACTAGGTAGAGAAGAGGAATTAAACAATCACCTCCTGACAGTCAACTTTCAGATACAGATTGTCATGGTTTATGTCTGTGGCCTCCAGGCTTCATGCATTTGCATTACGCATTTGTGATTGGTTCATTGTCTAGCGCCTGGATTGGAAGTGTGAGTGCTACACTGGCCTAGGGGTGGAGCCAGGATGTAATGTAATGGCAGGAAAAAGGTGTCTCCTTCTCTCTTGCGGGTTTCTGTCTTGCTGTTTGCAGCAGCCATGAACTGCGGCCCCACCATGCCAGCCTGCCTTGGAGCCAACTGAGTATGGACTAAAACCTCCAAAAACTGTAAGAAATAAACTTTTCCTTTCCCAACTTTTGGCATCAGGTATTTCATCTCAGCAACCAGTAAAATGTAACTAAGACACAGATAAAAAAGGAAAGATACCTAACCTGGAAAACTAAATAATAGAATTGCCCTGTAAATAACAACTTCCCTGTACAGTTGAACTATCACTTTAGAACACAGAGTATAAATTTATATTTCAGATAATTATAATAATTATGATAATAATGCTTAAGTACTTTTTATATTGATAAGCTATACTAGCAGTGGCATAATGACATACTTCTGGCAATGGCTTTTCTAAAACAACTACAAATATGTCAGCAATAGCTTAAATAGTTACCATACAGAACTTTTTAATTCCATTAATATTGGAAAGACTTCAAAAGTGCAAGCGTAATATAAATGATGATTACATTATATAAAAATGTCAGAGCCAAGTTTAGTACTCAGCATGTCCCATTAAAATATTACAATCTTAAGGCCTTAGGACAAAGCATCACTCGTAATTCTGGGTTTAAAAAACATATATATATATATATATATATATATATATATATATATACTACACACACACACACACATACATATACATATATTACACACACATGCACGCGCACACACACACACATATATAAATGTGTTATTTTTGCTGAGACAAAATACTCAACACTCAAAGTTAAAGGAGGAAGGTTCATTTCAGCTCACAGTTTGTAGAGGTTTCAGTCCATAATTGGCTGGTTCCAAGGCAAGGTGGCATGGCTGACCACATCACAGAGGAGCAATCATTCACTGTATATATAGCAGGGCAGGAAAAACGCAGCAGGCAGCAAGAAAGAACAACAGCAGAAGCAGCAGCCTGCCTCTTCCTTTCATCCTTTCAAGGCTTTCTGCCTCTTGGGTGGTATTATTCATACCCAGAATGGGTCTTCCTTAACCCCAGCATCACATATCCTAAACCCAGCCACCTCAAAACACCTACCTGTACCCTATGACTACATGAGGCTTTGGATGACATCAGATACAATATAATATAATACAACATAACATAAATAACTTTGAATGCAATATATAACCAAAGTTGGACATTATTTGTTGCAAGTTATTTTAAACACATAAAACTTCCTGTCTTAGAGGATTTGCATGATATTATGAAGCTGTTGGGGTTCAAAAAACCCAAAAATTGGGTTTGGGGGGGGGTTTGGTATTTAAAGGTAAGTTTATTCAGGAAACTTTTTGGTATTTAAGGATAAGTTTATTTAGGAAAATGGGTTCAATACAAATCAATAGGAAAAATACAACCCGGTAGGGAAAGGATAAATAAGCAAAACACATGACAGAACAATAAGAATTTCACCAAACAAAAAAAGCTATGTGCTAGCAATAAAATAGTAAAAGTTGCTTTCTCTCTCTCAGTGCTAACCAGGGAAATGGAAATTAAGACAACAGTGAAATGATTTTATACCAGTAGATTGTCACAAACTAAAAAACCCTGACAATAATAAATGTTAGTGAGGATGTGGCTCAGACATAATGCTGCCAGGGATACTATAAACCTTTATAAGCATTTATGAAAACAATTTGTCATTATTTAGTAGAGTTGAACCTTTGGGTAAACAAAGATCTTTTGATTCTATTCTTTATTACATTCCCTAAATAAACATTTGCACATGTGTAGCAAAATATGTTTATACTAACAGTCATAGAAGTATGGTATAAAAGGCAAGTAAATAAACTATTCTATTCCAACAATAGAATAATAGATAATTTGTAGCATAGTCATACATGAGATATTTTACTACCAGGGAAATAAATGAAATACAGTCATAAGTTCAGAGTTAAAAAAAACAAATTACAAGAAGTTCAAACAAGCAAAAGTAAGCAACATGTTTTTGATTAAACATACATATCACATATATATGCATGTATCTATATATATATGTATAGCATAACCCTTTTTAAATAAAGCTGTGAGAAAAATTAAAAACAAAATTCAAAACAATCATTAAGAAGTAAAGCAGGGTGATAATAACAATGCTCTCAATGATTTGGGCAGCAGTATTCCTTGTATTTTTGTACTTTATAAGATGTTTCCAATTTGCTTAAAGTATTTTATATTTTATATAGTCATGTGTCACATAATGACAGGGTTATGTTAGGAGATGTGTGCTACCCACTTTACACCCAGGTTACATAAGGCCAGTATCATATATGCAGCCTCTCATTAACCAAACGTCACCTGGTTGCAGACTGTATTTTTAAATTTCAATGTCTTTAATGATTTCTATGTAAAATCATGTCACATAATTTTTACAGTTGTAATTATTTTCAATTTTTCTTCTTTCCTTCCTAGAATATATATAGCATATTATCTTGTAACATATTATCCTGTAACATATTATCCTCAATTCTATTTTATTCATCATTTGTGCTTTTAAAAACATCAATTCCAGCATTCTAGAAGTTAACACAGAAGGATAAGTTTGAGCCCAGACTGGGCAACTTAGTGACCTTAGCAAGACTCTGACTCAACACAAAAATTACAAGGTTGGGGATATAAATTCCCAACACAATATTTTTAAGAATCCTGTAAGAAGGAGCTGAAAATTTAACTTAGTAGTAAAGCTATAAAACTAGTATGAGCAAGGTCCTGAGTTCAATCCCTACCACAAAGCAAACAAAACCAGAAAAAAAAAAACTATCAGAAGAAAAGAAACATGGCATTTATTTTCTTTATGAGAAAAACATTGAATAACTCTATAGATGACAGATCCATTGGAATAGAAAATCTGGAGAAAACAGTAGCTTTAGAACTAATAGATACAACTTCTTTTACATACAACTTTGCTTTGGTCAAATTTTCTATACTATTCCATGTTTATGAATAACATGGGTACAACTTTGTTTTATAATAAACACTGCAATTAAATATTATCATATCATTTTATTAGAATTCTATTTATTTTGCAGAGGAACAATATAGTACTTTTGTTGAAATGATCTTATATCTTAATTTGATAGTGTAAATTCCAATTAGAATTAAAAATATTTTAATATGGCTTATCTGGGTACATTTTTCTGATGTACCTATCAGATGTAAACAGTTTTAAAAGTTCCTCATATTAAGATTTCTCTGCCCCCATCTTGGTGATTCTGGCTCTGGCTCTGAAATGGTATACTGTATATGTGACATAAAATTATGCTGATTGGGATATGTCCCAAGCAGTCATTGGGTCCCTGAGGATCCAAGCTCTGCCTATTTCAGTAGCCTGGCACAATCCATCAGAGGAGCACCCCAGCTAATGATACAGGTCCTAGAGGTGTTGAGCTACACCCAGCTCCATGTGAGGCCCTGCTGCCATACTTCAGGGTGCACCCTGGCCAGCCACACAGGTTCTGAAAGTACCAAGCCCATCTAGCCAAGCCCAGATCCCCAGAGCGATCCATTGGGGAGCACCTTAGCTAGTTGTACACATCCTGGAAATTTCAAGTACCACCTAGCCCAGCATAAGACCCCGATACCATACTTTGGGGCTGTATGCTGGCTAGCCATATAGATCCCAAAGATCTGAGCTCTGTCCAGTGGAGTATCCCAGTGAAGTCCATTAGGGGAGAGCCCTGGCCATTCACTTGAGTCCTAGAAGTTCCAAGCTCTGCCTAGCCCAGCACAAGTCCCCAGCATCATACACTGGGAATGCACCCTGCCTAGCTACATGGGTCTTAAAGGATCAGGGCTCTGCCCAACCCAGCAAAACACCACAGCACCATCTATCAGGGGACTGCCCTGGCCATTCACATAGGTCTTGGAGGATCCGAGCTCCACACACATGCAAAGCAGCACTCAGGGACCATTCCTAGAGGGTCTCATGGGTAAGGAAGAGCTCCATTCAAAGATCCCCCAGCACTGGATAGGGGAGCTCCTGTGAGCAGAGTGAGGGCAGAAGCCCTATCCATTATTTTTCCATCACCTTGGGAACCTCAGTTCAGAATAACTCAGATGTCTGGCCTATCGCTTTACACTGTGGGACAGTCAGTGCAGTAAATGCCTTCAACTTAATCAGTTCGTCTGGAGGAACCCAGGAAAATGTCAAAATGAAGGAGCAAAATGCAGTCTTAGACCTCTACCCCACCAAATGCAGTCTTAGACCTCTACCCCACCAGGAGACATTCATATGGACAAAACTGGAAATAAAACAATTGGAATTTCTGTAATGATAGCAACTGAAGTAAAGAATTCCATGAGGCTATAGAGGAAATCAGATCAGAAATAATCTCTCAGGTAAAAAAAAATGACAAATATCATTAAGAAAAGTCAAGATGTTTTTTTTAATCTAAAAAAAAAGATTTAAAAAATAGAGGAACAGAAGAATATGAAGGAAATCTTGAATGAACAATAAAGAATTCAAATGCATGAAACAAATTCAAATAGATATTCAGGAAATTAAAAATTCCATTTAAACCTGACAAAATTGTTTGAATGAAACTGAAGATACACTCTCAGACCTTGAAAACAGGATGGAAGCTAACGATCACAAAAGGAAAGATCTCAAAATATAACAAGGACCCAGGAAACAATTTAACTGCTACAAGATGATGAAAAGAAAACTATACAAGTTTTATAGGAGTTAATGAAAAAGTAGGAGCCAGCACAAATGACATAAAAAGGTTATTTTCAGAATTAACAGTAGAAAATTTTCCAAGCATGGGAAAAGAATATGACATACAGATAAGTGAGGCATATAAAACTCCAATTAGCCATAACTAAAATGAATCTACACCCAGACATACAATAATTAATTCACAAGAACAGAATACTAAAAACTATCAGAGAAAACAAAAAGATCACTATGAAGGAAAGCCCATCATGAGAATCATGGCAGACTTCTCAACACAAACCACCAAGTCAAGAAGAGCTTGGAGTAAAGTATTTCAAGTCCTAAAAGAAAACAAGTTCCAATCCAGATTGATGTCCCTACAAAACTATCTTTCAATATTAATGGAGAAATAAAATATTTCCATGGCAAAGAATAACTGAAGGAATTCATGACCACCAAACCAACCCTACAAAGAGTAATGAGGGATATTCTAGACAGAGATAAAAATGATGACAATTTCAAGAAAAACAACAGAAAGTAACTATCAGGCAGGGCAAGCAATTAAACAGAGTAGAAAATCAGGGAAACAATAGCAGGAAAATATCAAAACAAAGGTAAGTCAATATATACCTATTATAACCATCAATGTAAGTGGCCTCAATTCACCAATCAAAAGAAACAGACTGGCAGCATGGATCAAGAAACAAGATACCACAATATGTTGTATAAGAAACCCATTTATTCAAAAACAAATTCCAAGGCAAAAAAGTGAAAGGTTGCAAAAAACTATTCCATGCAATAGGAACCCCCAAAAAAGGACAGGTAGCTATTCTGTTTTCAGACAATGTGAACTTCAAGAATGATTGAAATAGATAAAGAAAGTCACTACATTCTTGTTGGTGGAAAATTTCAAGAGGAAGAGATAACAATTATAAATATGGATGCAATAAATATAGAAGCACCCAACTATTTAAGACCATTATTAACAGACATGAAACATCAAATATGCAATAACACGAATGTAAAGGGAAATCTTAATACCCCATAAATCAACTAGGCAAAAAAATCAGCAAAGAAATATCAGAATTGAACCAAATATTTTAACAAATGGATTTAGTAGATGTTTTCAGAATGTTCCAACCAACAACATCAGAATATACATTCTTCTCAGCTGTACATGGGTTGTTCTCTAAAGTAGATCATACGCTAGTCCACAGAACATGCTTAAGTAAATTCAAAGGAACCGAATTATCCCATGCATATTGTCTGACAATATAGTGCAATAAAATTGCAAATTAATGACAAAACAAATCACAAGAATCCCATAAACACATGGAAAATAAATAACACTCTCTAAACAACTAATGGGTCACAGAAAAATTAAAAAGAAATTTTACAATATCTACAATCAAACAAAAATGCAAATACAACTTACTGGAACTTGTAGACCACAATGAAAGAAGTCCTAAGAGGGATATTATAGTGCTGAATTTTCACATCAGAAAAATGGAATGAACACAAATAATATAATGTTTCACCTCAAACTTCTAGAAAAAGCAGAGCAAGTAAAGCCCAAAGCTCAAAGAAGGAAAGAAACTATAAAGATTAGAGCAGAAATTACTGCAAGTCAGACTAAGGAAACAATATAAAGAACTAATGAATTGAAGTTTGTTCTCTGAAAGAATAAAATTTATAAACCCCTAGCCAACCTTATCAAAAAGAGGGAAGAAGAAACTCAAATCCATGCAAAAAGAAGTGAAAAGGGTAAAATCACTACAGATCATGTGGAAATTCAGAAGATCATAAATATTATTTTGAAAACCTATACTCTCATAGGATGAAAACCAAAGAAGAAATAGACAGATTCCTGGAAACTTACAAATTACCAAAACTGGATCAAGAAGATATAAAAATCCTGAACACAATATCAGTTAATGAAATTGAAAATATAATTAAAAATTCACCAACAAAAAAGTCCACGTCTTGCTGGTTTTACTGCAGAATTTTGTAAGAAATTTACAGAAGATCTAACATCCATACTTCTTAAACTTTTTAATGAAATTGAAAGGGAAGCAACTCTCCTTAACTCACTCCTGGAGACAAGTAGCACCCTGAAACCAAAACCAGAGAAAAAGACAACCAAAGAAGAGAGCTACAGGCCAATCTCCCTAATGAACATAGATGCAAAAATCCTCAATGAAATGTTAGCAAACAGAATGCAGCAAATCATCAGGAAGACTGTAAATCATGACCAGGTAGGATTCATCCTGGGAATACAGGGATGCTTCCACATATGCAAAACAATAAACACAATGTACCATATCCACAGAGCCAAAAACAAAAATCACATAATTATCAGAATATATGTAGAAACAGCTTCTGATAAACCCCAACATTCATTCGTGATAAAACCCTAGACAAAATCAGAAAAGATGGTCTTTACTGAAATCTGATAAAAGCCATCTATGACAAACCAACAAATGGACAAAATCTGAAAGCTTTCATTCTAAAATCATTTTGTCTTGTGACAAAGATGTCTACTATCACCACTCATATTCAATACAGTTCTAGAAACATTAGCCAGAGCAATTAGAAAAGAAAGAGACATAAAAGGAATAAGGATAGAAAAGGAGAAAGTTAAATTATTATTCACAGATGACATGATACCCAAAAAGTCCACCAATAAACTTTTAGACTTAAGCAAATTCATAATCATAGGTGGGTACAAAATCAACACTCAAAACTCAATAGCATTCCTGTATACAAACAAACTCACTGAGAGAGAAATTAGGGAAACTGCACACTTCACTGTAATATCCAAAAAAATGAAATAGCAATCAGTTTAACAAAGTAAAAGATTTATACATTGAAAATTACAGTACTCTGAAAAAAGAATCTGAAATTCAGAAAGTAGAAAGATATTCCTTGTTCAAATCCCTTGATAGGAAGAACTAATATCATGAAAATGGATATTCCCAAAACTATACAGTTTATTGATTGTTTTTTACTTTTCTGTGCTTTTTTTCACTTTAAAATGCAAAAATATGCTAATGTAATTTTATTAATGGAATTGTGGGACTTCATATCTCTAATTTACAAGGTTTCCAGAAAAAACAAACTGCTTGATGACATTAGAGATTTCTTTGTTTACTCACTTAAAGTTTTACTTGTTGAAATTACTCAACTCAAAACAAATCCTAAGAATCATTAACATTAAAAATAATTAGAAACCATAATTGTGGAAGCCCAAAACTCAGGATTTAAGGGTATATCAGGAGAAAGCCACTATACAGCAGAAATTTCAGATTTATTTGCCATAACAAAAAATCAGTGTCTTTATGTATAAATGATGATTACAAATCAGAGAAGCTTTTACCTCTCCATGTGAGTAATCTTAGAAATGTGCATATATTTTAATGCCACATGGCACAGAGCAGCTATAAAAAATAAATTGGGAACCCAAAAAGCTAGAATACCACTCATCTAATTAGGATCAAATTTAGCTGAGTTAAATCAGGAACAAATGTAGTTTGTGATTCCACAAATACATTATTTTCAAATTTATGACAAGTGATTATTTCAGGGACATGACAACTATTCTAAATTAAATGTCATTAAAACTACAGTTTAAACTAAATTAGAAGAAAAATACAGAAAGATATTTACTGGGGAACTACTATATGCCATACGAAGAAAAAAAAATACTATGGCTTAATGAAACATGTTATGATTATGTGTTCATAATGTCAGCCCTGAATATATAAAGTCTAGTGTAAATATAAAATCACTGATTTTTTCCATTATAAAATCACCTATTAATCAGAAATTAAAATTTAGAACAAGAGTTGAACTTACACAATTTTTTTCTGTAGTGAGCAAGATAAATATTTTAGGCTTTATTTCTGTTGCAACAAATCTATTCTCTCATTGTATTCCCAAAGCAGTTATATATAGAAATATTTAACAGACAATATCCCAGCACTTGGGAACCCAGATCATCATCAGTTCAAGGCCATCCTGGGCTACATAAGTAAGTTCAAGGCCATCCTGGGATACATAAGTGAGTTCAAAGCCAGCCTGCTCTACATAGTGAGACCCTATATTTAAAAAAAAAAAAAGCCAAACCTTAACATATATCAGAAAAATACATAAATGAGCATGGTTGTGTTTCAATAAAGCTTTATAAGTTGATATTTAAATATTATATAATTTTTATGGGTCATGAGATAGTATTTTTCCTTTGATATTTTTAAGCCATTTAAAAATGTGAAAGTCATTATCAGTTCATGGGCCATACCAAAACAGATGAGAAGAAAAATTCAGCTTGTATATTATAATTTGTCAATCAGTACTGATTTAGAAAATAAAATATAAAAGTACATACATGAAAAAAAAGAATTTAATGTTTCTTATGACTTTTCTGGTTCTAAAACGGTACTTGGACAGACTTACTGAGCCTCTATGTACTTAGAGAAAAGACTCCCCAAATACCCTTGATTTGAATTTTATTTTAAATAGTGTACCTTTGAGAATAAAGTTTAGTTTGCTTGCTGGTTAAATATAGTTTGCTTCCTTTCTGTCTCACAAAATTTTATAGTGAGTTTATAAGATCTGTTACTCAATGTATGTTGATCTATTTTTAGACACACAAAAGAAACATAGTAGCCCTTCCTTATTCATGGGAAACCTTCCAAGATCCCAGCAGAGGACTGAAACTGAATACAGTACTGAACCTTATACATGCTCTGGCTTTATCTCTATGCCCTGCAGCACTGTTATATAGTACCAGAGCTGATCTGGTCTCCGAAGTCTGAAGTCCTGGTATCTCCTCTGCACCACTATTCTTGCAGTCTGGGGCCATCATTAAGTACAATGAGGAGCACAAGCACTGCAACAGTTGGTCTGACAACTAAGACAGTTTCAAGTGATTAATGTACAGGTGGGGTCTATAGCATGCACAGGATTTCTTTTAAAAAAAAAAAACAGGATAAAACAGAGAGTAAAACCAATCAAAACAGACCAGTGTAAGAAATATAGGAATTCAAAACATGAAATCAATAATAGTTACCATAATGTCTTTTGATGCCTTCAAAATAGCTGAGATAACTTTGGACATAGCAAAAATCAAACAGAACAGAATAGAATAAGAGCAATAAAAACAAGACAATGAATGCAATAAAGGACTTCAAAACAAGTCTATAGTAAATTCAAAATGGCTACAATAATATGTCTTGCTATCTTTGAAACAGCTGCTCCTGCCATCAGATTTGATATAATCAAACAAAACAAAAGAGAATAAAACCCAACCCAAAAAACAAAGGAAACAATATAGGATTTCAAAACAAGATCATAGGAAATCAGCAATGGGTAAAAACCTCAGAAGGAGATTCCCCCTTGATGTCACATTGTATAACACTATCTTCTGAACCCATGATCAGACCACTGGCCCTAGACCTGCAATGTTAGTGAAACACCAAAGCACCACAGGCATCCAATTGTATTTCACTTCCATAGGTATCATCACAGCCTGTGTTTCTCTGGATAAGCTGGTTACTTATAGGAGCAAGGTGTGTGTGTGTTTGTGTGTGTGTGTGTGTGTGTGTGTGTGTGTGTATGGATACTGGTAGTTTTTGTTTGGCAGCCAGCCCATGTAACAGAAGGGGTCAGGGTCTGGCTGATCCAGTCCAGTGGTGGCCTGCTCATGGTGCTGGTTCCCAGATTGGGCTTGCTTGCTGGTATGGCCTTGTTCTCTTTATCCCCAGTCCATGAATGGGGCTGACTCACCGGGAGAGGCTGAGGTCTGGCTGTTCCAATTGGCCTGCAGCCTGTGCCTCCTTCCACCTCTTTTGATGGCTTCTCCATGCACAAGATTTCATCACACTATTCAGGAAACGTGCACAATTCAAAACTTAGGAATGGCTTATTCCTGTAACATTCCACTTAGTAAATTTGGACTGTGACAAGTAGTTAAGTAAAACTGGAAAACGAAATTCAGGATCATTAAAGACTCCGGCACTGTGACTATCCAAAAGATTTTTCCCTGAGTCCTTCAATTATCACCAACACTTGAATTGCCTCTGGTGCCAATGACACCATAGATGCATCAGTTGTGTGTGTGCACAGATGCTGTCAAAATGAGGTGTACCTGGCACAAAGCCACTTTCAGTGATTGGAAAGAGCCATGTCAAATGCATTGTAAAAGATATATTTTCCAATGACTCATCCAGGTGAATTACTGGTTATTGTTTATTGTCATATCTGAAAAGAAATCAGTTCTGTGAAGTCCTAAATGTTTCTGAATCCATGGCATATCTCTTTGCTCCAAAGGTGTGATCCAGCAAAATACTAGTTGAAGAAAAAAGTATTAATAATATAAAATGTCTTTTAAATAAATGATGTTCTATTTTTCAAAATTAAACATTTTGGATAATTAGACTATTTCTTTACACTAAGTTTTTGTCATCAACACAGAAGTTATAACTGCTTAATTCTTGTAATTTTCCCTTCTGAATTCTGTCTCTTACATTTTACATTTCTATGAGTTGCTTGTTTGTACACAATGTCAAAAATATGGATCTTTTTCTTTTCTTCATGTAGTCTAAGTACAACGACATGTTTTGGTATCAGAAAATTTCCAAGCTAAGTCTCCGGAAGAAAAACATTTTCTGTGAATAAGAATGCACAAGATATGAAATGAGAGTTGTCATCCCATGGGATAATACAATTATGCTGTCAGAATCATTACTTTAATTTTGAAGGAATCAGACAAAATTATGAATAGTAACACCCTGCATCTTTTTTCAAGGTCACAACTTCAAGAGAATTATCTTAATGACCTAAGTTCTTAAAATGTAATCCCTTTATATAAAAAAGAAGGAAAAGCTTAGAACATAATTCAGCAATTTAACAGATTGTATTTCAAAGTAAAAGCAAAATCTTTTAGGAATCATTCCTTTCAAATCAACATAAAAGTGAAGTGAATTAACGAAGCTCAGGCCTAAAATGTTACATTACAATGTTTGGTCACTTACAAGATGGAAAATTCATTAGTTCAAGTCATTATTTATGTTTCCATGTAATAAGCTTTTGTTCAGTCCATTCAAAAGTAAGCAAGCAAGAAAAATGGTTATTTTTGGCAAACATTCTCTCAGAGGCTGTAAACTAAGACAGTTTAGTCATTCAACGAAAATAAAACTCTACACTTTGCCCAACATCAAAGAAAAGTTCTTGACCTGTTTGAAGCAGCCTGCACCTGTGAAATGCTCACCTAAGAGCAAGAAGTAGGAAACAAACCCAGGTTTGGAAGGCCATAAAAATGTGACTCACTGGAGCAGCTATTCTAATGAACACTTTTCACTGCCTTCAGCAGGTTAAAAATATTAAAACTTCATTCCTGCTGAGCATGCCTGGGCCGTTTCTATTTGTTAACTCCCCAGGAACTTGTTGTAATATCTCCTGGTGAGTATAAGATTGTACCATATCCTGTAGCTGCCAGCTGGTAGGAACAAAAACACCTGGGCAAGGTACTTGTTAAACGGCGTATTTCTTCTCTGTGGCAGGCTCCACAGACTAAGAAATCTGCTTTTTAGTTTGGCTTTTTTTTTTTAATTGCTCATAGTGTCAAATCAATTGTTTAAGCCTTCCTTTTACTGCCACTGCTCCTGGAAATGGCTGGGTTTCTTTTTGTTATGTCCCATGAGGCTAGTTATTTTACAGTAAACAATGAACCTACTATTAGTTCTTTATCCCTCACTGCTCTCAAAGGCTCACATTTATTATACCAAAGTTGAACTATTAAAAGGACAACTATTTTTACCCATGCGTAACCAGAAATTAACATATTGCTGTGGTCACTGATTATTCAAATATAACAACTTTGCATAATTGGGAAAATATGGTGATTTGCTATCCATATTTAAATCTATAGTATAAATGTAAGATGATGAACAGAATCTCTCACATATTAAAGAGCTTCCAAATCCATGAGCTGAGAGGTATGAGCAAAAAGTGAAAAACTTTCTAAGACCACAGTAATAACCTATTATTATTTTTTGGAAAGAATTACTAACATTTTATTAAGGATGTTTTGTCCTTGCCTTTGGCACTGAAGTTATGATTTGCTTAAAAATTATGTTGTTTTATATATACCTGTAATTGAAATCCAATTCTTCCCATCATTAATTAAAAGAAAAACCAGGCTCATATATCAAGGAAATTTCAATGTCACACAAATTCAGAATGCAAGATGGGTCTCAACTTTAACAACAACTCACATTTCTCTGAAGTCATATCTTCATTAGCTTTTCACATACCATCACCTCATGTCTTTCAAAACCCATTCCAATAATATCTCAGAGAACACAAAGAATTTTTCGCATGCCCATTTTAAAAGGAGCCACCTGGTGTTTGCCATTTTCCAGCTCTTCCTCCCATGATGACGTCAGTTCACTTTGGTGACTATGGTGGCACAGTTATATCCACTTAAAAGGGAGATGACTGGGTTTGCAGCTCAGCAGGTGCCTTGCATCATGGCTCTGGGTTCAGTGTCAGCAATACACACACACACACACACACACACACACACACACACACACACGGAAAAAACAAAACCTAAAAGGGTACTTTACTATCATTGTCATCATGGCTGCTGGCACTCAGTCAGTGCCAATCAAGCAAGATATGGCATGATGCTACAGCAACACCATGGTACTGTAACTCAGCTTTGATGGCATACATAAGGAAAAAGCCTCTCCCTAATCTTCACACAGCACTACCTAGCCACATTTCCAATATGCATTTCCAATACTGCCCTGTGCCCCCAGATTCTTATAATTTACCCCCACTGCAACTCAGGATTCATATCCTTATCCAACTAAGCCAAAAAATAATGTTGGAAAACATGTGACAGCCAAGTTCAGCCTTCCTATTAAATACTACTAATCTCAGTTCGTCAGAAAGAAGTTTCTGCTTTCAATGTTAAACTGATCATTTTTTTCAGGCCTATATCTTATAATCTGAACATGTTGTATATTGAGGATAACAATATGCAGTATATTAACTAGTGCTAATCTCCTTTTATTTATGAAAAAGCCTTTAGCTTTTTCCATAGTGGTAAATTTTTATTTACCTTTTGAAATTCTGTGTCATAGTTTTTATTCTTTTTTGTTTTTAAAATTAAAACATGTAAAAAGTAAAAATAACAGTTGAGGTCAAGATTGTCTCTATCTTCCTCTAGAGAATCCTCTTCTAGAAGAAGTCTACACATCCTAACAGGAAAAATAAAATACATTAGTGTTCCTACTTTGTAAGCTTACATCAGGTACTACTTTACAAATGAAAAAACTAAGGCTCAGAACCAGAACTGCAATGAGAGAGGTTGGGCTTGAAAAATAAAAAGAGGAAATAAGGTCCAAAATGTGCAACAGTTATTGTGAAATGGGAAGAAACTGCTCAAAAGGAAAAAGGCACTAGGATGGGTAAAAGGGGAAATGACAGAAGGGAAAAGGGGAAAAATGTAAGTTATACTATTCATGCCTCTTAGTTCATTAGACAGGAAGGTTTGTGCTAATACCAATTAGAGAGATTTTTATGCCCATATCTTGTACTTTGAGCAACTACTTTAAAGACAACAACAGCTGATGCATTAATAATCGTTATTCTCCTACACTTTGGTCATGAAATTTTGTTTTACCATTTATTATATATAAACGAGTAACTGCATAATTTGTGAAACCCATGGCAAAATGAAAACATGGGGCTTCTTTTTCAAACCACACTGCACCTTTCAAGACTGCAACATCAGAGCATTAAAGCAAGTGTGAGGCCTTCCTGAGCACAGGAACTGTGCGCCTGTGCAGAGCACATGCCCGTGAAGGCTGCCCTGCACAGAGAAGTGAAATAACTTGACCAAGGTCACGGAGCTACTGCATGCCCAACTTGGGATATGAACAGAGGGCTGATTCCAGCTCTTAGGCTCAAGGCCACCAGCTGCTGTAATTAGCATGCAATTTCCCACCATCTTTCCGGTATGTTCACTCTTGGCCAACACCCAAGACGACAGACAGCATAGCTCAAATTCTAGCTGGGAATTAAAAAATAACCCGCATAGAAATTCACGTGTACACACAGGTACTACTGAATCAATCTGAGAAATAAAACTTTACCACTGTGGAAAAAGCTACAGGAAATACTGGAAATATTGAGTGGACTCTGGAGTGAAAAGGAAGACTAGGAAAAAATAATGCATTAGTGTTCATAAATAGTAGATCACATCCCTTTCTAAATTTTGTCTAAATTGCCTCAACACAAGGCACGCGCCACCTTCTGAAGGATTCCAAAATCTGTGATATCAACCCTTATGTAAAGTCCACTCTACCTCTTCCTTTCAAATGCTCTTGCTGTTTCTGAGACATTATGAAGTTTTCTAAGAATTTAGTAATCTTTACTAAACACAGTTATTAAACATCATTCTGCTTTAGCCCAGAATCACTGATATATATTTTGCTACATTCCCAAGTCAGACAGATTTGGAATTAAAGTTTCATTTATTGCTATTACTTACTAGTAATGATATCTTGAGGAATTTATATATCTCTCTGAGCACTATATCTATGATTGAAAAACATAATGCATAGTAAATAAGCATTTAATAAACATTAATTTTCACTTTTTTATTTTTATTCTTTTATTTTTCTCATAACATCTGTAGGGCTGAGCTTTGTAAGCTTACATCAGGTACTAATAAGTAAGATTAATTTTCAATAAATAAATCTATACTCAGATGGGTGATTTGTCCATGACAATCTAAGTAGACACTTACTACCTTTATTAATAAAAAGTCATTTTTGATCCTCAAATGTATCCCATTTTATATGATAAATTTCATGATTACTTTGCCCATAATGCATTTGTATAATTTCAAAAGTTATTTCCAAAAGTTATTTTTATTGATGTAAAATAATACAGGGAAATTACAGTAATTCATTAACGAATATTTAAAATTAGCATTTATTTCAGGAATTTGAGATCAACAAAAAATTAAATACATTTTCTCACTGTCTCATAACATTTTTTTTCAGGACCAGAAACATTAAGAATTATACTGAAACAATCACACAGCCTTTAGCTTTATCTTATAGGAATAATTGCCTGTACCCTTTCTTCTACCATTTATATTCTGGATATTTCTCCTTTAATGTCTCTTAAAATACAGTGCAGACTGGAAATCAATCTGCAAATATAGAGCAAGGCTCCATGCTTTGCAGTGCCACAGCACTAGAACTGGTTCTCTTCCAGCTCCTTCCAGCACCTCTCCTGGCTTCCCCTTCCCATGGCGCTCCCTGTTGTCCTCATTCAGCACCCACCACATTGCTGTTCATCACCCTTTAAAACCAAGACATGTTTGGGTCCCCAGCTCCTCAGTGGCAGTTGAGAAACCTCATTAATAATATTAATTGGAATTTATTAAACACTAAATGTGTGCCCACTATTTTACACACATTATTTAACCTTTAGAAACATCTCATTAAATATAATTGCAGAGTTAAAACAAAATAGAAGCACAGAGGGGAGCCAACAGGAACAGAAGCAAGGAGTGGCCCATGGTTGATCTGGTGCTTGACCTTATGCTCTCAGCAGTCCAGTATTCTTTATTTGGTGGCCTGAATGAATAAAAATCTCTAAACATCAAGCATAGAAATGCTCAAAAATGGTCTGATTATTAATATGTTTTAAGAGTTTATACTATAGAACGGATAAACATTAAATTTTTGGATGGAAACCTATGAAAATGTGGTTTTCTAAATCAGTACTTTAAACCATAAGTTATCTGCTTGGTACTTGGACACACATCTGACAAATAGCAGTCACTTGATAAGCATTTGTGAAAGTGAAGGGTACACACTATGTTCAGTTAAAGTCTTGGGTGTTCTGTTTTATTCTGTTTTTTCCTTATTCTTTCATTGCCAGGTTAAGCTCCCTGTTTCAAGCAAATATTCTAAACACTCTGAGCCCCACATAGGGTCAAATGACTTCAAATTCCTGAATGCTTGAACTCAATGAAGATTTGGGGGCTTGGCCATAGAAGCAAGAACCTATCAAAAAAAGTAACTCAGAACCCAGGAAAGAGGCAAAAAGCAAAAGACATCTTTTCTCCTGAGGATTCAGGGAGAAAGAGAGCACTAGGGATACAAAATCTGTAATGACAAGAGCAGTATTTTTAGCATTCTCTGAGAATGCCTTCCAGGATGTCTGAGCAGGTGAGAGAAATAAAAAACTATGGATCCAAAGAAAGGAGGAGAAGGGAATAAAGCATAGTATTTGCTTCCTGTTTTGATTTTTCTTTCTATTATTATCCAAGAAAGACACTGCTCTGTTTCTTCAACATCATCTGTAAGTTCTCGACACCAATTTGGAGTAAATGAGAGAAGTCTCTATTGGAGAGAACCTGTTAACCTTCATCTATAAGGAGCGCGGCAGCCTAGCTCCTACCAAACCTAGAAATAATGCCAGAAGCTTCTTCAGTGCTCAGTGTGGCTCTGGCTACTGAACTGCAATGCTGAGCACTATTTCTCATGTGCAAAAGGCCTGTATCAAACTACGGATGAACACCAAGACTCAGATTTACACACCCTCCCCCACCCTTGCTTCACCCAGACGTCTGGATTGGAGCCCAGGAATCTGAATTTTCAAAAACACTCCTTACATGATTTTTAAGCACACAGAAATTCGAGAAGAAATCACTGGCACCAACAAGACCGTAAAACATCACATTTATTGGAGATGACTGCCATTACCTATTTGTGAATTCAATCCTGAAATTCTCTAAATTTCATCACTGTTTTTTCCTACAGTCTACCAGAATGTCTAGGATGCCACAGAAAGCTGTTAATAACTAGATCAGTAGAAGACACCTGCCCCTAAATACCAAGTTTTGATTTACTACTGATTATAAAACCATAAACAGTTTAATTTTCTTTCAATTTTAGTTTATCAGGCATCATAACAAAATGGTAACATTTTACATGCTCTGTTAAAAGGATTCAAAGTGGTTTGCATTTCCAGCTCATAAATATGTTAAAACTCACATTCCTCATCGTTTTTATGTACTTTTCACTCCATATACCTAAACCTTAGGCATTGCTGCATTCTTGTGCAGCCAAGTTGGAGGCCTGGGTCATTAATTATTGTGCTCCCAAGGTCTCCTGGATAAAACGGCATCAGTCACGTGCAAAGGAAGGGTGAACACACACCTGGTCAGAAGATGGATCTGAAGAGTAGAGCCAGCCTCCTGCAGCTGCATCCCTTCAGACAGAAGGAAAAAGCCCCTCTGGCATGGGGTACAGCTGTGCCGCTTTAGAAACCTAGCTTTATGCAAATCTCACATAGAAAATTGTAAGTTTAGCCTAAAGATAAAAGGCGATTATCTTGATAAAAAATTATGAAATTTATAAAGCAAAGAAAAATACACTTTCTATCCAAAGAGGTTCTTGAGTGCATTTTAAATATTTCTGTAAGAAATACAAGGACGATTCATATTCTGTTGACAAATTTCCAGTAACTTTTCCACTTAATCTCACAGGTCACAAGGATGACTCCGCCCCTTCCCCCTAGGGAATGATGCTTTTCCTTACCACTTGCCTTTCCTCTGCATTGCCTCTGGAAACTCAGCTCTGGAGCAACCAGAGAGAAATCATGAAGAAGAAATCCCAGTTTCTGAGGCTCCGGGAGAGCAGGAGCCTTGAGTACCTCTCATTTTCTGGAGACTGGGTGTACATGGTAATGCACCCAGAGAGCACTGGGACTTTTCACAGGGTTGTAAAGTTAGGAACCAGGACACAGTTAACAAGAGTTAGCAACATCAGTCCCACTCCTTTCCCTGCCATTGAGATATGTATAAAACAATCACTTTCTCTTTGGGGCTGCGTTCTCATCAAAGGAGCTTACTGTCCTTCCTGACACCTCCACATGCACCCAAATGGGAACAAGTCCATAGAGAAACTGGTAAACTGGCACACCAACGGGGATACCATGAATCATGAATGTCGGATCCCACAGATTGACTGACACAAGACGCACCCCAACTCCTGATCCCTTTCTTTCCTCTGTGCAGGCATTCACAAAGCAAGTATGTTAACTCTCTCATACTTTTCTCACAGGTACAGACAGTCCAAACACAGAGGTAAATCTTTTTGAGGAGATGTGACTAGCACTGCCTTTCTCCTCTCTACTTTGAGAAAGGACCTGTTGTCTGGAGCTGCATCCTCGAACCATGAGGCAAGGAGTGAGAAACCAAGCCAGTGTGTACCTGTCGGTAGAAAAAAAAAGATAAAAAGAACCTAGAAATCTGATAGCATCAGAGAAAAGTCGAACCAGTTTGAAAAATCTTGTATGTTAACAAGAGAAATGAGAAACCTAACCCCTTACTTAAATTATTCTTCATTATATATTTGTGCCCAAAAGTCACAGTGAATGTGTCTCTAGTGAGCTTCCTAACTTTACCTCCCACTGCCTTCTGCCTACTTGATTCAACTTTCCAAACACAATGAACTCCCTGAGGGCCAGGGCAGGGAAGGCGTGGCTACACAGTGAGTCAAAACCAGCAAGCACTGCACAGTGAGAAGCTACCTCAAACAAAAGCCAACAAACAATAACAAAAGCAAACAAACTCAGTCCCTGTTCTTCATTCAACACACAAGACGCCCTCCTACCCAGCCTCTGTCTATAATGTTGCTTCAGCCGGGAACCTTCCTTCCCTCTGTAGCTACCACCTTTCCTCTGCACTGCTAGGACTTTCCAGTATTATCTCTTCTCACCAGGCCCTTTCACCACCCTGTGCCAGTCTGCAGCAACTGCCCTTGGTCCAGGGCTCCTGTACTTATACATTACTTCTAAATTAATATAGGTCTGGTTATGGCTTATATGTAGATGTCCCCCTGAAGCCTCTGGCACTCATTGGTAGGGCTTCCCAGCGGTGGCTGGATCTAGGGTATGTGAACATAGATGAAAGGTATGTGAATATGAATTACGGTTGTGTTAACTGGATTAGTCCACTGGCTGGTTTAGCAGTGTTCTGGTGTGGGTGATTAGAAGGCTCAACCAGAGGATGGATGACAGCACCCAAAAGGCTTATTATGGTCTGAATGAGATAAAAGGGAAAAGAAGGCTGCTGCTACTACTTCACTGCCCGCTCACTGCTAACCTTCCTTGTCAGCGACTGCTTCTCCTCTGCAAAACTCTCTGCCACACCACCCTGCCTGGGAGCCAGCTGACCGCGGACTGAAGCCTCTACAAAGCGTGAGCTAAAATAAACCTTTCCTCCTTTAATGGTAAGTGTCGGTATTTTGTCCCAGCAACAAGAAAGTAAGATTTTCTGTATTTCCTATACAGCTATGTTTCACATAAGAAGTTGATTTAATACTTAGGAGGGGATTTTTTGCTTTTGTCTTTTGGTTTTTTGCTGAACCATAAAAACATTTAAAAAAAAAAAACACTTTATTATTTATGCCATAATTTCAACAGGGACTTGAGGCACCTTATAAAATAAGCCACATAGCTTACACTTAGTAAACCATTACTTAAATCAGCATAATTAAAAGCCATAAACACTAAAGATGTTAATCCACTAGCTCTATGCTCATTGGATAGCCCCAAACTCCTGGGGCAACAGATTGTCTCACTGCTAGAGAATTTATCAATTCAGAGAAAATGAATAAAGTCTTTGTTCTCCAAGGTCAAACAGTCCCTCCAACAAAACAATGGCCTCAAAAGGGAAATGATGACCCATGACACTTAGCTTTTTGACTCTGGTCCACCATGTCAATGGGAAATTTAGTAACTATACAAACAGCCCTGACCTCCTTCAGTACAGCATGAAGACACTCATTAACATCTTTTATGTAGTTCCCCCCACCCCTTTTTGTAACAGCATCTAAAATGTACTCAGAGTGATTATCCTTAATATCCTGAATACAGTACAGTATGATTAACTGTAGCCTTCACTCTGTACATTAGGACTCTAGATGTATTAATCCATGTATCTGCAAATTTATGTCAGCCATTATAGTTCCCCACAAAAAGTCTATTGAAACTGAACATTAAAATAAACACATGCTTCTCGTTGTTTAAAATTAAAGAGAGAAATAGTAGTTTATCTTATCATGTTGGTAATCAAGAGAGAAAATCCTTTTGTTAAAGAAAGGAGTGGATTCTAAAGAAATTTATTCCTTGAGTCATTACATAACTGACACTGCAAAATATTTCACAGAAGTCTTCACCAGTAGAATGACAGAACATCCATGCTGCTTCCTCCAACACCACTTGATAAAATACCCTTTCAACTTAAACAACTTCAGCATAAGTTAGGAGGCAGAATCATGGATTTGGTTTTGGTTCAAATTATAAGCTCTGATCTTTATTTTAAAAATTAGCATTACTTTCCTGCTAATTTTCTTACTTTAAAAAATGAATAAATAACACAAAAATAACTTTTAATTTAACATAAGCATCAATATTTATGCAAATACTTTTTGTTACAGGCAGCTGAGTTTGATAGAAATATTACAGGCAGTCAGACAGGGTTGGAGCTTCAAAGGAGCCAGTGCAGAGAGGTTCAGCTACCTTGCATCCTTAGAGGAGACAAACACCTCCCAGTGTGGGCCAGATCTCAAGACAAAAAAACAAAACAAATACAACCACCTCCTAAGGATCCACAGTCCAAATAGTTCTCTATTACCCTGAGGAAGTCAGAAGTCAGCATCCTATCTCCCTACAGAAGAGTCACTGCTGTTAAGCATGCCCACTTACTAAATGATTTGCTCCTCCATTTGCTCCTAATTTAATCATTTTTACTTGAGCAGTTAATCTTATTGGTTGACCACAGTTCTGTCCCGCCTTATGCCCACCTGGCAAATTCCCATTTTTCCCCACCTCTGACCCATCTAATCTCACAATTTTACTCTAAAAAGTCCCTGGAAAAGACAGAATTCTTGGCAACCTGTTCAGGATGTCTTCTATCTTTCTCAGAGAGAAGCTTTCTTTCTTTCAAGAAATATATTCCACTGTTAACCTCCATTGTTCATAAAATTCATTCTTTGATTTTAGAGAATACAAACTTTTACTGCACATATAATAGGTTGGGAGTTTCATTCCCTACATCACTTTCAACTTTTTGAAACAAAACAATTCACTGGTTCAAACAATTCTGATGGCTCTGAAAAGAAATCTTATGGTATTGACCTACTTAATTTTGATTTGACTTTAAAATGTCCCATCTCGGGAATGGGCACCACTGCTCTGCTGTCCAAGCAGCATAGCAGGATTCGTAAACTCAGCATCAATAAAAAATTAGCAGGACAAAATATAATGAAGCGAAGGTACTCAATTTGTAAAGAGGTAAAGAAGTCGGAGAGGGGAGGAGATGATAGTTATCCTGGGAAGAAAGAATCAAGGTAGGGGACTCCATAAAGATAGAGAACCTAGGAGATCTGCATTCCCAGCTGCTTTAACAGGGGGTAAGAGACCTTCCCTTCCGCCTGGAACTTGCCATAACTGGACTGGCTTCCTGGCATCTCTTTCTAACATGATTTTTTTTTCTGGTGATTTACATATAGCTTCTGTTTATTTATTCCTGACTGCCTTTCCAGGGCCTTATCTCTGGGGTAGGTGGTGGGTTGGCAAGAAGGTTCCTTATTCATGGTTAGTTTAGTTAGTAAGAGGGGACGGGTGTCTGTTTATCATAGTACCATACTACTCTAGAGTGGATAATATAGTGTGACTATACAGAGAGCTTATAATGAGCCTAGAGTGAATATGTATATGTTAGTGTATAAGTGTGAATAAGAGCTTTCACCAGAGATGGTCCTCCCAACATGTCTCCCAGGAATCGATGAACATACTGGAGGTGGAGAGGGACAGATGTCTCGGCTTCTCTTTATGTATTTAGATTTGTAAACTCAGCCTGTCAACTCTTCTCGGATCTTTGGTGCAAATCTCAAGGCCATTTCTGCCTTAATCTGGTTTTTCTCTCTTTCCCTACCCCTTGCCATCAATCTACTTCTCAGTGAATTTCTCTAGCAGAGTTTTAACTCCTTCTTGTCAGGATTAGCCAGAAGACCTAATGAGGCCCCTGTTCTATTTTCTTGTTTGCAAACTTCTGTACCTACAACAAGTTCCCCATCATATTTTAAGGAAGCACATTGTACTCTGTGGTTTCCTTTTATGGTCTAGCCAGATATAGACCTCTCAGAAATTCTTTCAAAAAGACTATCTATGCCCATAAGTTCACTTTGACATACAAACATGTTTAGAATTTCCCTAATACTACAAGAATTTTGCCTTTAAGAAATGATTTTAAATTTCCCCCCTTTTATCTGCTTGCTGCCATATTTGAAAGGAAAAATTAATTAACTGCCATTTAATGGTTAATTAATTATAACCATGAATTAACTGCCTCTTTGTTAGTTGTCCTTAGCAACCAGCTTTAGACACTTTTCTTCCTGAGTCATGTGTCCTCTATAAAATCAAGAAATTGCATATAATTTTAATTGGCTTTAACATATCTGCCAAGTAAGAAATGTAATAAGAACAATGTACACAGTAAAGACTGAATTGACACCTTGAATTGACAGAGCAAGATCATATTTAGCCACACAGAAACTTTTTTTTCACCTGGCAAGTATACTGGAGGCTACTTTAAGAAATTAATTTGCATTTTATAAAGCAAACTAACAATAAAATAGTCAAGATTATGCAAATAACTCAAACTGTCCATGTATGGTTTAATGGCTCACATCATTCTGCCATACTCCTAAAACATTTCTTCTGCTTCAAACTAGAGTCATATACTGAAGAAATACAAATGTAAATGTAAATTCTTCATGTTTTAGTAAAGAAGATGATGAAAGAGTCTTGGAAGACAGGTTTTCCAGACTCGGTGTCCCTTACAGTCTCTGAGCCGTCACTTTCTGCAAGAAGTGGGATGATATACTTCAGGGTCACCCTGACTCCTCAACAGAGAAAGCTGAATGAGTAGGTGACTCCAACAGCAGGCATCCCCCATCATTTCACTCACAAGTCAAAGTTAATGCTTTTTAAAAGAAAACATTAAAATTGAATTTTTAGGCTTATATCTTGATTTCATTTAAGAAACTGGACCTGAAAAAAATTATTAACCAACCATTATGTCCACAATTAGATTTTAAGACATCTTTGCCATTTCAATAACCACTTATGGTTCCTTGTCTTATCATCTATAAAATAAAATCCCCCAAAGCAAAACTGAAATGGCCTACAGCTCATCCTTCCTTGCCAGTCCACAGAGCAAATCATTAAATGACTACCGCTTATGCTCATGGTGGGATGCCCATAATCCAACAGCTATGGTCTAGGGCAGACTGGGATCATTTGGTTAAAATCATGGCTCCCACATCTAGTGCTTCCTACTATTTATATCTTTAAACTTTACTAACTTCTACTCCCAATGGTGACACTGCTGGAAAATTTTATAAAACTAACCGAATGGCTTCCAAAGTTCTCTTTTGCGTGACAAACACCTTATTCATTTGTTTAGTTAGATGCTTCAAATCAGTTCCTTTTCACATGCCCCACATTCAATCCTGCTTTCTCACTACAGCAAACAGTACTATACTTGCTGGACACTGGATGGAGAGAATGTGATAAGGTCAGTGTCTCTCCTAAAATTCTTATGCCAAAACCACTAATTCACTTAACACATCCCTCTATCTTTTCTAGGCATCTTTTTCTCTGTCTCTGATAAAAACTTTTCCACCTCCTTTTCATGACCCAGAAACCTATTTTAAGTCCATCTATTCTAACTCCTCCACCTTCAATTTCTCACTATTTCTTTATTCTCCCATAGTATAAAGTTAATGACTCAGCTACTGTACTCTTAAAGCAGTATAAAACAACAATGACAAATTAAATGCCCACGAATATCCTTATGGAGTGACTTGTTTCAGTAATTCAGTAACACTGATACAATAAATCTCATTTTCTTACAGGCAGTCATGAAAGAGAGTAACACTGATATCAGGTCCATCCTGGAATTTGTGGTTTAACTGAAATATGTGAGGATAACAGTAAGTGTTATATCACGCAAATAACAAGACTTTCTCTCAAAAAACTCCATTGAACGCACTTTTTCCTCAGTTTCCCTATTTTAGTCATTGTATTGCTTCAAGATCCTGTCATGACAGGGGTCATCAGCAGAATGGGGAGAGTAGCAATCCCTAGCCAGCACACTTCAGAGTAATAGTAGCCAATACAGGAAGTGCCAGGGATCCCCAATATCCACTTGTCTGGAAGAAACCAGAAACATGACAAGAGGAAGAAACAAAGGAAGTCTCCAGCCTCCAACCTAAACAACACTGGTTCAGGAGAGGTAAACACAGAAGAGATCAGGGGTTGCACACCTGCAGTGTCTGAAAAAGGAGCATCTGACATAAAGAATTATCTTTGGACATTATAAAAGAACTCAAAACAGAAATATTAATACAAGTGAGGGAAGATGTAACAAAAATAATAAAAGAAATGCTAAGTACCTCTCAGGAAGACACAAATGGAAGAATGGAAGAGCATAGAAAAAGGAGAGAAACCTCTGATGAAGAATATAAAAAATCTAGAATACATTAAACAAATTCAAAGAGATTACCAGGAAATTAAAAACTCCATTGAAAGCTGGAAAAAGTGCTTGAAAGAAATTAGACTATCAAACTTTGAAGACAGGTTTGCAATGTGTGACTGCAAAAGGAAAGATCTCTTAAAAATAACAAGGAGCCAGGAATTAAAAATACAAAGGCTAGAAGATGACAAGAGGATCTATAACTTAAGAATAAAAAATGTGAGTGAAGAAGCAGCGGTAAACACAAATGAAATACAAAGGCTATTTATGGCTATAATTAAAGAAAACTTCCCAAGCATAGGAAAAGGAAATGATATTCAGATATATGAGGCACACAGGACTCCAGCCAGCTATAACCAAAATAGATCTACACTCAGACAGATAATAATCAAGATCCCAGAAATTCAACAGAAGAACAGAATATTAGAAGCTATTAGAGAAAAGAAACAGATCATCTATAAAGGAAAACCCATCAGAATCATGGCAGACTTCTTCACACAGACCATCAAATCAAGAAGAGCTTGGAGCGAAGTATTCCAAGCCCTAAAAGAAAATAACTTCCAGCCCAGATTGATGTACCCTACAAAACTATCTCTCAAAATTAATGGAGAAACAAAATGCTTCCATGACAAAGGGAAACTGGGGGTGTTGATTATAACCAATCCAACCCTACAAAAAATACTGAAGAACATTCTAGAGAAAGAAACCAGGGTTCCAGGAACAGTGGCCGAGAGGCCTCAATGAGTGGAGAAGAAGTAGAATGAAGGAGAAGAATAGACAACCAAAAGAAGAAAAACAGCATAACAGAAACAAGGCAGAGAAGGTTGGCTATAATCTCTAACACAGATGGCCTTGATATACTAACAACAACAACAAAAAAAAAAAACAGGCAGAGTAGATCAGGAGATAGGATCCATTGAGATGCTCTGTATAGGAAATATAATCAGCCTCAAAGAGGGTTTACGGACTGAAAGTCAAAGATGAGAAAATAATGCTCCATGTGACAGGGAACCAGAAAAAAAGCGGGGGTAGCTCACCCATCAGCTGCAGATTGCTTGCAAAGATGTAACACTTATATAAGGAGAACTACTCATCTATAAGGAAGGAAAACCTGAAGCTCTTATAGGTAAATGGATACAACTTGAGACCAAGCTCAGAGATAAAAAGGTTTAGAACCACTTAGGTAAATAGCGGGTTGCCTCCCTAATCTAAATACTAATGGAGTTAGTGGGATACAAAATGTACAATGTACCCTGAGAAAGTGAAAGGGGAGGAATTGTCTAAATAGAGAAAGCTGAGGTCATTGGTAATTTTGTATCATGATTTGAAACTTATATTGTTTGCATTGTTCTGTTTACTTTGGTTATATTCTGTTCCAGTTTTTCTGCTTGTACTAGATTTGATGGTATGGACAGCTATTTCAAAGATACCAAGATACACTATGGTAACCATTTTTAGTTTTCTATTAACTTAATCTGAAGCCATGTATTTCACTGCCTTGCTTTGACTGATTTTATATGAATCTGTTTTGATTGCTGTCATGTCTTGACTGATTTTATTTGAATCTGTTATTTTTGATAGTATCAAGTCTGAGATTATAGGCAACTAGTCTGAAGACAATAAGATTCACTATGATACCCATTCTGGTTTGACTATTACCCTGTTTTGAAGTCCTAGAATGTTTCCAATGTTTTGTTTCATTGATTTTGTTCTGTACTGCTATGTTCAGTTTTATTGTACCTGATGATATGGGCAATTCTATGGAAGATAATGAGACATCATGGTAACCATTGTAGATCACCTTGTATTATGGTTTTAAATCATGTACTATGTCTATTGTTTTGAATGACCCTATTTTTTTTCTTTTTTCTCATTTGGTTTTATTCTTTTCAAAATTAAAAAAAAATGATCCTGTCATGAAAAGTGCTAGGACCTTCTTCCTTCTCCTTCATTTATCTTGAAGGGTAAATACTTTTCTTCAGTGTAAGACACAGACCAGTCAATCTCCAACAGCTCTTACTTACCAAAAATACCTTCCCATCCAACTAAGTTCTCATGAGTTGCTAAAAAAAAATCAAGTGTTCTATCATTACTCAAAACTTTCTCTGATTCCAGTCATCAAAAACTAATCATTCAACTCTTATTTCATACTCCCAGTTTCATTAGAGAATCCATCTTTTCTTTTCTGACCACCAACTTTTCCTTAATCCTTTGTCAAGCATCTTTTCAACTTTCAATCGAAACAATTTCCTTGAACTTCACCAAATATCTCTTAACAATCAAAGCCAATGGATCTGTGCAGTTTTCACTTTTTCTGCTGGTCAAATTATTTTAAGCCTTCTGTTTTAAATTCTTAACTTTAAATTCTTAACTCTGTAATTATAAGAGCAAGTTTAAAGGCAGATAATCCTTGGTTCATATACAACTTGACTACTTAGAATTTGTACAGCCTATTTAATTACGAGTCTCTTTTTATATGTGATATTTTAGTGAAAATCCTGTCTCTTTCATTAGACTGTTATAAAAACAAAGCAAGTTAAAACATTAAAGCTACCACAGAATGAGCAAACTTGGTGGGACATTAGTCTCCTTTTCTCTCACCCAAAGTAACAATGCTGCGTTAGTCTCTCCTTCCTCCTTAGTAATCTTTCCTTTACTGTTTTACTGGTTTCATTTCCACTTATCTGCTAAATATGAGAATACATCAAAGTCAGTCAAGTTAGTTACTCTTCCTTCCTCCTCCTCCACTTCCTCTCCTTCACTCCTCTCCTATTCTTCCTCTTCTTTCTTTTCCTTCTTCTCTTTTTCTTCCTCTTCTTTCTCTCTCTGTCTCTCTCTCCCTCCTAATCAACCCAAAAGCATAACCTTTCTTCTGTTCTTCTGAGTCTTCTTCATCTCATATAATCTCCATATGTCTAAAACTTATCTCTGAAATCTGCTACTCTCCAGACACACATTTCTCTATAAATGTTGCCATGATTCTAGCAAAAAAAATTCTCAAAATGTCCACAGTGCCTAAAAAAGCAAGTCCACAGGCAGCTGGACATGTCAAGTTTAAACCCTCTACAATTATCTGCATACCTTAGCTGCCTCCAATGCAACTGAGAGATACCAGGGGAACCATGCTGCTGAGCCTTGGTCCTCCAAGGTCAGCTACCAAGATCCCTCCCCAACTCCTTTCAGGCTGGAAGCTCAAGTCCATCAAAAACTAAACAAATCCCAAAAAGCCTTCGATAAGGTCCAACACTTATTCATGATAAGAACTTTACAGAAAATTGGAATAAATGGTCTTTACCTCAATATAATAAAGGCCATTTATGACAAACCAACAGCCAGCATCATACTAAATGGCCAAAAATTGAAAGCCTTTACTTTAAAATCGGGTACAAGACAAGGATGTCCTTTATCACCACTCCTATTTAATATAGTACTGGAAGTACTAGCCAGAGCAATTAGGCAAGAAAGAGAAATAAAAGGGGTAAAGATAGGAAAAGAAGAAGTTAAATTATCATTGTTTGCAGATGACATGATACTCTACATAGAAGACCCCCTAAACTCCATTGAAATACTCTTAGATACAATAAATAAATTCAGTAATGTGGCTGGATACAAAATCAATACTCAGAAATCAATAGCATTCCTATACACAAAAAACAAAATTACAGAGAGGGAAATAAGAGAAACTGGACTATTCACATTAGCAAGCAAAAAAATGCAATATTTAGGAATTACTCTTACGAAAGAAGTGAAAGACTTATACAGTGAAAATTATAATACACTGAAAAAGGAAATTGAAGATGATCTCAGAAAATGGAAAGACATCCCTTGCTCATGGATAGGAAGAACAAACATTGTGAAAATGGCCATTCTCCCAAAACTGTTATACAGATTCAATGCAATCCCAATAGAAATACCATCAACATACCTTATAGATCTAGAGAAATCACTCCTGAATTTCATCTGGAACCAGAAGAGACCTAGAATCGCAAAGGCAATTCTAAGCAGCAAAAACAAAGCAGGAGGCATCACAATCCCTGACTTGAAGTTATACTACAAAGCAACAGTAGTAAAATCAACATGGTATTGGAATCAAAACAGAGCTGAAGATCAGTGGAATAGATTAGAAGATACAACCACAACTACGAACACACTCAACCACCTTATTTTTGATAAAGGAGCCAAGCAGGTTCACTGGAAGAACGACAGTCTCTAATAAATGGTGCTGGAAAAACTGGCTCTCCATTTGCCGAAAACTAAAGCTAGACCCATGTCTATCACCATGTACTAAATTAAAATCTAAATGGGTCAAAGATCTGAATATTAAAACAGAAACACTAAATCTATTGGAAGACAAAATAGGTAGAAACCTTGGAGACATAGGAGTAGGTAAAGAATTCATGAACAGGACTCAAACCGCACGGGAAATACTTCCCAGAATCAATAACTGGGACCACTTCTTATTAAAAAGTTTCTGCATGTCAAAAGAAATCTCCAGCATAGTGAAAAGAAAACCCACAAACTGGGAAAATATTTTAGTGAACTCTCTCTCAGACAAGGGCCTCTTGTCTAAAACATATAAAGAATTAAAGAAACTCAGACCTCCGAAATTCAAAGATCCAATCCAAAGATGGGCATCTGAGATGAATATGCAATTCTCAGATGAAGAAATGCAAATGGCAAATAAATACATGAAAAAATGCTCATCATCATTGGTCATTAGAGAAATGCAAATTAAAACCACACTGAGATACCATCTCACTCCTGAAAGAATGGCCAGGATCAAGAAAACCGACAACAAATGCTGGAGAGGCTGTGGGGAAAAAGGAACTCTCCTGCACTGCTGGTGGGAGTGTAGACTGGTACAGCCTTTGTGGAGATCTGTCTGGAGATTTCTCAAAAAGTTGGGACTGGAAATCCCATTTATTCCAGCTATTCCACTTCTAGGCATATTCCCAGAACAACTGAAAGCATCATACCACAGTGATATATGTGCACCTATGTTTATAGCAGCACAATTTGTAATCGCCAGATCTTGGAAACAACCCAAGTGCCCATCAACTGAGGAATGGATAAAAAAGTTGTGGTATTTCTATACAATGGAGTATTATTCAGCTATAAAGAAGGATCACATTGAGATATTTATCAATAAATGGGCACAGCTTGAGACCATACTCATAAGTGAAATAAATCAATCTCGCATGTGTGAATACTGAATAGTTTCCCTAATGTAAATAATGATTCAAATATATAAAAATATGTGGTAATCATGATTCCCCATTAGGTGGCCTTGAAGCCTTATAAAGTTTTCACTCATTAATTAGAAAGGCTTTATTCTGGGCTCTTGATATGAAAATATTTGAAGCTAGAGTATATGAAGTTTTATCCAAATATTTCAAGGAAAACGACACTATGGTAACTACTATTAAGTCAGGTTATAAGGTGGTGAAGTACTAGGTTGTTGAAACAGTCATGCTGTGACCTCTATTGTTATATTGTTATGTCCTGTTTTATCTCAATCTCCCCCTTATTGTTTCAAAAAAAATTATTTAGTCATTTCTTATGTTTGTCTTAATTAAAGAAAAAATTCAAAAAAATTAGGATATATAAATAGTAACTCTTTTCGATTTCCTATTAACTTGTTTTGAAGTCCTGTAGTACTCCCACGATCTTGTTTTGACTGATTAGACTCTGTTCCATTCTATATGATAGTATCAAGTTTGAAGACATAGGCAACTACTTTGAAGACAATAAGATTCACTAAGATACCCATTCTGGTTTGACTATTGTCTTCTTTGGAAGTCCTGTAATGTTTACAATGCCTAAGTTTTATTGGTCTTGTTCTCTACTGTTTTGTCCAACTTTATAATATCTAATAAGATAGACAATTCTTTTTAAGGAAACAAGGGACAACGTTGATAACCATTGTTGATAAACTTGTACTCTGTTCTACACCATGTGCTATGTCTATCCTTGGTATTGACTGACAGCTTTGTTTTGCCATATTTGACTGTATTCTTCCCCCCGCCCAAAGAAAGTAATAAGCACTAAGGAGTAATAAAATCCAAGATGTGTAAATTTTGTTGTAAAAAAGAGAGGGAAAAAAAAAAGAAAAAGAGCTCTAACGGATATAACAGCAAGTGTGTTTGGGGGTGTTAAATAGCTGACTTTATCAATGTTTTTGGAACATTGAACACAGCTGTTTGCAGTCTCCCTGTTTGAATGTCCACCTTGTGTTCTTTGATACTGTGATTTGAGGAACTATTTTCAAGAAGATAGTGTGTAATCTACTAGCAGGTGATTTCTTACTGTTATGTTTTTTTGTTTTGTTTTGTTTTGTTTTGTTTTGTTTTGTTTTGTTTTGTTTTGTAGTTCTGTATTGCGTGTACCCTTACGCCGCTTTGGTTTGTTTTGTGTTTTTCTCTTTTTCCTCTTAAATAAAAAAAAAAAAAAAAAAAACTAAACAAATCCCACTACTTCCTGGACTCGTCCTCAGTTTCCCCAATCTTTTGCTCCAATTGCTTGTGATGGTTATTGCTAATATCACAAATTTCCCACTTCACATGCATTTCCTTAGATGGCTTGGGAGCTAGAAGCAAAGGAAAATTAAGGAAGTGTGACATCCCTAATGTGCTGTTGGCCCTGGGCTAGAAGCTTTCACCCCATCCTGAGAGGTAGGTAGTACTGTTGCATGTTTCACAGCTTCAGGTATAGGAGTTTCACGTTTGTCAAATTGAGAAATCATTAGACGTTGCTTTTCTTCTTTTTCTTACTACAAATTCCCAATGTTCAGGATGGCTGGTGCCTAAAATTTGTCATAACAATCCCACAGCTCTTCAGAAGCTATTTGTTCTGTGTTCTTCTCATTTAGGCTGTCAGCATTTAGCCAAGTAAGAGGCTGGGCCTCTAACTTTAGTCCATAAAGCTGTCACTACAATCCACATGGACAATTTACAGTGACATGGCCACAGGCATGTTAAGAAGAAATACATGTAAGTGTCATAGTCAAATACTTGGTGGCAATTTATTCTGCTTTTTCTGTTGCTCTAATTTTAATGAGCACACTGCACATTCTCATGCAGGACCTGCAATCCATTAGAGAATGCTGCTGTATACACTATGTAGTCTCTTGCCTGGCACACAATGATTTGCTGACAAAATGAAAATCACGCCATAATTCCTCAGTGTGACAAGAGGTAAAACGGGGCAAACTTTTGTAAATGACTTATAAAATGAATGCCGTAACCCATTTACACTTTTTTAAAAGAAGGAGCACCTCAAGATAAAAAAGTAATCTCATATTTGCAAACAGTTTAAACATAACTTGCTAGCACAAATGCTGACAGAATACTCACAAAAACTGAATTTCTCTCATTCTAACAATGGTGACTCTGAGAAAATGTGACATGAGATTATTTCAGTTACTTATTTACAAATTTTTTCTCTAAAAGAAATTTTCACAATTTGGCAAGAAAATGAATGCCTATGAGCTAATTTTTTATGTCTATGTTATTCTGATATATTTCTAGGCTATAGGTCCTTTAAACCAACAAAAATATATTGTTTCCTTTGAGTTTTTTCTTTTTCAAAGTTTACAGAGGAGACTGTATAAAATACTTTCACAATAAAATGCTTTTACAAAATAATAAACCAAAAATCTCAAGAAAAGTTTTAATAGAAGAATTCATATGAGTTTATAGAGCTTAGATTTCACTTGCTTCATACCCGCAAAATAATTTACTGCAATAATTATATGTATATTACAGAAACCATTTCCCTTCCAAAGATGAAACTCTTTCAGAATGAATGTGTCTGAAATTTTTTTTTATAGATCACCATGACAACTTTTACTCCTGCAATGTAGGATATCTGTTAACTGCTTGAAACAATGTAGAGGAAGAAATACCCTGAAAAAAGAAATAGCGTTTGGTTCATCTTTAAAATGATATTGCAGAAAAAATACAGAAACCTGAGGAAATGATTGCATTGGTAGTCATAGCATGGAAATGCTGATACCGTTAATATTACCCATCAATGCCTTTCCAGGGAACACCTGGAGAAACAGTTTTCTATTGTAATTATAGAAATCATGTTGCCCAAGAAAATACAGGCTTTAGGTTTTCTCTTACTGATTTGACTATCTCTTATGGAACAAGTAAGCTTTCATTTTTGATTCAAGGTTACTAGATTCTTAGTGAATATATTATTTTGAGTAGGTTAAATTGCCCAGTGGCTGATGTCAATAACATGGATGATGGCTGTTCAGAAAAGCACATCTCTATTTCACACATCTCTGTATTTCTTATTTTCTCCAAATTAGATACTGAATAAAAATAAATAAAACACAGCTGTTCTCAAATAGACTGTTATCAACATAACTGAAATGAAAATGTTTCTGCAATAATTTACTTTTACATAGAATAACTTTAGTTAAATAAAACTGGAATATCTGCTGAGATCCTTATTTTGTGGTAGAAGCCTGCACAGACTTCAGATGGAGCAGGTCCAATACCCTGGGCATGATGAATGGGTGCTCTCAATGTAGAATAGCTCACCTTCACACAGGCTTGTTACCCAGTATACCATGATAATACACATATCTGTATATCTGTCATATATGCATCTGTATATATACATATATGTCATATATATATATATATATATCTGTCATATATACATATATGTCATACACACACACACACACACACACACACACACACACACACCTTTTTCTTTACAGTAAGACAAGGTCTCATCAAGTCGTCCAGGTAGGACTCAAATTTGTAATCTTCTTGTCTCAGCCTCCCAGAGTGCTAGGATTAGAGGTGTGCACCACCATCCCTGACTCCATTTTACTTTTCTTTCTCTATAGAAATAAATCATAGAACAGAGAAGGTTACTGTTTACCCCCCATATCTAATAGGTGGCAGGATAAGGGTCAGAATATAGATTTCCAGACACTTTCAATGGTCCTTTTTTTTAGCTGTTCCTCAAAAATTTACAGTGGGCAGGTTATTCTGTTCTTGACAAATCTTCAGCTTTCTAATTCATCAGCTGGTCACTTTTATACTGAAACTTAATGGTAGCACTGATTCTGTGACAGATCCTCCTTCAGACCTCCATGGCATTATCTGCCACTATGTGCTAATGTGGAAGAGTTCAGTTTGTCTTCCCTTCCAGAAGCAGGAGAATTTCCTGTTTGTAGCTTAGGGGCTTCCTAGAAGAATTCCTATGCCCTCTCACATGCTGTCTCCTTGTAGCACTTGTATCCAGTCAATCACTTTGGGTATTTGTATACTTACCTCCCCATAGAAGTTCCTTCAGAGCAGAGCTCCTGACTGTTTAATTTAGTCTCATGCCTGGAACCTCACTGAACCATGACTGACTCACAGCATGTGATTGGGAAATCTTTCCAATAAATAATTCACCCAAAAGACACTCTTACCAACTTGGTAATTCAGACACACAATTTACTTTCCTAATAGTGGCAAAAGTTCACAAAACATGGCCACTGCTTTTGTATTTAACATTTCGAGGTAAACTATAACTTTTAAATAATATAAATGAAAGACAGTCATCATTTAGAGTTATTTCCTCCCAAAATTCCTATTCACCAATGGGGCTGAGGTTTCTGGCTTTCTCTTAGAGCCCATAATATCTCCCGAGTATGACACTTGCCATGGTCACCGGCCTGGCACCCTTGCTGAAGCATGCAACAGCCTACTAACCTCTGCTCTGCATCTTAGCATGCACCTGCCCAAAGACGAACCAAAGCTGACCTGCATCGTTGACTTTTAAGCCTACAGGTGACCTAAATGAGACTTTCATTTCTCAGTCCTCAAAATGGTGTTGAAGGAAATCGTCTCCAAACCTAAAGTACTATATATATACACTCTTTCTCTTCATTGATCCTTCAGTTAGGAGTTTGGAATGACAGTAAGTGACAGGCACAAATTTTGAAACCAAACTTTCTGGATTTATTGGAACTCCATCCCCTAGTGGTATGGAAACTTGAGCAAGGTATAGGGTGTCGCACTACCTCACTTTCTTCACTTATAAAATATTTCATTTATAAAATATGGTCTCTCTGAGAAGGTTAACACGAAGACTTCAAATGATACGATACACATGTTTTATATTCATTTTATATACACATACATATCTCGTAGCACCTGGAACATGATGTTACTTGTTGTTCTCACTGGATTGAATAGGAAGTCTGTTATTCATCTTACCCCCTACATCAGCTACTTTTCCACAGTTGTTCATTAAGTATAATTTATTTTAAAAATAAAAAGAAGAAGTCAAGATCAAGAACTTGCTACCTGCTAAATTTGTCGCACAGTTTTGGAAAGCTGTATTCTAACTCCTACTGCTGCTATTAACTTTACAAAATTCTTTCCAATGCTTTACTCAAGTAAGTATAGTTAAGATTCTAAAACTCTTAATTTCTAAAAAAAAAGGCATTAAAATCAAAGCTAAAATTTGAACTTGACAAATGAGAAGCAGGGAACACCTTTTGCTTGCAGGATGTAAACAAGTGGCTTGAGAAGAAGAATTTGAAAAAGATTCAAAATATTGGTCTTTCACTGATCCTGGAGGAAAATTAGTGGGCTAATTTTCTCACAATTTATCCTAAAATTATGAGTGCTGTAAATTTAGATATGAGAATTATACTATGTGCTAGGGATATAGCTCAGCAGCACACTGCATCACAGAGAGAGACTGCTTACCATAGTTTGTACTCTAGGTTAAAATTTAAGTATGAAACTGAATCATCCAATTTTCTAAACATTATAAACACAGTAATAAACGTGTAGCTCAACAATAATGCTTAGAGTAGAATTAACACTGAGGTTAGTTTCCAGCTAGGGCTAGTCTGAATAGTATTGGATTTGGGGCATGAACATTTTTCAAGAATAGGATCTATCTATAGCAACAATCTTATTGGTGTCCTTAATAAAAATATCACTACCGCATAATCTAACTCATAAGTCACAAAGCTAAAGGAAAATTCTGCAGTATAAGATGACAATGTACTTTTGATATTTAAAATATGTTTTTGTGAAAAATTCCAATCCCTTGAAGTTTTATTTATAGACATCTTTTATTTGAAGCACGCCATATGGTTTTTAAGATACCCTCTGTCTGGAGCATTCCCAATTATCATAACCAACACTGTTCAACTGAATTTCAAAAATAATTGTTCCTATATTCAAGGAGATCTGCAATAAAATCAATTTCCAGGTTATGAAAAAATTAGTCTTTCAAAAAGTCTTAACATAAATGCAAAATGTTCTTCAAATTAAAAGCATTTCAGTTCCCTTAAACATCTTTAAAAATTTACAAGTTACCTGATATGATTCCTTTCCAAATCTAGATTAAGATTTATAAGGGACATATTATAAGTATACATCTTTTAAAACAGGAAAATATCTTTCTTAATATATAAATATCTAAATATCTTTCTTAATATATGTCACTGCTCTCAGAACTTTTGGTACCCAGAGAATCTCCATCTAAATCAGTTTACCAAAAGACCAAGGCAAGACCTTCAGGGTGTTTACAACAAATATTAAAAATATGTCACTACTTATCAAGGATGAAATTTTTCAATGAGTTCTTTGATCTATACCATTTCCTTTCACTTATAATTACCTAACTTGGTGAAAAAAACCCCAAAAATATTTAAAGGTATCACATTCAAATTTAAAGGCCATGGGTGTCCTATCTGAATTAACTTTTATGTTCAAATAATTTTAGTGCACTTTTACTCTGTAATAGGATGTTAAATGGGATTCTTCTGGCCTTGCTTTAGGCTGATGTGCAAAGCAAGTGCTAAACATGCTCAAGTTCCAAGGTTGTGCCTTTTGTCATGAGTTCTTGATACAAAGCAAAAAGTCCTTCGGTATTTTCTGAGTGATGAGAGTGTTTTGTTATTATACAAACTGCTATGCATTACACCCAAATTTATGCTAGCAAAGTAATTTATGATTGTGAGGTGGGGTACTGCCTGGACCATAAAGTCAACCATGGATTAGTGGACTGGCATTCTGATCTCCCATTTCTGTCAAAGGGGAAATAAAACTAGATACTGAGTACAGCCATGTGGCTAAAGCTTTAATCAGTCTTGCCTGTTACATGAAACCTAGATTTGGTTGGAGAATATCTTGATGTGCTGAGAAGGAGTCTCTGATACACAGAAGCTCAGTACTCAGGACCCATCTAGATTTTGCTGTCCTAAGTATCTCTTCATCTAGATGTTCATTTTGTAGCCTTTAGACTAAGACAGAAACTGCAAATGTCATGGCATCCATCTGAGTTGGTTCCAGGATCTCCTAAAGATATCAAAATCTGTGAATACTCAGTTTCATCATACAATATGGAATAATATTGCATATGACCTGGGCACATCCTGTATTTTTTAAATCATCCCTAGGTTATTTATCATATTAAAACAATATCAATGCTATGTAAGTGGCTACTATGGTCTTTTATAATGATTTGGAAAAAGATTCTATACATTTTCAGAATAATAATAATTTTTTAAAAATCTTTCACATCTGCAAATGGTTATTAAATACATGAATTCAGCATCTGTGGATACAGGGGCCAACCATACCATAATGCTTTCCTAACTTCCATGTCACTGTAGAAAGTGTTTAAACCTGCAGAATGGTGAAAACTCCAAATGCATAGCCAAGGTGAACAGAGGAGCAGGTAGCTGAGGAACCCAGGATTTAGACAAGACATCTGAAGTAAGGATGTAACAGGACATATAAAAATGAGCCTCTGAACCTATTCTGTCTATAAAAACTCACGGTACTATCAAAATAAAACTGAATTTTAGAACATCTAGCTTGTGTCAAAATCACTACACAGACCTTACAAAGGAGGATATCAAGACCTTTTTTCATAGCCCTGATCTGGACACCCACCTTAGAAGCAGGAGAGATTGGGAGAGTTTGGTAATCCTTCAGGTCAAAGAGTAATTTTCCTGCACTTCATGCCCAAGGAAAAAGATGTCCAAGAAACTCCTGTGTCTCCTAGCACCAGTATAGCTTATGCCTAAGAAATCTAAAGAGAAAGAGACTCTGGTTGGCTACCTGATCTGACAACATTCCCAAGAGTGGTCCCTACACTGAGGACAAAGCACAGTTACAGAAGGTGTGGAGCAAAGGATGTGCAACTGTGTCAGATGGAAACCGCTTTGAGACAGCTGGCAGGAGTCATCTTAGCTCCGCCCAAGAGGATCCTTAGGACCAAGATGGCAACACTAGTATTGTCCTGGGAATAAGGATGGAACCAAAATTGACCTGCCAAATGAGATTTATTCACCCACATCAAGAGAGCACCATGGGAAAGATTCCTAGCAGCATTGTAGGCAGGTCTCCAAAGAATCCACAAAAAAACACCCTCAGCCACCTAGAAAATCTCAAAAGAATTGGCCATGATTGTTAATTGTAACTTTTTTTGTTCCTACTTCCTCAACCTGTCACTTTCTGGAAAAGCCAGATGTAGCATAGAAAACTGCAGGAAAAATCAAAGCGCTAAGATAGTAAAATAAAGACACCAACCAGTCCCCCTTCCCTGTCTCTGGCCTGAAGCAGCCCAAGTCAGGAAGAAAGGGGTTCCAACACAGCATCAAAATGTTTGGGTACTACCCTGTATGAAACAAGACTGCTTCAACTAGACATGACCAAATGAATTTGTTTCTAAATAAATGATGCCAGAAAAGTCATGAGATACAGCTTCTGTGTCATCAAAGGAAATGCAAAGGGGGTAAATAAACCCCTTAAATGATTACTAAAAATGTCTGGAAATTTTGAAGAAATCTAATCATTCAATGAGAAAAGTATTTTCCCAGAATTTTCTAGAATTGCTATGTACTGAGTTATTATGTGCTACATACATGTAATCTACATACTAACCCTATGAACTGCAGGTATTATTATTGTCATTTTTGTATGCGATAACAAATGAAATTTAGAGAAATGAAATAACTTACCAATATTGGTTTTCATTGAAGGACACAACAGAGATGGTATCTGCAGACAGATCTCACAGACAGCAAAAGTGGTAATCCTATCAATGCATCATATTGACTTACTCATTGGGTAAGAGTTTTAAAAATCACATGACAAGTTGTGGAATGCTGGTTAAGTCCACATGGTTCCTTTTGAAGTTTCCATTTTATGCTCAAGTTCATTAGCGTCTCCCATAACCCTGAATGATGAGCAAGGTGTAGGTGTGCGGTCCTCAGTCATTCAAAGGATGAATACCCTCACATTTTCTCATCTCTGTCTCAGCACTGCTCCCACTGACATTCTTTAGTTTTCCTGTTAAAACATCTCAACGTCCCTACCAAGATGACATGTCATACAGCTTGATCAAGGCAAATCTAAATCAGTGCCTCTAAGTGGTTACCTGATTTACCACTTGACAGAAGGGAAAACATTTAGTGAAAGAATACATAATGTACAATTTTTCTCTTACAACATTAGTTCTACCAAAGCCTAGTTCTACAATAATTTTTAATTATATGCCGCCAGGCTTCAAGTACATTTTATTATTCATTTATTCTTGAGAAATGGAAGGAAGCCTGACATCTCTTGCATATATGCATAGCACTTTTTTTTCACTGTTGTTCATTAGAACAGTTGTGGATATCATCTTTTATCATTTTGTCATTATTATTATCCTCCCTCTAGCATCAAATTGCTATGGCAACTGTGGTGTCAGGGAGGGGTTAACAACACATGTGACACTCTACAAAATTTATTGTGTTTGCAGATTGTGAGCTCCCCACAGGACATCAAAGACATCCATATGTATATGAATTTCCCTCTCCATCTCTGAGCTCCCCACCCTGAACTTTATATGCAGTCCGTGAAACAACTGGGAATCCTTCAAAATAAATGAGCCCATAGTATGTAACACATAAAGGGATTATTATTGTTGTCTCTAATTATCTCAAATCCCAAGGATCATAATAAATGAAGTCTCAGGAATAATGAAATAATAAATTTTCATTTAGAAGAAGTTGTAACCTGAATATCCTTAATACATGCCATCATTCTAGCATGTGGTTCATATTGCCCTTGAATATCCTCAGGGCTGTCAGTAAAATTCAATCTTCAGTCTTTACTGATGTAAATTCTTAACTCAAAGGAATATAAGATATTCTTTGAGAAACAAAACATGACAGATAGAAATGGTTTAAGAAGTCACCTTTTAGTAATATATTAGCAAGTAATCTCCTAATCACTTTTTTACCAGGTTGAAAGTTCCTTGAGATTATGTACTTTACAAACACAAATGCCACAACATATTCATGCTTCACCAATATTAAGGTTTAAGAAGAAATGCCCATGGACTAGTCAAATTACTTAGTAAAATTATGAACACATTATGAAGCAAGAGTTTTTTTTTTAAATCTTCCATGAAATAGTGAATGAAAAACAAAAACAGAAACAAAAAACACCCTGCAGAATGAAATGAGAAACAGACACACCTATTTTTCCTGGATATGATGGAAATGGGTGACTTATGAACTAAATTCACATAATTTGTGTGGTCCAAAAATTTAAGCCAAGGTATTAGTATCAAGTAATTCAAGATTACTACAGCCGGATTCAATCAAAATGGCGGCTTGCTAGGGGATCGAGTGAAGAGACTCTCCGGAGAAATCATACTAGAAGCTAGAATATGACAACATGGAGAGGGCCAGACAAATCGATAGCGATTCTTATTAACCAAGACAGTGCAGCTGGAGGATTTAAAGTCGTGCTGAGACCGTGAACGCTGATAATGGGAGGCTGCAAATTCCGCGCCTTTAAATCAACAAACCGACCCATGGACCCAGCAGGAAAAGCTGTGTTGGCTTTTGGTGACTGCGGGAAACTGAGACCCGGGACTCCGAGTAGCAGCCAGGACTGCACCGCTGCACCAGAGGAGATCATACAAGGCTCTGGAGTTCCAAAGCCAAATGCTGCGCAGATTTCTGACCGCTCCTCACTGTGCCAGGAGCGCACGCTGTGCACCATTCCACGCTGTGCCGGGAGTGCGGGAAAGGTGGGCAGCTTGGTGTGCAGAGGACCCGGGACGAGGACCTGTGCCGGACTCTGGTGAGTACTGGGAACCCCGCGGCTGCTGGGGCTGGCCAGAGAACATCTTGGAACTGGACAGTGCCCGCCACCATGGGGAAATCAATAACACAGAATCTGGCAGCAGACATTTTAGTGTTGGGCAGAAACTTCAGCTCGGTGACATCACCAGGTCCCTCTGTAGGGAGGGCTGGTGGAAGACATCTTGAAATTGGGCAGAGCCTGATTATGTGCTGGCTTCAGCTCCATACAGAGAACTAGTGGGAGACATCTTGGATTTGGGCAGATCTGCTGTTCTGGTGCTCCTGTCACAGAGAGGTCTGGAAGAGAACAGCTGGGATTTGGGCAGAACCCTGTGCCATAGTGACATTAGTCAGCTGCTTCTGGTACAAAGAGAACTGGCAGGAGCTACTGGGGCTAAACCAAGCCTCTGCTTGGGGCCCAATAAGCGGATACAAAATAGTCACAACTCAGTGACATCCAAAAAGTACAGCCTAATTTACGGATTAACTGGCACAGAGGCTGGAGACTAGCCTGTACCGCCCCTGCATCCCAGCCTACCCCAGATAACAGCAAATTGGGAAGGACAGCAAAAACTCAAGTCAGCATGCTTCTGAAAGGCCCTAAGCAATTCAGAGAGGGCCAGAGAACCCCAAGACAGTCTGAAAGAAACCAGAAACATGACAAGAGATAAAAATTAAAAAAAAACCCCAGCTGCCCAACATGAGAAAGTAAGTCCAGGAGAAGTAAACACTGAAGAGAACAAGCACAGTAACCATCCATTGCTCGACACAGCATCAGCAGAAATTAAAAAGTACCTACATGATCTCATAGAGGAATTTAAAGCTGTATTCCTGACCCAAGTGAGGCAAGATATAAAGAGATTAATTAAAGAAATGACAAGCCCCATCCAAGAGAACACAGATGGAAGAACTGAGGAAATCAGAAAAGAAAGAGAAACTTCTGAAGAAGAATTTAAACATAACTTAGAATACATGAAACAGATCCAAAGAGAATATCAGGAAACTAAAAACTCCATTGAACACTGGCAAAATGCCTTGACAGAAACTAAAGACAGCCTTCTGAAACTTGAAGAGAGATTTATGGCATATGATCGTGAAAAAAAAAAGCCTCTTAAAAATAACAAGAAACCAGAAAGAAGCAATTCAAAAACTGGAGGATGACAAAAAGATACATAACTTAAGAATAAAGAATGTGAGTGAGGAAGCAGGAGCAACCAAAAATGAAATACAAAAAATATTCACAGATATATTAAAGCAAAATTTCCCATGTATAACAAAAAGAAATGATATCCAGATAAAAGAGGCATACAGAACACCAGCTACCTACAACCAAAACAGATCTATGCCTAGACATATAATAATCAAGATTCCAGAAATCCACCAAAAGAACAGAATATTAAAAGCAGCCAGAGAAAAGATGCAGATTACCTACAATAGGAAAACTATCAAAATAACAGCAGACTTATCAACACAAACTCTTAAGTCAAGAAGGGAGTGGGGAGACATATTCCAAGTCCTGAAGGAAAAAAATATGCAACCAAAGTTCATATACCCATCAAAACTCTCTCTCAAAATTAATGAAGAAATAAGATACTTTCAAGACAAGGAGGAACTGTGGGAGTTTGTGACCACCAATCCAACCCTACAGAGAGTGCTGAAGGACATTACAGAGAAAGAGAGGAAGAGATACCAGGATTCCAGCAACAGTGGCAGAGAGGCCTCAGTGAACAGGGCAGACAATGGAATGAGGTAATAAGGTGGACAAATTATAGCAGAAAAGTGGAGTAGCAGACATGAGGCAGAGACGGCAAGCTATAGTCTTAGGTATAGACAGCTCTGAAACTATATTTTAAAAAGGCAGAGGTCATTGTTAATGGTGTATAATGATTTAAAAGACACAGTAGTCCTATTGCCATATTTAGTTTGAATTTAATTTGTTCTGGTCTGTCCACTCATGTCAGATTTGAGGGCACAGACATCTTGAACCAAAAATAGCAGGTTATACCATGGTAACTATCCTTACTTTCCTACTAACTTAAACTGAAATCCTGTATTACTTACATTGTCTTACTATGACTGATCTTAATTGAATCTGAATCATAAGACTATGGGTTTGCCTTGGCTGATTTTATTTGAAATTGGTATGCTTGTTAGTATCAACCCTAAAAGTAGAGGCAACTACTCTGAGGATGACAAGATGTAAAGGATATCCATACGGGTATTAATTAGTAACAGTTCTCAAATCCTACAATGCTGTCAAAGTTAAGTTTTTATAAAAATAGGTGATACTATGTTTAACTATAATAAGCCAGTGTTGTGGACAAATCTATTGAAAATAACAAGAGAAAACATAGTAGCTACGGAAGATCATTTATATTGTAGTCTTATATGTCTTATCCATTGCATGTTTTTCTAGGAAATTGTTTTGCTGTCTTGCTATGACTTGGTTTTCCCTATAATAAAGAGAGGATAGATATATATGTAGAAATTCACACATGGGTTTTTTTTTAAATTATTTATGGGAACAGATTATATAATGCAAGATGTAAGGAACAGATACTCTGAGGAAGAGACGCTGAGAAACCCGAGGCTTATTTTGTAGCATTATAATATAAATCCTAGCAATCTATTGTTCGCTGATTAGAATGACATTGGACTGGTTTCTTGAGTTCAATTTCAGCATATGTAGAGATGGGGACAGCTATCACAAAGAGAATGAGAGATGCGATGGTAGTTACTATTGTCTTCCCTAATTTGGAACTTGAGGACCTAAAAAGACTTCATCATCCTGTAATGATTTGATTAGTTCTATAATATGCAATAAGTATATAAAGTGGGTGAAGATAGGGACAACTATTTGTAAGAAACTAGAGACAGTTAGATAATGAAGATCTCCAGTGGACTTGCTTTGAAATCTGTATTTCTTTAAATTGTTTTTTTTAAATGTTATGTTCTGTTTTGATATGTTTAATCTTACTCTCTTTGAGATGTAAAACAAATGTGTAGGACTGATAACCATATTACTGAGCTTTTGTTCGATCATAGAGCAGAACGGTTTGTAGGGTTACTTTTTGAATGTCATTCTAAATACTTTAATTCTATAACCTGAACAGCTATTTCTAAGATGACAATGTGCAACTTATCAACCAGCAATTTCTTACGATTTGTTTTTCTGTAATTTTGTTTTATTTCTACCCTTTTTTATCTCCATGTATTTTTTGTTTCTTTTTCTTTAAATTAAAAAAAAAAAGATTACTACAGCCTAAGTTTTTGATAAAGCAAAACAGACAAAATTCCATGGATTATAAACTCCAAACAATAACCAGAATCTAGAAACATCAGAAAATAGCAAGATCAAAGACTGATGACACTGTATTTAGCAAATACCTAATATAAAACAATTACGTTTAAACTGATACATGAAAAACTTCTTTAAATATTTTAGATGATTTAAAGTAAATGCACAAACACTGGCAAATTAAAAACTAGTAAAACTTCAGAAGTTACAAACTTAATTATTAAATGTGAAGTAAAATGAATAGGATAAAAGGCAGATAATACATAGGTGAAAATCAAATTTGTGAAATGAGGTATGAAGACATCGCTCAGAAGTACTATATAAAGCCTAACTGTGATCAGAAAACATTGCATAAATGATACAGAGTCTGTTAAATTTTCTGAGACTTTCTGTATAGCTCACTTACTGCATGACCAATATTCCATGGAGTTTGAGACACATATTCTACACAGCTCGAGAATGCAAAGTATCCCTACAATGCCAGTGTTCTGCATTTTTCCAATAGATCAAGTAGCTAATTATGTCATCCATATGTATTTATTTTTCCTATATGCCTATTTTTTATTTTTTCTTGTTCTTCTGTTAATCATTGGTTTTCTTTGTCTTGAAACTATGTTAATAGATATGTCACAAAATATTCCTAAAAAACTGAACATTCTTTGTTATATAGTACATGATCATCTCAAATAATTCAGAATAATCATATCATGAAATAAAACAACCACACGTGACAAATAGAAACAAATTCTTACTTAACTATGAATAAAAGAAAATTCCTTCAGTCCTAAAGGTATCAAAAAGAAACATAAAACACTTATTTAAATTCAGAAACAAGACACCAATGCTTTCCATTATCACTAAAATTTAACATGATAATGAATATTTGTGCCAACACAAATAATAAAGCAATATGACATGAAATATATAAGAATTCAAAATGAAGAAACAAAGTCTTATTATTGATAGATGATAAAACTGTCTAAACAGAAACCTGAAAAAACACGCATATAAATTATTCAAATTCTGAAGGTATCTGACCAGTTTGCCAAGTCTGAGAATATTATATAAAAAGTCAGTTGCATTCCTTTAAGATAGCAAGAAATAATCATAAATCTTAGTTTAAGAAAACAACTAAACAATAATTCACAACATTCACACAAAATACAAAGAACCTAAATAGTGGTTTTTGGAATAGTTTATAGGAAGTTACTGTTCAATTTTCAAGAATGCTGTGAATCAGGGCTGGCTCGCCCAGATGTAGTTGCCTGGCAAGCACTGGAGGTTTTGGTATGAACAGGATTCAGATTCATATCTTGCCAAACAACCAGAGCAGAATTACAACAGTTCCCAGGTCACAGGAGCCCTTGTGTTCATTCAGTCATCGCCCATGCTCTCAGTCCCTCATCTGGAAGGACAGGAATCTGCATTCAGCGTATCCTCGAAGACAAAAATACACCCTTCAAGCAGAGTAGTTATATATCCACAAAGAATGGAAAAAGATGTCCCAGTGCTGCCTTAAAGCCGGAGAAGAAAGATGGTGTGTCCTTCTGTGCTGAACACGCTCATAGGAATGCCTTAGCACTTCATGCTCAAATGAATAAGACCAGCCCAGGGCCTATGGGTGAAACACTGCTGTGCCAGCTGAGTTCACATGCTGAGATGCAGGTGGGATCTCAGACTCCAGAAAGTATCCATAGTGAAGCCAGTCAAATACTGCATGAAGACAGCTGGAGTGATGGGGACAAGGAACCCACTACTGGGAATCAGACATGGAAAGGTGACCCTGACAGCGAAGCTGATAGCATAGACAGTGATCAAGAAGATCCCCTAAAACATGCAAGCGTCTACACAGCAGAAGAAGTGGCCCTGATTATGTGTGAGAAATTAATTCGCTTGCAGTCTTTATACATTGATCAGTTTAAACAACTTCAGCACCTGCCCGAGAAGAAGTGCCGGTACTTACATAACCGCAAAGTGGAACATGAGGCTTTAGGCAGCGGTCTCCTGACCAGCCCAGAGGGACACTTAGTAAAGAAAGAGAGATTTTAAAGTGATTAAAATGTCTCCAGTGTATTGCCAGCACTATGGAGTGGAGGAAGCCTTACTAAACATGCAACTGAAGGAAGGCAGAACGCTGGCACAGATGGTGGTGCCCAGGAAGCCCATACCACTCATTCCATTCAGTGGTGCTTGGCCTTCATGGATACTGTTCGTTGTTCTAATCAGTCTCTTCCAATGAGCAGATAGTGCTGCACCCAGACTTGTCAGGATATGAATCAAGTGCTCTTCAAACACTGCTTTCCTCAAAGACAAGAATACACCCTGCCAGGTATCTGAAGAGGTCCCCTGCAAGCCATTCTGAGGATCCCTGTTGTCCACTGAATTTTGAGCTGCCTCCTCAGATGTACAAGCCCGAGCAGGTACTGTTTGTGCCAGACGATCTGGAAGCTGGCCCCATGGATCTGTACTTGAGTGCTGCTGAGCTCCAGCCCACTCAGAGTTTACCACTGGAGTTCAGTGATGATTTGGATGTTGTAGGTGATGATATGCAGTGCACTCCTTCACCCTTGCTTTCTGATCCTTCACTAATGCTTGAAGATCATTCAGTCAAAGAAATTGTTGAAGGCTCAGTTGATATATTGGGCTAGATGCAGATGGCTACAGATGGGTTCAGATCCCAGGGATCTTGAAATCCTGAGAAAGTCTCTACATCATTGCCTCATAGTGGACTGGCTACTGCAGATGGGAAACTAGAACCCACTTCTATCAGTTGACAGTTTATTCCAGGCACTATTTGATTTGGTGGATTTGAATTTTCCATTCTTTAAGCAAGTATCTCTGACCACCTCTTATTTAAATGGGGCAACTCTGTCTTCTTTTCCTTCTGAGCGCTCTAGTGAAATAAAAGCTAAATTTGGGGAGAATGGCTCAGTAGTGTCCAAATGATGTGGATTTCTTCCCATCCTGGGCAAGGAGGACAGGTAATCCCTATCTCTGAAACTCAGTGAGTGTTTGGAACTTTGTCTAATAGGAAAGACATCTTTGGAATGGCATTTCCTAATCATGGGCAAAAATCCCCAGCTAGATAGGGGCTGCGTTTAAGAATGGTGCCTTTGAAATATTGATTGTCCCAGTGTCTGGTTATCTACCCAAAGGCCTGCATTTCAGCCTTTCATTATCACATCCACTTAATCTGGCAGTCTGAATCCTTCTCGGTAACTGAACTCTTGACTTCTTGTGAGAAATATTCCATAGGACTGGGCCCTCCATAACCATGTATCTTCTAATCTATGTAAATTTCTGTGGTAATTTATGTAAAATTTATGTAAAATACAGTAAAAAATTTATTATGTATAGTTTCTATTAAATGTAAAGAAAACTTGAAAAAAAGAATGCTGTGAATCCACTGATAAATACAACTTTCTAAAAATAAATTATATAAACCTACAATTGAATAATTATGCTATTGCATATTACAATTACTTATGACATTAAGGTCACTGAAACCATTGTTTCCTTCTGGTGGGAACACTGTATAATAACGTGTTATTCAACAATTCTTCCTAACTCCACATTCAGTGATATCAGCTTAGTAATTTGACATTGGTCACGGTAGGAGAATTTACCACATGGAACTTAGCAAACTACAAATAATTTCCCTTCTTTCCATTTTCCATTTTAACTGTGATCTAGTAAATTGTGTCAACAATTTACTGCATACCACTAAACCAAGGAATAAATCTATCAAAAGTTGTGAAAGACCATTATGGTGAAATTCAAATTACCTTCAAAATAATTTATTGAGCATTTATTATGTAGCAGACATTGTCCAGGAAGTAACCATACAGATATAAAAAATTCTTGTTTTTACTTACCCTGTATCAAGAGGAACAATAGACACAGCGGGTTACATAGTATAAAAATGAAAAGGAATTGTTCCAGAAGACAAGAGAACAATTTTAATTAGTGACTAGTGAAGGTTTGAAAACATTTAGAAGAAAACACAGTACAATAATCTGCTGAGCTCAATTTAAAGAAAGATTTCTTCAATAAGCAAACATATACCCGATAAAGGAAAGAAACTTATGAAGTAGGCTGGATGAGAAAAACTTGAATGAGAAAGGACTATAATTAAAGATGAATAATGAGTGGAATGAAAACTAAATAAATAGGAAAGTGGAACATATTCAAATCTGTAAGATACAACTCAACTTCAAATTTACCTTTACATAGATTGCAAAAATACCAAAAGTTTTTGTTATAATTTAAACATATAATTCTAAAATTTACAAGGAACAGTGATGGTAATAAGACAGATCAATTTTCTTTTTCTTTCTTTCTTTCTTTCTTTCTTTTTTTTTTTTTTTTTTGTATCAGGGATTGAACTCATGACCTTGCACTTATCAAGCAAGTGCTTGAGTCACTGAGCTAAATCCCTGGCCCCTAGATCAAATCTCTAAGAAGACTAAAGTTGAGAGTTTTTGACACATTAATTTGATTTATTGAAAAGTTACACAGATTTAAAAAGAGCATTAGCATAGGGATAGGATATAGACTTCACAAACTTGGAAAACTGACATTTCAGAGGTAGCATTAGAGATCAGTGAAGCAGAGACTATTATAACTAGTGTAAGAGAAAGTTTTAAAACAATTAGAAGAAAACACAAGATGTTTTCATGACTTCAATTAACAGAATTTCAACAAGACACCGAAAACACAGTCCATAGAGAAAAAAAATGTTATGATGTCTGGGGAGAAGGGTAGTAAAGTGTGATTAGAGGTACAGATGAAGTAAGAATAACCATGATCGGATGGAATCCACACAGTTACAGTAGAGTTTCAGGTGCCTGGCATTCACTCCACTATTTTCTCTACTTTTGTATGGATTTGAAATGGCTATGGAAAAAATACAACACACACTTTGAAAATAAAGACTCATATCCAGAGCATTTAAAGAACCTGTGAAATTTTAATAAAAAATAAAAGAATTCAATAGCAAAGAAAATGAACACAGACATGAGTGTGAGTATTCCATAGATGAGGATTATGAAAGATTAATATGCATATGAAAAGATGTTCAATCTCATCTGTAATCAAGGAATTAAAAATTAAACCACAAAGAGATATATTATATGATATTATATTATATTATATTATATATAACTGATAAAAATTTTAAAGTCTGTGACTCAGTAGGAACTGATATGCACCTGGTGGACATGTAAATTGCCACAACCAATCTGAAGAAAACACGTATCATCTAAAACCCTACAGTTTGACTCCAATTATATCTGTTGCCTGTATTTATGTGTACAAAGAAATATGCTGAAAGAATATTCTTAGCAACAATATTTGTCCTGACACAAACTATAAACAACTAAATTTTCTGCTAAGGACAGTAAAGATATTTATTGTGAAATTTTCCTACAATACAGCAATAAAAGTGAACAAATCTTTGTCATAAACAGTAACTTTGATATAGCTAAGAAAATAAAGTTGAGTGAAAAAAGCAACTATATCTTACATGAATATGATTTGACTTACATTAAGCTCAAGAAAGGCAAAGATATTAATTAAAATACATTCATTAAGTTATAAAAATATTAAAGACAAAAGAACATTTTATGTGCTGCTTTCTACAGTTGACATATTTCACAATACAAATATTGTTTTTGATGCACATAACAACTTTGGCAGAAGTTTTATTTCTACAGTGTGATATGCCATCTATAATGATAACTGTGATCTAGAAAACTGCCACTATATTAATTATTAAAGTCCAAAACCCACAGCACAGTACAGAGCTAAGCCACAGACAGCAAAGAGCTAGAAATCATTCAGTGGGAGAAAACAGTACATGTCTTCATCATGTCATAAAACACCTTAACATATCTTTCATCTGGCAAAAAACAAAATTAAGAAAACTCTGAAGTCTTCAACTGTCTCCCAGTTGTTTTCCTTTTCCTTTCACAAGTGCAATTCTAGCTGTTTTCATCTGGAATCAAATAGCAATCAGACACAGGGAATACAGGACTCCACTCTCCCCACTGAGTATCTCTCACAACAATTTGTTATCCAGCATAGCCTGTCTAGCTAACTGCAAAACCTCAACATGTTAACACTGCTAGTAGGGGGAAATCATTTAAAACCCAAACCAAGCTGAGTTTAACAGTAAAGTTTATAGGCTTGAGGGTAACAGTGCACTCAATTTAAAGGCAGGTTGACATAAACAGCAATGAGTGGAAAAAATCAATACTCCGGGCTAACCCTAAAGGAATGCAGTTGTCTCCTAGCTGCTTTCAAATTTCTTAATTCAGCCCATTCTATGTTTATCTACTTAAATGTGACACTGTGTCTTATTTGTTTTTTATTATTTCTCTCTATAGACCACTGTTTTCTTGAGCACAACTCTCCTTTCAACTTCAAATGCCAAGCATTAGATATACAGTAAGCACTCAATAAATAGTAAGTTAATAAATGAATGATGACACAGTAAATATATGGGCATTCATCTACTCAACTCGTCTGTTTTCACAGATAAGAAAAATAAGGCCAGTCAAATTTTTTCAAAATACCTAGTGGGTTGTTTGTTTATTTGCCTTCTTACGATACCAGTTTGGAACTCAGCAGATAGAACCACTAAGGTACACACACACACACACACACACACACACACACACACACACACACACGTTGGGGGGTGTTATTGTGAGGAATTGGATCACACAATTTTGGAGACCAAAAACCACAAGATCTATCATCTGCAAACTGGAGACCCAAAACAGACAGGGGTATAACTAGTAAGGCTGATGCTGAAAGTCCCAGATCAGGGACCAGAGAAGGCAAGGTGAGATCTCTCAGATAAAAACAGAAAGCAGTAAGGAACAATTTTCCTTTCCTTTGCAATTTCTTTCTGTTTAGGTTCTTAACAGATTGGATGATGCTTGCTCAGATCAGGGAAAGCAATCTGCTTCCTTGAGCTCACGGATTCCGATGTCATCTCAGCTAGAAATGCTCTCAAAGACATACTCACAGAAGGGTTTAATCTGTACATTCTGTGGCCAGTCAGATTAGCACACAAAATTAACCACCACACTTGTGAGTCAAAGGCATGAAATACAGTATTACATTCCTACAGAGTTGGGTTTTTCAAATAGTAAACTAATTATTTATTTTATTTTTTATATTTTTACTTTGAGTATGATTTATTGAGGGAACAGGCAATGAGCACACTCATAGTAATCCTGAATCCAAGACCAATCTAAACACAGCTACAAAAAAATTCATAAATTATGCATTTGAAAAGTTCTAACAAAAGTTTAAGGTGCAACCATTACAGACTTAATTGCATTACATTTCATACATATATTTCAATCTGTTGGAACTCATAAAACACCTTTCCTTGAAATTATTTACATCAATTACAATATCTAATGTTAATGCTGTATCATGCAAGACTAAATATTACTGATTTCTTTGAGAGGTTTTTAAACCAAGGACAACTGCTTAATGCTCTGTTTTATCATTCTCTTTGAATAGTCTAGACTCTGGAAGTTTCTTTTCTTTTAGGATCTCAGTTACAAAAGTGAAAAGATGTTTATTGTAGCTTATCCTACTAGATGTTCATAGCAGAAGGATTTTTAAAACTGAAATTTCTCATGGTATAATTGGTGGAGCTTTAATTTATCTCCTAAAAATTTGGTAATGAAAAAACAGGGTCATTTGTGACTATATGCTCCAGAAGTCTTTGGAACTGCTTTGTGGAAGGACTTTGAAAAGGTTTGGAGATATCATATGGAGATAATTTAGAATCTTTAAGCAGAGGTAAAAAGTTAATTCTGATGTGAGCTTAGAAAACCACAATGCTGGCAGGAGTGCAGAGAGTAAAGTATGTGTGACGTTTCAGATTGAAATAAAAACTCTATCAGGAACTGGACTAGAATCCATGTATGTTACGTTATGGCAAAGACTTTGCAGAAGACTGAGCTTAAAGGTTGTGAACCAATTAACCTGCTGAAAGAAATACTAAGACATCCCAATGTTCAGGCTGTAGCATGAGTGCAGTTTTATACTTTTAGACAGATTTGTAGTGTGACTCAGGAGTAGAAACTAAAATTTTTGAGTTTGTCCAGAAAAGAAGTATATGTAAACTTGGTACCAAAGAATATGGATGCTGAAAAGACTAGCACCATTTAAAAAATCAATCACTTTGAACCAGGACAAGAATAAATCTTAGGTATGTCTCAGAAATCAACAGGACCCTACCATTGCAAACCAAAGTGCAGAAGTATAAACATTTCACTTAGCAATAGGGCCCGTGATCCCCTGCTTGAGAAGAGAAGGGACTGACTTCCCTAGATTTATTTCACCATGCTCAAGCATCCAGGCACTCAGAATGAACTGAAGCCATGGTACTAGTGGTCTAGCTGCTGCTTGAGCTGAAAATAGTCCTCAGTTGTCCATATGACGCTGCTTTTATGGACATGTAGAATACAAGTATTACAAGGTCATGGGAACTTTCATCCAAATTTCAAAGAAACGACTGAGAGAGCAGGAAAATTTTGTGATAGGGTTGGAGTCACTACCAGGAGCTCAACAGTATGAAATACGAAGCTGTAAGAGTGGAAGCCAAAGCTGTGTTAGGATGGTAGAAAGTTAGAGATGCCAAGTATGTGGAATGTCTGCTGAGAAGAGCTACAGTCACTAAGCAAGACAATCCAAGAGAGAGGCCACGTACTGCAACCAATAAAACCATAGGTGTAGGGTTTTCCAGCCCTCTGAAGCTTACATCTCATAATCATATGCCCAGTTGCTGGAAGAGAGGTACAGAATTTAATGTTCACCCTGCTGGATTCCAGTCTCGTTTTAATTCAAGTAAGTATTTATCTATTGCTCTCTTTTGTAATGGGAGTGTTTACTATGTGTCACTGTATTTTGGGATCATATAAAGTGCTTTTTAAATTTTACAGAGGTTAACATATAAGAGCTTGTCTTGAATCTCAGAGAAGACTTTGGACTTGGACGTTTGCACAGTTTTGAAACAGTCAAAGCTTTAGGAAAGGAATTGAGGCACTTTCAGTTTTACACTGGGTAGTTACAACTTGTTAGGCAGAATTATAACCTTACTATTTTCTTTATTTAGAGGCAAAACATTAATGATATGTGTCAGAGTGTCAAGGTGGCAAAGGGCAGAATATGATGGTTAACCCAGATTGTCCATTTTTATCAGCTTGAAATGGGTCATGAGAGTATGAACTTGTGTACCATATCTGGCCCACAATCCTTTCCTGTTTGGGTTCTTTCCCTTCTCTCTGCTTCCTGGATGCCTCTTAACAGACACAGAAAAAGCCTTTGACAAAATCTAACATTCATTTATGACAAAAACTGATGAAAATAGATGTAGAAAGGCCTCATCTTGTTCTGATAAAAGTCATTCATGATAAACCTATGCCAATATCATATTAAATAGGGAAAAATTGAAAACTTTCCTTGTAAAATCAGGAACAAGTTAAGTATACCTACTATCAATACAACTGTTTAACATAGTACTGAAAACTGTAGTCAGAGAAACCAGACAAGAGAAAAAAAAATGTGGATAGGAAAGGAAAAACTCAACATTATTTGCAGACAACATGATGCTTTATATAGAACACCCAAAACATTTTAGAAAAAGACTCCTAGAATTAATAGTAAATTTAGTAGTGTAGCAGGATACAAAATCAATTGTTCCTGTATCTCAATTAATTCACCAAGAAACAATTTAAGAAAAAATTCTATTCACAATAGCACCAAGAAAAATTCAATCCTTTGCAATTAATCTTGCCAAAGAAGTGAAAGACCTCTACAATGAAAACTACAATTCTCTGAAAAAAGAGAAGACATTATAAAACAGAAAGATAATCTCTATTCCTAGATAGATGGAACCAATATAGTCAAAATATCCATACATCTAAAACTGGTACATAGATTTAATACAATTTCAATGAAAATACCAATGGCATTCCTAACAGCATAGGAAACAACCAACAGAGAGAACAGACAACATACAAATTGGAAAAACCATTTTGGCAGCTATTCCTCTGACAGAGAACTGTCTAGAACTTATATATCTAGAATATATAAAGAATTCAAAAACTTATCCCCAATAAGAGATCCAGTCAAAAAGTGAGCAACTGAAATGAATTGATACTTCTCAGAAGAAGCACAAATGGCTAATAAATACAAGGGGAAAGGTTCAACAACACTGAGATTCCTTCTTACTCCAGAATGAATGCCCATTACCAAGAAATCAAATGCTAGAGAGTCTGAGGTGGAGGGAGAAGCCCTTCTGCATTATTAGGTGGAATGTAAACTAGAACAACCATTATACAAATCAGCATGTGGTTTACTCAAAAAACTAAAAATAGAAATTCCACTTGAGCTTGCTATTCTTCCAGGTATCTTCCCCAAAATGTTAAATACATGTTACAGTGACACATACATACCCATATTTATTGAAGCACTTTCATAATAACTAAATCTTGGAAGCAGTCTATTTATCCATCAATAGATGAATGGACAAAGAAAGTATGGTAATTACACTACTCTGTCATAAAGAATTTTAAAAATTGAGTCATTTGTAGGAAAATGGATCTGGAGACTATAATTGTAAGTGAAATAAATGAGACACACAAGCTTAAAATTACAATGTTTCTCTTATCTGAAAATCCAAAATGTAAATAAAGAGCAAAATAAAAAAAACAGATACTAGGAAGTAGGAAGATAAAGATCTCTTACAAAAGGCAAGGGGACCAAGAGATGAATGGGGTGCATGGGGGAGAAGGAAGAAATGACAGGAGGGGAAGTGAAAACTTAAATATGTTATATATATGTGCCAATTCCCCACAAGGAATATAACTACTACATACTTAGAATATGTAATAATAAAACTGTTAGGGGGCTGGGGATTTAGCTTGGCGGCATAAGCACCTGCCTTGCAAACAGGCGGTCGTGAATTTGATCCCCAGTATCAATAAAAAGAAAAAGTTTTTAAAAGAATTATAAAAAATAAATACTACAATATAAAAATCTCTTCATCTTTTTTAAACTTTTAATTAAGTTTGACATAAAATTTATAAATTCACCAGCATCCTTTAATTGAAGGCAAAAAGTAGCATCAGCTGAACCCTGTCTAATCTATTACCCTTCGCTAACCAAAGCACATTACGTTACAAGCATTCTACCACATTCTACTCAGCCATTCCTGAAAGAGAAAGAAGAAATTTACAAACTCATGTCAGAACATGCTTCTATGCTTAAAAAATGTTGTCTTCTTAAAGATTAAGATAATTATCTGCACCTCTGTAGAGGTGAAAAAATATTTGGATCCAAATCAGACCATGTGTGTGACCTTTGGCAAACCACTCAGTAATCCAGGACCTCCATAATTGTATCTGTTAACTAAGTGAGTTGGCTTTACATATGATAGATTCTGACTGTCCAGAAGATCATCAAGGATCTGTTTTCAGAGCCAGCACATTGCTATGGATTAATTCTAATCTTGAATACTGATTCATTCGCTCACTCATTCATTCTTTCACTCATTTACCTTAAGCCCTTGTTGAAGATCCTGGAACACTGGAAGTGTTACGATGTTCTTTAAAAACAGTATGTTCCCTAAATAAACTGCTATTTTCAGTAAATAATAAGCATATACTTCAAAGATAGAAAACCTGAAAGTATATAACATCTATTTTACACCTAAGTGAAGTGTGCTAAAAGCCTGGACTCAGATTTCCATCTTAACTCTACTTGAAGAATTTTATCAGTACCAATTGTTGGGCATATTGATATCCAAGGAAAAGGTATGAAAATCTAGAACATAACTTTCTATCATTAACTTAATCATTGTTAATAATACGTGAAATGTGGCAACAGCACATCCTGTGTCTTTCCACGTGGCACAGTAAGATGGAACTATCTCTTGTGTAACAGTCCTGACAAATTGCAGCACCTGAATCCAATCACGAGAAAACAGCAGATAAATCCAAACTGAGGGACACTGTAATATCACTCATCTATTCTCTTTCACATTGGCAGGTTATAAAAATCTTAAGAACTTCTTAAGGTTAAAAAGAGATGAAGGATACGTAATAACTAAATGCAGTGTTTGATTCTATAATTCATCTTACATAAATACATATTCGCCAGGAATGATCATTAATAGAACAGGTGCCAAAATATGTGTGTTGACTATAGATTAAGCATTAATATCACATAAGAGTTAAATACATTTATTTTTATAATTACATTTTTGAACAAAAATGCTTTTATTTTCATAAAATAAAGCTAAAGTATTCATGGCTATATATAAAATAATGTGCACATACAAAGCGAAAATGGTAGTGTAAATATGATAAAAATCCTAATATTTGATAAATATGGTTTTTGTGAAGTTTTTGTACTTTTTCCCTTTTTTGGGAATTTTAAATTACTTCTAGCAAAACAATAAGAAAATAATTGCATAAATATTTATTGCTAGTGAGCAATCTGGAAATGAAAGATGTCCAGGCACGCACAGTACCTCACCTCGTTAGTATAACCAAAAGACAGGTAATGAAAAACTCAAGTATATAACAAACAATTATATACTATGATAAATGCAATAGAAAAAATAATATATATATTATTTATGATAATATATATATATATATGCTTTTTTATGACCTTACACTTGCCAGGCAGGCACTTGTGCTGCTGAGCTAAATCCCCAGTCCAGTAATCCTTATATAAGAAAGCGAGCAGAAAGGTTTCAGAGGGAAGCACTGAGGTAAAAATCCCAGCACATCTCTTGGAGAAGGTGACATAAAGCAGAAGCATGTGGAAACTCAAGACAAAAACAACAAAGGTGTACAGGGAAGCATGTGCCACGGTCAGGACTGGGTCCTTGGGTTCTTAATCACAATCTAAACTTATAAGGAAAGGGAAGAAAAGTATAGCAGCAGAGTAACAGGAGTATAAAATCAGAACAGCCTGTGGAACAATTTTGGACAATGGGCATTCTCCAAACAAGACAGCAACACTGTATATGGCTGGAAAACACACAGCAAGGAGCAAGCCAGTAGTGCAAAATGGAGTTTCTCATTGGAGCAAATGTGTAAGAATAATCACAATACCAAAAAGGTGGTAACCTTTACAGTAACAGCATTACCTGATATGGTCAAAAAGCAGTTAATATGCTTTATTGTGCAGAGGATGGAAAAGAATAGGATTTCTACTGACACCTGAAGCATCACAGCTCCAGGAGTGAGCTTCAAAAGGAATGACACAGGCCTCGGAAATGTCCTCCAGAATCCTCTGTGAGCAGGTGGGTGATGCTTAGATTCCACTAGAACCCGATGAACTCTTTGTCAAGAATTGTAGCTGTGTAATGAATCTAAATCTGAAGTTTTATCACGTATGTAATTGACAGAAGCTTGGAAACACCATCTGTTATATTTAAACTTCAGAAATTTTCTCTAGAAATATTCCTCTCCTCAAGAAAAAAGATTCTTTAATACAAGTTTAGTAGAATAATGAGATGTCCCAACCACCTGTGACATTTTATCCCCCGAAATACGTCTGAATTCACACATTATTCTAACATTTCAACATCACTAAATATAATAAAAATAAAAATCTCCCTCAGAATTCTTGTTTTCTACCTTTAAGTGAGATGAGTTCAATTTAACATTTACCCCTTTCTCCACATTTTTCACCTATCCCTTTAGTTTATTTTCCTAAAGTCCCACATGAGGAGTTTTTGCTCATTTTATTCCTACATTACCACAAAGAGAAGCCTATTACAAATACTTGCTAAAAGAGTCTATACTTTATCTAATTCTTTCTTACGTCAAAATCAATCCTGTATAATTCCAATCAGTTGCATACACTTTGGGTATGGTATTTAGATACCTTTTACACTACTGTGTTGTCTGACTCATTGTTTTGTTACTATTACTGTCAAGCAGACTTGAATCTTTAGCTTATATCAACATTTTCACCCATTCCTTATAACCACCAGTTGAATGTTATTATCTCATTTTATCCAAGAGAAAACTGAAATCCAGAAAAACCAAGTTGTTTTTCAAACGTCAAGCACTATCTTATATGCGGTATAGCAACTTAGTCACCTTTTGGTTATAACTAGAAATCTAGATTCTAATCCAAGAAATACATATTTAGAAAAAATGAAGGCCAAAACAGGTAGATAGACAGACAGACAGATAGATAGAGAGACATCCAAAAATATAGTATTTTATGCCTATAGCAAATAATTAAACACTTGTCTATGTTAAGGGTATCTAGTAAATTTTTAGAGAGGGTGCATTTGCCTCTCAATCAACATAATCCCTTGGGTTTGTTTTCATTTGTTATTTATTTTCCTTCCTCCCTTCTTCTCTCTCCTTTTCTTGTTCCCTTCCTTCCTTCCCTCTTTTCTTACATTTACTCAGCTACATAGAGCTCTCTTCTCCAGAAGTGTGCAATATAGACATCTAATCATACAAGGGGACACTAAATAACCTTGATCTTGTTTCTTAACAGTCTGACCCTCTAAGTATCTGTGATCAATCCATGCTCTCTGGTCCATTCATCACAGAAATTACTCCTTCAAGGCTGAGGCGTGTCCCTGTCACATGTGCCCACATGGCAACAATTTTTTATCCCATACATTGTCCAGATCACTTGATTTGTATTGGCTTCACATTCTCTCACATGTATTTCTGTCCTCAGCACAAACCATGTATGCTCTCCAGCAGCAGCAGATGTATCAGCAGTATACACTTTTCCTGCCTGTCCTTGCTGTAACGCCCTAAGGCACAGTCCAGAGGAATGGCTGCATCTCCTGACAGCTGCACTGGGCGATACTACCTACCGGCTCACAAAGAGTAAATGTCAACCGTTAGTTGTCTCAATCCCATTTCGTCATGCTTATCTCCTAAGAGCCTTCCCTATCCTCACGTGAACACTTTAAGAAAAACTCAGTCACCTTAATGTTCTCAATTCAAGTACAGGGTTTGCAGTTTTCTAAGAGGAGGATTGGGTTCATCAGTCAACATGAGTAAAAACATTCAGTATCTTGTTAAAGCCACTGAACTGTGGTCTGACAATTAATCTGCTTCCTTCATTTGTAGTTCTTGATTAGATGCCAGATTTCATTGATGTAATTCACCATCTGGAAATTAAATTAAAAGGAAGCCTCCTATTTCTATTATATATCTCTGTACTTGAGCAATATTTTTTTAAAGTTCGAATGTAACACATGTGACTACTATGTCAATGTGAATTGTGAGGATTATTTTGATCCTTATTTTATTCTTATGCATTGTTCTCTCCTAACATTTCACACTTTTTACATTTCAAAATTGTTTTTCAAGCAAATAATTATTACCTACCCACCCAATGGCATTTTAGAACTGAAAGCAACCTAAACATCTTGCTTCTTTAATATGTTCACATTCTACATGCCTTCTATGATATTTATACTTCATTTTACTACTGAAGCACATGCACAGCACATGCATTCTGCAGGAGACATCTTCAAATCCTCACAGTTCTCCACTTCCCAGATGCTACCAGTTGAGCAGCTTTTCTCTGCAATTTTCTTACATAATGTTTCTGCTTTGCATCCAGCTGCCCATGGACTAAAACCAAGCCAAAATAAACCTCTCCTCCTTTATGTTGCAAGAGTCAGGTATTTTTCCCCAACAGTGGTACAGATGAGCAATATAACCAGGTAGATCTCCATAATTTGGCTCAGAAGAAAGGATCTATACAGTACACTGGTCAGTATATTTGGATAGGACATCATCCTATCCAAAGTGTAGCTGGCTTATTTTAAGCTAATGTTAAAATTCAGCCAAACTGCCAGCACAAAATCTACAACAATCTGGTTGTAGATTTCTACATATTACTCTCATGGTTTTCTCTTCTTAGAGTTTTCTAGGAAACTGCAGTAAAAATTAAGGCTATTCTCAGGCAATCACAGTGATTATGACTCAAAATGCTAATAGTCATGTCAAACTGACTACCACAAAAGTGGTGTTATTAGACTCATCCAATACTGAAAACATAAAATTCAAGGAGATCCCTTTTAGTCACCTCAGTAGTGAAGCTAGAATTTGAAAATGAAGTCACCCATTTTTTGCCTTGTGCTTTGGAATTCACAAGCTTCCTTTACATCCTTTCTGACCCTTTCTGTATTCTCTAGCTAAAAAATAATAATAACTATAAAATCACCATTATTTTTCAGTACTGAACCTGAATCTCAGAGAGACTAAGTAACTTGTCCTAGGCACACAGCTAATAAAGGCTCAAATTTAGGATTCTAATTTTAACTCCTTGGTTTTTCACTCTTTCAGGCTTCTTTTAGTGTTCAAATAAAAAGAGTAAACAAGTAAAACACTATAAAATCTTACTGTGTTTGTGAGAATCTGTGTGTGTGTATGTGTGTGAGAGAGACAGAGAGAGAGAGAGAGAGAGAGAGAGAGAGAGAGAGAGAGAGAGAGAGAGAGAGATTGTGGCTGAATCGAGGGTCTTTGAACTAAACTACAACCACAGTCTTTGTACATTTTCTTATTTTGAAACAGGATCTCTCTAAGTGGCTACACTGCCAAGGTTGAGCATATCATCCACCTGCCCCAGATTCTCAGCGTGCTGGGATTACAGGTGTGTACTATTATACTCACCTAGAATACTCACCTAATACATCATTTATACAGATTTTATTTTGTATGAAGGATATCTGTACTAAATTTGAGAATCAAGGAAAAGGCAGGCCTATGACAGGCAAATCCACAGTACACATACTTTATTGAGCAGTACTTAAAACTGCATGAGAGGAATTTCCTGAGCAAAAAAAACTTCCAGAAACAGGCAGAAGGCCACTGTCAGAAGAAAAAGAGGGCAAGAGATTTCCAGGGTAGGAAGGAGAAATTGCAGCAAAAGCTCACCTGTCCAGGCGAGGCTGCTCAGCAGCAAGGTGAAGACCATCTGGGTCTGTGTATTCAAAGGATAGCAGGGATTTGTTTTTCATAGTTAAGTCTGTCTCAACTACGGTTACTAGATTGGGTACAGTTTCATAGGTCATGCAAACTATGCAGGCTCTAAATAATGAAGTATATGCTTCTTTGGTCTACATTTAAAGCAATTCTATGTTCCAAAACTTGAGTTTGGTGCTAGATAATCAACTGAGCCTGCCATGAAGAAGGAAACCATATAGAGGCCAGGTCAGGCTATTATGCCATGACCACTCTTCCCATGTTTAATGTAACAGTAAACAAATTTATCATCAAAAACATTTTCATTTCATCTTTGAAATGGAAAAGAATAATAATCAAATCCATAAGTTTCCTGATGTTTATACTTTTAGTAAATTATTTTATAAGCTCTGCACTGTTCTCAGACTATAAATACAAAGAAATAAATGGATTTTTCAAGTTTTGTAGTTCCTATCACCAAACTGAGTCAGCACCAGATATGGTATAAATTATTTACTGAATAAACTGATGTGTAAATGGAAGAATAGTCTTTGGGTTTTGGAATTTCTATGTATATAGGCTCTTTTCTGTCCTCGACCTTTTTCCCAAATGGGGTGGAGATTGTGTGCTAAATTCTGGCAGCTAGTTAATTTTGATAAACTGTTGATTCCTTAAAACAGCCATTGAGGCGATACTCCAAAACTGTTACAGAGATTTAATGCAATTCCAATCAAAGTCCCATTAACATACCTACAGATCTAGAAAAGACGTTTCAAAATTCCTTTGGAAACAGAAGAGACCTAGAATAGCAGCAGTAATCCTGGGAAACAAAGGCAAGGCTTGAGGCATCACAATATCTGACTTGAAATTAAACTACAAAGCTACAGTGATAAAATAGTTATGGTCTTGGCAAAAAAAAAAAAAAAAAAAAACAGACCTAACGATCAATGGAACAGATTACAAGATGCAGAGACAACTACAAAGATACTTAGCCAGCTTATTTTTGACAAAGAAGCTAAACATGTTCACTGGAAGAAAGTCTCTTTAATAAATGGTGCTAGAAAAATTGGCTTTCCACATGCTGAAGGCTAAAACTAGACCCATGTTTATCACCATGCACAAAGTCAAAACAGATCAAAGATCTAAATATTAAGACAGAAACACAAAATCTACTGGAAGACAAGGTAGGTAAAAACCTTGAAGACATAGGGTAGGCACAGAGTTCATGAACAAAATGCAAACCACATAGGAAATACTTCAAAGTGTCAACAACTGGGATCTTTTCTACTTCAAAAGATATCACCAACAGGGTGAAGAGAAAGTCCAAAGAATGGGAAAGAATTTTAACCAGCTGTCCCTCAGACAAAGGACTTATATCTAAAACATATAAAGAACTGAAAAACATTAGGCCTCCAAAATTCAAAGACTCAACCAAAAATGAGTGTCTGAGATGAACACACACTTCTCAGAAGAAGAAATACAAATGGCAAACAAATACATGAAGACATGTTTAACATCACTGGTCATTTGAGAAATGTAAATTAAAACAGCATTGTGATTCCATCTTACTCCAGAAAGAATAACTGCCATCAAGAAATCAACTGACACCAAATGTTGGCAGGAGCTGTGAGGAAAAAGGAAGACTTCTCCACTGCTGGTGGGAGTGTAGACCAGTGTAACCAGTGTGGAAATCGGTGTGGAGATTCCTCAAAAAAGTAGGATTGGAAGTCTCATTTAATCCAGCTATTCCCCTTCTGGGTATTTTCCCAGAAAAATTTAAAATGTCATGCCACAGCAATATATGTGCACCTGTGTTTATAGCAGCACAACTGCATTAGGTAAATTGTGGAAACAACCAAAATTCCCATCAACCACAGAATGCATAAAAAAAGATGTGCTTTTTTATACATTAGATTATTACTCAGCAATTAAAAAGGATAATCTTGAGGCTTTAATAGGTAAATGGGGGCCATACTCATAAGTGAAATAAATCAAACTCACATTTATAAATATGATATTGTCTCCCTAATATAAAAAATAATAAAAAGTTAAAAATCTGAAGGAGTAATAAGATCCTAAATATACAACAGATACTCTAATAATGAAAGAGAAAGAAAGTGCCCAAAAGGACAGAACAACTAGGATAAGGGAAAGGAAAAAAAGGAAGAAAGGAGAAGATTATATGTAAGTTGGTAAACAAATATAAATGTATGTATGTATGTGTCTGTATGCTAGATAGATAACTATATTATTAATCTCTGTTAGTTCATCGGAAAGAATAGCTTGTGGTGTCACTGTTTGACTCATCAATTTTGTACCTAGATTTTGCGACCTGAACAACAACTTCTAAAACAACAATATGCAATATAATAACTAGTGTTAATTCCCTACTTTTTTTGAAATTCTGCATTATTTCTAACCTTTTATTCTGTTTTGCTTTTTAAAAAAAGTTTTCTAAAAACAGCAATCAAATACCATGAATACTTAGAACTCGAGAATTTTTATAGAAAACTGAAGTAAACATGCACAGTTTCTGACTCTGGGTTTAAATTATAATTCAGACTTGACCAAAATTCAAGCATATTCACTGAAATATTCAAATAAAACTTCAGAATTTAAAAGCATAAGAAAAAATGTTAGGCTAATTCCCCTAGCTTATAGATGAAAGTGAATGATGTCACAAGGTCACAAAGCTGGATGGCAGCCAACAATCAAATAGAAATCAGGAATTGTGAGTTCAAAGTGAGTTATTAAATTCTACTATACCAGGCAACCACTTCAAGAGAACAATACACAGATGGTGGACAGTAAAAGATTTAAAACCACTGTGCTTTTTAGTATTTTGACTCTCCTTACATTGATATCCACACAATATAGAAATAACTAAATAAACTATGTCCGTGAGCAGATCACGATTCACTGAGAATGGTAATTCACTACTAAAACACTGATTATTTTCACTGAGAGAACCGAGCTTTTTCTTCTATCATAGACCTGATTACTGAGTTTGACCAAAAGATCTAGAATTCTTCGACCTCACTTCTTCTTAATTTTTAACTTATTTCTAACACACGCCACTAGTTATTAGAAATGTTTAAGAGAATGCCATTAGTGACTAAAACATCCTTGTGTTACCGCATACTAGTAGAAAAAAGACTTCCTTTTGCTGACTATCTGGACCCACCAGATTCTATCACAAAGATTTAGCAAGTAGAACTTTTATTCTGCTCAAAGGAGCTTTCTTGTAAAGTTGGGGATTGCTCTACACTGAATGAGGAAGAATCAAAGGCATTAGAAGGAAATACTAGTCATGTTCATAAAGCCTTCATTAAAACTTCTAAAATTTCTAAAGACACAATTTCATCCACTGATAATTAAGAATGTAAAGTCTCTTATACATGAATATAGTATAAAAGACATCCCTTACATAGTATATAGTCAATATATATTGATATTGATTACAAACTTAAAAATAAAATTTAATCAGAAATGATTCTGATGAAATAAAACTTTAAACAAAACTTGATATAATAACCACATTGCATTTATTTTTTAAGAGAAAAAACATAGAAAAGAAAAAAAGACAAACAAACAACAACAAATACAAAACAAACACAACATAGACTTTCAAAACAAGATGATTGATAATTCTGCTGAGCTACATGGCAATTAACAGCATCTCAAAACTGAGCTCTACCAGTCTTCTATATGTTCACTTCCTAATACACAACTCTGGCACACCAAGGACGATGCATATCCTCAGTGAGAACCAGCCAGAGAAGCCTCATTTTGACTCTTGAAGTGTGATATTCGAACTGTACTCATGCAATGGAAATGGAAAGATTTGCCTTGTCTACAAAACTGGGAAACCAGCATTAGCACAAGATGCTGAAATCTGGTTTCTGGGCAGAGCATTATGTTGGCATTTTCTCACAGATACTTTTACTGCATATTACCACCTGTTTATCACCCACCTTGGCCTGCCCCAGGGGCAGTAAGCCTTCACCAGCTATGGCATTAGCCCACTAACCCATAGGCCAAGCAGTGGTTCAGCTATAAGTCCATTACCTACAACACAGACCTGCTCACAGGAGAGACTGACTTCTTCAGGAACAAGCTGGATCCACGTAGTGTTTAAGACCAAGAACAAGACTGTAATCCCAAAGAAGAAAGGGCCTGTTCAGCTGGCAGGTGGCCAGAAAGGGCTCTCATCTCCGTCTACCTCTAAACCCTCATGTAGCTCTGCAAACACTATCTGCAAATGAGCACCACCTCCACCTCTCCACCAGTCCCACAGTAGTGATTTACATTCACAGAAGGCCCCAGGGGAGGCCACAACTTGATTCTGCATAATTGTAAGTATTTTGCGGAGTGACCAAACTCCACCCTCTAGCAATAGCTGCGAGTTAGAGGGGCATATGTACTGAGTTTTACCCACGCGTCCTTCCCTTACGCTCTTCCTAGTGGCTGTGCCAGCCTCTGCCTGCAAAAGCTGTGGGGAATTTTAGATCTTAAGTGGCCAGAGAAATTTTTAAGAGCTTTCCTTTCTTTGCACAGGTGACCTTCAGTCCCTTAACAGTAATGGAAAAAGTCTCCCGAAAGAAACCACTGGTTTTTAACTCAAGAAACACTGGAACTGCACAGATGTATAAGCAGCCACTAGTCACACGTGGCTATTTAAATTACATGAAAAATTCATGTCCTCAGTTGCCTTTTCATTTCAAGAATTCACCTGGCTAGCAGATTCCATAATGGACAATACAGAGATACGAAATGTTTCTATCATTACAGAAAGTTACTTTGAACATCACTATGTTAGAATATTTTCATACTTGTCTTCATCAAACCAGTTAATTTTGTTGATAGATAATAAAGCCTTAACTTCATGGGTTTCACTGTTTCATGAAAACTTTGAGTATATACTTGTACATTCTTCATACTGTTTACCAGGAGCATATTTCACTATTCTCATTTTTCAGTTTTCTATAAAATCTTCCTCATCAAAAAAATAACAATCATAAAAAATAAAAAATTTTAATGCTTAAAAAAAGATGATTGGAATTTAACAGTGGTTGTTATATTGCACATGGCTGTCTTGAAAACAGCGGCTTAGATTACCAGATATAAACATGGAAGATTGATCTGATCTTGTAAGTATTAACTGTTCTTTTCCAAGAACTAACACAATTAGTAGTCATCTTAGCTATCTTATGTATATATATTCAAATTTATAACTTTTTCCTTTTCCCTTCCTTCTTTCCTCCTTTGCCCATCCCATTATTTTTCCCTTTTGAGTAGTTTCTTATCCTTTTACTATATTTATATTACATACCACATTTATTGTAAGTTTTGGATCTTAGTCTTTCAGTTTCTTATTCCAGATATTTACACATGTGAGTTTGACTTATTTCACTTATGAGTATGGTCCCAAGTCTCATCCCTTTCCCTATAAAAGCCTCAATGTGACAATAAATATTGAAATAATGAAAGGGAAAGAAAGTACTCCAAAGGATAGAACAACTGGGATAGGGGAAAGGAAAAAGAGAAAGAAAGGAAAAAATTATATATATATACATATATATATATATATATATATATATATGTTGGTAAACACATATGAACACATGTATGTGTATGTATGCTAGATAGATAACTATACTACTAATCTTGGTTAGTTCATCAAAAAAAAACTGTGTTGTCACTCTTTGGTCACTTTTGTGTCTAGATTTTGTAACCTCAACAACTTGGAAGACAACAATATGCATTATATTAACTAGTGTTAATTCCCTACTTTTTAAAACTTGTGTATCATTTCTATCCTTTTTCTGTTTTTTTAAAATTAAAAATTTTAAAAAGTGTCCATATGATCCTTCTTTATAGCTGAGTAGTACTCCACTGTATAAAAACTCCACATCTTTTTTATTCATTCCTCAGCTGATGGGAATTTGGGTTGTTTCCAAGGTTGGGTTACTACAAATTGTGCTGCTATAAATATAGGTGCACATATATCACTGTATTATGATGTTTTCAATTCTTCTGGGGAAAAGGCCAGAAGGATAGCTGGGTCAAATGGAACCTCTAATCCTAGCTTTTTGAGGAACCTCAACACTTATCTCCACTGTGGTTGCACCAGTCTAGACTCCCACCAACAGTGGAAAAGAGTTCCCTTTCCCACTGCCCTGCCAGCATTGGTTATTTCTTGATCTTAGTCATTCTTTCTGGAGTGAGATGGAATTTTAACTTGCGTTCTTGAATAAACAATGATGCTGAACATCCTTTCATGTATTTATTTGTCATTTGTGTTTCTTCATTTGAGAAGTGTGCACTCATATCAGATGTCCATTTTTGGATTAGGTCTTTGAATTTTAGGGGCCTGATTTTTTTTTAATTCTTTATATGTCCTAGACAGAAGTCCTTTGTCATAGTAACACTTGGTAAAAATCTTTTCCCAATCCATGGGTTTTCTTTTCATTCTGTTAGTAATTTATTTGGATATACAAAAACTTTTTAATATCATGAGATTCCATCTGTTGATTCTTTGAAGTATTTCCTGTACAGTTCAATTTTTATTCATGAACTCCCTTCCTATCCCTATGTCTTTGAGATTCCTACCTACTTTGTCTTGCAGTAAATTTAGTTTTTTGTCAATATTTAGATCCATTTTGATCCATTTTGACTTTAGTGCATGATGGTAGACGTGGGTCTAGTTTTAGTTTTTGGCATATGGAAAGCCAGGTTTTCCAGCATCACTTATAAAAGAGGCTGTCTTTCTTCCAATTAACATGTTTGGCCCCTTTGCTGAAGACAGAGTGACTAAGTGTGTTTGTAATTGTAGCTGTATCTTTTAATTTATTCCACTGATCTTCAAGTCTATTTTTATTCCAGTACCATACTGATTTTATTACTGTAGCTTTGTAGAATAATTTCAAGTCAGGGATTGTGATGCCTCCTGCCTTGCCCTTATTTCCCATAATTTCCTTTACTATTGTAGGTTCCTTCTGGTTCCAGATGAATTTTAGGAATGCTTTCTCTAAATCTATGATGTATGCAAATGGTATGTTGATTGGAATTGCATTAAATCTGTATAAAAATTTTGAGAGAATGGTTGTTCTTCCTATCCATGAACAAGGAATGTTTTCCATTTTCTGAAATCCTCTTTGATTTCTTTTTTTCAGAGTACTGTAATTTTCACTGAATAGATCTTTTACTTGCTTTGTTAGATTGATTCCTAGGTACTTCATTTTTTTGGATGCGATTATTAAGGATGGACAATATTGTATTCTCTGTCTCAATATCTTTATCCAAACGAAGATGAGAAAGAAGAGAAATAGGAGAAAGAGAGCCCAGAAGGCAGCAATAGATATGGGTCTGGTCTAACTTCCAGTGCTAACTAACTAAAACTCTGAATAAACCAATGCTTTCTCTGAGTCTCTGTCTCTCCCTGCTCTACTCCCTCAGAGCTTCTGCAAGTGTATGTGTTTTGAGAAGCTAGGACAACAAAAACTGCCTCTGTCCAGCTATTCAGCAAAGTGTGCCACTGAATAAAATTTGTCGGACATGCTGTTAATCTCAGGATTTCATCTGCACCCCATTTTGGAAAAATGATGAGTCTGGACATACCATATAAGCTTCCTACTGAATGTGTTCAAACAGATGCTGCTATCCAGAATAAAATCCCACTCTGAGAAATGGTATCTTAAACAAAAACATAATTAACCAAGCAAAACACTCAATAGGCAATTTGGATAAATAATCCCTTTTTTCCTGACCTCTGCCCAGAGCTGAGCACCACTGACTTAAATGAAGTCTGTTTCTGGTGAAGTGTCACTACAGGAGTAGAATTCATTATCATGAATGCTTTCCAAGCAAAATACTTAAAAAGGTCTAGGAGTTGTTCAAAGTAAATTATATACTTTTAGAAATTTATAATACTAGGTCACATTTATGTGTGAACTGCTGGAATAAATGGTATAATAGGTTAGTGTCCTAATCTAAATAATGTAACATATTTATTAAAATAAAGGCTCTACATTACTGTAGCCATTTCTAATTAAAATTTTGAATGTGTTTTACTTAATATATTCCATTCACTAAAAGCTTCAGAAAAGTGTTAAGAGTTCATAGGTATCTATTGCATACTGAGAACTTTTTGCAAATTCAGTAGCTCTGGCACAATTTTGGTCTTTCCTTAAAGTATACATTTCATTTCCAAATGACCAGAGACAAACTCCAATACATAGGAAAGAAGAAAAGATAATGAATTTCTTGAAGAAAGGAGTTTTTTCTTCATGCAGTCAGAAAAGATTCATTTTTGCCTTTTGTTACCATTTTAGAAATCTAGTTGACTAAGTAGGTTAAATGCTACTCCCTAAACACTGGTATTTCCCTGTCTGAGTTAAAGACAAAGCAGCGCAAAGCCGCACCTGCACACAGCTGCCACACAGCATGCACTAAGCCAGAGCAGCAGCCTGGGCACCGAGAGCAGCCAGCACACACCAGCCTGGGAGTGATGAATGTCTGACGCACCAACTAGACAGTCTAATTAAATAGAGTGGTTAATTACTAATTAGCATGTGATTTACATGGATAGAAACACTCAACTTGTCAGATGTTAAAAAGAACCTTGCAAAAAAAAGCAAAGCTCTGTCATTTCAAAGATCTATTTTAAAATGACGTATCAGAGAAGTTTTTTTACTATTATGTCTAGCCGAAACACACATGAACTTGCTTTATCTTGCTAAAACTGAGGTCCTTGTTCTATTTAAATAAAAATTTTACCTTTCATGTCATGAAAAGTTATAAAGCCTAAATGCCATAATATTGTAAGTGGGCAGGGGCAGTGTAACTCCTCTTACCCACTTAAACATCACTAATCAGCTGGACAGGGATAGTTCTCACTCTTTACATATTTACTAGCTGCATCCAGGAAGGATTTTATTTCAATTCAAAACTCCTCTACTTAGCCAGTCCTGTGAAATCTACTGTCCATCCTGTCCTTAAACCTTAGACTGTAGGATCTAAGAGATGGTGTCAGGAGAATCTGAGATCTGAGCCTTTGGTTTTGAAACTAGATAAGACTTGTTCCACAGCCACCAGGCTTGGGGGCCCTCCCTTTTACTTTTTTTTTCTTTATTGGCATCTATAGAAAAAAATACCATCTGTCTCCTCATTACCCTAAAAAGAAGGAAGAATGCCAACCTATACTTTCAATTATTTATCATCTAAAACATACACTATACACACATGCACAAAAGGCTTCACGAATAACATTTTCTCCTCTTGTGAAAAGCATAATGGATAAACAGACACAGATTTCTAAATGGGAAGATCAAAGCCATGTCCATCTTTACTAAACATTACTGTTTCACTACCACACCAAAACCAAGCAACTAATAGTACCTTTCCTATCTCCTTAGAGACCATGACATACTTGCTGTTTTGAAACAAAAAGCCATAGACAAAAGATAACACCGTAAAATCACAACACACTTGCAGGAAAGGCTTGACGATGCAGGACTGCTGTAAAATCCATCAGTGTGCGGCCAGAATAACACCCTTCTTCTCAGTGGAATAATCTAAGGATGCTTATTTGCAATGCCCCTTCCTGCTGCCCCGCACCTCTGGGAATGGGTTTTCTCCACAAGCACCCCGTGGTGACACCGGTGACCGCTGAAGGATGAAGTAGGCTGTAGCTAAGGTGCTTGATGACACCTAACAGTGTCATCAAGGAGCTACGCTCATCATTCCCTTCTACCCTCATCCCCATCAGTCCTGAGAAGAAAGAAAACTGTGATTTTCTGCATCCACTAAAGAGGAAAGGGAAAGGCTACCAGGGTAAGAAATTAACTGTCAGGTTGTGTTTTGTTTCGTGTCGAGTTTAAAATACTCATTGACTGAAATGTAGACTCATGTAGTGAAAGCCTTAAGGGGAGAAGAAAGATAATCCAAAAAGCAGTAATTAAGTTAGGAGGAAGAAAGTTGAAGAGGAAAGAACAGAGACACTTTGGTGGTGGAAAAGAGGCAAAGGGGATGCTGCTGTGGTCACGGGATAGTCCCATTCTCAGGGGAAAGTCAGATGGTTCAGGTCCTAAAACGGATCTGAGGGAAACAGAGCTGTAAGACATTACACTTGCTAGCCGGGGACTTGGATGCAGCAAGTTGGCAAGACCCTGTCACAAAATAAAAATCAGCAAAAGCTAAGAGGTGTCGTTCAGCAGAGAGGCCCTGGGCTCCATCCCCAGGGCTGAAAGAAAGGAAAGTCTGGGTTTAGCTCAACAGCTGGCTGCCTTTGAAGCAAAGGAAGCGGAAATGCTATGGAAGAGCTGCAGGTAACAGGGACGGCAGAGACTGTGGCCGTCAGAAAGCAAGGATAGCCAAGTGGACTCTCAGAGGTCAGAAATGTGTAAATCCCACAAAAACACGAAGGAGCCGGGAGGTGTGGGATAGTGCTGCCCAATCTAACTAATCTGAGGGTACGTAGTCACTGGGTAACTAAGTTTATTCTTGTGCATTTTTGTTTTATTCTTGTTTTTGAGTCAAAATAGTGGCTTCTGTAACTAAACCTGTCCCCTATAAAAATTTTCTATATTCAGATTGTTTCTTAAACTCCATTTTTTACATAAATGGATTCTGTAGTTTTACTAGAGGTTTGTGGTTTGTGTCATTGTTACCCACTTTTATATAGTGAAAGAAAAACCCTGCCTTATGATGCATATTTGAAAGGCCACTGTTGCTGGATGTGGCTGTGGCATATGCCTGCAATCCCAGCACTCAGGAGGAAAGAGGATCACCATCAGTTCGGGGCCACCTTGAGCTACTTCAGCAACTTCAAAGCCAACCCTCACCACATAGTGAGACCCTGTCTCAAAACAAAACAAAGCAATCAAAAAATAAAAGGCTATTGGGGACTTAGTAGGGACCTAGGAATGTACTACTATTTTGCTGTTTCTATGAGAAAAAATGCAATCTGAGTTCTAAGGAAGCAACTTATAAACAATATTTTGGATAAGTATATATAGGTTACTGCAAACCTCTTCTGCAACTAAATTCTCCCAAGCTCTATCCCCTTTATGGCTATGTTCAGTACAAAAGTTTATATACAGTGCCCCCTAGTGGTACCAACACTTATTTCCATACATACAGACACAAAATTTCCAGCTAAATGTATGTTCAGTAAGTCCCCAATTTACAAGCATTCGAGTTGCAAACTTTCACATATATGAATGGACCCTGTATTTTATTTTTTATGCTTTACATTATATATTTGTGTCAAATGTAATAAGACAGTTTTCATCCTTATGAAAGAATCTGATTTACAAACATGCTCCTGGAACCAAACTCATTCATTAAATCAGGGACTTATTGTATTTTATGGCAGTCTTAGAACCATACAATTTGATTATTTTAAATTTGGGAAATACTTAGAAATATTATTTGAGTTTATTATATTATCTAAAATTAATCCTTGTTCACTTAATTATGGAATGAAAGAAATAAACTCTTTGAAGAATCAATGACTAGAGGTCACCCAATGTTTTGTTCTTTATAAATTATGGACATTAGTATAGATACAATAGTGACTTATTTAAGATAGTCTTTCTAATTTAAATTTCGTCTTCACTTTTTTTAAGTTCATGTTTTTCTCTTTCACCTCATGTTCCTGGACAGATCTTATAGATAGTAATATAGTAATAACAGTCAAAAAGAAAACATTTTTCCCACAGGCTTTCACCATCAAAGACTGAAATCAGGTCTCTGATTTATACATTATTATTATCATCCTCGCCCCAAGTTTTTTCTTCTGCACTGACTTGTTAAGGTTTTTTAGAGCCTCTGAACAAATAAAACTTCTAACGTGAAGCTAATAACAGAAATTATGGCAGGCTCTTCGCTGTCTCAGGCTAGATGCAAGGTAATTTTAAACTCAATTAAGTCATATTATTTTCACATACTTGTCATAGTATTTCACAGAACATGGAAAAAACACAATCCAACAAATAGAAGTTATAAGGAAAGATCAGACCAAAGAGAACAAAGAAACAGGGAAAAAAGAAAAATGCCAACATAAAAGCACAACATTAAGAAAAAAACAGTAGTAACCGAAAGATGCAGGAGTCCATTTTCCCTCCTAAAAATAAATGATTAGCTATAAAGAAAAGCTTGCAACTTTGGACTGGGTAGTCTAACATATCTTTTGACCATACCTAGACCTGCTTATAATTACCAAGCAACATGAGGCCAGGAAACTGGCTACTGTACATTATGGTGGTTTTCCAAGTGCTGCCACAGAAGCAGGAGTGCTCCAATCACCTGGGAACCTGCCAGAAATTCTCAAGCTCTCTCCTACATTTTGACCTCTTCCTCATATCCTGCTTGAAGAAAGCTCAGGAGCACGTCCCTACTGCTCTCAGTGGCAAGGATAAAAGACTGCGTTATTCTCTGCAGTGCAAAGTTACCCACTGAACTCCAAGGGGCCTCTCAACTTGCCTCCACCTGTTACTATCTGCAGCCATTTCTGCTAATTGCTTATCTGCTGCGGAGTACCCAGGGACTCTGAATGTGGTACTCTGAATTCAGGGACTCTGAATGTGGGTTACCTTCTCCCAGCCTTCCCACAATGAGGAAGACCAGGTCTGCTTTTCTGTAAAGGCACATCCACACCCGAGGTGCCCATTTTTCTCCCTATGCTCCTCTCCATCTCAAATTCATACCAGCTAAGAAGTTTAGAATCTGCCACTCCGGACCAGGTCCATGGTGCATATCTGTAATCCTGGCTACTTGGGAGACTGACACAGGAGAACTGCAAGTTCAAGGCTGGTCTGGGCAATTCAGCAAGACTTTGTTTCAAAATTACTCTTAGTGACATTAGGGATTGAACTAGGGCCTGCCCGCTGAGCTACACTGGCAGTTATTTTTCTATTCTGTATTTCAAGATAGGGTCTCACTAAATTGTCCAGGCTGACTTAGAACTTATATTCAAATTTTAAAATATTCCAGTAGAGTGCTTGCCTAGCATGCAGGAAACCATGGGGCCCAATCTAATACAAGACACACAAGCAAGTATCGGGTCCTGACCTAGATTCCCGATCTTCCAAACAAGTGTATGGCAAAGGCTAAATAAAGAGACAAATTGTATGAATTTTAGGGCTCCAGGAGGGTCAAAACCCTTTAATTGAGCTCACAAGGGCTATGACAGGCATTCTCTGGATTAGCCCACTTTTATTAGGACTAAGACAAAAGGCGGGGAAACTGAGGAAAGCACAGGAAATGAGCAGGACCTCAGGGTCACTTCAAAGACTTCCCCAAGTAGTAGGTTAAGCCAATTTAGGAGAACCATCTTATCTCCAAGATAACATTTATGGTAGAATTGAGACTGCAGGATTAAGATGTCTGCAGCTACAGTCTTTATTTACTTAGTGTTAGAGCCAGGGTGTCTTCAGCTGTGGCCTTATCTTGCCCTTTGAGGTATCTCTGGCCTCACAGGCCACTATAGGCCTCATCCAGGACCAGTGATTCATAGTGGTTGACTTAATATGAATCAGCTCCCATTGCCAGGCAAGGTTCTGAGACCTAGCACAGACTCACAGATAAACATAGGAAACCCAATTAGTAAAATTTAAATCCTGCTCAGCACTGCTGGGTAGTGGTCCCCAACAAACAAAGTTGCTACTCCTCCTAACAGCAAGTAAAAAGCCAGCAACTAAACAGTCAACTCTTCTTGCATCTGCCAGGGAGGTCACAGTCCAAACTGATGTGCCAAAAATGAAAGAGATACATGCATACCCATATTTATAGCAGTACAACTTATAATAGCTAAATCTCAGAAGCAGACTATATGTCCATCCACAAATAAATGGATAGAGAAAATGTGACATATGCAATGGGGTAGTAATTAACCACAAAGAATGGTTGCTCTTTGAGATCATAATGCTAAATGCAATATGTCAGACACAGAAAGTTAAATATTACATAGTTTCTCTTATATGAGAAATCCAAAGTATAAATTTTAAAAAAAACAACAAAATAAAAGACAGATGATAAGGGCTAAGGATATAGCTCAAAGTCCTGATTTTGATTCCTGATACAAAAAAAACAAAAACAAAAACAAAAACATACAGATGATACGGAAAAGGGAGACAGGGCCGGAGATTTAGCTGAACAACGTAAGCACCTGCCTGGCAAGCGCAAAGTCATGAGTTTGATCTCTGGTACCAAAGGAAAAAGAAAAAGAAAGGCAGACTTTGCGGCTTGACCAAAAGTTGATAGCGCATTACTGTACTGCAAATTTCTGTCCTTCATTCACACTCAACCAGCACATTTTGAAAGACCTACTCTTAACAGTTCCTCTTAGCCAGTACATCATGTTCTCCTTTCAACACAAAATTACAAAGTAAACAACAATTTGAAGAGACTGAACAAGCAATCTGAGTATCAAATATAGCAGGAATGTTGGAACTGTCAGAGGAGGAATTTTTAAAGTTGTTATCAACACAGAAGAGCATAATGGGAAAAGTAAACCACCCACATGAACAAATGAATAACATCAGTAGAAGATAGATATTATAAAAAAAGAATTTTTTGAATTCTAGAGATCAAAACTGCTACTTCACAAATGAAGAATGCCTTTCACGGACTAATGAATAGACTAGACATGGCTAAAGAAAACATTCTAAGATTTATATTTTTAAAATTTATTAATTTTTTTCTTTTTTCTTTTGAGACAGGGTCTTGCTATGCAGTTCAGGCTGGACTTGGCCCCACTTTGCAGCCCATGCTGGTCTCAAACTTGAAACAATCTTCCTGTCTTACCCTCCCAAGTGCTGGGATTACAGGCATGAGCCACCACACCTGGTTTATTAATTTTTTAAAATTAGAAAATAAAAAATCACAAGGCAGTATAAATGGCATCAAAAAATCCATTTACAGGACTGATGAGAAAAAGATCCAAGATGGGTTCTTTTCCCCACTACTGACCAGAGCTGCTGTGACTGGCAGGAAGGGATCAGAGATGGCACCTGTTCCCACCATTGACCAAAGCTACTATAACTTGTGAGAAAGGGATTTGAATCAGTGACCCATTTAGTCCATTGACGAGACTCAGGGACTAGAGACCAGCAGAAAGCCAAAGACTCAGAAGATCCCCACTAGAGTCCACACAATGGATAGGCGGGGCTAGGGATGCAGAAAAGTCCAAAGTAACAGTAACTATATGAGCCAGCAGATGAAATGTGGAAACTGATCAAAGATGTTAGCCAGCTGGCAGAAGCAGAAAGCCCTACCCTCACAAGCACACAGGCCACTACTGGGGACCTGTAGCCACTGTGGGCCAGGAGAAAAAGCAGTCAGCCCTATTCCCATAGAGATGCCAGCTACCATCAAGAACCTCCTGCGGATAGCCAGTGCTGGCCTGGAGAAGAAACAGCCAACCCTATCTCAGTAAGCCCAATGGACACCAATGGGGACCTGTAGCCAGCCAGGCCTTGGAGAAGCCACGTGTGTCTGGAGAAGGCTGTGCCATGCCCCACCACCTCCCCGGGTGATTAGAAGAAACCCTGGGGCTTGACCCATACTTTATACTGCAGATGGGAAACCAATGCAGGAAGTGCCTGGGACTCAACAACTGGCTCGTCCAGAAGAAATGAGGCAAATGTCAAGATGAAGGAGCAAAAGGCAATTTCTGCCCTCCAGCTGAAGAAGTCCAGGAGACACAGACATGAAACCAAGTGGAAGTCGCACCCCTGAAATTTCTGGGACAATGGTAACTGTAGTAAGGAAATGACTTCATGAGGCTGTAAAAGAAATCATATCAGAAATAATATATCCAATAAAAGAAGAAATGACAAGCATAATAAGAGAGTTGCTGAGCATATCTAAAAAAGACATAGATTTTAAAAAGAACATAAGGAAAATGAGGGAAACCTTCAATGATCAATACAATAAGAATTGAAATGCATGAAACAGATTTAAAGAGCTACTCAGGAAATTAAAAAGTTCACTGAAAGCTGGCAAAACCACTTGAAAGAGACTTAAGAAAGACTTTCAGACCCTGAAGATAGGATTGCAGTTAGCAATAATGGAAGGAAAGATCTCTTAAAAATAACAAGGAACCAGGAAATAACAATTCAACAGCTGCAAAATGATGCAAAAAAAAATAACTCAAGAAGAATAGGTATCAGTGAAACAGCAAGAGTCAACACAAGTGACATAAAATACTATTAAAAGAAATAATAGCAGAAAACTTCCCAAACATGGGGAAAGAACTTGATATACCAATAAGTGAGGCATATAGAACTCCAACTAGCCATAACCAAAATAAATTTACACCAAGACATACAATAATCAAGATCCCAGAAATTCAGCACAAGAAGAGAATATTAAAAGCTATTAAAGAAGATAGATCACCTATGAAGGAAACCCATCAGAATCATCACAGACTTCTCAACACAAACTTTCAAGTAAAGAAAAGCTTAGAGTGAATTATTTCAACTCCTGAAGGAAAACAACTTCCAACCCCGATGGATGTACCCTGAAAAATTATGCTTTAAACCTAGTGGAGAAAAAAAGATACTTCCATGGCAAAGAACTGAAGGAATTCGTGACCACCAAAACAACTCTACACAGAATACTGAAGGACAGTCTAGGGAGAGGTAAAAATGACCACGGTTCCAGGAACAGTGGCAGAGAGGGATCACCAAGTGTGACAAGCAATTGAACAGGAGAAAAGTAGGGAGCCAATGGAAGGAAAATAGCAAGGGAGAGATGAGTCAGTTCACGTTGGCCATAACAATTAATGGAGGTGGCCTCAATTAACTGATAAAAAGAAACACAGCCAGAATGGATCTAGAAACAAGATTCATCAATATGCAGTATATAAGTAACATTTAACTCAGAAAGAAATTCATAGACTGAAAGTCAAAGGAGAGAAAACAATGCTCTACATGACAGGGAACCAGAAAAAAGCACGAACAGATTGCCCATCAACTGTAGAATGGATAAGAAAGATTGGCGTTTTTATAGAATGGAAAGTTACTCAACTATAAAGAAGAATAATCACAAGGCTCTTGTAGATGAATGGATGTAATTTGAGATCATGCTCATGGGTGAAATGGTTCAGACTCACATGAGTGAACATCATGTTGTCTCCCTAGTATAAAAACTGAAGGAGTTAGTGGTATGCAAAATGTATGATATTGTGAAAGTAAAAGGAAACATCTAAAAAGGAAAAGTGGTACCCACTGTTAATTCTCTACAATCTTGTTTTGAGGCCCTGTATCGTTTTGTTTTGTTTAGTTTGGTTTTATTATGGCTGATGATATGGCGTTACTTTGAAGATAACAAGATATATTACCATTGCTGACTTCCTCTTATCTTGTTTTGAAGCCCTGTACTGCTTTCATTGTTTTGTTTTGATTGATTTTATTATTTTTTTTTATTTTACTGTATCTGATAGTATAGGCAGCTACTTTGAAGATAACAAGAGGCATTACAATAATCATTATTGATTTTCTTATTCTTTTGTTTCGAATTGTATTGCATTCACTGTTTTTTTAAACTGGTTCTAATCTGTTTTATTTTGCTTGGTTTTATTCCCTTTAAAAAATCAGTTTACATAAATAATAGCAGACAACTTTCAAACTACAGGCCAGAAATTTAACATCCAGATAAGTAAGGCATACAGAACCTCATGTAGTCAAAATCAGAAAGCTTCTCAATGATACAACACAGTCAAAATCTTTTTTTTTTTTTTTTTTTTTTTTTTTTTTTGAGAAAAGGTCTCACTTTGCAGTTCAGGCTGGCCTTGAGCTCACTTTGTAGCCAGGCTGGTCTCAAACTTGCAGTGATACTCCTTCCTCCGCCTCCCAATTGCTGGTATTACAGGCATGCGCCACCATTTCCAGCTCAAAATGTTAAAAGTGCAACACAAAAGCAGAATCCTAACAGCTATTAGAAAAAAAAAAATCACTTAAAAGGTAACCCTATTTGAATTACAATATAAACATTAAAGACAGCTTAAACTGTTTCAAACTCTAAAGAAAAAAAAATTCCACAGATATACTCTGCAAAATTCTTTGAAACTTGATGAAGAAATAAGGTGTTTTAATGTCAAAGATCATCTTTAGAAATTCATGATCACGGGGTTGGGGATTTAGCTCAATGGCATAAGTGCCTGCCTTTCAAGCAGGCGGTCGTGAGTTCGATCCCCGGTACCGATAAAAAGGAAAAAAAAAAACAAATAAAAAAAATTCATGATCACCAAACCATCACTCCAAAAAGTTCTTGAGGACATCCTAAAAAGTGATAATAAAACTAAAAATGCCAAAAGGTCTAATAGAATGAATGCACCAAGAAGGGACATCAATCAAGCAGAAGTGGAAAAAAGGGAATCCCCAAAAAGAAATTAATACAGTGACAGTAATAAATCAGCACTTTTTAGTAATAACTCTCAAATTAGTGATTACTATTCCCCAATCAGAAGACACAGATTGGCAGACTGTGTCAAAAGACAAACCCAGTGGTATTCTGTGTAAAAGAAAACAATACTTAATCTTAAAAAAAACCTCACAGATTAAAAGTCAAACAATGCAGAACAGTCTTTTATGCAGCAGGAGCCTGAAATTAATCAGGAATGGCTATCCTATTTTCAGACAAATGGATTTTAAGCCAAAATTGATTAGAAGAGACAAAGAAAGTCACTATATATTGGTTAAAGGAACAATGAAGCAGGAAGAGATAACAGTATACCTACTGAGCATCAGCATGCCTAACTTTAAAAAATAAACACAAGTGTACATAAAAGGTTAGATACTCATCACCACAATTACAGTGAGGAGGCACAATATCTCACATCACAAATAGAGCAACTAGCAAAAAGATCAACAAGGATGTATGAGTTTTAAACCACACCTTCAAATAAATGGAACTGACATATATCTACAGAGTGTTCTACTCAATGAGGGTACCCATTCTTCTAAGCAACACATGGAACTTTCTCCAAAATAAGCCATAAGCTAGCACCTGAAGCATGCTTCAATAATTATAAAACAATAGAATATCGCATGCATATTATTAGATCATAATGCAATGAAACTAAAAATCAATGACAAAAGAAACCCCATAAATTATGTAAACACATGGATATTAAAAATACAATCTTGAATAATCAGTGGGTCACAGAAGAAATTAAGGAAAAAGTTAGTCAATTTCTATAATGAAGTGTTAATACCAGTACAACATACCAGAACTTCTGGGATAAAATGAAAATAGGTCTAAGAGGGAAATAAAGAGTATAGAGCTGTGAACACTCATATCAGTAAAAGAGAGCAATCCAAAATAACATAATGATAAATCTCAGAGTCCTAGAAAAACAAAATAAACCAAAGCTAAAGCTGGTATAAAGAAGGAAATTATAAAAATCACAGTGAATGGGATGGCTATGTAGCTCAATAGCATAGCACATGCCTGGCAAACATGAGCTCATGAGTTTGATCCCTGATACAAAAAAAAAAAAAAAATCAGAGGGCAAATTAATTGAGACTAAAAAATACATGATCGATCAAAGAGTTGCAAAATATTTGCAAAATAATCAAAACACACAAACAAATCCTTAGTCAATGTTACCAAAAAAAAGGAAAGAAATTAGAAATAAAAAGGTCAAAATAACAATGGACACCAACCAACATCCAGAAGAATACCTGCACTCCAATAAGCTAGAGAATCAAAAAGAAATGACTAGATTACAAGATACATATGAATCACCAAAGGTCAACCAAGAAGATATGAAAACACTTAACAATCCAGTAACAATGAAATTGAAGCAGTAGTTTTTTAACAATACTTAATTATAAAAGCCTAGAATACAATGGATTCACCACTGAATTTTGTAAGATCTTCAAAGAAGATCTAATGATAATACTTCTCTAATTTCTTAATGAAATTTTAAAAAAAGAAATACTTCCTAACTTGTTCCTGTAAGCTAGAATTATCTTTATTCAAAAGTAGACAAGGACTCAACTAAAAAAGAAAAGTATAGGTCAACTGCTTTACTAAAAATAGATGCAAAAGTCTGGCAACCAGAATGCAATGACTCTTTAAAAGGAGCATACATCATGACTAAATAGTCTTCATTACAGGAACACAAGGATGCTTCAACATATGCAAATCAATAAAACTAGTACATTACATAACTAGAAGCTAACACCAAAATCACATGATCATCTCAATAGACAGAAAAAAGGCCTTTAACAAAATCCATATCTATTCATGATTTGAAAAAACTCTGACGAGAATATAGACAAGGATTTTATCTCAATCTGATAAAACTCATTTATGGGCAAACCATGCAGGGCCCAGGAAGAGAGACCAGCCAATTCACCCTTCTTGTGAGCAGTGCAAACCATGAGACCCAGAAAGAGAAATAAGCCAAATTGTTCTTCCTATGAGTTAGTAGAAGCTATGCTGGGTCTGGGAGAAGTACAAGAAGAAGACAGTTCACCCTTCCCGTGAGCTGCGCAAACCATGCAGGTCCAGAAAGAGACACAAGCCAACTGCCTTTTCCATGAGCCATGCAAATCATGTGGGGCCCAGGAAGACAGACAAGCCAGTTCACCATTCTGGTGAGCCAACTAGCACACAGGCTAAGAATTAAGAACACTACCCCCATCTTCACCCCCATAAGCAACCAGGTGATTCAGGGACTGGCTGAGTTGGTAGCAACAGAGGTACGAAATGTTTTTATTGTTTGGTTGACCTTGCAGGCCTAAGGCTGGTAGTCATTCTGAGCATCTATTTACAGTATGCAATATAGCAAACATAGGGTATTTCCGTCTGTCTTGTTTTTGAAATTCAATACTGTTCTTACTGTTTTATTTTTTTCTGATTTATTATTTTGTTTTATTCAATGTTCTGTTTTAATCGGTTTTATTCTATTTTGTTTTATTTGATTTTATTAAATTTAATGGAATGGACAACTATTTGAAAATAACAAGATAGAATATGGTAGCCACTGTTGATTTCCTATTATCCTGTTTTGAAATTCTTAACCACTTTCACTGCTTTATTTTGTTAGGTTTTCACTTTGCTTTATTTTGTTAGGTTTTATTCTCTTTAAAATAAAAAAAAAATGACAAACTTATAATCAACATCATGCTAAATGGGAAAAAACTAAAAGCTTTTTTCCTAAAATCAGGAACAAGACAGGACATCCACTATCACCACTTCTATTCAACATAATACTTGAAACTTTTACCAAAGCAATCAGATAAAGAAACAAAAAGGATATGTATACAATAGATTTTTACAGAAGTTTACAGATGATATGATCCTTTATATAGAAGGCCCAAAAAATTCCACCAAAAAATGGCTAGCACTAATAAACAAATTCAGTAAGGTGGTAGGATATGAAACCAACACACAAAAATCAATAATGTTCCTTTATACCAATAATTAACCCACAAAGAAAGAATTAGGAGAGAATATATTTTTATGACAACTTCAAAAATAACAACAAAGAAATAAAAAGTCTGTTACAAAAACTATTAGTATTCTGAAAAAGGAAACCCAAAGGGACATCAGAAATGAAATGATAGCCGTTGTTCCTAGTTACACAGAGCCAATATATTCAATACTTTCTGAACTGACTTACAGATTTAATGTAATTCCAATCAAAACATCATCAGCTTCCGAACAAGACTGGAGAAAACAATCCTAAGCTGGATTTCAGTTGTCTCACCTCCTAATATTCATGTATGAGTCATAATATTTCATAGAAAGTCATAAAAATCCAACTCAAACTATCTTTGACCAAAAGACAATTTATTATCTCAAGGTATAGAAAGAGAAGATGAAGTGAAGTACAAAGTCAAAGAAGAAGCTGAGCAATAACAGAGGTTGTACTTGGGTTCATTTCCTGACTCATACATCTGTTCTCTGCGAGTTAATTCTTCCTCTCAAAACCAATAAATATGGCCAATGAAAGTTCCAAGACATTCAGCTACTAGGGAGGTTGCTAACAGTTTGGAACACAACTGTTCCCTAAAGGCTCATGTACTAAAGGTTTGGTCCTTCCAGTGATGCTATGGGAAGGGGATAGAACCTTTAAGAGGTAGAACCTGGTGAGAGAGGGCATTAGGTTATTGAAGGCATGTGTGGGAAGGGAACCACGGTGCCACAGCCCCCTCTTCCTTTCCTGACCACAGCATGAGTGGTGTTACTCCACCACGTACTCTCCGTATGTGTGCTGCATCACCACAGGCCCAAAGAAAGAGAGTCAGTCAATCATGGACTGGAACCTCCAAAACTGTGAGCCAAAATAAAACCCTTTCTCTTTATAAACTGGCTATTTCAGGCATTTTATTATAGTGATAGAAAGCCAACTAACAGGGACACAAGTGGAAATATTTTTTTTTAAAAAAGAATTCAACTCATTGTGAAGGTCATGTATTTAGTTTCCTGTAACAAAAGAAAAGTTCATTTTCTTTTTCAACTTCCATCACAAATCCTTTCCTTCTATCCCTACCCCTTTTCAACAAAAGCCATTTTCTATCAAACCTAATGTTTTACAATGATTAAAAGCAAAATGTGATTTTCCTTAAGTATATAAATTCACTAAGCCAAAGGGAAAATTGAAAGCTTTTCAATTCACTAAAAAGTCACAGTGGTTGTGAATTTCACTTCTAGATGATAAAAAGCCACATCAAGTGTTTTAACAATGTAACTATAGATAATGTCCAGAATCATATAGCCTTTGCACGGTTCTGTTGTTGTTGCTGATTTGCACATTCTTTTTTGTTTGTTTTGTTTTGTTTTCCAATATTTTTCATGCAAAATAATAAACCTTAAATATTATATGAAAGTTATTCTATGAACAAAATTTTTACATATCACTATATGCTGTACAAATTGAGGCAGGTAAATCTCCTATATTAAGGAATTAGAATATAGGACTATATATTAAGGAATTAGAATATAGGAATTAGAATATAGAATATAGGAATAAAGACCTATCGAACTTCACTGAATCACAACATTGTATAACTATATACTTTGAGGAGACTATTATTAATGAACATACCTCAGAGATGGAACTACCTTACATCTAATGGAGAAAGTGCAAGAACACCAACATAGCTTGACCTCTAGTAAACCAAGAACCCTTTAAAAAAAACAATGGTCCCTCTCCTCAGAGAAAATAAAACCATTTATGAAATTTTGCCCCTTTTTTCAGTTCAAGTGATTAACTACCCAGAAGACATTTATAGGCTTTTCTGTGGATTGAAGTTGGTTCCTTGCCTAGCAAAATTAATAAACCTAAATATTCATGAATATTTCCTTTCTTATAAAAACATTCTCACAATAAAACCAGAGTTTTGAAGGAATAAATACCAGAACTATAGGTATTTTTAAAGGAATATAATACAAACAATTTTATATCTGCTGCCTGAGACAAAATAGAAAGTAAGTTTTCTTGCATATGCACACATCCACTTGCTCCTTACAATCTCCTCTCCTGCAACCCTTCTAGGACACTCCTCTCAATCACATGCCCTAACACCAGTCTCATATAGACTCCAGCTAGAAAGTAGGATTGCATTCTGTCACAAAGACTACAATATGACTAAATGATATCCAAGTGTACATTGAATGCCTTTATTCCAGAAAGACCACAAAAAAGAGAAAGAAAAAAGAGGAGGAAGGAAGGAAGGAAAGAAGGAAGAAAGGAAAGAAAAAGAGAGAGAGAGAGAGAAGAAAAAGAAAAGGAAAAGAAAAGAAAGAAGCAGGCAGGCAAAACTCTAGCTCAGGAACTACCAATTTTTTGACCCTTCTGTGCCTAGTCAGGGATGGTCTCTGCCTTCTGTAACTTCTTATACTTTTTAAAATTCAATTATTTAACATTTTTTCCAGGCCTCTACTTGTAGGTGACTGCCATCAGAAGGTATGCTTCCCATGGGCAGTCAGCACAGGCATGACAGTCAGCACCATCAGAAGACTTCCTTCCTGCAGGCAGCAAGCATGGCCAGGGACACATAGCCAGGTAAGCCCTGTGTACCTGCAGACCATCATTGGAGACTGCTGTTTCCCTTCAGGCAGCCACTGCCCACTGGGAGAATCAGAATCTCCAAGAGGATAGCAACTAAAGTAAAGAAACAATTTCATGAGACTATAAAAGTAATCGTATCAGAAATAATATATCAGGTAAAAGAAGAAATCACAAGCATAATGAAAGAATTTCTGAGCTTATCTAAGGAAGACATTTTTAAAAAAGAGGAGGTGCAGAGAAAGGGCTGGGTGGATCTGGGGCGCCTGCATCCGCTTCCCCATGTGTTTGGAGGACTGTGGATATCTCAGCAAGCAGGCAAGCATCAGGGTTCCAGAGGCCCTGTGGCCTGCAGTAAGTGCTCAGTGCACTCTGCCCAAAGCCCAGACTGTTCAGGACCCTCCAGGCTTCCGGGTGCAGTGAAGTGGATAAGTGGGTTTGAGGCATCTACATCCACCTCCCCAATCTGGCTGCATTTGGAGAACAGTGGAGTTTCCAGCAAGCAGGTGGGCGCACACTATCCCCGGAGCCCAGCCAATTTGGGACTCCTGCACCACACCATCTGGGTGCAGAGGAAGGGCTCGGCGGATCTGGGGTGCCTGCATCTGCCTTCCCGTGTGTCTGGAGGACTGTGGATATCTCAGCAAGCAGGCAAGCATCAGGGTTCCAGAGGCCCTGTGGCCTGCAGTAAGTGCTCAGAGCACTCTGCCCCAAGCCCAGACTGTTTGGGACCCTCCAGGCTTCTGGGTGCAGTGAAGAGCATAAGTGGGTTTGAGGCATTTACATCCACCTCCCCCTTCTGGCTGCATTTGGAGAACTGTGGAGCTTCCAGCAAGCAGGTAGGTGCACAGTGTCCATGGAGCCCAGTTTATCTGGAACTATGGAGTTCTAAACAGGCAGAAGAGAGCCATTGGTTCTACAGGCCCAGTGACTTGGGGGAATTGGGTGCCAGAGTCCCAGGAGCTAGGAACATAGAAATGGATTTCCAACAGACCCTAAGGAAGTTTTCAAATAACACTTGAAACACAGAAATATAGGAAAATGATAAAACGAAAGACCAAATTACAACCTCAAACCTTCAGTCCATCTTAAGAAACCCTAGGAGCAATGTATATAGAAGAAAATACATGCCATTCACCTCAAATATTGGACATAATAGCTACTGAAATTAACAAGCAACTCCAGGAAGCTTTAAAGGAATTCAAACTCCAAATAATCTCCCAGGTAAAAGAAGAAATGATAAAAGAAATGAAAGAGATTCTGAATATATCTAAAGAAAACACAGTTTAAAAAATTGGAGGAACTAAACAAAAGGATAGAATCCTTAGATGAGCAATATAAGAAACAAACAGAATACATACTGCAGATGCAGAGATATACAGGAAATAAAAAACTCCACTGAAAGTTGTAAAAAACTCCCTCAATGAAAGTGAAGATAGAATTTCAGACCTTGAAGACAGGATTGCAGCTAGTGAACAGGAAAGGAAAGATCTTTTTAAAAATAACAAGGAATCAGGAAATAACAATTCAACAACTGCAAGATGATGCAAAGAAAAATAACATAAGATTGATAGGGATTAATGAAAAAGAAGAGGACAACATAAAGGATGTCAAGAGGATATTTAGAGAAGTAATAGCTGAAAATTTCCCAAGCATGAGATCAGAAACCAACATCAGGATCAGTGAAGCATATAGAACTCCAAATAGTCATAACCAAAATAAAACTACACCCAGATATATAATAATCACAATCCCAGAAATCCAACATAATAATAGATTATTAAAAGCTGTCAGAGAGAAAAGACAGATCACTTATAAAGGAAAACCTATCAGAATCACAGCAGACTTCTCAGCACAAACAATAAAGTCAAGAAGAGCATGAAGTGAAGTTTTCCAGATCCTAAAGCAAAATGATTTCCAATGTAGACTGATGTCTGCAAAACTATCATTCAAAATTGATGGTGAAATACGATACTTCCATGACAAAGAACAGCTGAAGAACTTCATGAACACCAAGCCAACCCTGCAAAAAATATTGAAAGACAATTTAGATACACAAAGGAAAAAACCACTAAGCAAAGCAGATAATTAAACAGAACAAAAAGATAAAGATGCAACATCAGAGAGATAACATGTAAAAAATAAACCAGTATTTAACAGTTATAACCATTAATATAAATGGTCTCAATGCACCAATCAAAAGAAGCAGACTAGCAGAATGGATCAAGAAACAAAATCCAACCATATGCTGCTTACAGAAAACCCATTTAACCCAGAAGGATATTCACAGACTGAAAGTCAAAGGATGGAAAACAATACTTCATGCAGCAGTAATCCAAAAATAAGCAGGAGTAGCCATTCTGTTTGCAGACAACGTGAACTTTAAACCAACAACGACCATAAAGGACAAAGAAGGTCACTACATACTTGTTAGGGGAAAACTCCAAGAGGAAGAGATAACTATCTTAAATATATATGCACCAAACTCCAGAGCACCCAGTTATATAAAACAACTATTAACAGAAATGAAAACTCAAATTATCAGTAACACAATTGTAACAGGAAACCTTAATATGCCATTGACACCAAGGGACAGATCAACCAGACAGAAAATGAGCAAAGAAATAACAGAAATGAATCACACCTGCGAACAAATGGATTTGATAGCCATATACAGAATGTTCCACCCAACAACATCACAATACACATTCTTCTCAGCAGAACATGGATCATTCTCTAAAACAGACCATATATTAGCTCACAGAACATATTTAAACAAATGCAAAAGAGTTGAAATCATCCCTTGCATGTTATCAGATTATAGCGCCCTGAAATTAGAAATTAATGATAAAAGATACTGCAAAAATCCCACAAACACATGGAAACTGAATAACACACTCTTGAGTAATCAGTGGGTCACAGAAGAAATTAAACAATACCTACAAGAAAATGAAAATGCAGATACAACTTACCGTAATCTGTGGGATGCAATGAAAGCCATCCTCAGAGGAAAATTTATTGCACTGAGCCCCCACATTAGGAAAACAGAACAAATACAAATAAATAAATTGATGCTACACCTCAAACAGCTAGAAAAAGAAGAGCAAGTCAAGCCCAAAGCCAAAAGAAGAGAGGAAATTATAAAAATCAGAGCAGAAATCAATGCAATAGAGACTAAGAAAACAATCCAAAGAATCAACTAATCAAAGAGTTGGTTCTTTGAAAGAATAAATAAAATCGATAAGCCCCTAGCCAACCTTATTTAAAAAAGGGAAGAAAAAGCTCAAATTCATGCAATAAGAAATGAAAAAGGAGAAATCACTACAGACCGAATAGAAATACAGAAGATCATCAACACCTATTTCGAAAACCTCTACTCTCAAAGGTTTGATAACACAGAAGAAATAGACAGATTCTTAGAAACATACGAAGTACCAAAGCTAGATCAAGAGGATGTAAAACTGCTGAATAACCCAATCTCTGTTAATGAAATTGAAAATGTAATTAAGTCCTTACGTACAAAGAAGAGCCCAGGCCCAGATGGATTCACTGCAGAATTCTACAAGAAATACAAAGAAGACCTAATGCCAACACTCCTCAAACTATTCAATGAAACTGAAAGGGAAGCAATCCTTCCTAAGTCATTCCTGGGAGCAAATATTACTCTAGTACCAAAACCTGAGAAAGACCCAACTAAAAAAGAGAACTATAGACCGATCTCCCTAATGAACACAGATGCAAAAATCCTCAATAAAATATTGGCAAATAGGATCCAGCAAATCATCAAGAAGATTATACACCATGACCAAGTGGGATTCATCCCAGGAATGCAAGGATGGTTCAACCTACATAAATCAATAAATGTAATCCACCATATCAATAAAGCCAAAAGTAAGAATCACATGATCATTTCTATAGATGCAGAAAAAGCCTTCGATAAGGTCCAACATTCATTCATGATAAGAACTTTACAGAAAATTGGAATAGATGGTCTTTACCTCAATATAATAAAGGCCATTTATGACAAACCAACAGCCAGCATCATACTAAATGGCCAAAAATTGAAAGCCTTTACTTTAAAATCAGGCACACAAGACAAGGATGTCCTTTATCACCACTCCTATTTAATATAGTACTGGAAGTACTAGCCAGAGCAATCAGACAAGAGAGAGAAATAAAAGAGGTAAAGATAGGAAAAGAAGAAGTTAAATTATCATTGTTTGTGGGCGACATGATATTCTACATAGAAGACCCCCTAAATTCCATTGAAAGACTCTTAGATATAATAAATAAATTCAGTAATGTAGCTAGATACAAAATCAATACTCAGAAATCAGTAGCATTCCTATACACTAACAACAAAATCACAGAGAGGGAAATAAGAGAAACCACACTCTTCACACTAGCAAGCAAAAAAATGAAATATTTAGGAATTACTCTCACGAAAGAAGTGAAAGACCTATACAGGGAAAACTATAATACACTGAAAAAAGAAATTGCAGATGATCTCAGAAAATGGAAAGACATCCCTTGCTCATGGATAGGAAGAACAAACATTGTGAAAATGGCCATTCTCCCAAAACTCTTATACAGATTCAATGCAATCCCAATAAAAATACCATCAACATACCTTATAAATCTAGAGAAATCACTCCTAAAATTCAACTGGAGTGAGAAGAGACCTAAAATAGCAAAGGCAATTCTAAGCAGCAAAGGCAAGGCAGGAGGCATCACAATCCCTGACTTGAAGTTATACTACAAAGCAACAGTAGTAAAATCAACATGGTACTGAAATGAAAACAGAGACAAAGATCAATGGAATAGATTAGAAGATACAACCACAACTACAAACACACTCAACCACCTTATCTTTGATAAAGGAGCCAAGCAGGTTCACTGGAAGAATGACAGTCTCTTTAATAAATGGTGCTGGAAAAACGGGCTCTCCATGTGCCAGAAACTAAAGCTAGACCCATGCCTATCACCATGTACTAAATTAAAATATAAATGGATAAACGATCTGAATATTAAAACAGAAACACTAAATCTATTGGAAGACAAACTGGGTAGAAACCTTGAAGACATAGGGGTAGAGAATTCATGAACAGGACTCAAACCGCATGGGAAATACTTCCCAGAATCAATAACTGGAACCACTTCTTATTAAACAGTTTCTACATGTCAAAAGAAATCTCCAGCATAGTAAAAAGAAAACCCACAAACTGGGAAAAGATTTTAGTGAACTCTATCTCAGACAAGGGACTCTTGTCTAAAACATATAAAGAATTAAAAAAACTCAGACCCCCAAAATTCAAAGATCCAATCCAAAAATGGGCATCTGAGATGAATACGCACTTCTCAGATGAAGAAATGCAAATGGCAAATAAATACATGAAAAAATATTCATCATCATTGGTCATTAGAGAAATGCAAATTAAAACCACACTGAGATACCATCTCACTCCTGAAAGAATGGCCAGGATCAAGAAAACCAACAACAACAAATGCTGGAGAGGCTGGGGGGGAAAAGGAACTCTCCTACACTGTTGGTGGGAGTGTAGACTGGTACAACCTTTGTGGAGGTCAGTCTGGAGATTTCTCAAAAAGCTGGCATTGGAAGTCCCATTTGTTCCAGCTATTCCACTTCTAGGCATATTCCCAGAAGAACTAAAAGCATCATACCACAGTGATATATGTACACCTATGTTTATAGAAGCACAATTTGTAATCGCCAGATCTTGGAAACAACCCAAGTGTCCATCAACTGAGGAATGGATAAAAAAGTTGTGGTATTTCTATACAATGGAGTATTACTCAGCTATAAAGAAGGTTCACATTGAGATATTTATCAATAAACGGGCGCAGCTTGAGACCATACTCATAAGTGAAATAAATCAATCTTGCATGTGTGAATACCAAATAGTTTCCCTAATATAAGTAATGATTCAAATATATAAAAGTATGTGGTAATCATGATTCCCCATTATGTGGCCTTGAAGCCTTACAAAGTTTTCACTTATTAATTGGAATGGCTTTATTCTGGGCTTCTTGATATGGAAATATTTGAAGCTATAGTATATGAAGTTATATTCAGATATTTCAAGGAAAAAGACAGACACTATGGTAACTACTATTAAGTCAGGTTATTTGGTGGTGAAGCACTAGGTTGCTGAAACAGTCATGCTTTGACCTGTATTATTATGTTGTTATGTCCTGTTTTATCTCAATCTCTCCCTTATTCTTTAAAAAAATTATTTAGTTATTTCTTATGTTTGTTTTAATTAAGAGGAAAATTTTTAAAAAATTAGCAGGATATATTATAGTAACTTTTTGATTTCCTATTAACTTGATTTAAAGTCCTGTAATATTCCCACTATCTTGTTTTGACTGATTAGACTCTGTTCCATTCTGTATGATAGTATCAAGTTTGAGAGTATAGGCAACTACTTTGAAGGCAGTAAGATTCACTAAGATGCCCATTCTGGTTTGACTATTATCTCCTTTGGAAGTCCTGTAATGTTTACAATGTTTAAGGTTTATTGGTCTTTTTCTCTACTGTCTTGCTCAACTTTAAAATACCTAATGAGATAGAAAATTCCTTTTAAGGAAGCAAGAAGCATTATGATAACCATTGTTGATAACCTTGTACTCTGTTTTTACATCATGTACTATGTCTATCCTTGGTTTTGACTGACAGCTTTGTTTTGCCATATTTGACTTTATTCTCTTCAAAAAAAAGTAATAAGAACTAAGGAGTAATAAAACCCAAAATGTGTAAATTTTATTGTAAAAAAGAGAGGGAAAAAAGTGCTCTGAAGGATACAACTGCAAGTGTGTTTAGGAGTGTTAAATAGCTGACCATATTAATGTTTTTGGTTGGATCATTGAACACAACTATTTGCAGTCTCTCTGTTTGAATGTCCACTTTGTTTGCTTTGATACTGTGACTTGAGCAACTATCTCTAAGATGATAATATGTAATCTATTAACGTGATTTCTGGGTTTTTTTTTTTTTTGTAGTTCTGTATTACTTGTACCCTTACACCTCTTTCTTTTGTCTTGTTTTTTCTCTTTTTCCTTTAAAAAAAAAAAAGAGGAGCCTAGGCAAATGAGAGAAACCTTGAATGAGAAATATAATAAGGAATTATAATGCATGAAAGATTCAAAGAGATATCCAAAAACTTAAAAAGTCAATCAAAAGCTGGTAAAATGCTTGAAAAAGACTGAAGATAGACTTTCAGACTTTGAAGAAAAGGATTGCTGCTAGCAATAATGAAAGGAAGGAGCTCCAAAAATAACAAGGAACCAGGAAATAACAATTCAACAGCTGCAAGATGAAACAAAAAAAAATAATTTAAAAGTGATAGGTATCAGTGAAGAAACAAGGGTCAACACAAATGAAATTAAAAAACTCTTTACATTAACAGAAGTAATAGCAGAAAACTTTCAAACATGGGAAATGGATCTGGCATGCAGATAAATAAGGTATATAGAACTCCAACTAGCCAGGACCAAAGTAAATCTATACCCAGACATAAAAATATTCAAACTCCCAGAAATTCAGCACAAGAACAGAATATTAAAAGCTGTTAGAGAAAAGCTTACTTATTAAAAGCTGTTACAGAAAAGTTTGGTTTTAGTATGTTTTCTATTATTTGATTTCATTACGTGTGAAGGTATGGACAGTTATTTGGAAGAAAACAAGAGACATTATGGTAGCCATTGTTGATTTCCTACTGTCTTGTTTTAAAGTCCCATAATGCTTTCATTCTATTGGTTTTATACTATTTTGTTTTGTTTGATTTTCTTGTGTGTGAAAGTATGGACAATTATTTTGAAGAAAACAAGAGACATTATGGTAGCTCTTGCTGATTTCCTATTGTCTTGTTTTGAAGTCCTGTGTTGCTTGCATTGTTGTGTTCTGATTTCCTTTGTTTTATTTTGGTTTTATTTTGTTTTGTTTTGTTTTGTTCTCTTTAAAAAATTTTTCTTAATTTTATTTAAAGAAAGACTAAACAGAACAGAAAATGGGTAGAAATAATACATACATTCAAAGAAAAAATAAACAGTAAAAATCACTTGTTGATGGTTACATACTGTCCTCTTACAAATAGTTGTTCAAGATACAAAAGTGGAACATATAAAGTGGGAATTTAAACAGCGAGACTGCAAACCATTCTGTTCAACTATCCAACAAAACTTAGTAATATGGTTGTCAATCCTATACACTTAAACATACATGCAGTTATAAAAAATGTTTTTTCCATGCTCTTGTATACGGTTAGTCACTCAGCACAAACTTTTAAATCATGAACCAGGGGAAATAACTGAGACCCTGAGGAGAGGCCAGTAAGTAAGACTGAGTTTTTGACCTCAGGCCTCAGTTTAAAATAAGGAAGGGCAAAAACATTATTGTAGTCAAATGTAGGAAGGAGAAATGTTTTGCGAGCACTCAAGGAACCTGGGACAGATAGATTGAACCTTGATAAACAAGGGAGACATTCCACAAAGGCAGGAAGTAAATTAGGAACAGAGGGGGACATTAAGCCATAGCTCAGGCCAGAAGAACAGACCTGCAGATCTGAGAGCACTTGGATCACGAAGGGTGTTGTCATTCATGTAAACCAATTCCTACATGAAGAGTAATGAATTTTAGATGGCAATTAGCATGCTCACATTCATATTTTATTAAGTTCTCTTGGGCTTCACAGTGGAAAAATGGATTGCAAAAGCTGGGGCTGGCAACAGAAGGACCAATGTTGAGGCTGTAGTAATAATTCAAATGAGAAATTATAATGGTCTCTCTTAAGTAAAGAAGTGGAAAAGAAAAGAAAGAAATGCAATAATAATAATTAATGTCTCTCTCTGACACACACACACACACACATACGCACACACATACGCGCGCGTACACACATGTGTTCTCTCATTCTTGCATTTGTCCTCACTCACTGGTATTTCAGCCACTGACAAAAAAGGTAGCATTCATTGAGCATTTACTATGTAGCAGTCTCTTCCCTAAGGGCTTTATATTTGACTACATTTAATCCTCCAAACAAGCCAATTTTTTATTACATAGATAAGAAAAAAACAAGTTTGCAGCATAAGCGCCTGCCTTGCAAGCAGGCAGTCATGAGTTCGATCCCCGGTATCGATAAAAAGGAAAAAGACAAAAAAAAACGAAAGTTCTTGAGATTGGAGACATTATCTTATATATCTTCTCTTTTATATAAATACTGATATGTGACATCAAAATAATAAATTTAAAATTTTACAGATTGGCCCTTACAATTATTCAGCAGGGGAACAAAACTTAATGGAAAGAGATAAATGCCCAGCTCCCAAAGAGCTCACAGACTGTATGATGACTTGTTAAGTATGCTTTGGAACAAAATCCTACATTTTATAGAGGTTATACTCAGAAAATCCTAAAGCTCCCAATAATACTAACATTTCCAGGGTTGATGATTTCATGAACTTAAAGGAGACACAGTTTGACAATTAGGAGAAAACCCTAGAGCCTGCAAGATTCTTTATCAGTAAGAAAATCATCACTGATCTCAGTAAGCATGCAGCCATCATGTTGCCCTCTGGTGCCTTTCTGAGACTCTCTGGCCATACTCCCCACAGGACTGGACAAAAGGAAGCACCCACTTAGGGGCAGAAAGGACACTTCCATCACACATATTTCCCTGGAAACTAGTCAAAGTGTAAAAGAGAGAAAAGGATATTTTATTAAATCCCTCTTAAGTCCACTTTAATTTCCAAAAGCACTGGCATGTAATAATATGCTAATTTTCATGGACAATGTAGCAATTTAAAGTAGAATTAGGAATATACCCTGATGAAAGGCTGAAAATCTCTTGAACCAGGGGAGTGTGCTTTTATTTCTTTTCTGCTATTAACTTGCTCTGGGACTGTGAGAAAGTCTCTTAAGCCTCTCCCAGTTTCATTTGTACCTCATTTGTAAAATAAAGAATAATACTTAACAGCTACCTCACAGAGACATAATGAAAGAAACAATGAGCTAATGTAGACCAGCAACATGCTTTGAGATCTTTGGATGAAAGAATCAGCACATTAAATCCTAATAAATTTTAATGAATTAAAGAGGCACACAAGTTGTATTCAACATATACAATTCACAGCAATGAACAGTGATAACATATGCTATTTAAAAACTTTTATGGAGTGACATATGAAAACATTTGAATACAAGATCATTTTCTGAGTGTTTCCTTCTTTTAGACTAAAACCCAGTAGTGCTCAATTTCATCTTCGTCTAAAACTGTAGAGAATAGCACAATTCCACAATGGGACTTTAAAGGAAATGTGGTGTTCCCATGAAGTCATTTCTGGATAATAAAATGGAATAGAAGTCTAATTTCTGCAACTTCAGGTGAAAAGGTCTCAGATTCACTTGAGGGTTGAGCCTTGTACACGCCCACGTGTCTCCTGTGGGTTCAAAGTAGGAGGAAGGTTGCCAGCTACTAGAACTGATAGCATTCTAGACTAAGGAATGATGATGTGGTTCTTCAGCATCTTCCATTGTAAAAACTGTCTTTAAAGAAATGTTTCTAATCAATTTTCTTATAATTAACATTTCTTAAGGCAAATCAGCTTCTACATTAGAAAGTATTGGCCCTGATTTTTATGTTAGTTTAAATCTTACCAAACGGCAATATTTCTCATTTTGGAGATATGCCTTAAAAATATGTATATCTGAGTGCTAGTATATATATAATATGGTCATTATCTTATTTAAACAAATTGCATTTGAGGTATACAGAGATAATACAGAAATAGAAGTCTATTTTTATAAGAATCAGGAAGTGCCACTGGTTGAGAAAGTTGAGTAATTTTAAGATATAAACTTTTAAATGAGAGTCAGTTATTCCAGATTGAGTATGAAATCTTGGGCATAAATTAAAATAACAGTTCATAATAATTGTCTGGGAAATAGAGGGACAGTTTCTATGCAGCTGGAATTCCTAACAACAGCTTTGACATTCTTGAAAGCTGAAACGGCTAAGTACAGAATCATTGAGCAGAAAGAATTATCTGGAAAATAAATACATCAAATGGAGCCATCAATCTTATTAGACTCATATATCAGAGAAAAGATATTCAATACTCAAATGTTAGGATGCTTTCAACTGGTCTCTGAAAAAAGGGTAGAGAAAACAGACATGTGTAAGTAAACTATAGACTGTGGAGTAATGAGGCATTTAAAGCAGTAGCAATAGCAGTAGAGATTCTAGGTCTTACTTTTGTGAATCTGAAAAAAACATTTCAAATACAAATGAGTCACCAGGAAAGCAAAACAACAAACTCACCTGTCAGCCTACTTTCATCCCATGGAGACCTGAATCATCAAGCAGTGACTAGAAAGCAATGAATAACACCAACGTATGTCCAAGAGGAACAAATTCTGAAAACGTGTCCCAGAAATAGCAACATAAAAGTGAAAGAAAGTCACATCCATCTGTAAACCTAATTTTAAAATATTTTACCAGAACTAGATAACAAAAGATAGGATGTTTCTACCCCCACTAACTTCTTCACAACACAGAGTCAGTAAATATCTCCAACACGCTTTCTCACTCTCACCTGTCTTGCCCACAGTGTCACTTAGCAGAACATGACAGCTTCCCACCAAGCACAGAGAGGGCCTTTCAATCTTTTTAAAACACTGCCCCATTACTCCCTACTAATCATCTAGACTTGGATTCTAAGCTGACAGCTATTTCCTGTCCCTAACTGAGAAACTCATAAAGAAATGCTGCTATAATTAAAAAGCAGTGGTTTCTCTTTATGCTAACACTTAAATACCCACTTGTAAACATCTTGAAAATTACCAACTATCATTCAAAACCACCTCCTTTTGACCCTTCCTCGTGTAATTTCATTGATAACCACTGTTAAATATTTTATGTGATTCTTTCCAGAATCTATATCTCCTCAAGTCTAAATATTTCCATTCTACTTTGAGCAATTTAATGGCACCCTTCCTGAAGGGGAGAAAAAAAAAAAAAACTGAAATACTACCAAGTGAATGTAATCATAATTTATGATCTTGCCAGATTCCAGTCATTAAAATCTGAAAAATGAGTGTCATACATATTTTTACATAAACTAAATCTTAAAATTCAACTCTTCTCTGTGGCCTGCTGGTTCAAACCAAGCATCAAATAACTCCAACTCACATACCTAGGGCCCGTTTCTCTAGATGCTTCTAGACATTATTTTTTACCAGCATCCTTCTTCTGTGGAGACTCACCACCTCATAGCACCTTCTTGTTATAAGAAACTATTTGACTGAAAGTTTTCCATTACAACATTTCAAGTTTTCATGTTTCCCATGAACATGAAAATGTCTTTCCAAGGATTTGCTCTGTGATTCTAAAGCTGTTCTGACTAAAAAAGAAGTATAACATTTTAGTTGATACAAACTTAGAATCTGATAACAATACCCTGACAAACTAAAATTGGTGGTTTTATGATTTACTGAAGACATCAGAGTTGAAAACAAGATTCCTTTCTATCTGCTAACATTTGTGTATTTTTTGACAAATATAAAATAAATATTAATTTTCAACTTTCTGGAGAAGACCAAGAATGTGCAGATATTAGTGAACTCAAAAATAGATAACTGAGTAAGTATGAAGTATTAAAATGACTAATACATTCATTTTTGTTATGAAGATGAAGAGATGAATACAAATCTTAACCTTAACTTAAAAGAAGAAATGGCCTGGCATGGTAGTGCCTGCCTGTAATCCCACCACTTGGGAGGCTGAGACAGGAGAATTTCTATGGGTTCCAAAGCAGCCTACATAGTGAGCTCAAGGCAAGTGTGAACTGCACAGTGGAACCCTGCTCAATAAAACAAAGCAAAAACAAAAACAAATTTTAAAAGATGTGCCTAGCCAATAAGCACATCAAAAAGTCATAACTCAGTACTTATACAATTTAAAACAATACTAAGTTTTTTGTTCAACTTGATTAATTACAATTTTTTAAACTGACCCAGAGGACGGAAGACTTCTAAGAAATAATTAACTAAAAGCCTCAGTGAGATATCCATTCACAATAAAATGTATAAGCTATGTAACACAATGCAAATATCATAGAAATACATAGAAATAAGGTATCAACAAAAAAACTATAAAACATCAAAATATGACAAAATAAACATTAAAAATGACAGAAAACACACTGAAAAAAAATCCTAGTACAAACAAAAGTTTGTTAAGTCTGCCATAACAAACACCAAAGAATGTATCAGTCAAAAAACAGAAATTGATTTTCTCACAGTTCTCAGGGATAGAAGTCAAAGATCAAGTCCTCAGTAGTTCTTACTGAGGCCTTTTCTTTGGCTAGTAGATAGTCACACCCGGGCTGTGTGTTCACATTGTCATCTCTCAATGTGTACCTATGTTCAGTGTCTTAATAACTTCTTCTAAGGACACAAGTCACCTGGTTAAGACCCAGTCATGTGACCTCATTTTCCCTTGATTATCCCTGTAAATACCCTGCCTTCCAACTCAGTAACATTCTGAAGCACAAGGTTAAGACTTCAACACATGAGTTTGGGAAAAGGGGCATGATTCAGTTCTTTAAGTATGGAAAGGAGAACAGGATACTTTAAAAAAAGAAGTAAAACTTAAAGAATGAAAAATGTAACCTGAAATTTAGAATGATTCATAATTTCATCAGTAGCAGCTCAGTTCCAAGTTTAGAAAACATTTGTGATAATGCTGTAATATGAAACAGAAATATATGGAGAATAAGAAAAAAGATCAAGAAAAAAAGAATGAGCTGGTTCAATTTATGACTCACTGAAATTCCAAAATTTATGAAAGTGAGAGAAACGCAATACCCAAGGAAATACCTGTTGAGAATTTTCCGAAATTTATGAAAGACAAAAATTCTAAAACTTGGGAATCTCCCCAAAAATTCAGACAAAAGGAATCTATAACTATATGCATCAGAGTGAAGTACAACAATTCAAACACAAAAAAAATCTTTAAAGCACTAATAAAAGGGGTAAATCATTTTTGCAATAGAATAAAAATTATAAAGACAGCAACAACACATACTAAAGAATATTAGAGTAGTACCTTCAGAGGCAGAAGGAAAACTAATAGTCAATTTTTAATTCAATATCCATTTATATCCTCATTCAGAAAAGGTAAAAAACAAGAGAAAAACTTAGCTGTGTTGATAACAAAAAGTTAACCATGATCAAAGGTAAGGAAAGATGGTGGCTTGCTAGGTCGCTGGGTGGACAGCCTCTCTGGAAAAACAGCTCAGATGCTGGAAATTGACAACACGGAGAGGGCTGGACAATGGAAAGGGACTCTCACAACCCAGTAGGAAACAGAAGGAAAAAGAAAAATAGGAAAAGGAAGGAAAAATATGAGTGGAAGTCTGGAGCCCAATGCACTCACTGAGACAGGTCCTGCGCTGTGCTGGGCATGCTGTGGAGTCAGGCGATTCAAGGTCACATTGAAGCCAAGATTGTCAATAATGGGAATTGGTGAGTCCCCGGCCCTTGGCGGGAGGAGTGGCACAGCATAGAGTGGAGCCAAGGTCGAAAGCTGCATTAATTCTCTCAGTGAGTGCTGGAAATTGGGTCCTGCGGTGGGTGTCGCTGGCTGGAAGACATCTTGGAGTAGGGCAGAGCCCGGTGCTGTGGTGGCATCAATCAGCCGCCTCTGGCCCAGCGAGGACTGGCAGAATCTGCTTGGGCTGAGCCACGCCCCTAGTCAGGACCCAATAGCCAGGGATGAAATTGTCATGATCCTATGACATCCGCCACAGCATGGCCTAAGTTGCTGAAGTCACTTGCCGGTTGACTGACTCAGAAGAATGGTTAGCCCATAGTCCCTGCTTTAGCCCCAGATAACAGCAAACTGGAGAGGGCAGCAAAACCCCCATCAGCACGCTTCAGAAAAACTGTAAGCAATACAGAAAGAACCTGAGACCTCCACCACACACCTGTCTGAAAGAAACCAGAAACATGACTACAGATAGAAATAAGAAAAAACCTCCAGCCAATGACCCTGGGAAAATAAGCCCAGGATAGGTAAATACAGAAGAGAACCAGTGCAGCAATCATGCAATATTAGCCACAACGTCAGCAGACATAAAGAAATATCTTCTTGACCTCATAGACAAACTTAAAACTGAAATTCTAATCCAAGTGAGGCAAGATATAAAAAGATTAATTAGAGATATGCTAAGCCCCTCCCAAGAAAACACAGATGGAAGAATGGAGGAACCCAGAAAAGGAAAAGAAACTTTTGGTGAAGAATATAAACAAAATCTAGAATACATGAAACAGATCCAAAGAGATTACCAGGAAACTAAAAACTCCATTGAAAACTGGCAAAATGCCTTGACAGAAACTAGAGTTAGCCTTCTGAAACTTGAAGAGAGATTTATAATGTGTTATCATGAAAGAAAAGATCTCTTAAAAATAACAAGGAACCAGAAGGAAACAATTCAAAGGCTAGAAGACGACAAGAGGATCTATAACTTAATATTAAAAAAGTGAGCAAAGAAGCAGGAGTAGTCACAAATGAATTACAAAGACTATTCACAGAAATAATTAAGGAAAAGTTCCCAAGCATAGGAACAAGAAATGATATCCAGATAAATGAGGCATACAGAACTCCAACCAACTACAACCAAAACAGATCTACACTCAGACATATAATAATCAAGATTCCAGAAATCCACCACAAGAACAGAATATTAAAAGCAGCCAGAGAAAAGAAGCAGATCATCTACAAAGGAAAAATCATCAAAATAATGACAGACTTATCAACACAAACTCTGAAATCAAGAAGAGCCTGGGGGGAAATAGTCCAAGCCCTAAAACAAAATAACCTCCAACCCAGGTTGATGTACCCTGAAAAACTCTCTCTCAAAATTAATGGAGAAATTAGATGTTTACAAGAAAAAGGAGGAACTCTGTGGGAAACCCTACAAAATAAACTGAAGGACATTCTAGAGAGAAAGAGAAAAAAATACCAGGATTCCAGCAATAGTGGCAGAAAGGCCTCAATGAATAGGGCAGACAGTGGAATGAAGGAGAAAAGTGGACAAATAATAGCAGAAAAATAGAATAGCAGAGATGAGGCAGATAAGGTAGGCTATAATCTTTAATATAGATAGCCTTGATACACTAACAAAAAGAAAAAGGCAGAATAGATTAGAGGCAGGATCCATCGAGAAGCTCTAAATAGGAAATATACTCAACCTGAAAGAGGGTTAATAAACTGAAAGTCAAAGATGAGAGAACGATGCTCTGTGTGACAGGGAACCAGAGAGACATAGGGACAGCTCATCCAAGCATCCGCAGATAGGTTGAAAAGTTATGACACTTTTGTGCAGTGTAGAACTACATAGTTGGAAGGAAAACTTTGTGGCTTTAGTAAGTAAAGGAGTACAGCTCAAGATCAAGCTCAGGGGTAAAATGGTTCAGCAACACTCAGATAGATAATGGGTTAATCCCCTAACCTCAAAACTAAAGGAGCTAGTGAGACCCAAAGTATATAAAGCATGCTGAGAAGGGGAAAGGTGAGGAATTGCCTAAAAAAGGAAGGCAGAGAACATTGTTAATAGTGTATCAGGATTTAAAAGTCACAGTAGTCTTATTGCTCAGTTTAATTTGATTTTATTTTGTTCTAGTCTGTCTACTCATACAAGATTTGAGGGCACAGACAGCTATCCCAAAAATAGCAGGCTATACCATGGTAACTATGCTTAATTTCCTATTAACTTAAACTGAAGCTCTGTATTACTTACATTGTTTTACTATGACTGACCTTATTTGAAGCTGGTTTGTTAGACCACTGTTTTGCCTTGACTGATTTTATTTGAATTTGGTATGCTTCATAGTATCAAGTCTAAGAGTAGAGGCAATTACTCTGAGGATGACAAGATGTAATAAGATACTCATTCCAGTTTGATCATTAACTGTTTTCGAAGTCCTACAATGTCTCCAAAGGGGTGTTTTTATTAAAATAGCTAGGTAATGCTATGTTCAATTATATTATGTCTGATGACGTGGGCAATCCTATTGAAAATAACAAGAGAAAGCATAGGAACTACTGTAGATCACCTAATATTGTGATTTTATATGTCTTTTTCATGTTTTTCTAGGAATTTGTTTTGTTGCCTTGTTATGATCTGATTTTCCCTATAATACAGAAAGGATAGATATACGTGTAGAGATTCACACATGGGGAGAATTTCTAAACTGTTTACAGGAACAAATTATGCATTATGTGATAAACAGATACTCTGAAAGAAGAGACACTAAGAAACCCAATGCTAATTCTGTAGTATTATAATATAAAATCTAGCAATAGTATTATTCACTGTTCAGAGTGATATTAGTCTAGTCTCTTCGTTCAATTTCAGCATACGAAAAGATAAGGACAGCTACTACGAAGAGAATGAGAGACATTATGGTAGTCATTATTGACTTTCCCAATGTCAGGTCTTGAGGACCTAAAAAGCCTTCATCATCCTGTTATGATTTCATTAGTTCTATAATGTTCAGTATGTATTCAGTGTGTGTGAAAATGGGGAAAACTATTTGGAAGAAAACTAGAGACAGTAAGATAGACAGTAAAGATCTCCAGTGGACTTGCTTTGAAATCTGTGTTTCTTAAAATTGTTTCCTTATGATCTGTTTTGTCCTGTTTTATTGTTTAATCTTACGCTCTTTAAAATAAAATAAAAAATTTTAAAAGTTAATCATGATTACTTCCAAGTACATTAATTACAGATGATATTTATTATATTTTTCTGAAATTTGCCTTCTAATTTCTAATATTTTAACATTAATAACTTAAACAATTAAGACATATGCATATTTGTTAAGACAACTGAGAAAAGAATAACTTAATAATCATTTTCTCCACATTAACTAAAACTCTACTTTTTTTAGTGTATCACATTTTAGAGTCCATTAAAAGAAATACATGTATTTAAAGTCTCATTTTTTTAAGTCTCATTCTTTTCCAATAAAATTTGTGGCTAAAAAACGGAAATTTAAGGCAAGAAGTGGGATGCTGACTTGGAATTCAGGTGAAATAGAACTATAAAATTTTATTAACAAAATACTAATCAGTCATCAAATAATACAAATTTCTATTTGAAGATTCTGCTCTGACTGCAGTTTTGTTTCCCTGTCTTGAATCTTTTATATCGGCAGACAGCAGGACAGCCATGGAGCAAGGCAGGAATCCTGCTGGGATCACATGGTTAATCTTAGCTTGTTTTAAAAATTATTTTTTAATCACCTTCGTTTTTAGTTTCTAGCATTTGCTTATCAACATCTTGATTATTTTTATTAACATACCTGGCACTAACTATAAGCTATGTGCTACTGCTAAATCTTTTCTTCTAAACAATACCCTATACAAAAAACATGTGAGAAGAAAGGCAGTCAGATACAATCATACCTCCCTTTAGAGGAGAACAGCTATTATAGTGAACATCTAAAGTTATGTTCTTTGTTACAATCACTTCAATGTGGGTCAGTTGCAGAACAGATCATGATAAATAAGCCAGCCACACCATCTTTTAGTTCTTTCTTTGAAAGAGGCCATGTTTGCTTTTGTTTTTGCCTTTTTCTTTTATCAGATTACCTTTTGTGTCTGAATATTATTTTCATATAGATATAAAGCTTTGACCTTGTAATTTTCAAGGTTTCATTGCAATTTTTCTAGCATTTGGACTTTGGCAGAATCCTTCCAATTTCCTTGTAATAAAATGACTTTAAAATAGCATTCCACACTTTGCTTGGTGAACACAGATGATTTTTTAAAAATCTCTAATCAATCTATAAGAACACTTAAGAATTTTAAATAACTGTTTGCATTCTGTGCATGCAGAGATTATAGATATGTTCTTCTCAATGTTTCTGTCAAATGATTCCCAGTTTATTAATTTGTGATCTTTATTCATGTTGAGTATTTTTTTTAAAAAATATGAAAGAAAGACTGTTCAAATAAAACCATTGCCCAGGAACTGCTTCAGCTCAAAAAACCTTTCACTGGAAAAGTGCCTATTTTGCTAATATTGCTTTAAAAGTCTCTCCTCCAACATTTAATGGAATGGTTTCATCTCACAAATAAAAGAAGACACTTCAGCATGTGAACTGATTTTACACTAAACATTCCATTTGGCACAATTGAAGAAAAATAAGTTAACAAACAAATAGTAATAGATGGTGACAGAATCTTTTCCTCTTACCTCCTCAGACAGAAGATCTGGGTAATAAATGCTTAGATTTAAACCCAGGGCACTGTATCCAAACTGTTTCATCATCTCTTCTCCTCTTTAATGGCTTCTAAAAGGGTCTATCAATAAGAGAAATTTATGTTCTAATTTCTTGCACTTAGAATTCATATCTTTCCCCACAGTCATGATTTTCTTTAAGTAACAAAGAAATGTTAGTAGATACTGATAAAAAAGAGATTTACTGCAGTAGAAGAGGTTGGGTACTCATCACCGAATTGAAACACTATGTCAAAGTAATACAGTTGTCAAGCCTTCAAATAAAGCAAAAAGTCTTGGCATTTTTTTCAGTGACTCCCCGGTTTTGACCACTCTGGTTTTGCACATTTACGCAAGGTCACACAGAATAATAGTATAGGTCTCAAGTTTGTTTGTCTGTTTGTTTTCTAAACACAACCCAGGATAAGATTGTATTGTGTATTTTGATCTAACACACACACACACACACACACACACACACACACACACACAAAATACAGTTCTTGAAACAGTACCTATTCTTAATATGAATCATTATTGATATTTTTATTCTATTCTCTTTTTAATGCTGACCCCATAGACTGGAGCGTGAATTGCTAACTGTGACCTTGAGTAAGTTCTTTATCTTCCCTAATCTCAGTGTTTTCACTCATTTACAAAATTATGGGCTAAAACATGTCAAAATTTTGCACATTATGAACTCTCAGTGTATGTCAATTTCTTCCTATTCACACATTCTATTTCCACTTCTAATACACTGCAATTGAGCGATTTGGGTATAATTTTTCAGGAAAGAGAGAAGCAGACAAGATGACTTTAAAAAGAAAAAAGGGCCTTTTGTTCTAAAGCTAAGGGGAAAATATTAAAATGCCATCTCAAAACCTCCTCAAATAGCAAAGTAGATCAAATAAATAATAAACTAAACCAGGAAAAATAAATCAAAATAATTTCACCATCAATATTTTTTAAAATCTTTCTCACTAGTATTCCTGGAAAGTTTAATTTATAGATGCTTAATCAAAATAAACATTTTTTAAAAATATAAGACACTTCACAAGAAGTTTGTTCAGTAAATTTTATATAGAATCTATGTCAAAATAAATAAAAGTCTTCTAAAAAATAAAGCAGTCACAAGTCCACAGATTTGACAATAAGTTGATGTAAGCCACAGGTGTTTACTTAGAAGAAAAATGGCAAGGAAATAAGAATGCATGAATTCTTGACAGTAGCTATAGCAAACATGTAGACTGCATTTACTTAGCTGACATCTCTCTTTGTGGATATGGATACACTGGAATCTAATGTCACTAATCATTCATCTGGGCATCCATTTCCCTTTCTTCAAAGCCAGTCACTCTAAGTCAGTCACTTTGTTTCTTCAGGGCAATTAAGTGGACTCAAATATTTGGCTTTCCTAATATTTTAATCTCAAAATAATATTCCCATTTATAGATTAAAAATAAAATATTATTTACCGATACAATAAAAAAAAGTTCACATCTCTTGAAAAAGGAATTTTTATAATAGATACTATTTTCTTGTTCATTTGGACTTAATTTCATTAGGCAATATTTTACTATTTTTCTCTTCTACATTAAAGAATTTAGGTCTTGATAAAGACATTTTGATTATTGGATCTAAATAATCACTCCAAACAGAAATCTTATCTATATGCTTCCTGACAGGAAAGTTCGTAAGTACTTGAATATCCTTCTATTAGAAAATTCATTATTATATCTATATCACAAGCATATTGGTTTCAGATGGCTTTAATAAAAAGTTCTTTCTTACATTAAACCCAAACCAATTATAAATAAGAACTAGCTATCTTTTGCTCTTCTCTAGCACTATAGCAGATTAAGTCTGCTCACAACTATACAAGACATCTCATCAAGTATTTGAGGATAGGCTAAAACTCAGATTTCACAGTTCCTTGACATTGCAAGAAAGTTTTTAACCATGCAGACTGGCCTTCAAATGGAAGCAGATGGTGAAGAAACCTTACAGAATATGAACTGAGACTTGGTTAAAATGAGTTAGATACGATCTGATACTATAAAGTACTAATCATTTCCTGATGAGGGAAACCCAATGTACTTAAGACTGCATTATCTAGGGTTTTTTTTTTATAAGTTATCTCACACTAGTGACTCCTCAAATCCAAAATATCCCAAAATACAAAAAAATTTTCAGCACAGATATAATGAACAAAAAGTTTCAGATTTTGGAGTAATTCCAATTTCAGATTTTCAGATATGAGGCACCTACGTGGCAAATTCTATGCAAATATTACAAAATCCGAAAAGTTCCAAAACCTGAAATCCTTTTGTTTCCAAATATTTTATATAAGGTATATTCAGTCTATAATTTTCTGGCATACTTTTAATTCAGGTGAAGGAGTGTGGCAGTTTGGATGGATTTCCAACTTGACTCGTTTTGGGATCCACCCTGGGGACTGCTGGAGCACACTTCTAGGTATGTCTGGGTAGGTCAAAAAGGTATGACCTTGGGATGAGTATCTGTTCTCTAAAACCTTCCCTGGTCATTTTGGGCTCTGTATACCTCTGGGTCAAGCTAAAAAGGGAGTTTCAATGTTGACCGGGGTGACTGATCAACACTACCAATGAGAAATTGGACTGCTACTCTACAGTGAAGGGAGGGAAGGATATGTCTAGAATGCAGGCTATCCTTGGATCTCTCCCAGTAGTACTGTGTTCTGTTATAAAGATCAAAGGGAAACAACAACAACGCAATCTAGGCAGAATGAAAAATGATCAGAACTTTCAGAAATGAATGAATTACAGGCCAGTCTGCATGGTTAAAAACTTTCTTGCAATGTCAAGGAACTGTGAAATCTGAGTTTTAGCCTATCCTCAAATACTTGATGAGATGTCTTGTATAGTTGTGAGCAGACTTAATCTGCTATAGTGCTAGAGAAGAGCAAAAGATAGCTAGTTCTTATTTATAATTGGTTTGGGTTTAATGTAAGAAAGAACTTTTTATTAAAGCCATCTGAAACCAATATGCTTGTGATATAGATATAATAAAGGCTTAGGTCCCCCTGCCAAATACAAAACCAAGACCTCCTGAGGTGCTTGCTGAAGCCCAAGGGAATGTGGAATGGGTGGGAGAGAGAGAGACAGCTATAAATACAAGCTGCAAAAACATAACACATTACAGAAACAAGGATTGTAATTTTCATGAGTATTTATTTATTTCATTAGTATGTTTGTGCATATTAAGCAAATCTGTTTATGATATAATGTTGCTTGACTTAACATCAGTATTTAGGTCTACATTATAATATTTAAATTATGGAATGTCAGGAGAAAAATAAGCATCACCTGAAGACAATCTCTGCTTTCTATTCTAGGGAGAGAATTAGTTCATTTCCATGTTTATGCAGCATAGTTGAATATTAGGTGTAATTAAGAAGTTTCTATTGTATTTGGAGATAAAGTATGTGGATGGAGATATGTCTAGTTGTCAAGTTGAAAAAATGTATCCTGGATTGTGACCATTAATCATAGTCTGTTGAGTTGTATGGATTAAAAAGGCCTAGCAGTTTAATGGAGCACAACTCAGGGTATCTGTGGATGACTGACCTGTAGGCCAAAAAACTGAGAGGGGAAGACCGGACCAAAGATGGGCAGCACCAACCAATTAGCTTGTAGCCTGAACTTGATAAAAGGGCGGCGGGGAAGAAAGTCTTAGGTTTTGGAAGAGCTCCAACTTCACCATCATCTTTGGACATCTGTCTCCAGTTTCTTCAGACTTCCAGTAAAAACTTGCACTGAGGACTCTATTGTGAGCTTCCAGGCCTTTCACTTGGACTGGTTTGTCATGCTTGATCTTTCTTGTTTTGCAGCTTAAGTCTTCTTGGGCTGAACAGCTACTCGATCACCTGACTCTTCAGCATGCAGAGAGCCACTGTGGACCTGCCTGCCTCTGATACCAAAAGTCCACCTTATACGTCTCCCAGCATCATTATACACATATTTCCTACTGATTTTGTTCCTCTTATGGAACACTAACACAAGGAGGAAGTAAAGTTGTCTCTGATGCAAATCTTGTTACAGTCAATTGATCACTTTCTCCTATAGTCTTTTCTTGATGCCAATTTCTTTAGTCTCTTCACCTATCTCCTCTACCGTCATCCAAACTCCTAACAGACTAAGGAGCATATTAGAGTAGATAAAATGAAAATCACATGGCTGTTGCTTTTCCACAAGTGCTTTTCTGTACTGCATTCAGGATTATTTTCAGCATGAAATAATGAATCACTATCACAAACACATTCAGTTTCTAGCAAGGATCATCTTTCTTTAATGAAGAAAACAGTGAGAATCTGCTAAAATCTGACATGTAGAAGTGAATTGTAGGGAAAAAAAGAATGTAATTTTAGACAGTATATTACTTAATTATCACACTAATCCTATAAAATAGATATTATCAATTTTTTACTCTATCTCTAGGAAGAAATGTGACTAATCTGCATTTCTCTGAAGCAAAAATGACTGCATTTGAATTCTGACTCTGCCTAATACATTATCAGCAACATGACTGTGGGAAAATTGCTCAGCCTCTGAGTGGCCAGTCTCTCCTGCTGAAATTGTGTAGCATTAAATAAAACTATACATATAAATCATGTTACATAGCACCTGGCAAACCATAAGGTCTTGGTGAATATTATCTATAATTACTACAGCTCTAGAAAAGAGAGTTTAAAAAGTAGCTACAGCAGGATTTGAAGCAGAGTCAGTCTGGCATCAAAGCCAGGAAAACATGTAGAGTCAAGGACACAAAGAACTAATTTTATTTTTCCTCTAGCAAATATAATTTGTCTTCCTGACTATGTCCTTTAATACAATAAAAAATAAAAATAGGATTTGGGGGACTAATAAAAGAAACAATGCAACCAAAGACATAGCTCAGTTACAGATTTCCACAGCAGCAATTTAAAGACAAAAAACCAAGCTAAAAATAACTAGGTCATAGAAAATATGAGTTACAAGGCAGAAAGTGGTAGCTCAAAACAGGACATTTATGAGCAAGCAACAAATTTATTTGCTGTTACATATTTGAAGGTAAATGTTAAATGACATATTGATTGTGATGATTTAAATGCATTGTCCTGCTTTGTAATATCTTTCTGAATTTCCTGGGCTTTAGACTGCCCTTTACATTTTTATGAGGAAAGTCTAACACTGAGGAAGATAAACTATCCAATAGATTACATATTATTAACATTATTAACATTGATAGTAATATTGCTAAAAATATGGTATCTTAGCAAAACTATTTTCCCATTGTAAAAAGTTGAAGAGGTTATATTAAATGCATGATAACTGATAGAGCAAAGCAAAAATTTACTTCTGGCATAAGGTAAGATAGAGGGACAGATCATAAGGTTTGCCCTTTCATTATTAGGTAAGAGGTTAAGGAAAAATATAAACAGAAATTCCAAGAAGCATTCTTTTCAGTACTAGCTACCAATCAATTTCAAGTGTATTTAATCATATGCATACTTTTAAAATACTTTAAATAAATAGAACAAGTTCTTAAGGGGGACACTGGGGATTGAACCTAAGGTCTCTACACTGAGCTACATCTCCAATTTTTCTTTTATTTTTTTGAGACAGTTTCTTACTAAATTGCTAAATTGTCCAGAATGGGTTCAAACCTGAAAATCCTCCTGTCTTTACCTCCCAGAATGCTGAGATTACAGGTATGTAACACCACACATGACTATAAACATACTTCCCAGAGGGAAATTCCAAGTGACATTTTCTTTAATTTTAAACAAACAATATCTGAATTTTCCTATAAAATGAAAGTGCTCTGAGTAAAATTGGATTTTAAATGCTGAAGTTTACTGAAAGGTTTCTAATATTAAAACAACTAGAGAAATACACTTGGGGTTTCTCTAGACACCTAAGTATTCAAGACAATGAGTGGCCATCACTCTGAGTCATATAAAAAAAACTGGGATAATAACAAAGACACATCTTCCAGAGCCTAACAAAAGGCAGGAAATTTTTCTCCTACAATTATGCTTTAAAGTCAAGTCACGAAAGTGTATAGGAAAAGCTCTTTGTTCAATTGAATCAAGGCTGTCTTTCTTTGTGGGAAAACTAGAATAGTTCTGTGAAAAAAGCTAAGCCAACTCTAATTGTGTTATAATCCATGATTCTTCTTGCTTAATATACCTAAAGATAAAGATAAAGATATATCAGTGGTAGTTTAAGCATCTGAAAAATTCCTCTACTGAAGCAAATATCATTACTTAAAAATTAAAATGTCTAAAATTTGGCATATAAAAATGGGTGATAGTGGTAGTCATAGTTGTAGAAGATATCTGGAACTTCCTCTAAACATGGGCACCTAAATAAGTAGCTCCGTGAGAATTATACTGGCTTGGAAACCAGTCCAAAGCCAAGAGCCCAAAATTGTCAGAGCACCTTTGAAGGCCATGATCTGCAGACACACAATGGTTTCAAGTACATGCCACTGCAAAGAGCTGCTAATCCAATTTGAGTTTTCAACTACCTATACTCCAAAGTAGCATGCTTCATAATATAAGCAGTACCTCCCTAGAAAAAATTAACAATAATGATGACAACAAGAACAACAGTGCCGTAGCTGGAAAGGCCACACCACTTCATATGGCACCCGAGTCTTTCATAACCATCATCTCATATGCCTTCAAACCAAGGGTGAAAGGCATTTTTCTTCAATTACAAATATTAATATAACTCCAAAGACTTAAATATGTGGCCTAAACATCTAATAAACAGGGGCAACAGTCAAATTGTCTTACTGAAAAACTTACCTTCATCCAATTAAAGTCCTTATCTGAATCCTCTAACCCTTCATGGGCTATTCATTGTTCCAACACCAGAGTTCTGACCTTAGTTACTTTATTGTTCTTTCCTTTTTTGAGTATAACAAAATTCATTGTTCCAACACCAGAGTTCTGACCTTAGTTACTTTATTGTACTTTCCTTTTTTGAGTATAACAAAAAATATACAGAGAAAAGAGTAGCACTCCTCTGACACTTTTGTATAAAATGAAAGTCATTTTCCCATAAGAGTAAGACACATGACAGCATAGGAAAATATGGCAACTCTAGAAACTACAGAAAAACATCTCAGAGAACATGTACTGTTCATGCTCACTGTGGTCAAAACACCCACAGACAATCCACATTAGCACTCTTCCACTGATCAGATAAAATACCTGACATCCAAAATTTAAAAGTTTATTTTGGTTTCTAGTTTTTAAAATTTTTTACTAATAATTACACTTATTTTGGGAGAAATGGTACATATTTATCATATTTTGATCATTTTTATCCCATATTCTCCTCCCACTTTCATCTACCCCTTTCGATATCTCCTTCCCTATTTTCAAAAATTCTACCTGTTTCTGACCATCTCTCCTTTATTTCACTCTTTAAATTATTTGTATTTTGGGCTGCTTATATAAGAAACACCACACAATATTTAATGCTGGAGAAAAGACAGCCCGTTTAATAAATGGTGCTGGGAAAATTGCTTAACCACATGTAGAAGAATCAGTCTAGACCCATATCTCTCACCTTGTACAAAAACCAAATTAAAGTGGGTCAAACATCTAGATATAAAAGTAGAAACACTGAATTTCTAGGAGATAAAAATGAATAAAACATTTGAAGGCATAGACATAGCAAGTACTTCCTGAGCAGGATCTCAAACATATAAGAAACGATACCAAAGACGCAACAAATAAAATCATATCAAATTAAAAACCTTCTATGAGGAAAGGAAACAAAGAGTGAAGAGAGGTTTATTTTGGCTCATGGGTTCAGGGTTTCAATCTTTGGTCAGTTTGCTCCAGGTCAGAAACAACATAGTAAAGGAAAGCTGCTCAACCTGTGGCAGGCAGGGATCAGAGAGAGAAAAGAGAGGGACAAGAACACATCCTCTATGATCATGCCCCTAGCAACCCACTTCCTAACAATACATTCTGCTATGAACTCATCAATGGATCACTGGTGAGTGTAGTGCCCCCATGATACAATCACTTTTCAAAGGTCTGCCCTGAACGCACAAGACTTTATCAGGCCATGCTAAATCTAAACAATAACACAATCTTTATTTTTCACTGCTGGAAGGAGGAATGTCTAGCTCAGCTATTAGACGCACACAAGGTTAGCAATTCACTTTGCTCACTTAGCACTATCCTTGACCCAGTCAGCAAATGTAACACATGAACCAAAATAGAAAACTCATTCCACCCAGCCAAGTCTGCAGTTTGCACCTCCAGACTGTACATATCAAGATATTTATGTAAAACAGAAATATTTTAATGTTGTTTTAAATTCATCCCTTAACTCAAAGTAAGCACTTCTGTTTAGAAAGCAGCTTTAGATTTTCTTCCCATCTACAAACTTCCTCATAGGTAGAAATAATGACAAAATATGATGAGTAAATTGAAAAGTTTTGAAGGGCTGGCTGAAGCTAAAGAACAGAAAATGTTATTAGTATACCTAATACAATAATACTAGGTATAAATGATAAATGCATTACTCATAGAAAAAATAACTTAAAATGCACATCTAACATTTCATCAGTAGAGTTAACTTTTGGTGGAGACTATATACCACAGTGTCACTGACCTATTTATAAGGTCCATTTTTGTCTTTCACTCTCTGATAATAATTTAGAAGTTTATTAGCTTTGCTTACTTCAACATCATTTAAAATCACAGCTTTATAGAGTGGTAAGAAAGAAAACTGTTGGAAATAAAACTGAGTAAGTCTGTCTAATTAACAAAGATTTATTGAGCACTTTCTATGTACCAAGTAGACAATGAGACTAAGCAATGTCAATGCTGAAACAAAGAAAACACACAACAAAACAGGCTTGCTCTGATCGGAAGAAACAAAATCATGCTGAACAACATACTACCAATGTCTCAGTGGCTTAACACAACCAACCTTGGCTCCTCATTCTCATTATTACATGTTTCATATAAGTATGCAAAGGCTCTGACACTCAAGGACCTGAGCAGATGAAAACCCATCACACTGAAACTATGTCACTGAAATAATGTGACTGTCTTGGGCATCACAGCAGAGAGGAAAAAAAAATAATGACCCATACATTGGGAAAAGGGATTGTGGAAAATAAATGGCACACGTCATCACAGTGTGTGACCAGGGCAGTGTAGAGAATGAATGGCTGATGGGAAGGGGCTACTTAACTAAGTGCACACAAAGTTAGGGAGACTCCCAGGAGCAGCCCTGACACCAAAAACTCTCGGGCTTTTATTTAGAATATCAGTGTAAAAGAGAAAAACAGTTTAGGCAAGAGAGTGTCTCAAGGCTGGGCAGTTTTCTTGGGGAAAACGGAAGGACAAGGGCCAGACACAATATGCTTCACCTATCTAACTTGTTTAACTGTTCAGTCCTCATGGAGGCTGAGAGCTTTTGCCTCACAGTTTAATGATTCACTCCTTGGCCATGTCCCCCATAACATGTCACTACTGGTAACAGGTCACATGATCTACCTAAAGAAAGGATGATCAAAAAGTAAAAATAGTGAATTTCTTTATCAAGGATAGAAGAGTCAAAAGGTGGAGAGCATTGTAAAAGTGTCCTCTTAAGCCATTGCTCGGACAAGCGGTGGTAGCTCCAGGGGGAGAACTACCCAGCGTTTTCCTGAGATCTGAGCCATGTTGGAACTTAGGGCCTGTGAAACCAAGCGGCCAGCCCGCCTCCCTGCTAAGGGGTAGTGAGCCTACCTGCACATGGGCTGGGAGTCGAGCATCCCATCTCCCTCGCCCTCTTTGGCAGATAGGAGCCAGAGGTGTGAACATCTCTTGCGAGGTTGACCTTATGCAATATAGCAGATAGGGGGTATTTACTTCTTCCATCTCTTTGAAGACAAATACTGTTATCACTGAAAGAGTTTTGGCCCAGACAGGACACTGTAGCCAGTAAAGCCTCAGGTGGAACCAAGGAGCTCCATCTCCCCCACCCCTAGGAATTTACCTCTGGCACCAAAAGAGTGCCAATGGGCTACCTGTGCTTAGGTTCCACCCCAACCTAGGCTACTTATATGCCTCCACTCCACGTGTTCCACAGAGAGACTGCCGACCCTGGGTGGGGGAATGCCGCGCCCCAGGGGATCGGGGGTGTCTCTCCCTGCATTTTCAAATTAAAGGTCATTTATATTTCATACTTCTTTTCAGCCGCCACTGGTCCCCCACAGTTCTATCAATCTATTTTGCTTTGTTCTGATTAATTGTATTGCTCTATTCAATAGTCTGTTTTGTTAAGTTCTAGAATGTTCTGTATTTGGTTTGATTTGGCTATACCTGACTGAAGGAACAACTATTGTGACGATGAAGACATCGATTATGGCACCTATTACTGTTATCTTAGTGACCCGTTGTGACATTCTGTACCAGTTTCACTGTACTGTCTCGATTGGCTATGTTCTGTCTTGTCCTATTGTATTTTATTTTGAAGTTTCATAAACTTCAAAAGTTTCATAAACTTCAAAATAAAAAAAATTTTTTAGGTGTCCTATTAAAACTCATAAAATGATGGTAAACACATGCAGATTCAAAGGAAATTAAAATACAGTGTTGACTGACATCACTGAAATGGCAGAATGTGAAACTTTGGATCCTCCCTCAATAGTTCTCTGCAAAAACTGCAATAACTAGCTGAGAAGTTCCTTCACTGAAGGTGAGTGTGAAAGAAGTCAAATCAAAGCCAACAGGAATATCAGATACATCTTCCATATCTTTACCCCTTATTCTCAGAGCAAAGACATGATCAGGAAAAAAAGCCACATTTACTAGATTTTCCATAGCAGAGGAAAGAAAATAAGGGATCACAGGTCTAATAGTCTTTCTGGAAGGCTGTTCAAGGAAGGCTCTGACTTCTTCCTTGCCTATTTTAGGAGTAGTAATGGCACCTGGCATAATCTAGATGTCTGAGGGCCACTAAGAACAAAGACAGTCATTTAACTAGCACATTAGCACTCACCATGTTCATGCATCCAAAGAATTAATATCGTCAAATGTCCATACCACCCAAAGTAATCTCAACAGTCAATATACTCCCTATCAAAATCTCAGTGGACTTTTTTACATAGATAGAGAAAAATCATAAAATTCTTATAGAATCATAAATCTGAAATAATAAAGAATGAAGCTGCAGCTATATTACAAACCTGTAGTCGTTAAATCAGTATAGTACTAGCATAAAGACAGACATATACATCAATGGAACAGAACAAATAGTGCAGATAGAAACATACATATTTAGTCAACTGATCTCTAATAAGTTGCTAAAAGATAGTCTCTTATAACAGGATGTGGAATAAAACTGTAACCTGTTTTACATCATTCACAAATAAATTTAAAGTAAATTAAATGATCTATGACCTAAAACTATAAATCATCTACAAGAAAAAGTGAATGCTACATGATTTCCTTGGCATAATGCCAAAAGCACAGGTAACAAAAGCAAACATAAACAAAAGAAACAACGGAAGAAAACACTGGCTATAGAATGGGAGAAAGAGCAACATAAACATCTGTAGGGATTAAATACCTAAAATATATAAGGAATTCTTTCAGATCAGCAGTGAGAAATAAAAACAAAAACCAACTCAAAATAGACAAAGGATTCGAACAAATATTTCTTCTAAAGAAATATAAAAATGACCAGTATCTGTATCAAAAGATGCCTAACAACACAAATCATCAGGGAAATGCAAATCAAAGCACAGCAAGACACTGCCTTACATGTCAGAATGGCTATTACCAAAAACAAAAAGACAACAAGTGTTCACAAGGATGTGGAGAAATTGTGACTGTTAAACACTGTTGGTGTGAATGTAAAATAGTACAATTGCTACAGAAAACAGCACAAAGCTTTAAAAACGAAAGAACTACCACTTGACTCGATAATTTTACCTCTTGCTACACATACTTGAAGGAAACAAAATCACTACCTTGAAGAGACTACATCTGTATTCCCATGTTGACGGCATCACAATTCATAGGAACCAAGATACAGAAATGACCTAAATGTCCTTCAATGAATGGATTAAAAAAAAATACAGAATATCAAAAATGTTAGAAATCTTGCCTTGTAGGGCAATGTAAGTGAACCTAGAGAATACTATGCCAAGAGAAGTAAGTCACAGAAGACCAACACAACATGGTTCCACTTACAGGAGGAATCTAAAATAGTCAAACACACTGAAGAAAAATATAACTGTGCTTGTTAGAGGGAGTGGCAGATGGGAGGTTACCAATCAATGATCTAAAGTTTCTGTCATATAAGATACAACATTGTGCCTATAATTAAAAATATTGAATCATGCATTTAAAAATTTGTTAGGAGGGCAGATCATGTGTTAAGTATCTTCCTATAATAAAAAGTATAATTTTCACCAAAAGAGCATATGTGGAATAAAACATAGCGTAGCAAATATGATATGGCTGAAGCAGAGTGTTATGAGAACACACAGAATATCTGACCTGATCCTAGAGTGTTAAATTTTTCCCGGAGGAAATGATGCCTGAATAATCACTGTAAGTTTGCCAGGGCACTGGCAGTAAAGGGGTGGCATGTGAGGGCTTCAGTAACTTGCTCTGACACCCAGAAGTGAAAATGTTCTATCGTTAGAGCTAAAAGAAGCTTGGAATTTCATCTTTGGGCAAAAATAATGAAAATTCAGAATAATTAGGTAAGCTAAGGCCGTATTACTTAGAGTCTTATAAGTCAGGGAAATAACTCGAGGCTTTATGATGAAAGCAATGAGATTGCACTAATAGAATCAGGGATGCACGTGTTTTAGAGAACTGTGACCATGTGGGGATAATGTAAGAGGGAAGCTATCGCAGCACCCAAGGAAAGCTGACAAGTGCAGGAAAGACAGACCTATGAAAATGGGCGTGAGCAATGCTCAGCAGGAAAATAAACGAGCCTTGTGATTTACTCTGTGTGTGAGGTAAGAGAGGACAAAAGAGAAATACCGACTGCTAGGTAAATGTCTGGCCTTAGCCACTGGGCGAGTATCAGTGTTACTCACCAGTGTGGAACAGAAAAGGTGGGAAGAGATAGGGGATGGGGAATGAGTGTTCGGTGTTGGATTTCAGAGGTTGACTACTGCTGAAATAGTTGAATGGATATTTCCAGCAGGTGTTAGGGTAGTAAATTGGAGAGAAAGCCAGGGAGAGACATAACTATTTCAGAACTACGTACGTAAGGATAATTAATCAAACCTAGAAGGTGAGTCTCATAAAAGAAGTTTAGATAGAGTAATACAGAAAGGTTAAAGCCTTGTGTGTTGACAGCTTTATGAATACTGAAAATCAGCATCTCGAGAAAAAAAAATACAGAGTAGTAGAGAATATGCACTTAGGAACCAAGGAAATGGAGCACCTCCAGAAAGCAGGAATGGTGGTGTCCAGTGACAGAGGAAGAGGTCAAATAGACTAATGACTGAGAAGTACCCACTAGATGGTTTGACAAAGAAGCCATAGGTGAGACCACATGAATTTCTGGCATACCCAGAACAATGGAAAAATTCAGCACAATGAGCAAGACTGACATGCAAGAGAGAATAATCAGCAAATTGATAGATTTCAGAACAGAGATGAATGCTGGGAGCCTCCAACAGTTTTTACATGAGGGTGGGAATGTAATTTTAAGTTAATTTTTAAAGAGTTGATAAATCTACACTGAACACTAACAGACATCTATTACAGAGAATGTTTTGCTTCTATCTTTTCTTGCAAGCAGTTAAAGGGCATTTTATACTTCATTTTGCAAAATGTAAAAGATAATTCTGGGGCTCTCCCTGATGCTTTCCCTGATTAGCAATGAACACTATGACATTACCAGCTGAAATGGTTTTATTGTATTTTTTATATTTCCGCTTGCAATATAATTCTTACCTCCCAGAGTAAAATTCAAACTCATTTCCTGCTAAAAGGATATCCATATAAATCTATGTGTCACACAGAGCTCACAAGGAAGTGCTAAGTGATTTTAGTAAGAATTATTTGTCCATGCGCAGACTGCACTAAAAATGGCCAAATCTCAAAACAGTTTTAAATACAGGTACTTTCTCATACCTAAGTGAAACATTATACCATTACTCCTAAATTAAAGCATTATAGAGTACCCATAATCTGATGACTCTAAGAATTTGTACTGTGCTAAAGACAAAAATAAGATAATTCTGCAAAGGTTTTGCCTATCCTAAAGTCAGAATACTATAATTATCCTGGATTTAACCCTACTTCAGCAGTTTTAAGGGCTGAGCATTTACCTTTTTTATAATGAATGATAAAAAAATATATATGTTTTAGGCAACAAATCACAAGATAATATAGCTGTAAAAAGTCAAGAAGTTATTAGCCAATTATTATTTCTACTTTATTATAAGTAGAACTTGAAACCATCTCCCAAAGACAATCATCTACAGAAGAAATCTGACAAACTCCTTCATCATGACGCAGGATATTATTGAAAAAGGCAAGTATACAAATTGTTCTCCTTGTAAGCTAATAAGTTCCACTTGGGCTCCATACCCACAATTAGGCTGGTCCTCAAAACCAGAACAAGTCCCTACTGACAGACTTGGAAAGAATCCCTTTGCAAAAAAAAAAAAAGTGTCATTTACTGGAAGGGTGTTGTTAAGAATGTCACTGAGAATATTCTCCACATTTTAGAGGTCTTCTTCATGAAAATTCCTAAGAAAAAATCTCTATTTTAGTAAGAAAGGATTCGCAGTGCTTCTCCCAACTATACAGAAAAAGTAGTTACAGCCACTATGCCTGCACTGAATTCTCTATTATTTGCTAATATTGTACACAACTATTTTAATGCCTCCCCATTATGCTCACCATCCAAGAAATTACCTAGAAGAACACTGAGGAGAACACAAAACTAGTACAGTAAATGGAAGAGAGCAAGGAAAACTCCCATCCATCACACATGGGGACTTCATGGCCATTCTCCATATGTGTAATGCACCTATTGGCTTCTTTCTGTGCTTTTTCATCATATACAATGCACTATTTCAATGCATTCCTTTATCTACTTCTGGGGAACAAATTCTCAGAAAATCCAGAAGATACTTATCATCCCACAGTTTCTGCATATCAGGAATCTGTGCTGCTTTAGATAGGATTCTATAATTTTCCCTACCACATCAAATGAGGCTACAAGCTTGTCACACTTTCGTTTGAGAAGGTCAGTTCCCAAGCTTGCTCACATATCTCTGTACGGGCCTTGTGTTGTTGCTGGTTGTTGTTTAGACAGTTACATGTCATGTGGAGGCTCTCAGAGGGTGGCAACCAGTCTCCTGCACAGTAAGGGGTCTGAGAAAGACAGCAAGTAAGGACAACGAGACAAAAGCCCACCCACCCTCAGAAGAACATCCGGAATTCTACGTTAGAAACCAGTGCCCAGGTTCAACCTGCTCTGGAGGGGAAGGAAACACATCAGGACTGGGCTTGAATATCAGGAAGTGGGAACCAGCGGGCAATGGAGAGGCTGCCACTGCAGTTACATCATTTCCTCACACTCCAGGGACCAGTCTGTGTTCATGTTGGAATCTAAGATGGAAAAACTTACTTGATAAGTCTGCCTTAGGCAAAATGGATTTTAACTGTCTTAAACTATAGCTGTAGGTACAAAAAATGCCACCAAATGGGTTCATTAGTCCTTCATGATTCTTTTTCTTTTTTAAATTAAGTTTATTGGTACAATTTAGACACACATAATTATCACAGTCATCATAGGGAATTTATACCATTACACCATGTATCTTCATTCCTCTTTTGTTCCCAATCGCTTCTCCTCCCTTCAACCCTCATATTCCTCTTATTTAAGAAGCTTTGCTTCCACTTTATCTTTATTTTATTGCTTTTTTCTTTTCTCTTCTTTCCTTTTTCCCTTCCCCCTTCCTTGTTGCTCTTTCTGTTGAGCAATTTCTTCCTATTTCACAATACCTTTTATACACTTTGGTCCTTATTTACACTTACGGTTTCTCACACCAGAGAAACAATGTGACATTTACATATGTTTGTCCACTTTATGTCACTGAAGTGTATGGTCTCAAGGTGCATCCATTTACCTAGAAATGTCTCATTTATCCTTCTTTATGGCCGAGTAATACTCCATTGTATAAAAAAATACATCTTTTTTATCCATCCCTAGGTTGATGGGTATTTGGGGTGTTGCCAAGATTTAGCTATTACAAACTGTGTTGCTATCACCAAATAATTTTATGATATTTCACTAAAACATGGATTTCTATGACTTTATTTTTGGCCTTGTAACTCATTTTCCTATATACATTTAGCAATACTCCAGTTTTTTCTTGAAAATAGTTATTTTATTTTAAAATAATTTCATCTTAATGGTACCTAGAAGTGAAATATACAGGGAATTAGTCACAATTGTCTGTGGATATTCAGTGTGCATCAAATCCAAGATCTCCTTTTAGAACATCGTGAGGTGACCCACTTTCCCTCGTTACTCTGTTTCTGTGCATCAATTTTACGCAGGAAGATCAGACATTTAAAATCAGTCCTGGACATTAAAGTCTATGCCTTTTCCTCTGTGTTGTTATTATAGGACCCCCTTTCACTTTCCAAAATGTCCTGGTTTAGATTATAAAACACAAAACCATTTATTTTTACATAATGTGGGATTTTTTTTAATTTACATTCTGTTTTTTATTAGGGTCCACTTGAGAGTCATAGAAAGTAGGAAAGAAAGAGTTCTCTTTCTCTTCTTTTTCTAGTGGGAAAGATTCAGAAAAAAAATAGAAATTGAAAATGTGAAGTTCTCTTGCTGACACTTTTCCCCATCTCTTAGTTCTCCAAGCAGTGATATGCATTCAACATATATTTAGTAAAAACAGAAAAGACTCAGATCACAGAGGACAATCCAAACAGAATCACAGTATGTCACGAGTATAAAATACACTTAAGAATAACATGACAGACAAAATAAATGAAAGACACACAAAAATATGAGCACACCTGTCTTAACTGTTCAACTTCTAGGTACACTTCAGTGACATAAAGTCCCAGAAGAGAAAATGACTTATACATTTAGTTCCCTACCTCCAGTTATTATTATTCACACTATGCCAGTGTTGGTGTGGGAAGGGAGCTCTGCTGCCATGGCATCCAGAGGGGTACATAATAAGTTCAGCCCCAGTTGGACCAAATTCAAGTGGTTAAATTGGTTCAACTGACCAAACTCCCCATATTTTTCACTTGCTTCAATTGTGTAAGAAAGTAAAGCATTTTATAATTTCTCTGACTTATTATGCATGTTTTATTCATATTTCCATAGTCTCCCAGACTAGAACACTTTGCCTGAATTCATTAACTTAGCTCATTTACTAACCAAGGATGATATGCAAAGTATGCAATACAAACATATCATGTGAAGTGCCAACCAGAGTGGGGGCATTTACCAAATCAGAATGTGTCTTAGCTGTAAATAAGAACTGAACCACGGCCAGTAAACTTGCCATAGTCCAGTGTCTAGCTAACCTTAATGCTTTCTCTTCTTCCTATTGTAACAGAAAATGTCCGTATACTATAGTTTCTTAGTTGCCCAGGTAATAGTTCCTGTTCCAGTTCTGGTTGCTTTTTTTTTGTTTGTTTTAGAAACAGCTGCTCACTGTGATACACAACTGGTAGCTATGATTTACACTGTATAAACTAATCCTCAACTGACAAACCATTCTGCCTCTTGTACTTCCTGCTTGCTTATCCCACATAAGTCCTAGACCACCAGAGATCAAGGCCTGATCCCAATCCATGCCTGCTGACATAAATAAATCTGCATCCAATCCTGGGTGTTGTTTCTATATTTCTTCTTGCTACTGTACCATGAAATGAAGATGCTCTAATCAAATATTTCCCAATTAATGTGTTTTGATCAGCTCTTTGGTACTATCACTGTACCTAAATAAATAAAAACTAGATATTGATTAAAATGTATTCATACATTTTATGTCAAGCCATAAATATCAGGATTTTTTAATCTTACTATATATTCCCTTTAATAGAAGAAAGACTATGTGAGGTGAAAAAGGATGTTAAAGGCATCATTATAGGGAGAATTAGAACACCAGAATGTATATAATTGCTTGCTGTTCTCTTTCCCAAAAGTAAGACAAGGCTGGAAATTAACCAGTCTTGTAGACTACAGATGAAAATGCCAGACCCTAATCAGTCCATCCTTGCCTCACTCCCCTTACAGGGCGGCCATGGAGCAAGAGAACAGAGATGGCAGGGAAGGCAGGGATAAAGCTGATCAGGGCTGGTACTCTTAATCTCCAGCTTTCAAGGCTGGGTTTTATTTTCAAGGAAACATGGCAGCTTAAGCAGGAGTCTCCCACAGTGATCAGTACCACTGTTCCTGAAATGGTTTTGGTTCTTCCCATTGCAGATACCTGGTATGATTACACTTGCACTTCCCAGCCTCTTCGTGCTTCAATGGTCCAAATAATTAGTTATAATCAAAGAGTTGTGAGCATTAGTGAGATATGTCACTTCCAGACAGAATATTTCATTACTTCTCTGAGCAAAGAACCAGCAAGAGCAAGCGGCAGCCCTCTACATTATAGCTTTTATTGCAGTCTTAATCCCACAGGGAGAATGACTAAAAGCAGGTCTCTCCACACCACTCACAGTGAAAATGTAGTGTGAGCAAAAAACAAACTTTTTTGTTTTAAGCCACTGAAATTTATGGTTTGTTACTGAAGCATAACCTAACACATCCTGACTACTTTAAGAGTGTTTTATTGGTATCACTCTTATTCTACTTCTGAGATACCTCAAAGGCTTTTAACCTGGAGTCCATAAGATCCTTCATATTGTACATAAATTTCAGACAATAGGAAAAGAGTGTTCTTTTAATTTTCCAAAACTGTTGACTTTACCACTGTCTTTGTGCTAATTCCTAAATAACCCATGAGTTTTGTCAACATCCCCAACCTTGACTTGGATCAGCTAGTCTTGAATCCTTACCTTGTCTTGTTACCTGTCGTCACTCACTGACAGGCTATGACCAAATATGTCCATGTCCTGATCATACTTGTTCAACTTCAGGGAGATCTCAAGTTAAACTCTAACTTGTTTCCTCAAGTAGACGTTCAAAACATGTTTTTCAAAAAAAGAAAAAAAAAAAAAAACAATTGGGTGACACCCAGAGAAATCAACAGTGTCAGTGTCTGTTTCTCTGAAATAAGAAAATAGCTACTGTGAATTTTTAAGAAACTTTTCAAAGCTAGAAGGTTTTAGGCAATAAGTGAATTCTCAGAAAATCATTAACCAAATGAATGTACAAATCTAGCTTCTGTACTACTTTAGATGATTGAATTTTCATAAACTTCCCCTATTGACTCTTCCCAGATGATGTAGTGACACGATAAAACCACCTTCTCCAGACACCTATTTAAAGCTGAAATTTCCTACTCATCTTTCTCTTTCTGCTGAGCTCTACATTAACACGAGACCAAACATTGCTTCTACAAGACCTATTCTAAGAAAACCTGTTCACTTTGCAATTTTATCAATATCCATATATTCAATTAAGATGCATCTATAAGGCTGAGAACATATCTCTGTGTAGTTAGTCATAACATTTTATTATCAGTCACTTACTTTGAATACTTAACTATAAATTTGTATATTAAAATTTGCTAATAAAAATAAATTGCTTTAATAAATAATTTGATTACCAACAGTGGATATAATATATATACATATGTATATATATATATATATTATGTACAAAATCATATTAAATGATATATGTTTTCTAATATATTAGAAATAATAGAATATACATATATAGACAACTGATAGTCAAGAAGCTATCAAATGTATGAATTTTTTTCTAAAAGAGTATCGGAACTTTAGATGAAATATTTATCTTATGTATGTGAGTTAAATATGCATATAGATGACATATTCTTTCCTATTACTGCACAGGATGCTGAACAATTTACGTTTCACAATGTAGTACCTGGGAACCATCACCCTAATCTTGTAAAAATGTATTGCAGAGAAAGAGAATGAAACATGTAGGCTACAAAAATCTAATGTCCTCTTTTCCTTTTTTAAATTTTTAAAAACTTTTTTGATTTATTATTGCAAAGGACACAGAGGATTTTAAACATTCCATAAGGGTACTTAATATGTTGACAAAAATCAGAACTTTTTAGGGTCCCAAGTTCTATTTTTCCATGCCTTCTGACACTTTTTAAATTACATTATTCACATTTGCTTCTCCAGAAAAAAAAGAAAGAAAAATAACGTGTCAGGGCCCCCTAGTGGTTGTCTACAAGAGACCTAAGCAGACAGACACACTCAGTTCCCAGGTGATCCCCTTCTGGAGGAAAAAACAGACTGCTCAAGTTCACCAAGACAAAAGCGTTATCCTCCTCACTGGAGCCAAAGGGTAGACAGATGGCAGCCATTCCTAACTCAGCAGCCAGGGCAGTGTACCGAGCTGTGCTGCGACTGATGTCTTAGCAGGAAAACATTTGAATAACAAAATGTTGTATTAACAGAACTGTTCATTGGTTTTCACCAATATTCCAAGAATAACTATAGGATTAACAGAATACAAATAAAATAATGTGTCACAGAAATGACAGTTCCTCGGATGATACTGGACCATTTCTTTCTAATTGGTTAAATTGGATGATATAACTTTCAGGAAGCTTCACAGCTCAGGCTATAAAATACATCAGTTTTCCATGTCTGGAAAATAATCATTTCCTGCATGTTCATCACTGGAAGTTGGAACTGGGATGGAAAATATTCACTATTATATGAGCTCTAGAAAACAGATACACATGCATGTGCACACAGAGCCCACTATACAATTATTTTGCATGATGTTATCCATAATTCCATCCATTTTTTCCTGACTTTCCAAAACCTTAAAAGTTAACAAATAATTATTTAGTAACCTATTGTCTGCAAGATTTTCTCTTCTGAACTCTAATAAAATATTAGACATGTGTATTTTCTTTTCATTGATGCAAAATAAGAAACAGCTTATATACTTTCATAAAGATGAGTTCCAACAGTATTTGAGCCAAAGCACTATAGATTCCATATACAAATTTCACATAATAAATAAAGCATATTTATGGTTATACATTATACATTACATATCATCCACAAGAAATCCATATTTAATAAATATCAGGTGCCAAGTGTTCATTTGAACATTTTTTTCATGAAATGGGTAATTAGTATAGCAACACATTAAAAATGTAAGATTTTTGCCTTAGATTTGATATTTGGGAGCAACAGATATAGCTCGTGGTACAGTGCTTGCCTCGCATAAAACACACAAAAAGAAAATTCACATTATTTAATTATAGTGGCCAAATTATTTGTTATTATCATAGCAACTAATATTTACTGAAAGCTAAAATATTGAGAAACTAAAATATATCTTTTCTGCTGTTCTAGCATCAACTAACATTTATCAGGAGCTCATTATAGTGTGAGCATCGTAACAGTTGTTTTCCATACACTGTCTTCTTTTTCATAATACTAAGGGGTACTAATATTTGACTGTACATTTGAGGAACCCAAGGGTCAGAAAGTGAAGTTTATCCAAGTTCATACAGTTAAAGGATGTTAAAATAAAAGATCATGCCATTTCTGTCCACACTGCCTGCCATACAAAACAACCTCAAGGCTGTTGAGATTTTTAGCAACCCTAAGTTGAATTTGTTTCTCCACTTTAGAGGCACACATTTTCCTAAGACTATTATTGATGATGGTGATGTCAAGAATAGTGATAGTAATGACAATACTGTAACTACCCACTTCTAAAAAATGAGAAGACTCTCTAACTCTTCCAAATGATTTTCACCAGAAGAAGCAAAAATGAGGGTAACATCAAGGTATTCTACTTCTTGATTAAAACTTTTCTCCTGTACAAGCTGACAAAATATGTGATAAGGAAGTTAGAGCTAACCCTAACTCTGATAATGATCACAGAACAAACTCAAACTTGTCAATATTGATTATGGACAGATTATAATGCAGTTTCAAAGTATAACAAGGTTGCGGCATTGATTATGTTTTTCAAGGATGTTTTAAAACTTCATCAATTCAGACAATTTTGACTGAATATATGGTAATTTGGAATATGCTGTGTTATTTTACCTTTACTCTGTCAAAACCACGTAAGGTAAAACTGGTAGCATTAAAAGTGAAATATTAAACCCTATTTCTGATTTTTCTGGGTAAATAAATCTGTCTCTCTCTGTCTCTCTGTCTTTCTGTCTCTGTCGCTCTCTGTCTCTGTCTCTCTGTCTCTCTGTCTCTGTTTCTCTCTGTCTCTGTCTCTCTCTCTCTGTCTCTCTCTCTCTCTGTCTCTCTCTCTCTCTCTGTCTCTCTCTCTTTCCCTTCTCCCTCCATTCCCTTTTCTTTCTCCTTCCTTTTTTGTCCTTCCCTCCATTCCTCTCTCTCTCCCCTCACTTCCTCCCTTTCTCTGGAGGCCCACTGCATCAGTCATCTTCATCAGACTTAGTCATTCATTACCAACTTTTCTTCTGCCACCAGCCCATTCCCCACAACGGGCTTTGCCCCTCATTCCCAGCCTTAGTAATTAATGATGCTATTATTGTGAATTAACTGAACAAGCAAGTCAATGTTTAGCCTAATTAAGAGTGAAGCCAACAAATTAGTTAAAGCACCACTCCAGCAGAATTTGCATTCAGCCTTGTATTAGCAGCCCAATGAAGCTTCTCAGCTATTGACTCAAGTACTTCTAAGCTTCATTAAAACTTAAAGCTGAGCTCCTTCCTTCCCACCCAGTTCCTAAAACCTGCCCCAGCCCCACATCTCTCGACCCATACCTGATGTAGTGTTTTTATTACATAGCTTTGGAAATAATATTACATATTTTGAAATTCAGTACAATTCAAGTCAATCACTATGTATATAAGTTTTGTTAGTCTGGTTCATACAAAAGTTTAACATTATTCAGCAGCACAAGTACCTCCCTGACAAGCACAAGGTTGTAAGTTCAATCCCCAGTACCAAAAAAAAAAAAAAAATTAATACTTTTCTTACTACCCCCTAAAACAAATTTAGCATCTTTAAAATCAAAGACACAAAATAATACTCCTTCCTTAGAAAGCAATGTAAACAATGGTAGCAGGTTAAGCAACTTCTACCTTAAGAGCAGCATGGAAGGGGCTGGAGGTTTAGCTCAGCAGCATAAGCACCTGCCTTGCAAGCAGGCAGTCGTGAGTTTGATCCCTGGTACCGATAAAAATGAAAAAGACCAAAAAAAAAAAAAAAAAGAGCAGCATGGAAATCATGATTTTTAACAGTAGAAATGTATTTTCTTCCTACTTCTAGATCAGTGGTGATTACGTGTATCAAGCATCATACACCTGCTCCATAAATCTATAGAGCCATTACGTGTCAGTTTTAACAAAAAAAAAAGGAAAAAAGAGAAAAGTTCAAGTAAGGGATCTGAAACATTACTGAAGTTTTTGAGAAGTGCAAATTTAGACCAAAAAAAATTTTTTTAAGTATTTCCCTGAGTGAAAGTTCACCCTGAATTTTTTCCATTAAAAGGTAATTCAGCCTTGGGAGAAATAATGTGAAGTCTACACTTCTGGTAATAGAATCTGAAGCTATAAATTGGAAGGTATTTTCTGATACAATGTGTGACACACTGACAGACTCATTCTTTTAGAAATGAGGATAAATATGAGAGCTTCTGAGGCTAAGGCCCCCAGATAAGCCATGTGTATGGACTCTTGCAATCTTGAAGTTTCATCAAGCCCTCCAAGACTAGGCCAATCTGCTGCTTGATTTTCCTTTTCATCCTTGCATTAGAATCATGTATTTCAGATCTTAGAAAATGCCCATGCCAAAATTTCTCTCCTGCCACTTTTGCCCATATATTAATGTATCAATTAATATTTGTAAAAAATTCTCTGGAAAAACTCAATATAAGAACAATAAAACAGTTTAGTGACTAACACTAGAAAACATCAGCCTTTCATATCCTACCCTATGACAGACTTTTTGGAAACTTACTCCAATTCATAGATGCATTTTTATCAGTGCCTAATGACCTCATTGATAAACATAGTAGTTACCACTGTAATACTGGAATAAGGATATAAGTATATAAATATAAGTATATGCACATAAGTGTTTCTATATACTATTCTTTAAGCTTTTAACAGAATATAATGTAAGGGCCAAGCACATCATGAAACAGTACCTATTGTGTTTAGCACGTGGGTGTCTTTAAAAAGTTCATTAACAATAAAGACGCATAATTCAACAGTAACTTTCAGAAACTGGGAAAAAGAGTCCCTTCTTTCACTAGGACAAACCCATGAATGAGTCCATCAGTGCTAAAAACATGCCATTTGCTGCCATCAAGTGGCTATATTCAGGATATTCTTAAAAAAGCAGTGGACCTGAGCTTCAGTTTCACATCCTACATTTTTTATCCTTTGGAGGATGAGGATATTTGAAGAGACCAAGAAAGCCTTACCTAAATGAAAGTTTTATACTATAGATGCTATAAAACTTACATTACAGGAAATTCTTCAGAAAGATAGCTTCAAAATGTGTTTGAAGCGTACAAAAGTTGAAAATCATTCCCAGCCATGTTGGATCTCCTTAGTATCCAGCCTGCAAAGTCTTTGACCTGGACTCTGGAGCACAACTACCTGCACTCCTACCAAACAAAGATAAATACATTGGCTTTAAGATACCTGGATGAACACAGAGGGAATCAGAAAATTCATTTCAAATCACTTTTAACCAAGTCAAATTCCACTGTGGGTAAAAATGGTTTTGTGTTTATTCCCTATTAATGTTGCACTTCTTCACGGTTTTCATGCTGTATGAAAATGATATGGTGGCTACTACCTACCTCTCTTCCAAAATAGAATAATTGCTTTGCCCCATTTTGAGGAAGGGGGTATTTTCCCTTTTTTTCCCCAAAAGATAAGTGGCACAATTCAATGAAAGTGAACGGTTACTACTGTAAAAACAAAGCCAAAACTCAACTGCACCAGTCCCATCAGATTCTGAGATGGTAACGTTCATCTTAGAGTATTGCCTCTTTGGATTGAAACGTACATGAAGGTGACTGTGGTTAGCCACAGATAAATCAAAGTGGGAAGAAGTTTTTTTTTAAAAAAGGAACCAAATGGCTTTACATAATAAAAAAATACTCCCGATGATTCAAGGGCTCCAGGGAGATGTAAGAGTGAGAAACTCGAAGAGGTTTTGTAGCTTTCCTCAGACAATTCTGGTTTCTCCAACCTTCTGGAGTCTCCACTCCACCCCTGTCTTCACACCTCCAGTTTCACATACTGTCTTCTCAGGGTCACACTGCCTGGCCTCTCTGGCCTCCCTTCTTCTGAAATCTAGTGGAAGCCTTTCTTACCCTACAACTACTGCATTGTGCATGTACCTAAAACCAGTACCATGTGAATAATGTCAAAGTGTACTGTCAGCTGGAACAGTAGACAGGTGCCCTTCTCTCTAGGCTGTAGGGGTCAAATACCTGGATTACTGAGCGCTACAGAGCAAATTCCAAGGAACAAATTCCTTAGGCCACTGCCATTCTGAAACATAGTAGTCTGGGACTCTCTTATTAAAGCAAAGTCTTTCACCTTTGCAATTTTGAGGCTGCAAAGACTGGAGTCCTGTCAGTTATTTATATCCTCAGGCCATCTCTTCTATTCTCCTGTTGTTTCTCAGCAACCAAGATATCCTCTGCTCTAATTTTGTAGACTGAAACTTCTCCAGAGCTTTCTTTCTAGCCAAAACCAAAACAGTTGGTTCAAATCATTCTGTTGGACTCTTTGCTCTTGATTCTCAATATAAATCTGGCTAAAAGTTCTAGACAGTATCCATGCCACTGCCTCAACATTATACTACCTTGAAATTTCTTCTGTAAGACTATTTAGTCCACTGCCCTTAATCTCAGTCTTGGGTGAAGTGCCTGGACAAGATCAAAATGAAAATAAATTTTCTGCCAAAGCACAATCTGGAGTCCAACAGCTAATGAAGCCTGGTCTTTACAAGCTGCATTTTTATCAGCATTCGGTTTCCTGAGTTCTAACCAGAGTCTCCCATCAAGTTCATCTTACAGCATTCCATGGCTGCTTCTTCAGCTGGCATCTCCAAACCTTTCAAACTCTTCCTGCAGCCAGTTTCAAAGGCTCCTGAAACCCATGCCCAGGAAGTATCACAGCAATGGCCTCACCCTTGGTACTAAAATCCGTTCTTCTTATTTCTGTGGACAATATACTCAACACCCATAACTTAAAACAGGAAAGATTTACTTCAGCTCATAGTCTGTAGAGTTTTAAGTCCATAGTCAGCTGACTCTAATGTAGGGTGGCATGAGAGAAGGGCATCACAGAGGAGAAATAGTCCATGGCAAGCAGGGGAGAGTCAGTGAAGCAGCAAGCAGAAACAGCAAGCCTGCCTCCCCTCCCTTTATATTTCATTCAGGCTGTAAGACTACTGATTGCTGCCACCTATGGTAGGGCTTCCACTATCCGCACACAGAACTATGCTAACTCAACTCAGTGGACTTATTTAGTACCACACAAACCCTTAATTCCAGTAGTATCACATGCCCTAGATCCACGTAGCTCTGTAAAGCCCCATCTGTGAGTGCATGAGTCTTTGGGGGAACATCTATATACAAGTCGTAACAGGGGCCAATCCACTTGACTCTTCTCAAGTCAATTCTGGCTGAGGTTGTGGTCGAAATGAACCTAGAGATCTGTTCTCTGTAATGAGGGAGTGTGGAATTTTTCTTTTCTGAAATCCTACAGCCATTCATCATTCACCCTAGTCCTTCAGTCTCAAAGCAAGGAAATGAATCTTAAAATGCATGAACACAAGTCTAGCTATCATTGGAAATTCCTGAAATACTTTTGGTAATGGTTAAGTCCAGTATTCCAAGAGAGATCCATAAATAAGAATTTACCTGAATCCTCAATGCGAATCAGAGTCAGTGTAAAGAATCTTGCAACCCTAACAAAAACCCACTCAGCTGTGATGTGTGTGTGTGCTCACTGTCCTTAACATCTCTGGCTCCATTATTTTGTGTCCCGTATAGGATGAAGGAATACCTCACATAACATGTGTGTCCTGGAGAACCTCAAAAATACAACTGTTCCCTCACTTAAAGAGCTGATTTCCTTCCAAGTTTATGTCCCTACTTTAGAGTGTTCAATAGCCCAAATAATGTGCATCATAAAAATTAGTCATACATCTTTTGTAAACTATTTAATTTGTATCCATAAGACTAAGTAATTTATCCAAGGCTTTGGATTTTTTCAAAAAGTAACAACTTTAAGACATTCTTTTACTAAAGGAGGCTTTTCCAGCTAAGATGAGGCAAATTCCTGGAGTTCAAGTTACATAACAGCCCATAATACCATATTTAGACTTTGAAGAAAAGAAAACCATACACAGATTTAAGTTAAGATGCTATCCATAAATTGTAAACTAAGAATCTCTTGATTCTTTCCATCTTAAACTCAGTTTTCATGATTAGCATACAGAGAAAAGCTAGTAGGAAAATGGTGAGTAATCAGATTCATGTTGACCTTTCAGTATGCTATATTACTACAATCCACTATTTAATAGTTCAACTCCTTTATTACTGTTTTAAAAAGGAGATTTACCTAAAACAGAACCTTGGGCATGCGGCACAACCTCTTTACTCCTCGGTTTCTTGATCTATACAATGGTGATAATAAAAATACCTATTGTATAGGAAGCAGTCTGATATTTGAGACAGTTCATACTAAGCACTTCAGAACTGTTAGCTTTTATTAATATTATTGTATTATTAGCTATTTAATGTGTTACAGTGAGCAAGGGTTATCTATTACCAAATTTAATTCACTGTTTTGAAATTTGTTTCTTTGTATAGAATAAGCATTTCCAGTTAACACAGACCTCAGTCGTTCCATATAAAAATACAAATAAACTCAGATGAAAGGTCAACTTCCAGAGAAAGGATATATTTCCTATACTACATATTATTCTAGTAATAGCTTTAAAAATATAATTTTAGATGGTTCCCTTCCCCTTCTTGTGCCAGAGTACTACGAGTGCAAAATTTCCCAGAGACCCTTACTTGTGTTAGGTGACTCTAATCATTACCCATTAAACAGGAGCAAAGGCTGAGGCAAATTCTGAGTAACTCCAAGTTACAGGCTGTAACTCCACCATTTAAAAACAGACCCCGAAATGATGGCATTATCCTAAGTACAAAAAATAATTACAAAGCATTTCAGCAACTGTCTAAGGCCTGAGCATTTGAGATTAAAAACTTCATTCTTGAATTTACCAATTCTTCTTATAGATTAAAGTATAAAACCTTGTGAAATATCTGTTTTCCTTTTGCTATTCATCTTCTTTAATGGAGGAGGAAATAAAACCAATAAAATTTTAAATAACTTTCCTTTCAGCATTGAACACTGGTGGCCAAAATCGATACCTAACAACAAAACAACTCACATATAGAATGGAACAATAATCATGCCTCATCTAACACTTACAACATAAGATTATTCCCCAGCTTTCTAATCTATTGGAGAAGATAGATCAAAACCTTCTTTAGTAACTATTTCACAGTAACTATTGCACTGCACAACAAACATCTAAGGCAGTATTACCACCACTGACCTATTTCTTAACACTTGGCCAATCTCCTTCTATGCTTCCCTCATAACTTACTGAGTGCAAACCTAGAGGAAATTATACTGAGAAACGATACCAATTCTTGTGTTTTATTATATAATTAAAGTCCTAGATTAAGTTTTTTTTTTAAATCTACCTATTAACACATCTACAAGGTATGATGATTTGATAAGTGTGGATCACAAACTCACAGTTAATTTAGGGTGGCTTAGTCTTACAATGATCCATTTATTACAATGGCATCACAGTTGAGACTACCAAAAAAGTAAAAAGTAATGCTACCACTATCCAAACACTTTTATTTATCCAGGCCTGGTACAGCAATGGAATTGTAACCCTAAAGACTTTCGCCATACCCTTGCTTTACTAATTAGATAAATACAAACAAGTCACTAAGTTTTCTGATTATCACAGTCTTTATTGCTACAATTAAATTAGTACCTGCCCTCAAACTAACCCCACAGAAAAGTCCTAAAGGATAAGGAACAAAATCTAAGTACTGTAAAATTCGACAGGCATCTTGAAAAAAGATATGCCTTAAATAAAAAAAAAACATGAATTATCCCTATTTAGGTTAGAATATTTGTAAAGGAGATTTTACTTACTACAAACCAAAAAGTTCTGGTTGAATCCTTATTAGTTCCAAATAAAACACTCACCACAGAAGAGAGGGGAAAGATCACCTACCCCATGTTGCCATCCATCAGAAGAATTGTGTTGTATATGTGAGAGAATATGAAGAGAAAGAGAATTGTGCTGAAGAACATTGTCATCCATGACCCATGATCCTCTCGAAACATTTTTAACCGGAGCACCTGACCTGAAATATAAGCATTGTCAGAAATCAACATACCTTGTAAACCAAATTTCACACATCTTTGCTTTATCTTCGTGAATCTCAGTTTTCTTGCTACATTCTTAAGTCTTTTTCCATAGAACTGTCTTATGGGTGAAATCACTAGACTATGTCTTTTTTGCTCGTTTGTACATAAATGATCCTGAATAAAGTCCATGGGCACTCACATATCGTATGTCATCCTAGATCAAATGGTACTAATGTGGAATTTCATATTCAGAGGTTGTTCATTATGCTGGCATGAAAGTAAGATGAAGGAGAGCATACTCCTTTCTATTCTTTTCTTCATTAATATGTTTTTGGGTCATGCCAAAATTACTGAAAGCAAATGGTGAAGAGATTGCATAAATTTCATATATCCATTCTTATATATATCCATTTCATATATATATCCTTTCATATATCCATTCTTAACACTGACTGGATGATAAAATTAATGGTACAGGAAGACTTAAAAACAAAATAAAGACTCTGTCATAGGATACAGGAAACTCAGCCATACTCTTAGCTAAATAGTTCATACGTATGAATGCACAAATGAGCAAGTTATAGAGATAGGTATTGTTTTTGGCAAAATAGAATTTCCACCATGAACCCTAAATCACATTTTTCAAAGAAAATGCTAAAATCAAAGTAAATGTAAAAATGTAAATACTTTAAGAAAAAATATTAAAATTAACCCTAAAGTAAAAATTACTAAAATCAGAATTAATCCAAAGAAATATTTTAATTTTCAGGAAAGGAAGGAAATGATACAAGTACCCTACAAATAAGGAAGAGTTAAAAGGAATGTGGTGGGGGTGAAGAAGAAGGAGAAGAGAAAATACTATGTAAGAAAAAAATTAGGATAGGGCACTCTGGGCTCTTTCAAGATACAGTTTCTCTATTATAACTATCTCCATTTCTGAGAAAGTATATCTAAATAATAAGGTAAATGATAAAGATGTAGGAACTACAATTAAAAGAGCAGACCTAAAATCTTAAAATAAAATTTTTACTAGAAAAAATATTACTTTTTTAATGATATGAAAGTTATGAAATATATATGAATTTCCATCTGGAAATGATTTCCCTTAGGGAGAGACAGTACATCTGATATTGCTTCCTGAGCACAGGAAGAAATTATCAAATTTTCTATTATATCTCACTTTTCTTTAAACAGCACATTAGATGTCATTTGGAAGCCAGGCTAACAGAAATATTATCATAGCTAAAAATTTAGATAAAGCAAAAAAAATACAGTTCAGATTATATCACCTGGTTTCTTGATCTGTACAGCAGAAGAAAGCAAATATGAAAGTCAAGGGACTGTGACTGTATAACCCAAAAACATGTGGGAAACTAGTAACACAAGCGATATTAGCACCTCAAATTTCAAGATTATAGAACTTATTGCTTAACTGATTCAAGTAACTCTTATGAAGATAATGATACACAGAGTTTTAACTATTCTTATTTTTTGTTATAAAATTGTGTTTTATTTTCACATAAAACTAAAACAAAATAATTATGGAAATCCAGAAATATTCAAACCTCGACATGATACATTGTCATAAATATTAGGATAAATAGTTATTAGGCATAAAATAGTTGAGAGCAAAAATATATGACATAAATATCGTAAAGCAAACTATAAATAATGTTTATTCCTTGATTGAACAAATATTTAGTGTGTGCCTACTACATGCCAGACAAAATCCTAGGAGGTGACCATAACAGCTGTGAGCAAAACAGGAAATAAAGAGGAGATGGGCATAATTCAATTCTCATTTGGGTATTTAATGGAAATACGAACTTATTTTAGACTCATGGACACCATTCATCCAGAGTTCCTCTGGCTTTAAACCAAGACCTATTTATTTAATTCAGTAACTGATAATGAAGAACCACAAACACTTGCAATTAGAGTTTCTTTAAGTTTAAATACAAATTTCTTTCTTGAGTATGACAAAAAATTCACTAATGGGTGTATTTTAATAGTCAAACAATGATGCTGGTGATTTAAAATGCTTTGCCAATAAAACACTGTGAATTAATTGTGCACTGGCTGAAATAACACAAAGTTAGTAAAAAGAAATGTGACAGTGCCCTTTATGTTTTCACAACCAAGTTCACTGTCTGGCACTAATATTAGCCATTACGAGTCATTTAAACAAAATGCCAGGTTAACATGGCTTGAAATTCACTGGGAAAGTACTAAACTATATTAAGGCTGGAATTTGTGAGGCCCAAATTTTCAGTTAAATCAAGTTATAAAAATAACTCATAATTCAAATTTGGGGTAAATAATGTTATGAAAATTTCCATAAGTTAAACTGTAAGTTTGACTTGATGGACTAAACATGCACATATAGATAGTCATCAGTTTACTGCTCTGACAAATGACTTTGCCATGAAATCTAATCAAACCAAGAACCTTGGAGCTAGCTGAGGATGTCACATGAAAATACACAGTCTTCACTCTGTAAGATGACCATATGTGTTAGTTTTTCCTGGGACAGCAGTGGTTTCTACCTATTACCTTGGCCTAATTATTAACAGTGAACCTCTCCTTTTTTAAGCCTACTGGGTTGAATATAAATGACAGTCATTTCTCACTATCCACAAAAAAATTGGCTCTAAAGTATTTTATGGATTCTCAAATTCATTGACACTCAGAGCCTCTTATATAAATGGTACAGATTTGCATAGAACTCACCTACACCCTCCCATTTACTTCAAGTCATCTGTGGAACTGCTTACATACTTAATAGAATATAAATGCTACATGAAGACTGTATTGTTGGGCTGCAGGTATAGCTCAGTAGAACTGCACCTGCCTGGCAAGTGCAAGGTCCTGAGTTTAATTACCAGAACCAAAAAAAAAAAAAAACAAGGACTATACTGTTTATGAAATAATGACCACCAAAAAATATGCACATTTTCAGTACAGACATAATTTTTTTCAAGATTTTCAATCCAGGCTTAATTGAATCTGTGGTATGGTACCTGTAGATAAGGAGGGCTGATGGATAAACCACTTTTTGTATGGCTACAGAATTCAGAATTTTATAACACTTTCCATTAGAAGTATATCAGGAGATAACTGAGTGAAAACAGTTTCTATAGATAGGTAGAAGTAATAGGCATCTCTAAGAAAAGGGTACTATTCTGACATGGTCAAAAACAATTTTCAAGCCTACCATCTCTAAGAGAAAGGTACATTTCTGACATGGTGACTTAACAAATTACTAATATCGTGCTCTCTTTGTTTCCTAAGCAGAAACTTGGAACAAGATTAATTTAATTTAGAAGGAAAATGTTGCATTACACACATGACCCCAATTAGGAAATAGAAAAACACAAATGAAGGGTATTCTGTCAAGAAGATACCAAGTATAATCAAGTTTTCTGTTCCAAAACCTCCTGTATAAGTTTGGGTTACCATTATATATAAGGAAAATGCCAACTGCAGTTATTTAAAGGAGTATGTTTGGTTTGTTAAAAGTCAAAAGTTAGAGTTAGCCCATGAGGGAGTCCGGAAGAACATGGTGGATTGAAAGCAGCAGCCTCGGAGGCTCTCTGAGTAACCGCACTTGGAATCCAGGAATGGTGCTGGGCAGGAAGTCCTAGGCAAGGGGGGATATTCTTTGCCAACCCAGAAACGAACTAAATTAAGAGAAACCAACTAGAAACGCAATCCCTGTAATACAGCAGGAACAGATAAGGTCTCAGCACAGAAGCCGGATGCCGCGCTACTGGAAACTGAGATTTGAATTACCTGCAGCTGCTGTTGCATCCCAGTCGGCACAGCGGGGAAAGAGGCACGAAAGCTTGGAGAGCGGGAAGCATTGGAAGGAGTTGGGAGCGGGGCTGGCCGGGTGCCCTGCATCAACCTGGGGTGAGTGAGCGAATCAGGACTTTCCATAGAGAAGGAGGCTTCAGCGGAGGATATACTCAGACTGGGCAGACTTCCCGGAAGGAGATGCTGCAGTGACTTCAGTCACATATCCTCCTCTCAAGTGGGATTGGTGGGAGTGCCTGGCCTTGCCTGGCCTGTGAGATGCCCGCTAGCTGAGACCCAATAGGCTAGCCCAACTCAGATCCCAGCACCTGTAGGTGTACCCTAGAGGTGAAGCCTTCAGTAGGTTGACCTGGAGGGGGGAGCCGGCATAGACTGCCCAGGTCTGTGTCTCCCTGGTGCATTGCGGTGGGCGGGAACACCTACCCGGTGCAATTCAAACAGACTGTGACTGACAGGGAAGGAAGCTGGGCCTCCTATAAACACTTAAATATAAGGAACAAAGAATATGGGAAGAAGGAGCAACAAGAAAGAGTCCTCAGCCCCCAATCCTGAGAAACATGCAATAGCAGACATGGCACCAATAGACACAAACTGCTATCTCCAGAGCCTCATAGACGAGTTCAGGAATGAAGTTATTAATGACCTGAAATAAAACATAAGCAGAATAGTTAGAGAAATGCTAAGCACCACCCAAGAAAAAACAGATGGTGGAATGGAAGAACAGAAAAAAAGGGGAGAATTGTTTGATGGAGAAAATAGAGAAAACGTAGAATACATGAAGCAGGTGCAAAGAGATTACCAGGAAACTAAAAACTCTATCGAAAGCTGGTATAACAGCTTGAAAGAAACTAAGGATAGATTATCTGAACTGGAGGGCAGATTTGTAATATGGGAGCATGAAATGAAAAACTTGTTAAAAATAACAAAAAAACAAACAGCAACAATACAAAAACTAGAACATGATAAGAGGATCTATAACTTAAGAATTAAGAACATAAGAGAAGAAGTGGGGACACAAATAAATGGACTACAAAAGCTATTCACAGAAATAATCCAAGAGAACTTCCCCAATTTAGCAAATGGTAAAGATACTCAGATATATGAGGCATACAGGACTCCAGCCACCTACAACCCAAACAGAGCTACACCCAGGCATATAATTACCAAAATTCCAGAAATCCAATATAAGAACAGAATATTAAAAGCTGTCAGAGACAAGAAACAGATCACTTACAAGGGAATACCGATCAGAATTACAGCAGACTTCTTGGCACAAACCATCAAATCACAAAGAGCATGGGGGGAAATAATTCAAGCTTTGAAAAATAATAACCTCCAGACAAGATTGATATATCCTGCACAACTGTCCCTAGAAATTGATGGAAAAACAAGGTACTTCCAGGATAAAGAGGAACTAGGGGAATTTGCAACCACTAATTCAACTCTACAGAGAATACTGCAGGATAGTCTAAAAAAGGAAAATACCAAGATTCCAGAAATAGTGGCAGAGAGGCTACAATGAATGGAGCAGAAAACGAAATGAAGAAGACAAACTGACAACAAACAACAGAAAAAGAGCTCAACAGAAATGAGGCAGAGAAGGTAGGAACAGCTATTTTGGAGAAAACAAGACATCATAATAGCTAGTGCTGATTTAGTATCATCTTGTTTTGAAGTCCCATCAAACTTGTATTCTTCTGTCTCCATTGGTCTTAAAAGGTTGTATCTTATTGGATTTGATTATATATAATATAAGCAAAAACTTTTATAGACAAGTTTATATAGAAATAATTGTTCATTTTCTGCTGTTTCTAAGTACCTTATAATAATGTCATTCTCTTGAATGGTTTTATAGTGTCTTGATGTATTTGGTACTACAGTATAAGAAGTTATACTCAAAGATTTCAAGGAAAGAGACACTATGGTAACTATTTTTATGTCAGGATATTTTGTGGTGAAACACTATTTTGCTTAAATAGTTTTTACCTGCGCTGTTCTGTTGTTATGCCCTCTTTTATCTCAATCCTCTTTTTTAAATTATTCACTTTTTTCTTTTTATTTTTTAAGGGAAAAATAAATAAAAAATAGCAGGATATATTATAGTAACCTACTTTGATTTCCTATTAACTTGATTTGAAATCCTGTATTGCCCTCACCATTTTGTTTTGACTGATTTTCCACTATTCTGCTTTGCTTGATGGTACCAAGTTCGAAAGTATAGGCATAACTGTGAAGACAATAAGAATCATTATGACGCCCATTCCAGTTGACTATTATTTTCTTTTAAAATCCTGTAATGTCTCCAATGCTTTGGTTTTATTCTTTACTGTTTATTTCAATTTTGTTATAACTGCCAATTCTTCTTAAAATAGCAAGAGGCAGTATGGTAACCATTGCTGATCACCTTATATTTTGCTTTTACATTATCTATTATGTCCATCCTTTTGATTTTACTGACTCTGCTCTGATATGTCGCATTTGGTTTTACTCTCTTCAAAAAAAGTAATAAGAACTGTGGGAGTAATAAAACCCAAAATGTGTAATTGTCATTGTACAAAAGAAAATGCTCTAAAGGTTGTAACTGCCTATATGTGTATAACTAAAGGTTATAACTGCATATATGTGCATATATTTAAGTGTATAAGATAGATAACCATATTACTGAGTGTTTTTTGGATCATTGAACAAAACCGTTTGCACTCTCACTGTTTGAAGGTCCACTTCATATGCTTCAATTTTGTAACTTGAACAACTATTTCTAAGATGAGAATATGTAATCTATTAACTAGTGATTTCTTACTGTTTATTTTTTAAATTTTGTATTACTTGTACCCTTTTTCTGTTTTTTTTCTTTTTCTCCTTAAATAAAAAAAAAAGTTAGAGTTAGCCCAATGAGCACTCCGCACACCAGTAACAACAACAAAAACCTAAAACCAGCTTATATTATAAGAAGTATATTACACTTTCTTCTTACAGTTTCTTTTTCCTCATGTTTATTCCCTAGACAAAATATAATTAATTTTCCACATACAAAATTTTTTAAATGTAGTCTTTATTTTGCTACCAAGATGCAATAACTACAAGTAAGACTTGCCCCAGCACACAATCAATATTATCAGAGCTTGATTTAGCTCCATTTCACAGCTTCATTTCCTTATGGTGGGATTCTCATCTTAGCATTCTCTGACTTCTTCTCAACATAGGAGTAAACATCCTTTGTGACCTGTGGTCCCAAAAGGATGGGAGCAATCTCTGAAAATTTTTTAAAATTTTTTCCCATCCAAAAGTTGATACTTTTGCCCTACCACTTCTAGAGAAAGTCATGGGGTTTGTTCTACTGGGCTCTCTGGGGTCCTGAAGAGTCAGGTGCATCAAAAGCAATGACAGCTAAATCAGTGTGATGTGCTCCACTTCAAGAGCCAAACAAAACTAGTACTCTGCATCACTTTGATCCCCAAATAGAAGTTAAGGTTTCCAAACACAGCACTGAAGTAGATGGAGCCACAGATGGAAGTACCCTTAGTTCTTGAATCACTGCTTGGGATAGAGAACTTCATCGTGTTTCGAGATTTAAATGAATGAGAAATTCAATTGATCTCCAATCATCATATATTTTGGAGATTTTTATTACTACAGCTATCATTATCCACCAGATACAAGATAAGCGATACAGCAAAGGCCTTGAGAAGGCAGAAAACAACAGGGTTAATGCCCCAAGTCTTTATTTCCTTTATTTTTCTTCATGTTCTTCAAGTTCTCGAAAAGAAAAATTCCATATGTGAAATACAGAGAAAACACATCTGGCTGGCAGTGACACAGTGTCATCACTCCGCCTGTTCAACCCAGAAGACCCAAGGCACAAACTCTGCGTAACTTCTCATCTATTGTGTGCCTCACACCTATATAAACTGTAGATCAGTCAGAACGGCCTCACCATATGGAATTATTTATATATCAGCCTATTATCCTGCCCACATAATAGGAGGAGCTCTAGAGGGCCCTCCAGAACTTTAACCTTCACTTACTGACCAACTAGCCACCTCCTAACCCTATTCCTATCTTAGCATGAAACTTCCACTTCAGTATTGAACTTTCTTCCCCCTGATATCTTTGTTCCTATGCACCCTGTACTTGTATGACACTTTCTCTGCAAAACTTCAACCCCAGTTCAGAGCTATCATTTTGGTAAACTGCTGTGGAAAAAAAACTTCTACAACTAGGTTGATACACCATTACACCATCATGATCGTCATTCAACTACTCCCAAGTGCTGTATGGTTAATTCATTTGTTGATCTTTTGTCAATTATTTTTCCCATCTTCCTCAACAAGTATTTCAATTTTCACCTGAGAGTTTCATAGTAGGATTGTTTGACTCAGAATGTGATGCTAGTACCAAACTTAAGGAGGTATCATTGCCATCAGACTAAATTTCCTTCAACCTCAGGCTCACCAACGTTTGTCTGCTTATCTATCTTTAGGGCTATTTCCATTTCCTTCCTTCATTTCCCAGAGAACTGTCATACTCCTTTCAATGAATACTCCCCACGTTCTTTTTTAAACAATATGCTGCCCTCTCCGGAGATCTCGTTCCAACTATTTTTTCTCTCCTTTTATTTACATTCAATCTCATCCCTTCATCATTTTTTCACCTCTGCTCAAAAGTCTCTTAATTCTAAAAACAATGTTTACTTGACCTCATATCCTTGAACGCATCATCCATTGTCCTTGTTTTTTTCACACAGAATTCATCAAAGAGTCATCATAACACTCAGTCACAGAGACCTTGTTATACAAACACAATACTGTAGTGAAGTTATTCTGGCAAATGGTCATGATCTCTACCACTACAACTCTAGTAGAAATTTATTGACCATTAACTTACTAGACATCGTAGGCATATGACATAATGTCCTTTTGACTCTTATCATGATGACATCCCTATCACCAAATGTACCTATTCTTTTTCCTATTTCCTGATTATTTATAGTCACCATTTTAGGTATCTTTCCTTCCATCTAACTCACGATGACATTTCAATGGTCTGTCTAGAGTCTTATCTTTATCGTAACACTGGATGATCTCACTCACTGCCATGGCTTTAACATTCAATATCTCCAAATAGAGAATTTTTCTCCTGAGTTTCACCTGCCCACTGTCCTCTTCTATGTCCTATTGACAAATTAAACTCTGTATGCAAAAACAAAATCAATGCCCTCTAACATCGCTCCAACACACAATGTGCCCCCGTTTCCAAACTGGCCTTTCTCATCCCTAAACCCTCATCTACTTCTGAATTTACTTTCTTATCATTTGCAAAATAACTCAAGGTATAATTCATTTTTTTATTTTTCCTTCTTGAACACCATCCATTTTGATCAACAGTCCAATCATTTTATGTCCTTACAGCCTACCTTTCTCTCGGAACTTAGGTTCTCACTGTCCCTTGAGACCATAGCAGCAACCTGGCTGGCCTTTCTCAATTTCAGCCTTCTCCTTCTCAAATTCACCTTGTACATTCTACTAGCTCTAATAACTGAAACACAAATGTGTTCACATCATTCCTTCATTTAAAAACCTTCCAATGGGAGGGGAGGTCAAGAGGAAGTAAAAAGAAATAAAATGTGTCGTGTACATGCACGTTTCCCATGATGAATGAAATCATGGACTACAAACAGATACTAATAAAAATTTTAAATTTTTTAAAAAACCTTCACCTTTTCTCCCCATATAAAATCCAAGTTCTTCCATGTGGTGTATAAGGTATCTCATGGTTTGACCCATGCTTACTTCTCTCTCCCTATTCCTAACTTCCCATTCGATTTCCAGACCCCAGGCAGGCTATGGTGTTCTTCTGTATGCCCTGTACTGGATACTCTGTATAGGACACTCTTCCTTCCCTATCACCCAGCTAACTGCTATATTTCTTGTAAGCCTCAAAATACAAGTCGGATGTGATCCCCTCTAGATTACAGTGCTCATTAATGCTTTGCATATTGGAATAACGACTCAAAAGAGCTTGAAGGATGGACTCTAGAGGGAGGCAGTAACTTCTTTTCAGTGTTGACAAGGAGGAATGGCTACTTGTCACAGCCACAGTAAGGGGGGCTGGATTACACAATGGTTTAGGCCCACTCCAATGCTGGGATGATTTGCTTGGTCAATGACTGATAAGCTCAACATCTGCTAATTCAAAAGAATGTTCATTTTTTTAAAGTATTAACCTTACCCGCTAAAAGAAAAAATATTTCTCCTTATCTTTAATCTATCACTATGCCTTTCTAATGTATGAAATGAACCTAAAGTAACACATTGATATTTGTTTGAAGTTCAAATTAATGTTTAACATTTTTAAACATCAGAATAATTGCCTAATGTAAGCTTTATTTCCTATGGTAAGAATAAGAGAAAAAAAGAAAATAAAATTGGATTATAGCACTTAAAAATTAATTGAAATTCACTTCCAATCATACTACACTAAATTGTAGTATAGGAAGTATCCATTACAGATCTGTATGAATTTATAATTTCTAACAACATGTTTTATGCTTGAGGTTTACTAATGAAAAATTAGCAACATAATAAAATTAACTAAAATAAGAGAATGGGGCTGGGGCATAATTCAGTGGTAGAGCATACTCTTCGCATAAAGAAGCCCTATGTTCAATTTCCTGCACAAAAAAAAATGAAAATTATATATATATGAGTTATCCCATGGATCTCAACAAACAAAATTATCAAACTCACCAAAGTATCTTTAGAGAGACAAGGCAATCTAGTTAGACAATCACAGATTTATTTAGTAATACAAGATCATAAAACTTTCGTTCCTTAAAAACATTACTCAAATCAAATTATTTCTGTGTAGAAAGAGAATTTTAAAATATTCTAAATATTCTAAATATTTTAAAACAGATGGTTATCACCCCTTATTAGGAGACACTAAACCATAAAATGTTTTCTATTCATTGAATCTGATGAAAAAAATAAAACATTGAGATTGAACTCTAATTCATATAATATTAAAATTATTTTACAATGATTATAAAATTCAAATGAGGGTCTGAGAAGAAACAAAACTCATAGCTAGGACCTAGCAGAAAAATTAGTGCTGTCATATCTAGAGTTTAATGCCAACTTCAATAGTATATTAAGATAAAAATTTAATAAAATATTAATATCCTAAATGAACACATTAATATAAAGTTTTCTTAGGAAAACACAGTAATAAGCCTTTTGTTTTGAGAGACACAAATATGACATTTTCTTTTATATTATGATACTTTCTATTCAACCATCCTTAGATTTAATGATTTTAAATTGCTCATTGCTCAATAGGAAAAAAGTGATTCCAAAAAGACATACTAAGTGTTGATTTATTATTTGTTACATTTTCTTTTTTAAAAAACTGATTATCAATAAAAATAATTCTAAACGTATGCTACATCTTAGCTTGGAGCCTAAGAAAGGTTTAGCTGCATGCTTCATTATTTATACATACAGAGTATATAGTACTATGAAATCAGTCTGGTTTGTATTTTATATATGTACCAAGTGCCATCATATGAAACGACATCTTTAAGGTCAAAACCCACCAAATATTTGCAATTTTATACTACTGTTCAAATTAATGAAACATCACAAGCTATTTTGATTTAAAACATTTTTTTCAAAAACATAATTATTCCAGCCAATCATGGTGGCATCCTCAGTAATCTCAGCACTTGGAAGGCTGAGGCAGGAGGGTGCTTTGAATCTGAGACCAACCTGGGCTACTCAGTGAGTTCAAGGCCAACCTGAACTACATAAGGAACTACTGCTTTAAAATATTATTTCAACATTTAATAATCACAGTTTTTCTAGTCTATTCTAATTCATGTGAAAGTAAATGAAATATTATCTGAACTGTTATAGGTGGTGATTCAAAAAATGTATTTTAAAATTGGTAATGCCATAGGAAGTACAGTTCCCTGTTCTTAAAAATTAGTATCACTATTAATATTGAATTGTTATATCTTCATCATTATATGGATACCAATTCTGAAAAACAGTAATATATTTGTAAAAATATCTTCATTTAATTTCAGACATTATATTAATCCAAGTACAAGCTGGTTTCCATGATTTTGAGCAATGCTAGTCAATTGAAGGTTCACATGCCAGTCGCCTTGACCATGGGAAGGGTGGAAAGAAGAGGGTCTTTTCTCTCACAAATGGAAACAACAAGAAGACAGAGGTTCTGCTCTATCAAAGAAGGGAAAAGGAAAATATATATGTACATATATATATGATAGTTAAGATAGCTATACTGCTAGTTTTTCTTAGTTCATTGAAAAGGAAGGTCAGTGCTAATTTTGTTTGGATACTATCTATCTCATGCTTGTACCTTATATCCTGAGTAACTACTCTGCAGATTACAACATGCAATGTATTCATTATTGCCTACTATCTTGTTTGAAATTCAGAGTCTATTTTTCTTTTTAAAATATATTTTTAAAAACATAGTAAAAACAAACAAACAAAAGATTCTGCCCTAGCACCCACAATTTCAGGATTCTGCTTATCTGTACATTATGTTCAGGTCTCTCTGACTTTTCTTGAATTTAGGTGTCATTTACAGCTGTCCTCTAACCCTGACTGGTGTCTAGTACCTGGAAACTTACTGATTCTCTCTATGCATTCCAGTATAGAATTAGCAAATAAAGTTATTAAAATTCAAAAAAACACAGAAATGATTATTAGTTTAAACACAGAAAGAGGTTTAGTTTCATTGCTATGCTTTTTAACCCCCAATAATATCCTAGAGAAATGGCTCAAGTCTTTTGTTTAATTAATAAGGAAACTGAGGTGCAAATAGTTGAGATAACTCACCACTAGTGACATAAAAATTTTAAGGCAGAGTCTGGGATTCTGTTGAAATACTTTAAGATGAGTTAGGAAAAAAAATCTATCAATTACGATTTCTTTCAAGCTAAAAGTAAGAACCCTTTGGACAATTATACAAAAATTTTATAACAGAAACTAAAATTGAAAAGTAAAGATGCAGCCCAAAAACTGGTGTTTTAATTCACTCGAAGTAAAAAGAAGTATCTGATAACCCCCCAAAAAAAGTCTTCTTAATTAAAGTAAATCAGACTATGAAAGAATTTTATAAAAAATTTAATAAGTTATATTACAAAGTCATTATAGTCATTTTCTCTATTTTATTTAAACTCTGAACATCTTTAAAAACTAGAAAAAATCTGTATGATTTTAAATACTATTGGTTTTTATATCTATGGTGTTAGCCCATTTGGCAAAATCTTAGTTGATAATGTTTTCATAATTAAAATATCTATTTACTACATATCTGTTCTGTGCCTGCTATGGGCATAACCAGTACTTTCAACTGTGCAAATAACGAAAAATTTGAAGTGAGACAAACACAACCAAAAATATCTTTATGCAAGTTAGGAGTTAGGAAGCAGGAAAATAGTGAGATAAACATTTGAAGAACACCAGTAAGTGAACTTAAAATCTTTACTTTAGATTTAATTTGGAGCCAAACCCATTAGAAAACCAAGGAAATAAAACTAAGTCTGGAAATGCTCCAAGGTAAAGGAACTGAATCTGAGTCTAATGCAGTAAGATCTTCCAAAGAATGTAAAGTTGTCTCAAAAGTAAATTATCTCCAAGACTTCCAATTAAGCAAATGCAAATACTCTCTGGAGAAAGACAAGCCAAATTTAAACCCTCAGAATCTGGATAGATTATATTATTTAAAAGATTAACCCAGAATAAAGTTCATCAAACATTAAAAGAAACCCTTAAGTGGAAGTTAACAGAAATATCAAATATAGTGTTTAAACAATCCAAGGGCTTTGGACTCTAAATTACCAAATATTAAGTAGTTTATACCTGTTGTGTCTTAGGCAATCTTCTCTCTTACATATATGAAACACGGTTTTAAGTTTTGATGTCTTTGTCCTCTAGTTATACCAATATCACATGACTCCTCTATAGATTTATTTTCCTTATTATGACATACTTTTCTGCATGTTTCTGATAATTTTCTCTACTGGATGTTAAAAATCATGAATTTTTACTTTCTGAGGTGCTCAACATTTTACATTCCTGTAACCACTCTGGGGTTTTGTTATAGGATGCATTTAAATTACTCAGAAATGATTCTATCTATTGAGTCTTTTAAGCATGGCAAAATAGTAAGGCAATAGAAGTTTTTAGAATTTTTCCCACTATTATTCTTCTGAGTATTATACCCGATTGCTCGAAATGACAAAATTTTCACTCTATGGGCACACTATTCCTGGCCTTGTGTAACCTGCAAGAACTTTCCTTGACCTGCTTTTATCTGTTCATATTCCCAGCCTTGAGCAATTTCTCAGAAGCTTGTGCTAATTGTTTCTCAGTTGAAGACTCAACATCTGCCAATCGTTGGAATTCTTTCTGGTGCTTCTCTTTCCTCTGGCTTTCTGCTATACAGATTCTAGCTGTCTTAGCCTCTACACATATCCTACAATCCTCTTCAATGCAATGAGACCCCAGGCTCTGCCTGATATCCCACTTCCTGCCTTTTAGCCAGGAAGCTTACTTCAGAGAGTAAGATGGAGTAATTAGATGGCTTACTTATCTGAAAAGACAAAGAAAAGATCTTACAATCAGACAGTGAAAACAGATTACCTTAAAAGAACAATAATCATACTGACAGAACACTTCCCAGCAGCAACAGTGGATGTCAAAAGATAATGCTCCAAATTGCCTGGCAGGAAGTAACTCTAAACCTAGAACTGAATGTGAAGCAAAGTTATCTATCATAATGAAGACAGCTGTGTGAACGCATAAAAACCATGAGGCAGTCAAGACTTGAAGGGTCCTAAATTCTGAGAGAAGCACATGCACTTTGATGAGCCCAATTTATTCCTACATATCCCTATGGGCTTGCTGATTTTCATTAACACCTGGGTACTTTATGGAAAACTGTGGCCTAGAGTGTGAGGCCGTTTCACTGGGCCACAGGTAAAAACTGAAACTCAAGGCTACCACAAATCAGGACATGAGGAACGAAATATCAGAAAGTGGAAAATTCACTCAAAATTCTAACACAATTTCTCATAGAGCATTTTCTGACACCCACACTGTGTAGGTGAGAGGGAATGTCAAGTAGGGAACAGCCGATATAAGAAAAAAGCTAAGCACAGACTTTGGCAGTCGCTGAGGAAACAGAAATTGGAGTTTATGGTACTACATCAAAGTAGAACTCCAGGGAATGTCCAGACTTTAAATTGTACACATGAAGGGCTATATCATACAAGTAAGGACAAACTAAAGACAAAACAACTCAAAGAAAGCTTTTTTATCCTGTTGCTGGCACTGTAAATTAATTCAAACACTGTGGAAAAGTGTGGAGGTTTTTCAAAAAACCAAAAATAAAACTACCAGCTATCCCACTGTTCAGTACATGTCTGCAGGAAATGAAGTCAGCACGCAAAAGAAAAAACCTTTACACTAATTTATCATGCATTATTCACAATATCCAAGATATGTGCTTGTCAATGGGAGAGTGGATAAATAAAATATGGTACATATCCACAATGCGGTAATTTTCAGCCATAAAAATGATATTTAGTCATTTGCAGTAAATTAGACAGAACTGGAGGACACAGGCAAGCCATGTGGGGCTTGAGTGGAGAAATAAGCCAATTTGCCCTTCTTGTGAGTCAGCAGAAGCCATGCTGGGCCTGGGAGGAGTAACAAGAAGCCAGTTCACCTTTCCTGTGAGCCAAATGTCATGCAGGTTGAGAGACAAGACACACACATACACACACCATATGCAATCAGTTGATTTGGAAGACAAGCTGAGTTGATAGCATCTGAGGTACCAAAACAACTTAATGCTTATATTGTTTGATTGACTTGTCAAGGCCAGTAGCCTGTGTATCTACTAAGAGGATAACAACATGCAATAGAGCAAATATGGGGGATTTCTTTCTGTCTTGTTTTTGAAATCTAATGTTGTTCTGTTTTGTTCCATTTTATTGAATGTTCTGTTTTGATTAGCTTCATTCTGTTCTATTTTGTTTGGTTTTATTATGTCTGATGGTATGGGCAGTAATTTTGAAGATAACAAGAAGCATTATGGAAGCCATTGTTGATTTCCTATTATCCTGTTTTGAAATCCTGTATCATTTTCACTGTTTTTTTTTTTGATTGGCTTTATTATTTTGTTTGGTTTTATTCTCTTTTAAAAAAACCTTTCATTCTTCTATACTTCATTGGTTTTATTCTGTGCTGTTTTGTTTAATTTTATTATGTCTGATTGTATGGACAGCTATTTTTGAAGAAGACAAGAAACATTATGGTAGCCATTTTGGAAGTCCTGCATCGTTTTCATTGTTCTGTTCTGATCAGCTTTATTCTGCTTTGTTTTGTTTGATTTTATTCTCCCTAAAAAAAAAAAAAAAAAAAAAAAAAAAGAATTGAGGGCATCATGTTAAGAAAAATAACCACAACATAGAAAAGTAGGTATCACATGTTTTATCTCATGTGTGGAAACAGATAAAATAAATATAACTTGAAAGAAGAGGGCTTTAGAGGGACAGGGCAGAGGATTGAGGCTGGGGGAACCCAAAAATATTGCTATTTACTTACGTGAAAATGGAATATATGTTTCAATTTTTAAAAAACTGTCACAAAGATTATTTTAAATGAAAGAAAACACAAAACCTGAGAGACAATAACCCCTATAAATCTTCATTTAAGTAAATTTCCACAGGCTGCCCTTGAGGGAGAATGAGCCTAACTACAGACATGACCATACAAGAAACATGTGAGAAGAGGTAATAGCGAGAGAATAACCCGATAAATGTATCAAATTTAAGAAAACTTATATATGTGTAAAACAATAAAAATGCAGTTTAGTGATGTTAAAAAAGAAACAGAATACTGAACAAAATTCTATGTAAGTAAAAAGAGGTTGCTCACAGTTAAAATTTTCTGAAGAACTTTGATTACTTGGGAAGTGATTAAGCTATTGATTTGTCATACATCCTTTTAAATGCACGTTGTAAAGTTTCAAGTATAGCCACTACTAATGTGTAGGTACTAAATGCGTAATTGTTGGATCCAGTGTAGAAAGAGAACTGGAGTAGAAAAAGAAAAGGAATAAATGAACAAAATTCCAGAAATCCAAAAAGAAAGAAAGAAAAACAAAGATGGGAAAGATGTGTAAACAAAAAACACACAAAAACAAATCTATAAATTGAGGTCCTAATATAAATGTAATATATTGATCTTGCCACAATATATAGTATTTATGAAGAGAGATCTGAGAGCACAAAATAGAAGTAAAAGTGTAATATTCAAGCAGTAAACACCTGCTTTACCTTAATGAATGCTGGATACAATGATAACAGAGAAAAAGAACTTGTATGGAAATAACCTTTAATTATTTAAATAATTAAGTAATTGCATAGGGCAAATTTGTTTTATCAATGTTACTAATGATATTTTTATCTCTACTATCTTCACATAATGTGTTGCCTATTTTTACTGTTTTTTGTATCTTTTTAGTCAAAATGTTTGTATGTACATTAACAATGAAATAATAGACACCGGAGTTAATTTTATGTGATTTGTACCCATGTAAACTGAATGAATAACAAAATATAATTTAGATGTTGACATTATTTCATCTTTATGCATTCAGGCAGTAAATTTTAATTTACTGAGACGTGGAACTTATCTCACATATGGGAAGAATAAACAAGCAACCTCACACTTGCTAAGCAGGCGCTTATGCCACTGAGTTAAATGCCTAGCTCCTGAGCTGGCATCTTTTACTGTCTTAGAAGTAGCTATTTATGGTGTCTGGGGGAACTGATAACTAAGAATGAGTTCATGATGAAGAATTTTGATACTGTAACAGGGTACATGCCCCATTGATTTAAAACAGTGATACTACTACAGGGGCATTTTGAGCTCAGCATCACATCTGTAAAAACCTTCATGTGTGTCTGGGGCCACCCCGGCTGGCACATAGCCTACATTTTAAAAGGCATTTTTAGATTGCTTTTAATTACTTGAACTCTCAATTGTTCTTTTCACTAAATACATTGGGTTTTCATTTCCATTTCCAGGGAGAAGAAACTTAGAAACAACTTTAGAAGAAGAAAACTGGCATGTTGGAAGTCAGAACCTTTCACAGTACCCAAGTCTCTCCTGGAAAACAATTCCAAATTCTGCTCTGCTCCCCCAAGGGGTGGGTGGCAGCCAGTACAGGACGTCTGTGACTACAGAAATCTGTTTCATTTTGGAATTTAAAATGAGGAAGACTGCAGACATAGCCACATTTCAAGTATACAGTCTTCTGGGAATAAAGGTGATATATGATCATCATAAATTTTCTTGCTTCTTATTTCTTAATTTCTTTTGAACTTGGGAAGGGAAAAGGAATGCTTCCTATCAGCCTCCTAAGGAGCTTTAAAAAAAATCAGTGGTGAGAACAATAAAATATTTTACAAAATGACAAAATTCAATCAAGTACAGTGGCTCATGCCAGTGATCCCAGCTACGCTGGAGGCTGTTATAACAGGAAGGCTGCAAGTTCAAGACCAGCCTGGAAAAGTTAGGGAGACTCAGTTTTTAAAAAAAAGGAAAACAAAGCTGGAGGCATACCTCAAAGTAGAGCACCCCTGGCCTGAATACATAGTACAGCTAGAAAAGAAAAGAAAGGCAGGAGGAAAGGATGGAGAAAAGGTAGACTTACATTAGTTCAATTACCCAGACACTAACAGGAATTTTAATGAATTCCAACTTTTATTCTCTTGCAAACTACCTGGGCTCTTTGAAGTCACAGTGAAAAGACCGCAAAAAAAATTTAGGTTAATAAGTTGGCACGGATTGACCAAGAAAGCCTCAAAGCAAGGTGCCAAGAGTCTTGATGGACCAAGAGGAATGTAATAAACAGACAATGTCATGCTAATAGAAACTCACGTTCACCACAAGAATCACCTTATTGTAAAACCTTTGCAGACACTATTATCCACAAACACCCAGAGATATTTACATTATTAAATACACTAAAACAAAAGCACAAATAGCAGCTAAATCTGCCTGTATCTAAATTTAAGATCCAGCAGCATTTCCTCCTTTGTTTTACTTTCAGGAAATCCTTGTGAATATCTTATTTTCTAGTATGTCCTTGAATTTGAACAAAATAATAAGAATAAGAATAATAATTAGAATGCAAAATCAGCCTTTCCAGATAGTTAAGGTACTGCTCCAATCTCTTAACTTTTATTTCTTATTAGGAAAACCCATTACATGCACATTGCCTACAAATGCTAGAGAAAAGAAAATAGGCAAATGTTGAGAAAAACCAAAATTTGTGAGAAAACGGTTGATTCACAAAAAGACACTTTATGATGCAATTTCCTAGTCCTGCTGACACACAGATGCTCTGCACAGAAAACTGGACAATCTGCACAGAAACCAAAAGATTTAGGGACACACAGAGCAGAGATCAAAAGGAAAGTCACCTTTAGAGTCTAAGACTGGGCAATTGAGAGATCTGGTAATAAGATGAAAACAGCCAGACAGGGGTAGACATGAAGAAGCAGCAACAAGGGAAGTCAGTGAAGAGAAAGAAGTCAGCTGAGCAACAGGTGGGACAGATCTATTCACGGACTGTTGATGCAGTGCATTTCTGTGTGGTGTCTAACCTTAATTGCTGCTGTGAATATTTAATTGGGAAATGACATACACAAAAACAAAAAGGCAAATGGCATTAAAACAAAGTATAATTAAATACCAACTGAGCTGAGTAGGAAATGTAATACATGACAGAGTAAAAATGAATTTAAAAAAAAGGTAGAGAAATAAATTTTCATTTACCTATTCCTCTTGACCAAGATCTTTCACATAATACTTCATTCAAATTTCACAGTAAGCACAGGATGTATTTGCCACATTTTGTAGATGAAAGAGTTGACGAAAGAGGAATTGCAAGATTTGTTTCAGGTCACACAGCTAATAAGTGGGACTTCTAGGACTTAAACCTGCCTCCACTGGACTCCCAATCTTTCCTCAGGCAACAATATTTTATAAAAGAGAGCCTGTAAAACCACCTGAGCACTGGAAAATGACAAGCACATATCTCCATTCATTAAATATCTCCTCTCCCAGAGCAAGTGCAAAGGCCAAATAATCAGAAAGAACATCCTTCTACATTTTTGAAGCACCTAGACTAGAAAGAACTAGCTAAGTGGCCAGGCAGATAGACACAAACAAACCAATACACACAAAATTCAGAAGAAAAGTGTCTCACAGTTAAAGGGAACACAGGAAATGCTTTAAGTTTCAAATGGGGTAAGATCATATTATTGTAAATGACTCAATAAAGTCATGATTTTTAAAAGATGGGAAGCTGGGCAGTTTTGTAACTGTAGCCAGAGAGGCCAGTGACAAAGCAGAACATAAAGAAAGGCATGGATCGCAATACAGAGCAAGCAGGAGTGTGACTAAGGCTTCGGATCTCCAGGGGAACAGGAGCAAACGGCAGAAAGGTAGACTGGGGTCACACTGGGGAGGACTTTGCATATTTGACTAAGAAATTACACTTACCTTGGACACAGTGAAGAGCTAGGTTTCCATGCAGAGAAGGGGCAATCTCACAATTACACATTAGAAGACAATCTCATAAAAAGTAACCCATCCTTTAAAGGAAGGACTTTTAAATGGTGCTGAAATAGCACAGTGGAAAACACTCTAGAACTGAATTAATGTGATGACAATAAGTAGCTTTTACAAGGGGAATAAGTGCAAAGATCTTTTAAGGATTACACCAATGAAACACAGTGAGTGATGGGCTCATAAGTGTAACAGAGAGGGCAGAGAATGACCTGGTCATTCTGGAAATGGCAGTAATAGAAGTTGCAGGTATTGACGGCGAGAAGTGGGAGAGTGTGGTAGTGAAGAGAAGTGACAGAGTGAGTCTGCAGTTCCAGCAAGACATCAGAATGGACAGCATGGTCGTAGAGAGAGACTGAAATTTCATGAGTGGTATTGGACTTGGAGATATAGACTGGAGCAGCAGGGTCAGCCTTAGCTCAAGCACTTACCTCCTCATGTTGGACTTCCCACCCATAAACTGGAACTGCAGAAGTTTAGAAGTGATCAATGAATTTTTAAGAGTTAATGAAATCACCATAAGAGATAGCATACAAATAAAAACTGTAATGAAACAGAAGATATCATCTCACGCCTTTCAGGATGTCACTTCTGGGTATTCATCCAAAAGAACTGAAATCAGGAATTCAATAGAGATAGCACTCCTGTGTTCACAACAGCCAAGATGTGTAAATACCCTCAATGTCAGTCAATAGACAAATGTATAAAGCAAATATGGTACACATGCACTATTGAGCTTTTAAAAAGAATGAAATACTGACATATGGACAGGGATAAACCCTGGGAACATTATAGTACATGAACTAAGCCAGCCACAGAATATCAAATACTGCATGGTTCCACTTATATGAGATAACTGAAACAGATACACAAAATCAAAGAGAGAATAGTGATGCTGGAGGCCCAAGAGAGGGGACTGACCAATCATGGGCCTAAGGTTTCAATGAAGCAAGATAGTTCTAAGCTATCTTGCAATAAGTTCTAGGGATCTGCTGTACAAAACTGAGCCTACAGTCAGCAATAATGTATTCTAAACCCAACAGTTTGTTAAAAGGACAAGCCTCATGCTACATGTTTTTGCCACAACAAAATATTTTTAAAAGAAAGACAGCATAATATTAAAAAAAGACAGGAAGAATGTAAAGTTGGAGACATATTCCTGCAGTTTCTGAGCCATGTAAGCAGCTTTCTTGCATGGTTCACTGAATACAATTCATGGTCGAAAAGCATATTGAATGTCCAACTGTATTACAGGCACTATTGCCATTAATCCCCCTCAAAATATTCCTCCTTGCTTCAAATACACTTATCCCATTGCTCTTGCCACTTTCTGAAGCAGTTCTGGAAGTTCTCTTTTGTGAGTGTTCTTTAGTCATGCCACTGCAACCGCCTCAGGGTCCTGCATTCAAAACATTTATTTTACACAGCCATTTTGACTTTTAAAAAGATCCAGAAGTCACACAGTGCCAGGTCCAGTGGATGAGGTCAATGAAAGGGGACACTGTACTGTTTGTATCTGACAAAAATTGCCATACATATTTGACCAGTGAAAAGTGTTGAAAACATAGGATGAATGTTTAAATACAAATGCATTAAAAGACATGTTGCCAACAATCCCCTCAAAATACTCCCCTCTTAGAATACGTTTTCCATTATTTTTGGCAATATGCCCTTTACTGTAATGAGTTTTTTTAAACTATAAACACTCAGTGTATTTTCTGGTCATCCCCTTGTACATGTAGGAAACCAGAAACTAAAGAAAAACCAATAAAAAAGACAAAAACAGAAAAGGGCAATATGGAAGATAAGTCTCATCATGGAAATGTAATAAGAAAGTGTCAAGGAAAGAACAGTTTACAGTATCATATTGTAGTGAGGTTAAAGAGAATAAAAACAGAAAATAGGATTTGGTGTTTAAAAAGTCAGTTGAGACTGAAAAGAGCATTTTCAGAAACAAGGTGAGAATATTAAAGTAATTGTTTAAAAATATAGGTTACAGCAGGCAGCTGGGGGACTCTGTAACGTGGGGTAATACCCAATACTCTGGCTTTTCTACTCATAGTAGAAAAGTATAAAGACTAGTAAGACCCACCAGAAGCATCTATACTAGTCAGCCATTAATTTAAAAATAAAAAAGGAAAAAGAGATTAGATAACATCTAGAGCCAGACAAATACTTAACTGAAGAAACAAAATCAAAAGCAGGCTTCTAGTTAGCTAATTAACTACTTAGCTGTCCAAAGCTTTCCAAAAGGACAAGCAGGATAAAATAAGCTTTGGTTTAGGTGGTGACTGATTCTCAGGTGAGACTGCACTGGAAAACCTTTGGTGTTAATCTTGGTAAGAACTTGGCGACAAGTTTAGAAATTAAAGTATTCAAAATCTCTGTAGGAGGTGTGTTAAAAATGGAACAAAAAATGATGATTGCTGACGACAGAAAAATAACCATCAACTTTAATCGGACTAGACCAGATGGAGCCTTCATACACAAAAAGGGCAGTGTCACTAATTATATAAAATAATGTTCCAGGCGGGGAAAGAATGACGTCCCTTTTAACAGCATTAATCACAGCTCCCTGCAGCCAGTCTTACACATCCAGTAGCAATATTTTTGTCACACAATGTGAGTGTGTTTGACAGTTACGTTCTATCATAGGCTGTGCCCTTGATGATAAGAGTGTTTTAGAGAGCAAAAATAGAAATGAAAGGATTTCCCTACTCACTGGCAAATAACACTAGGATATCAATCTGTCAAGCTAGTAGGAATGACTCAATGCTACAGACCAAGAGACTGGAATAGAGATCAAGGCTTTCTACAGAAATCTAAATCAGCCTCAACCAGCCAGTGTCTAAAATTACAATTTAAGTCTGTCTGTGCAACTAGATGACAGAGCAATTACTAAAATCATTCATTCCTGCTCCGACACGGTGTGAATCATGAATCCTCATGAAAACTTCTATTTGCCTGATAAAAATCTGAAAGAAGTATAAAAGTAAATATAAATGAAATAACTGTTTTGAAAATTCTGATAAAAGGCTCAGTGGTACAGTACCTGCCTGGCAAGCATGAGGTAGAGTATAATTCCTGGTTCAAAAAAATAGAAAGAAAGAAACTTCAGATAAGAACTGAGACTCTTTCTGTTTATATTTTTCCCAAAGACTTTTTAAAATTTAATTATATAATCTGTATACGTTTATAATATGTATAAAGAGAAAAGATGGAAGTCCAGGAGACAGAACACCAAGGCTTCATAACTGGTTTAGCCACTGCCCCTTGGGGTAACAAACAGCCAGTTACATAACTTCTCTCTGCTTCTCGTTCCTCATAGGTAAAATAGTAATATAATATTAATCACTTCAAGGAATTGTTGTTAAGATTACATTGTGATTTATAGAAATCACCTACTGAAGTGCCTGCTAGAAGGCACACATTCAGGACGAGTTAGCAGTATTACTTCCTTATCATGCTACAAATAAATCAGATTTGACTTCTGTACAGAACTCATCACATTTAAAACAGAGCACAGGAAGCTGTTAACTACATGGACAGGTTAATGAATGACTTCAGGTAATCGGAATATGCACAAGGAAGTTGTAGCAAGGAAGGCTAGATGACTGGGAGCAGTAGAGAGGAAAATAGACTATCATGTTGTTATTGCAAGTTCAGAAAAGAACCTAGATCTACTTTAGGCTACTGATTAAGTAGAAAACCACAAGAAGCCACGAAATGTATCCATTGGCTTATGGCATTGTCCCTTAAACTCTTACAGTGGTACAAAAACCCTTTGATTTTGTTTTAGTCTCAGGAGTTGAACAGACAGTACCACTAGAAGCTAGCAATTGCATATTTCAGCAGTAGTACTGCAATGATACTGTTGTACTTGTTTCTCTCATAATGTGAAGGATTTGTGGACAGAAATGTTCAAATAAATACAAAAATAAAGGCAGCATCCTATGACTATCCTAAATGTTTAACAATGCAACAATGCCAAGTGTCTCTCAACTAATAATAGGGTTATGTCTCAATATGAATACATCATAAATTGAAATCATGGTGAGACAAAAAGGGACTGAATATAGCTAATCTACTAAACACCACAGTTTAGAAACACAGAACATTACAGTGTCAGTTGTCTCCCACTGTAATCACCTGGCTGGCTGGGAACTTTGGTTCCCAACCCTCTACCGCCACCCAGAACCATGAAAGAGTATCAGGCCCAAATACTGCTATCCCAGGAAAAGAACAATACTCCACGACAGATTTCTACTGATTGTGTACTTTTTTTACACCATAGTAAAGGCGAAAATTGTAAGTCAACCAATCACATGTCAAGGATCACCTGTATGGTGGTGTAATAAGGTAACATCATCTGGAAGCCATTTGATACACTTATAAATGATATTTAAGGACCCAGAGTTTGAAGAAACATAATAAACATTTAGCACACAATGTACGTTCATGTTTTTTAAATATCCATAAGAAAACAAGCAAAAATATTAACAGTAGCAGTCTCTAGATGGGAGGACTGCAATAGAATTTTTCTTAGAAATTTGTTACATTTTGTAAATTCTGTATGTTTTACTTTATATCAATAAACTAAACAACATTTTTAAGAAAACAAAGAGGCTTGTAATGCTGGTATTAAATCACTGAAAATACTGACAATGAATTCCGCCACACTGGCATCCTCATCTGAACTCTCTCCCTTCGTGCCTTCCCTTCACTTAGGTTTAAGGCTTCACAATACAGCAGGGGTGAAGAGAATGAGGCCTTAAAGCCTTAAATTCACCCTTCTCTTTCCCTATCTAACCTTCATTCTCTCTCTGATGGCCGCGTGGTAAATCTCCTAGATCAGACAAAAGTCCTGTGACAGTGGTGCGAGGAAACTGCCGTGGAGGAAGGAACAACCTTCACTGCACCCACAGTGAAATGCGGCCACACCCTCCCACTCCATTAAAAAAAAGTTTTCTCCTAATTTACCTTCTTCTATAGTTTGAGGACACTACAGATAGTTTGAGTAAACATTAGTGGATTATTTTTTGCTCCTCCTTCTTTCTTTTACAACTATTATAATGTTGTTCATAAGTCAAATATAGTCATGTCCACACCCTATGAAGCTTCCAGCTTTCTCTCACTTTGATCCCAAGCTTGCAAATACCTCAAAGCATTTTGGCTAGCTCTGCAATCCAAAATGAATTCATTTTATGAACAATAGAGAAGAAAAAAGAAGAGCTAATGTCACTGCCCAATTGCATCAGTCCAGCCATTCTTCCACACACAGATGTCTCAGTCAAGGACAGTAAAAGAAACCCATTGTTCCCCACTATTTTTTCTCCAACTCTCTGTATTCGACTCTTTCATGCATTCAACTGGAAGCTGCAAGCTCCAACAGCAAGGACTGTGTCCGTTTCACTCCCCACTGAACTCTGAGCACACCATGTGGCACACATAAGGAGCACCACAAGTATCTGGGAGATGAATTAATTTATTCCTTCAACCACCAAATCAGATTCACAGCAGGGATATGGATGAATAAAATGTGATCACAATCTAGAGGAAGAATAAGCACTCATTAGCACTAAAACTCTCAGAGACCTGCAAGTCCAAGAAAGGAAAGAAATATGCAGTGACAGGATGGAAAAAGCAAAACCCAAGAAAATATAAAAGCACGTCTACTAACTCAATTTTTTCTATGTACATAAATGTTATTAATACCTCCCTCTCTCAGTCCATACCTCATACCTTCTCTACCTCTCTCTTCCTCGCCCTTGCCACACATTTGACATATCAATTGGCTGCAGGATCACCACTTACATTTGATTGAATGGATTTAGCCAAATGCATTCTTGTCATCTTTTGTATTCTTTAAGATGCAGCAGAGGAATATGGAAAAAGCAAAACATTTTTCCCTTTCATATTGGATTTTTGTGTCTAATATCCCCCAAAACATAGATTTAAGTCCACTGAAGTATATTAATAGAAATGGAAATGTCCATGACAATTTTTGTCCTAGGTGACTAGATATACTTAATATGTGGTCATCTAGAATACTGCTTCTGTTAATTGCATTTCTGCAAAAATAATAACAATTGCATTTAAACAAAAAATAATTATCATTTGCCCATGATGGAAGTGAACAAATTTTATTGAAGATTTCAAAATTTTCTTTATTACTATATTAAAGTATATTGGGTGATTCTTTGTCTTATATGAATTCAATTTGTATTGATTTTCTAGAGATAATATAATGCAGGCTATAAAGGTAACTTGCCACACAGTGGCAAAAATGGGAATGACTCTTAAACCTAGAAAACAACCGATAGATTTGCTCCAATTCTATTGCAGATGCCATTCAGATAACCAGTCCTCTCTAGCAGGAAAAATGTCTCTTTTTGTAGGTTTGCTTGGACACAAAGTCCTCTGTATGACAGAATGATAGGGCAGATACCTTCATAAATCTTATTAATTTATATAAATATGTAAAAGTACACAATTTTAAAAATGATCATAAAACAATGTGACTTTTTTATTACTAGATATTGTGTCAATTAATATTCGCTAAACATAAGGCAGTTTCATGTGGTGCAGGACAACTCAAATCCAGTTGCTATGTTCAAGGATTTAGAATTTGTTAGTTATGCCTTTACAGTCAGGTTTCTTACCTGGAGTCTAAGGCCCCAGAGACAAGTAGATAGATGAGGTAGTATCTACTCAGAGACAGTAGATAGATGAGGACTATAAACCCTTTCAAGCAAACTCAATGGGTTTCTATATTGGTATGTACATTTGCCACGGTCATGCATTTCACAACACCAAATTCTCAAAAAGACCAGTAGTGGCAACTTTGAGGTTTTAAAAAAGTATTCCATTTCTCAATATATATTCAGTTGCTCAGAATATTTTTTTAACTTTTCCTCTGGAATGTTTCAGTGCCTGGCATACTTTTTGTGAACAATCTTAGTAATGAAAATTTTCCTCAGAGGACAGGTGTGATTTTTAAAGTCATCCAAAAGCATGGCAGGAAAATGTGAAAGACAGATAAAAACACTTTATAAGTTTTTATTAAATTTAATATAAATATAATGAGGTACTTTATTAGGTGATTATAAAAATACATTCAAAACTTAGGTTAACAACATCTCATTGAAAAGCATTAATAAATGCTATCAGTACTTTAGGAATAATATTAACCCAAAAAGGAGAAAATCACACTTTATTCTTCATTCACTGTGCAAACATTTATTGTCTATAATGTACCAGGCACTGTTATAAGTGTTGAGGATACAAAAATTAACAAAGCAAAAATTCCAAAAATAGCAGTTTCCATTCTTCCTCTTATATAACAGTACAGTTCATTTAACATGTGTTGCTTAACTATGAATATACTATGAGTATGTAAATCTTACTACAAAATATAATTTTTAAAATGGCATGTTACAGAGAAAGTGTTTGGATAAAAAACCATTAATGGAAAAATGCAACATACATTTAACATGCACGTAAAAATATTTAGAAAACAAAAAAGAACTCAATCAGTGTAACCAAAACATACAAATAAACAGTAATGATACTGTTTGATAATTCTCAGAATATAATCATTTAGCCATATTCCCTACATTCACTCATATGATCTATTTAAAAGCTGAAGACAGAGTTTTGAAGATTTGGAAGCACAGGATAATAACATTAGGCAATGGAAAATAATGCTTTCAGCAAGCTGGAGCCTCTCTTTTATAAAGTGTAAGGTTGTATCAGATTCAGAAATTCCTAGGAATAAAAACGTGTTTGTTCTAGGCCTAAGTCACTTACCTAAATTAAATGAATGAATTAGTCTTCATCTTTTTCTAATCTGAACATTTCAGGTTATTTCTAATATAGTACAGATCAAAGAGCCCAGAAATATAATTTTCTGACATTAGTATTCAAACACAGATGAAAAAATAAATAATTATATGTGGGGTTTTTTTGAAGTACAGAATTCAGATACAACAACAGACGTAATAAGAGAGATATAATGGAAAATGTCAGTCCGTGTGGTTTGCCAGAAGGGAGATTATTGTTGCTTGACACTTTCCCTCAGAAGTGCCCACCACACCACCTATCCTGTGAAACTCAAAGGAATACAGAGAAAATGAATAAGGAACCTTCGAATATGAACCTCATTTGATGCCTCCAGCTGAAGCTGTCATATCACTCCTTTTTCTGCAACTTGAAGGGGAACCAACAACCTTTGAGAGACAGGAAACACACACACACACTCTCTCTCTCTCTCTCTCTCTCTCTCTCTCTCTGGCTCTCTAAATGGATACTTTGATATACAAATGTTGAAATGAGTACTACTTTGGAATGAAAAAACAACAAGGGACTAAGTTGTCTGGAATTACAATGTAAAAGTATTTTTTAGGTACACAGAATATTAGTCATGACTGCTTTGTCTTCCTCTGTGGGTATTGCATTGGGGAGATGGAAGCCAGGGCACAACTGGGCATCAATTGATACAAAAGAGTTGCCAGGGGTCTAGGAAGAAATACTCCCTCTAACAGGGCTTGGTGAAGAACCAAAGGCTGAAAATACTGACATCAATGTCAGTATTTATGGCTTCATTTTTCGTCAGGCCTCAAGTTCATGGTAGTTTAATATATGTAGGTTGAGTGGAAATGAATGCATTGCCCTAAATAGGTAAAGATTTATGTTTCAGTGGTAGAGACACCATGGCAACTCAAAGATTTGATCAGTACCTATAGACACCTCTGATGTGAACAGTATGCTCTGTCATTTGACGTTAGAAAAACAGTATCTTGTCTGTCTAATGATGAGCTCATCCACTAATTTCAGTGCTTATTTCACTTGGATATTAAATAAATAATTGGTCAATCTCCTAAAAATGAACTGTTTACATTTTAAATTGGCTGCACATAAGGTAGGACACACAAGGACTTCATTCAAAATATGAAGATATGATTCAGAACACTACACTAAGATCATTAAGAATTATAAGGGGGGGTGTGCTGAAGCAGGAAGATGACAAGTTCAAGCCCAGCCTGGACAATTTAGTGACTCAGCGAAACCCTGTCTCAAAATAAAAAATAGGAACAGGGTGGAGGAATTAGCTTTCTTCTACCCCAGCACAAACAAACAGAAAATTTTAAGACTTAAAAGTCATTTTAATGAAATAAACTTTATTTAGTAAACAATCAGTTTCATTTGTACAGCTTTGAGGAAATAAAAATATCATTGTTTTCTTCATCTGTGAAAATGCCAACTTGCTCATTCAAACTGATCTTAGAAAAATCAAAATCATTCTTTGCTTAGACAATACTGTCTGGCAAAATCACCCCACATTCACTTACAGCACAATACTCAGGGAATCCATGCTCACTAAATATGAGAGTGATGACAGTTAAAGAATTGGGTTTTGTTTTGTTTTGTGGAAGAAAAGGTTGTGCCATTGGAAAGATGGCATTTGAGTCCATAAAGGCAGTCAGTGAGGAGAAGATAAGCACTTGCTCAGTCTCTCTCTGTGGTAGGAAGAAGAGGAAGGAGTCCTGTGCCAAGAGGTCAGATACCCAGATAACTGTAGTTAGGCAAGGAAATAGCCCAGGCCAAACTGAGCAACAAGAAAAGAGGACTGCCTGGGTTGAATAATCCCCAAGAAAAAACCCCACTGGGGAGATAAAAAAAACTCTCAAAAACTGTGGATATGTTAAATATTTTAACATTTTTCTCTAATGTCAGCGCTGCTCCTTAGTCCACATCTCAGATTATAAGCACTCCCTTATGACCTGAAAAGGAACTGTATATTTTTCAAGTATATATTCAACTTCAGTAGAACATATTTTTCAAATATTATAACTAATTTTAAAGAAAATTGAATGTAGATTATTAATGCAACACATGAAAATTGATCTAATGAAATTTTCTACTGCACTGATAATTTCATCTAAGAATAGAATAATTTATCCTGTTGTACTTTCAGTTAAGTTGTATTTTTCTGTATTTTATATTCTATAACTCCCTCCTGTAGTCAATTGATCTCATCACCTGTACTCAATTTCTTAGAAAATTTTGTTATTAAAACATCAGCAAAAGCAGTAATTCCTAGGGCTTAGTGACCTTTTCCCATCCAGCAATCAAGAAGTCAGATTTTTCTTTCCATAATTTCACAGTATCGACTTTCCTTGAGTGGTAGCCAAAAAACAAAACCCTGAAAGGTACCTTCCAAGTAGCACCACAACAGATCTAATAAATATTTTATTCTTTTTCTAAGTGTAACTGAACTCCATAAAATCAAGTAAATTTCAAGACACCTTAAAGCTAGCAAGAATAAAGTTACTAATGTCACAGTTTAAAAATTCCATCAATACCTCAAAAGTTTTCCAGAAAAGGTCAAGCAGAAAATAAAGATCTTAAAGCCTTTGGTCTGTAATTTAAAAGAAATCATTTCCTAGAAGTGTTTGGTTTTCTATTTAAAGATACTGTAATGCTTTTGTCCTTGCTAAACTACTGTTGGGTTTTAACCATTTATCCATTTGTTTATGATAAAGGTGAAATACTACCTTCCTTCCCAAGACACAAGCAACTGTTTTTACTTAATGTTACTTGACTAATTAATGATTTGTTCTCTAACCTATCAATTTAGTGCAAGTGTTAAATAGCACTGAATCTAGGGCTGACTCCTCCAGGTCACTGTATATCCCTCTGACTTCTGAAACATTCATAGTCACCTTTGGGTGATACTACCATGATCTGTCTCATTCCAATACCTTCTGCCCATACCTTCTCTCCTCACAATGGGAGCTATGTAATCTTTCCTCAGTATTCAGTCTTATCTCAGCCTTTGGACCAATAGCATCCTCATGAGAACGGAACTTTAGCTCAATATAGAGCACAAGATAGCAAGTCAACCTTACTATTAGCCCAGCTCTGATAACCAACTCTTTGGCAAAGTTCTAGGGATAGGCCTCTGCTGTGTTCCTGAAACCAAGACCCAACTGATCCACCTGATGTTGTAACTAGGTCCACTGCTCATCTCCCTCTGTGGCTGGTTTTTTGTTTTGTGGGGTTTTTTCCCTGACAAAACCAATAGATCTGCTCTCTGAGTACTATAAACTACCTTCCTGAGTGCAGTTCAACTCATTCACATATACTAGGTACATAGTTATATTCTGGTCCCCTATTCCTCTCCAACATCCTTCACTCAAGGCCTTGCCTCCATTCAAACTTCCAAATCTCCCAAATGTCCTCCAATGCAGCATTGTTAACAGTGTCATATCTGACTCTGGCTCAAAATATAAGACAACCAATTTTACAAGACAAGACAATTTTAACAATTCACCAACAATATGCATAATTATCAAACTGAAGTTTTGATAAATTTATAAACTTAAACAGGTTAAGAAATCAAAAGGTTTATCAAGTCATGCAATGTTACTATTCTCTGTAGATGTCACCATTATCACCACATTGCAGACCAAAAAGATCGAGCAAATTTTAAATAATGCCCTAAGAAATGGAATGAAATTTACTGAATACTGAATCCTCTTCTCTTAAGTTATTAAAACAATGATTCATCAAAAAGATTCATAATTTCATAGAATAAGCACACTTTTATTATCTTTTTGAAACATGTATCTTTAAAAAACGTGTTCAGATGCTTCATCTATTGTTCACAAATCCAAAAAATTCAGTTGCTCTCTGAAACTCTGCTCTCATTTTGTAAACTACCAGTTTCACTTTATAATGTTCTTGGTAAGGAAAATGCCAAATGCAAATTAAAGACACCAAGTGAATAATCTATTGTTGGAAAGGCATTTGGAGGAAAGTAACTCCCATGCTGCCGGTAGAAGCATAACTTGTTCTACTTTTTTCATAAAGCTATTGTACAACTTGTTTCCAGAACATTAATAAAACCATTTTTTGAGCAATTCAAGTACTCCTTTCCTAGGAATATTTCTCATTTAGACAAAGATGTATAATGCAAAAATGTTTCAATATCAATGGAAAAAATCTAAGCAAATGATAAAATTTTATTCAATACATTACATCCAAATGATAAAAAATCAGTCTTTAAAAATTCTTTTAATATCTAAAGAAATGGGAGAGATCTAGAAACACAGTTATACTCTAATTGGCTAAGAATTGTGGATGATAGGTATTTTTAGTTCATTTTTTTCATCATTCTTCTTTTTCTCTTTCTTCTTTTTCTCTTTCTCCCCTTCCTTGCTTGCTTTTTTGTTCTGTAGTTCACAAATGTCTATATTAACCATCCACTGTTCTTACAGCATTCTTCCAAAAAAGAAAAAGAAAGTTACAAAGAATGTATGCTAACTTAAGGGCATGAGACTAACTTCAAGTATCATAAAGTAAGGGTCTAATGGATTTCTCATCTGATTCCTCGATAAACTAACAGGAGTAACTTTCCACAGGTGCTCTTTGCTTGATGCAGCAGGTTTCTAGTCTTCCTCTGGTGGCAGCCACCCCCATCCTCATGACCCTGCCCAGCAGATCTCCAAGGAGGATCTTCAAGAAAAAGCAAGCAAGCAAACAAATCAATCAAAAAGCACCGCATTCAAGTACCCCTTCAAATACAATGTGCTGTCTCAAATTCTACCTGTTTAACCCCACCAGTGGATTTTTACTACAATTATAAGGATAAGACATTTTGAGAACATACTAAGGAAATATTTGTGAATGGGCTCAAAATTTAAAAGTAAAACATTCTCTCAATTCTAAAGCAACCAACTTAACAGGAAAGGATCACAGATGATACAAACATTTACTGAAGGCCTCTTTCTGGCTTTAACCAGTTTCATATTCATATACATATGAGATTAATATGAATATATAGGAATCTTTATTGTAAACATCTTCAGAACTACACAAAGTCACATAATTGAACAGTGGCAAATGCAGCTCTGCCTGCCTCCAAAACTCATCTTCTTCCTAATAATGACTCTACCAACTGAAAAGAAGACAGAGAATATGTGTAAAGTATCTTGCACTGTGTTGGGCACTGAATAAGTGCTCAGTGAATGGTAGTCACTTTTATAATTGCAAAAATTAGCGATTTTTATACATTTTGTCTTCAGAAAAGTAAAATTTGAGAACATATCTAAAATGAGTTTCAAAGGTTTTCTGTTGGTCAAACTGGCTTATAATAAAACAAAGTTCATTTTCCTATACAACTCCAATGAGTAGAATTCAAACTGTGATAAATTCCTGTTTCAAACGATCACAGTATGAGGCTCATTATTATACTTCAAAACACATATACAGGGGACCGGGGAGTTAGCTCAGCAGCATAAGTGCCTGCCTGGCAAGTGTGTGTTCGTGAGTCTGATCCCCAGTATCCCCAAAAAACCACATATACACACAGTCAGTGTTTTATACTTCTCATAAAAAGTCCTTCACATATACAAAACATGAGTCTATCTTTTTTGATGATACAGGAGACCTTGAACAAACTTACAGATTAGGAGCATAAATTGCTACTGTGGTCTAGAAAGGCAAATTCACTAGAACACATACTCAGTAGACTGAGCTCTAGATAATCCAACTTTCATTACTTTACAAAGCTCATCACTAAGAGAATGCCTTCAATTGGAGCTAAGACAAATATTTTGGGTTTATTAGTTAAACATATGCAAGAACAGACTGCAAGCAATACAAGTCTAAATAGAACAGAATAATGACAGCTAATCTCCTGCAGCAAGATTAGGGTATGTATTGATTTCATAATAACATGAAAGCATCTTTTATGAGTATAGGGGCTACACTGTCAAAATCTTTTTTATATTGCCAAAATGTTTGGTTACCAGGATAAAAAACACACTTGATAGGTATCCATTGTCCGACAGCTGCTTCTTCCAAGTGGAAAATAATGATCACTTTCTTGGGTGAATTGAGAATCTGAAAGTTCTCAAATCATTCAGGTAAGTTACTTTAACAGCTACTTGTAAAGTTGCTATTGTTTTAGAGCCAATCCAGCTTTCTGTAGATCTCCTTAGACTCCTGGTGCTATTGCAAATGCTAACAAATCAGTTCAGGAGTTGGATTTCAAGGCAAGTGTAATGTAAGAGAAAAAAACCTCTCAGAGTACAACTGACTACTGTGTTGGACACTGTGAAGTAAGTCACTTAACACCCACATCACATGGTGTTTTCACCCATGGAACCTGTTCAGAGGACACTATAATAGGTTAATGAGATCAACTTTCTTTTGGGACTCTTAGAGGCACTTTTTCTCCTACATCCTAGATATCTAAAATGGCTATGACTGGTCTGGAAATGTGTGTTTTAAACAGAGCCTATTATTATCAATCACTACTTAGATGCTGGCCATTAATAACCATTATTAATCATAGCATATCCTGAAAGTCTAGCTTGATACTGAAAATACCTAGAAGGCTATAAGGAAAACATATCTAGAGACTAAATGATAAGCCCAGATCTGTCTTACATTCCCTTCATCATCTGTAACATGATACTGGCAAATCTTTTACGCCACTTTCGATGGCTTTTTAAATAATGTGGGTCAAAGATATTTTCACTCATCTGTGTATACCCTTCCCACCCATCACAGAACATTGCCCAGTAAATGTTTAAGGCCAAGAACCACTAAGGTGCCAAACCTGGGAGGGAAGAAGCCATCTAGAAAATGGATCCTCTGGTCTTGGCTACTCCAATTCATGATACCTCAGATGACCCATGAAACTCAGTCCTTCCTGACCTTCTGACCCACAGAATCATTAGCAAAGTCAAATTGGTATATTAAGCTACTATTTAGATTACATTTTTGGTAGCAATATGTAAGTGAACATGAGATCACAAAATAAAAATGAATTACAAAGCACAAAGTAGAGAGGATTCATGAAAAAGTGGTTTCAAATAATGAGTAATATTTGGGTTAAAACAATAATTGGTAAAGGAATTATAATTCTTTGTAATGAATATTAGGTAGATGACAGGAGCAAGACATTTAAATATTTAAACATGGATTTGTGTTGATTTAAATATGGATTAAATAAAAAGTTTGATAGTTTTTTCATGGAAAGAAGTCCAAGAGAGAAGCTTAGTTCAAACAACGCCATAAAGGTGACAATAAGATACTGAACAACATACTGTAGCCAACTGGATGACTACAGTTTTCATGTAGTAAAATGTCTCACTCTTGCCTTCCGCTGCTTCTACCCTTACCTAAGCCTCTATGACAACATAAGACGTCCAGAAAAGCATTTGAAGTGTTTGTGGTTCCACTCTTGCCTCTTAAAGTTAGTTTTTGACAGAACAACTAAGATAACTTAAAAACATAAATGAAGTCACATCATCCCCCAACCAAAGCACTGTGAGAAATATCTATCATATTTAGAATAAAATCCAAACTCCTTGTCTCTTTCCTAAAAGATACATATAAACCTGATTTCTTTCTATGTCTCCAAACTCATCTCTTCCCACTTTCTACCTGCCACACTCCATTCCAGAAACACTGGCCTTGTGGCTGTTTCTGGACAGATCAAGTTCATTTCAACTGTGGAGATTTTCATTCCAATTTTGCCTAGACTGTCTTCTATGTCTCTAATAAAATCCTGTTCTTCCCTGGTACTTGATCTATACTACTGCTCTTCCCCCATTAGACTGTTTAATAATAATTCATAGTTTTGATGGTAACCTGACATTTATAACACATTTTCTTCTCTCTTTCTGCCCTGACTTCTCTTATAGATCAAAAGACAAGGATTTTATCTTTTTGTTCATCACCATATTTCTACTTCTTAAAACAGTGCTTGATGTACTTCAGATATTCAACAAATATTGCATGAATGAAAAAATGAATGAATGAGTATCAGAGCTTAGGAGAAACATAAATACAAGAACATATCAAACTGAGATTACTATAGTTAGTAAGGCTTATTGCAAAGCTGGCCATGACTCATGTCTGGGGCTTGGATCTGGAGAAGGTTCTCACCATTCCATAACTAATAAGTGTGATTTACTCTGCCTAAACTGTCCATCCAAACATTATATATAAAGTCTTCATCTATCTATTATCCCCTATCTGTCTCCTAATTCTGGAGGCCTGAATTTTGTCCTATGTACTTTTCCCTTTGCTGATTTTATTTTGGACCTGTTTGCTCACCACAAAAAATCACAGCCCATGTCTCAGAGTATACTGTGATATATGAATCTTTTTATGCATCATCGAAACTGAGGGCAGCCTAGGGAATATTTTGCCAATAACTTGTAACATAGATTTGAAGAATAAAGTAGTGATTGTCCAAAAGGCAGGTTAGGAGAAAGGTGACTGCAGTGGCCCAAGAGAGAGGTAACAACAGCAGCACTAGAAAGCAAAAGAAGTGCTGCCGTGAAGATCAATTTTCCAAAGAACAGTTTTACAAACTTTGGGTGAAGACACTGGATCACGAGACGTTAAGAAAGGAGAGAAGAGGAAGCTGACACAGTAAGAGCAGACTCTTAAACAATGAAGAAAAATCTAAGAGTATGGTGGTTTTAGGGTACATAGCCCAATTTTGAGAAAATTGTACTGGAATAAACGCACATGAGCTGATCTCTTTAAAATGTCAGAAAGCTTGAGGATTAAAGAAGTATTTCCCAAAGGAAATACTAGGACACAGGCTAATACAAAAATCAAGAACATTAACATAAGCTAAACTGTAATCTTGGTGAGGGCAAAAACCTCTGTGTGATTTGCTCAACAGCATATTCCAAGTGTGCAAAAAGGATGTTATATATCGTACACACTCAACAAACCTTTAAGGAAAAAAGGAAAGAGAAATCATGTTAAAAAGAGAAGTCTTAGAATACGGAGGAATGGTGGAGAAGTGTGATTAATACCTAAAACCAAAGTGTGATTATCTCATGTTAGTAAACTAAGACCAGTGGAGAGAGGGTAGTCCTCAAAGAGAATCACCTGTCTGGGAGATCATTAAGGAGTCAATAAGTAAAAAATAAAAGACTGATCACATTGCTAAGAGTCCTCCCAGCTGGTTAGACTTCCTTGCTTTAGGATTTCTAGTGGATACAGGCTGTGGGAAAAGAACCTGGGAAGGCCTTCAAGCCACCCAAGCTACGTAGTCCAAGCTGGCTTTTGACCTGAGTCAAAATCCTCCTGGCACAGCCTCCTGAGTGCTACATAGGGATGATATAAGAGTGTAAGTCTATGCTTTGAGCTTCCTTCACTGTTCCCAGGATGGTGATGTCTGCAAGAGGGGTGTAAAGGCACATGCCTTTGGTGGATAGACCGGCCAGGACCCCAAGACCCAGGACAACAGCCGGCCCAGCACACAGGCACACACATGCTTTTGGCAGGTGGAGTAATCTGTAAGATGAGCATCATGGAAATGTCTGAAGCAGCAGTGAGGAGCCAGCAGTTGGCCTCTGGGGGACTCCACCAACAAAAGACTAGTCCCAGCCCCCATATCCAGAGGCCAAGGTCAGCTCCATACCCAGCACATTTCTGGGCCTTAAAATGGACACTATCACAGAACTGTAAACACCAGAGGTATTTGAATACTTTTACTATCCCCTACTCTGTCTGATTGGCTATCCTTCTCCTGTCTGGTTGGAAGTCATTTTGTTTTGCTTTGTATTCTATGGTTATTTTTGTATTTACATATTTTTTCTTCTCTCTTTTTCTGGTCTCATTTTTCTATCTTCTCTTCTTTCCGTTCTTTCTTCTTTTTTTTCACTGTTTAGTCTTTCTACCTTGCTGTTTTTTTCCTTATTGATCCTCTTTCTTTCCTTAACTACTTCTTAAACTTTCACGTGAGTAATCATTGTTTCTGCCATTTCTGATTACTCTTTCACATTCTGCTTCATTTCCCAAAACTCAGGCGGCCATCCTTTGACCTCCAGCTTTGACTCTACTATATCTAACCTCAATCATCATATTAGCCTGTCCTCTACCCAACTTGATCTCCCCACCCCACAAAAGTGTAAATTACTCCACTAAGGGGAAAATCACTGCATCAAGTGCATGGTGTACATTTGATTTTGTTATATAACCTCAGAGTTTGCTCCTGGAGGTAGCAGGTTAATGGTCACCACAGTTTGTCAGTAGTTAAGCTGTACTTGAAACTATTGCTATTACTAACTGTACTGATTTAGCCAGGATGTAATATATATTCTAGTCGGTTTTTCTCCCCTATATAACACTGTGATTATATGGGGTCACAATCATCACCACACCCTAATACCAAAAACTGGGAGCTGAGCCAAATAGTAATCTTGCACCCGTTACAAACTGGGAAGGTAAGTACTTGGGATGGCTATAAAGAACCACCTACATCGAGGGGACATCCCTGAAGAAAAGACATCTCCTAGGAAAGCCTCAATACTAGTGATAAAGCTATCTAGCATAAGAAATTGGCAAGCATCAATATAGAAAACAGTAAAATTTTAAAAAGATTAAATAGAAAACTATAAGATACAGGAGCAAAATAAAACCCAGACCCCCAGCCGACTCAGGGCAAACCCGGAACTCAAGAAGTCAGATGAAACTGGAAGTTAAACACTGAAACTTTGTGTCTTAGAGCCCAGAACAAAGTCCAGAAACAGCCCACCTTGGGTAAAGGGGCAAAGGAAATTACCAGCATTTAAAAGGAAAACACTGAATTAAACCTCAGACACTTTATTTGATAGCTGCTTCAAAAACTGGACCTAGACTATAAACCTATATCCCTACAACCCACGTTGCCTTCCTCCTTCAATCAGCCACGTCCCGGCGCCATGGTGCATGCCCCACATCCCCTTGAAGATGAAAGGATCTATTTCCCAAGCTGCTGGCCAGGTTGAGCGCTACCTGAGTCTTCTCCAAGAACAGCCCTTGACTGAATAGCTCCTGCCCAAAGTCAAGCTCCCTTCCCAGAATGGCACTCACCTGATGGTTTGCCCATGGGAGTATACAACCCCAGCCCTGAACTATGGGGAAGCTCCGTGTTAGCTCATGCGCCTGACATGTACAAGGTCCTGGGCCCAATCCCCAGCACTGCAAACTAACAAGCAAACTAAAATTATACTGAAGGACAATTCCAGCTTCCCGGCTCTCTGCAGTGGGTTGACAGGGATCTCACTGTCACTGTACTGGACCCCAAATTCTCCCTCTGTTTTCTCCTGCTTTGCTTTCTTCCTTTCCCAGGACCACTCCCCATTAAATGTCTTGCATCTCCTTCACAGTCTGTGATCCCCAGGGAATCATATTCCCTGCCAGGAAGAAGAAAGAATCACCTACTGCTCTGAGAATGAAATAGTAACAGAATCTACATATTGCTTTTTTTCATAACTTCAGCAACGTGATTATTATGGTCTATCCCTCAAATTTTTTTCTTGTTTTTAGCTAGCCATTGTGGTACAACCCTGTAATCCTAGTACTCTAGGAGACTGAGGCAGAAAAATCGTAAGCACCAGTTCATCCTGGAAACTTAGCAACTTACCAAGACCCTGTCTCAAAAAAAGAAAAGAAAAAAATTAAAAGGGCTGGGGATATAGCTCAGAGTGAAGGCCCTGGGTTCATTTTCCAGTATCACCAAGCAAAAACCTCTCGTTTTAAAAAAATGCAGCACAGGAAAGTGAAAAAAGGAATCTAGTTTTCAAACAAAATTGTTCAAGCCCCACTACTATTCATGTGACCTAGGGCAACTTAATCTCTTTGACCCTTGGTTTCTTCACTTTTAAAGAAAAGGCAATAGCACCTATTTTATCATGTTGTTTTAATGATTGGCTTGGGGGATGTATGCAAAAATCACAGTAAGAGACCAATGCTGCTTCCTTCCTTTATATTCATCAATGAGGCATGTTTTTAGAACTGCTTTCCCATACAGCCATGCGTCTGCACCGATACAAACCCCACTGATGAGCACCATGCAATTATGAAATGTTATATGGTTAATAGATGGCATATCTGATCAGTAAGGTATAAGAAGGTATTATTCATACTGCACAAAATCAAACACAGAGTAGTAACTTACTAATTACTGAGCATTCACAATAAAGGAAATAAGATGTGGAGTATTTTACATTTTATATTTTATTTAATCCAACAGACAGGCAGGCATGATGCCAATTTCACATACATAAAATTGATGATGCTCAGAGAATGCAAACTGCTCACAAGGAGATGTTATAGCTCCAGGTTACAATACTTGCCTGGCATGTACAGGCTTTCAGTTTCATCCTGGCACTGAACGAGACAAAGACAGAGGCCGAGAGAATTGTTCAAAGCTAGACACCTAGTAAGTGGTAGCATAGAATTTATTTCTGCATCTTTTATCAAATTATCTGTTATGAATTAAAAATTGATGGTCAACTTAACACCAGCTGAATTAAATCAGCATAGTGCTGAGCATAGATGTTCCACCTGAGGAAAGTTGCCAGCATAGAGACATGAAGAAGGGAAGTGTTGTGGGTTTTCCTATGTGTTGCTGTTTGAGCCGTTAGTTCTCCTAGAGGAGCTCGTCATGACTAGCTTACCAAGTGTGAGTTCGACCATTGTCATCAGAGGAGCTCAGGACCTTGTTGGTGAGAGTGGCTGTGGTTTGCTTTGGGGGAGCTCTGGTCCTTACATCGAGCATTGCCTTCAGGCTCTGGAGGAGAAGATTGTGTGCCTTTAATCTCCAGGAGCAACTCGCAACTCATCATGCTGGCTTCCTGGCATGTACTCGACTATGCTTATCATCAGAGGAGCTCAGGACGTCTGTGTATGAGCATGACTTCTTTGGCTCCAGTATAGAATCCTCAACCTACCAACACAGATCCTTCAACCGCTGGCACAGACTTTCTAAGCTTCCACCGCTGACCTTTGGGCCTTCCAGTGCAGATCCGTAAAACAGACTGGCATGAGTCCTTCTCATGGGCTCTAGCCCTCCAGTTGGACTTGTGGGAGGCACTGTCATGGGCTCTACGTCTTTATCTGATCCTATGCAGGACATTGCTATGGCATTCAGGCCCTTCGCTGAATATTCTGTATCTGTAGTGTTGTGGATAGATTTCCGGCACTTTCTTGTGTTAAACTCTGGGTGACCATCATAAAATAATAGTATAAACTCTGTGTTCTGATTCTAATTGTTCTCCTCACAACCCCTGACTACAACACTATCAGATCTATTTCATGGACTTGCCCCAAATGGAGGTTACCTGTGGCTCACCAGCTACACAAAAGTGCATAGGGCCACCCTAGAGAGCATAGCTTTCAAAGCAAAGGACAGAACTGTAATTCCTAGCTTGACCCTCAGTGTCCATGGTCTCAGTTCCTGCTGCATGATATACTCTTCATTTCCACACCAAACCATGCAGTGTCTACCCTCTCACTGCTGCTGTCCTCCAGTAGACTGGTCTTTTCCCACGCACTGAAGTTAGCCCAGCCCTCGTCAGTATGATCCAAAATGAGTATCGCTTCTGCTGACCTTCTGACTTGCAGGCCTTGGCAGTGGGAAGCAGAATACTGGTGCCATTAGAGTTGGAGTGTCTGTTTGTCAGAGATCCCTGTTTTAACTTCTCATGTTTGCAATGGCGGAACTGCTGTCACGAAACAAGTTAACCAACCCCTTAGTGAACTCTGGTCGTGCCTCTTTAAAGAGCATCATTGGTTTACTTCTTGCAGAAGTCCCTATTTTTGTCACAAAGGCTTGTCATCCAACTGTTTAAATTTTCATGATGCTATTTCCACAATCTGCAATAATTGTTTTAATCAGTTTCTGTGTGCACTGCAGGACATAGCAAGCAAAAGCTACATTCTTTATGCTTAGCTTGCATTAGCCATTACTCTCTCTAAGGAATAGCTGTTTACAAGATGCCAAGGACCATTTTTTTTCCTAGGAAACCTCCCTTCAATACTGGATTCTGCCTTTGTCCAAGCAGGAACAAGTCCTGCTTCCTGTGTTGGAAGAAAATGATAGCAAGCACAGCCTCTTTGAAAATAGGTGAGGTCCTTAATCTCCATCAAGAGCAAGAGAACAGTAAGGAGGGAGGCTGCATCCTTTTCTCTCTGAAGATTCACGTGTTGACAAGTCTGTGAGGGCATGGGGAACCTCATTCCCGGTGTCCTTACACAGCCCGCCTTAACTAGGACCAAGACACACAAAGCCGGATTGTTTAAGCCTAAAAGAGGTCAGGCAGCCACACCACTCTCAAGAGACTGTGACTGCTACTACTGTACACAAGGTGTTTTGGGGGGCTCACTGTCTCATCTTCATAAACGGCATGAACCAGGAGCACAGAAGGAAAAAGAGCAGAGCAGCAACTTGGAAGGCGAAAAACAGTTGTCTGGAAGACTCCACTTGAATGGATACCACCCTACCAAAAGAAAAAAATAGCTGATTTCTTGTCAACAGGACACTGGATCAAGGCCACTCTGCACAAAAAATCTTTACTGGAGTTCATGGAACAAGCATAGATCTCTAGAAATGCTAGAGAGACGTGAATGACAGTTATCACCACAAACAAATGCCATAAATCTAAAAACGAACTTTTTGGGAAAGCAGATTGAATGAATTTATAACACCAAGAATGTACTGATCTAGCTAATGAAAGTAATGCTTTACAATATTAATGCCTATGAGCCTATTTCCATGTAGAAACATACAAAGTATTTTAATTAATAAGTGACATGCAATAATATTTTCATAGGAATGGAACAATTATTTTAACTCTTTGCTTTCCACCTAGGTAAAATCTGATTCCTTTTGCTACAGAGGAGGCCACTTATTATGTTTCCTTCCTAAGATGGATTTGGTTGGCTTGCTCCTTGGCTTTTAATCTTTGAACAAAGACTAGTATTTGTTTTATGTTTTCATTACCAGAAGGATTTTTCAGGTTATTGTTGGGTTCCAAAGAAAGTAATATGCATAAATTACTTCCAAGCACAATATTAGAAATGGGTGGCCAAGGTATTCACATTTAAAGGAAATCAGTTGATCTATTCCTTTATAACCACTCAGAGCTATCCTTCCTACCTCAGTTTGAAAATGTAAAATGTGCTCTGAAGAACTAACCAGTTGACTTTGAAGGCAATTAAGATTCACTAAGATGCCCATTCTGGTTTGACTATTGTCTCCTTTGGAAGTCCTGTAATGTTTACAATGCTTAAGTTTTATTAATTCTCTCTACTGTTTTGTTCAACTTTATAATATCTAATGAGATAGACAATTCTTTTTAAGGAAACAAGAGACATTGTTGATAACCTTGTACTCTGTTTTACATCATGTGCTATGTCTATCCTTGGTTTTGACTGACAGCTTTGTTTTGCCATATTTGACTTTATTCTCTCCCCCCCAAAAAAGTAATAAGAACTAAGGAGTAATAAAACCCAAATTATGTAAATTTTGTTGTAAAAAAGAAAGGGGGAAAAAAGAGCTCTAAAGGATACAACAGCAAGTGTGTTTAGGGGTGTTAAATAGCTGACCATATTAATGTTTTTGGTTGGATCATTGAACACAACTGTTTGCAGTCTCACTGTTTGAATGTCCACTTTGTATGCTTTGATACTGTGATTTGAGCCACTATCTCTAAGATGATAATATGTAATCTATTAACTGGTGATTTCTTACTTTTTTTTTTTTTGTAGTTCTGTATTACTTGTACCCTTACACCGCTTTGTTTTGTTTTGTGTTTTTCTTTTTCTTTTTAAATAAAATTTAAAAAAAAAAGAACTAAAAGTTGGCTGGATATTAACTCACATCTGATTTGTTTTGCTGAATTTAGTTAATGTAACTCTGAACTATGAAAAATCTGTTTTGTTCTTAGTATTAAGATCTCATCAATTAGGGCTGGGGATATAGCTCAGCGGCACAAGCACCTGCCTACAAGTCATGAGATCAAACCCGTGTACCAAAAAAAAAAAAAAAAAACTCACTACACTAGTTATTTTTGGCAGACTTTGAAAATGAAATGCGGTGAGGAACAGATGAATAATTAATCTTCATGTGTATAAATAATATATCAAGAAGAAACATAAGAAACAAGAAATCTTGTGTGTCTCCAAAATAACTAAAATCAGTTCTCCCCTGCCCCAGTCCCCAGGCCTTTCCACTGAGCGTCACCCCCAGGTGTGTTTCTGGTTTGTTGGTTTATTTGTCTGGTAGGTTGGCTGATTAGTTGGCTTTGAAATAGTGTTTGGTTAATCACAAAGGTGCCCTGGCAAGGCTCAAACTTGTCATTCCCCTGCCTCAGCCTCCTAGAGTACTGCGGTAACAGGCACACAACACCCAACCTGGATTTAAAGTCCGGGCTTGAGAACATAACGTGACTAGTTTATATACCTTTTTCCTCATTTATTTAGTGAAGGTTACTTGAATATATTAATGTAAACACTTTCAGATTTTACACAAGGGGAAAAGGACAAATCTACATAGAATTCTTACATGTCAAATGGATACAAAATCTCAGCTGAAAACTTTTGGAAGAAAAAAACTCAAAAGGGAGCTTTGCATTTTTAAAAGCACTCTAAATCCAAATGTTCTTATTGAAGTATCCCAACCTTACCATCGCTTAACCTAGAAAAATAAGCCCCAAAATAGGGAAAATCTTATTAATGAAAGAATATGCTGCAGACAAGTGAACATTTTTACCATTAATCTTAGTTCTTTCTCCTTCAAACATTTTAAATAAATCATTTGCCTTCTTCAGGAGCTTAAATAAAAACCTAACACAGAACACTAAGTTGCTATAATCAGTACCTTCCACAAGACGGCGCCCGTTCCCAAGGAAGAGCGCCCCTGTGTGTGTCTACACAATGTTGACGCTCTGACTTACAGTGAATTTTAAATTGATTTGTTACAGATAATACCTTTTATTTAGAGAAAAAGAGCAAAACAGAAAAAAGGGTAGAAATAACACAGAATTTCAAAAAAACAGCAAGAAATCACTAGTTGATAAATTACATATTGTTATCTTAGAAGCAGGTGTTCAAGTTACAAACTCAAAGCACAAAAAATGAAAATCTTTTAGATGAGAAAATTCTTGAAAGAATTATAATGAAATTTATGTGTGACAATTAAAATGCACGCTTAGAGAAAATGCAGCTCTCTGTGAAATGCTGTCAAAAGTAGGCATTAGTGAAGTAACTTGAAAAGTGAAAGATCTAAACATAACACATCTATACAAACCCTGTTTAATGCAATAATGTGCAAGAGAAATATAACACAAACTTCATAGATAATTCTAAATTTTCTAGTAAACGTTTTTAAATGTTAAAATTAAATTTATTTTCCTAATATTTTACTTAATCCAGTATATCCCAAATTATTATCACTTCAACATATAATCGAATGTAAAATCACCAGCAAAACCCTTTGTACTATCCTTGTCCTGTTCTGGTATTCACGTTACACGTGCAGGACTTTTCAACTGCTCAGCAGACAGGCGAGGCTAACAGCTACTATGTCAAGGAGTGCACAGCGGAGGAATCCGGTCTACTTCACTGAGCACCACTCTTAATTCACGACTTACAAACAGCATCCACCTTATATTTCTCAGGTTATATCATGTGCACGTGGAAAATTGCAAACAGACTTTTTTTTCTCATGCATGCCACTGACAAAAGAATGCAGAAATGCTTTTTGGCTATGTATCATATGAAAATAACCAGTCCAAGTTCTGACTTTTTAACTGAATCTCTAATTTTTAACTGAATCTCTCTCTTTCTAATCTCTTAACTGAATAATAGCCTATAAATATAAAATAAATCTCCTGGTTGTTTAATAACGTCCGGGTCACTGACATATCCCAATGTACAGGAAGCCATAATAGACTGAAATTTATAAGCTGTCTTATAAATAAAATAGATAGCACATGTCACATGTATAATAAAATAAGCAAATAGACTTAAAAAGATTTAACTAGCATCTCCACCTTGCAGGTTTTCGAATTCTCCATTTACCTAGCTTCACTAATTAAAATTTTTCTGCATGTAAAAAGCAAGTATGCCCTATTTACTAATCCCAATTCTCTTCTTTCAGAATATATCCTACTTCTACATGAACAATGGCAAGTTGATACAAAAGCCTTCTGAACAAAAATGAAAAGGGCTGGGTTTTTTTATTAGGCCATGAGGTCCTGAAAGTAGACTGAATTTTTTTTTTTCTGGTCAAGCAGAGGCAGGGGTTTAAAAGAAAACTTTGTTTCTTTTACAAGTCGTGTTTATGAGGGCTGTGAAACACAATCGCTTTGAGAAACCAGGCAACAAGAGGTCACAGAGCTTCGGGCTCCACTCCATGAAACGTGGCTACGAGGGACCTTGTGTCTGGACCTGAGAGTGATTTTTCAGAAAACGTGGCACCCAGTTCCAAGGCACCATCACGGATGCTGAGCTGAATAGAACTTTTCTTTGGGAATTGCATGCCCAGAAAGAACAGGCATTAGTCTGTAATTCTGGCACTCTCCAAACTTAGACAAATCTTATTGGCAAGATAATTTTGAAACTGGACATGAATGAGTGACAGGCTGATTTTCTTCCTACACATGAAAAACAAAAAATAAAAATGCAAAGTCATTAGAAACAAAACATTTGAAAGTTCTATCACCTTATGACATGATCAGTCTTATGCAGTATTCAAGTAACAGTATATTGTCCAAGAAGTTATAAAAGTACCAAAGAAGCAAAAGCTGTGCTGATGAAGAAATCAGTGTCTTAGAGTGTAGACATTTGTAATTTATAGCCTCTATGTACGTGATTCGCTGACTTGAGGACAGGTATTGTGCATTTTTACATGTGAAAAAAGTTAAGGCTTACAAAATTTTCTACTAGAAGTTGAAATAAGAAAGTGCAAACATGCTTTTGGAAAGTCTTAGAGATATTACAATGACATGACAGAAGCTTTAATTTACATCCTTGTACATGTATCACCCTTCCAGCCTGATGCAAATGGGTTCCCTGCCTCAGGGTCCATCACAGCCTTCTTGTAATATTTTCTTAGCCAGCTGGAGTCACCTTACTCTGACTCATTTCTTGGAGGCTTAGTGGCCGCTTCAGTAGCAACTCCGTACACCAGCCCACTCTCAGTTATTCAAGATAACACAAAAAGGCCCCTAGATACATTATTTCAAATGCAGCAGAAACAAATTAAATGTTCCCTCAATAATCTGGAATAAATGAAAATTTTAAACAGGAAGTGTTTGTCACGTGCCCTGATGAGATCTGCAGAAAACATTAACGGCTCTCTTGAAAATACAGCAGGCAGGTGAGGCAGCACAATTTGGAATCCAAACTCTCCATGGAGAAGAAACAGCTTACATAAGATCCAGAATTAGGAGGAAGCATGAATTGCATCTCTCTGTATCGTAGCTACACACACACTGATAACATTTGTCCCACCTACTAGCAAAACTTTAAAACTTCCATCAGGGTAACTGACACAAAGTGACATGGCACTTTCTCTGATCTCACCAATGGGGAACAATGGAATTACATATGGAATTATACACTGTAACATGTAACATTCATTACCACCATGGAAACTTTGCTTTCTACTTCACCATTCAGTTTCATTCATACTGAATACAATTCTTTAAACTTCTTTGATGATAAAAGCTTTATAAAACACAAAATTTGCTTTATTCATTAATCTACTGTCATTTATTTATGACCAAGGACAATGTTACAATTCTGCTTAAGTGCTGAAATTCTTACAAGAATAATGTCAGCATATATTTTGGATAAAACCATTTATATTTTCAGGTAAGACATATGAATATTTTAAAAATGCAATATAGAGTTTTCAGATCCCTAACCTAAAATGCTTGGCAAATTTATTTATTGTTAGTAACTGGGATAAGCATACACCAATCAACTAGAAATACAGGTTTCCAGGAACTCCTTTCACTAGATATTTTCAATATCTCACTGATATATATTTGTAAACTAATTGCATGCCATATTTAAGACACTATGTCACCTTCTCTGTTCAGAGATTTCAGTAAGATGTTTCCAATGAGCAATTTTATTAAATGCTTACTTTTTTTCTATTAAACTTTCTCATTTTACAATGGCTTAATATAATGCTACAAGGCTTTAAAATTCCTGAGACACACAAATGTGATTTTTTTCCTTTAATCACTACTGTTCTCCTTCAGAAAAAAATTTTCAATCGAATTACATCAAATTAACAAAAGAAGACATTTAGCTACACATTATTTTTATCACCAGGTTTTGGTGGGGGTTTTTTGGTGCTAAAGACAATTGTTTCTTTTCATACAAAAAGTGTAGGTTACTCCTTACAACTATTTTGCAAACTGATACATTTTGCTATTTTATCCTTTATTTTCTGTGCTGGAAAAGTAGTTATTTGACATGAAGCAGATCAGGATATAAGCTGACCACATCTTCAGCAGCTTTCTGCGAAGGGTTACAGCTGAAATCATCAATAACTAGAAAAGACCCAGCAGTGTAGCTGTTGCCTTGTGGAAATAATACATCATTAACTACACAAGTCATCTGATGTAAGAGCACATTTTCAAAGCTTTAATACTCCCTTGCTCCACATTTCCCAGCTTGCAGCTGGCAGGAAAAGGAGACCGAATCTACGGAGACAGAGTGAAGACCTGGGACTCCAGAGGACTCAGGGAGAAAAGCAGTGCCACAGTGCACCGGCTTGAGTTGTGATCTGTACAGAGAGCCTGAGATTCTTCTCAGCCCAAGCCGATGTGTGCCTCCAGAGCTTAGCTAGACACCATTCCAGGAAGGGATGGACTGAACCTGACTAGCTGTGCGATGACTTCACTTCAGGACTCCCTGCGTTCCAACCCTACCGTGACTGTGTCAGAGACAGCCACAGTCCTTAAGCAGGCTGGAAGGGACCCTCTGGGGAGTCTGAGCTAAGGGCACAGGCCCAGCTAAGCAGCTCTGCACTGTAAGTGATGGCAGTGAGGCCCACACCTGAATCCCTGCCTGCTAGTGCCTGCGTCCTGCATGGATCTGGACATGACTGTCTCCCTCATCTACCAGCTTGAGCAATGTCCCAAAACTGGAGATTCCAGAAGAAAACCACACATTCAAAATCACAGAAAAGTAAATTTATTTATTCATTTTCTTTCCTTTCTCTTTCTGTCATCAGTACACATGCAGTTTTCTTTTTTCGTTGCTGTTACTGTACTTCTTTTCTTTTTTTTCCTCTCCTTTCTTCTTTCTTCCTCACCATTTTCCTGGGGTTTGGAGGACTTCCTGTGTCTTTTCTGCTTCTTTCTTATCTTGCCTTTTTCCCTTTTTTCTTCATTTTCTTTTTGCTCTTTGCCTTTTTTTCTCTCTTTACATTTTCTCTCTTACTTTTTACTCCCCATATTTGTTTTCTCACTTCTTTTTACTTTCTATGTTTTGTAAGTTTTTCTTTTTCTAATTTTGTACTATGGGTATACATTTTCACTCCATGTATTTACAGTCATTTTGGGGAGTTGGTACATGTACACAACACAGCTTGTTTGTTTTTTTAATTTGTTTCTCTCCTCCTCCCTCCTCTTCTGGGTCTCCTTTGTACTTTTTCATTCTTATTGATATGATTAATCTTAGTTCATGTATGTGGTATATAATGTCCGTGTTCACTTAGGTTATTAGGACCTTGTACAAGGCGTTTCTTTACTCAACCTATTTTCCTATCCCCTCCACCTTTATTCTGATTCCGCCGAATCCCTTCCCATTTGTAAGCAGTTTCCAACTTTAGCCATTATATACTGTCAGATCATTTTTTACTGTCACCTTTACTTAATCTTATAACCATCCTTCAACTCCTCAGTAGCACTCTGTCCTATTTCTCCTCCTCCTCATATCATATAGTATAAGGTTTCCAATTTTTTCTCTCACATTTTCTCATCCTCCACTCCCTATATTTTTAGTAGCATAACCATAAACTTCTATTAATTGTTAATTAACTTTTAAATTTACTTTTGAATTATTTTCTTCTATTAATATAGATATAGCTGCTGTATTTAGCACATATTAGGTGTGAATCAATCTGGGTTTCCTTACTGTTTGCAACACAAACACGGATTTCTTCTCTACTTTTACTGGATTTTTTTAAAGAGAATAAGACCAAACAGAAATCAGTGACTATGACACAGGAATTCAAAACAAGATAATAGGAAATCAAGAATGGCTATCCTGCTACACCTAGTTATCTTTAAAATAGCTGCCCATACCATCAGACCAGACTAAAGAGAATAAAACCTAACAAAACAAGACAAAGAAAATGATACAGGACTTCAAATCAAATTAGTAGGAAATTAACAATGCTTACCACCTTCCCTTTCTAGAAGTTTCCTCCCCTTTCACTTTCACAATATCTATTGTACATTTTGGATCCCACTGTCAGTTTTTTATACTAGCATGACAACACAATGTTCACTCATGTGAGTCCAAACCACTTATCCCATGAGTATGATCTCAAATTGCACCCATTTACCTATAAAAGCCTTGAGATTATCCTTTATAGCTGAATAGCTTCCCACTATGTACAAATAATGTATCTTCCTTATCCATTTTGTCATTCATGGGTAAGCTGTCCCTGCTTTCTTCTGGTTTCCTGTCACATGGAACATTGTTTTCGCTCATTTGACTTTCAGTCTATGAATTTCCTTTCAAGTTAAATGTGTTTCATGTATATAGCATATTAATGGATCTTGTTTCTTTATCTACTCTGCCTGTGTTTCTTTTTATTGGTGAACTGAAGTCATTATAACCAGCCTGGACTGGCTTTCTCTTCCATGCCAGTTTCCTTCCACTGGCCCCCTACAGTTCCCCTCTGTTCAGCTGCCTGCCCCACTCGGCAATCCCCCTCTGCTGCTGTTCCTGGAACTGTGGTCATTTTTATTTTCCCCTAGAATACCCTCAGTACTCTCTATAGGGTTGGTTTGCTAGTCATGAATTCCTTCAGTTATTCTTTATCGTGGAAGTATCTTATTTCTCCATTAATTTGGAAAGATAGTTTTGCAGGTGTCTCAATCTGGGTTGGAAGGGGTTTTCCTTAAGGATTTGAAATACTTCACTATAAGCTCTTCTTGACTTGATGGTTCGTGTTAAGAAGTCTGTCATGATTTTGATGGGTTTTCTTTTATAAGTGATCTGTTTCTTTTCTCTAGCAGCTTTTAATATTGTGTCCTGTGCTGAATTTCTAGGATCTTGATTATTTTATGTCTGGCTACAGATTTACTTTGGTTACAGCTATAGGAATCTCTATGCCTCACTATTGGTAAGTTAGGTCCTTTTCCCCTGCTCAGATGGGAAATCCCATGTCATTTGTGTTGATCCCTGCTTTTTTACTGACACCTATCAGTCTTAAGTTATTTTTATTTGTATTGTCTTGTAGCTGTTGAATTGTCATTTCCTGGTTTCTTGTTATTTTTAAGAGATTTTTCCTTTTGCAATTGCTAGCTGCAATCTTATCTTCAAGGTCTGAAAGTCTATCTTCAGTTTCTTTCTAGTGGTTTGCCAGCTTTCAGTGGAGTTTTTAGTTTCCTGGATATATCTTTGAATCTGTTTCATGCATTCTAAATATTTTGTATACTGTTCATTCAAGGTTTCATTTTCCTATGCTCCTCTATTTTTATCTACATCTGCTTTAGATATGCTCAGCAATTCTTTTATTATATATTTTCTTTCTTCTGTTACCTAAGATATTATTTTTGATCTGATTTCTTTTACAGCCTTATGAAGTTGTTTCTTTACTTCAGTTACCATCACTTCAGAAAACACCAGGTTCGCAAAATCCAATGTCTTCTACGTCTACATCTCCCAGACTTGCTCTTCAAGGGCTGAAGGCCCGAGACTGCCTTCTTCTGTTCCTTTGTCTGGACATTTTCTGGTTCCTCCAGCAGAGCAAACTGTGGGGTACCAGCCACTTCCCATGTTGACTATGATTTCTACAAGGCGTGCTGGCTGCTGCTTCTCCTAGCCCACACTGGTTACTGGCAAGAAGCACCCCTGATGGCAGCCATTTTGTACATGCAGCTTCTCCCCAGTCTGGCTGCTGTTTCTCCTTCTTCTCTAATTTTAAAAGTGACATATTTTATGGCATATTAATATCTAATTTGTTCAGGATAATACAGCTGTAGCTGATTTATTTGATACTACCAGGGCTAAAAATTGTTGCTAATAATGTGTTCTCTCTGGAAGCTAACACACATAACATTTGTGACATTAACAATGTAGGAATATACTCCCAGAGAACTCAGCATTGGGCCAATTACACTCAATCCTTCCCTCCCAAATTAACTGAGAAGGGTGGATCTTAGGGCAGAGGCAAAGAACTACCATTAGCCACTCCTTATGAACACCAATGAAAAGCAACTACCCAAAAAGATCTCTATGCTTGCCACAAAGCCTTTAAAAAACAAGCATCCACAAACTTTAGCACAAAACAAAACAAACAAAGCAAGAATGATGAATTTAACAAATAAAGTCCATGGAAAAGTTTTAATCAGAATTCCAGATTACAAAGTACTCTGAAAGCACGGGCAGCAAAAATAACAAATGCAAGGACAGAATTTCAGAGCTAGAAGACAATGATTTCTTCAAACACCAACCATTCAAATACCTTAGAAGCAACAAGAGATCATAAAAATGGATCCAACTGCTGCTAGATGATGCAAACAAGGCCAATTTAAGATAAACTGGAATTAGTGAAAAATCAGAAGACAAAATAAATGGCATTAAAAACCTGTTCACAACAATAATGGCAGAAGACTTGGCAAACATAGGGAAAGAAGTAAGCTTACAGACAAAAGTGTGGCATATAGACCCACAAACAGCCACAACCAAAAAAGAACCTGTCTACACAAAATTATACCTCAGCAACAGAAGTCCACCAGAGAGACAAAATTTAAAAGTTTTAGAAAAAGGCAATGAGTCTCCTATAAAGGTCAGAAGGGCTTGCAATGAAGTGTTTCAAGTCCTAAAAGATAACTTCCAACTCCAACTAATACACATATCAAAACTTTCTTTAAAACTGATGGAGAAATAAGGTATTTCCATGAAAAGGAGAACTTCAAAGAAACTCACAATCACCAAACAAACATTACAAAATTATAAAGGAAATAGACCAAGAGCCAACAATTCCAGTAAGTCAAAAAGAATAAATACATCTGGCAGGATAAGCAGCTAAACAAAAGGAAGAAAATAAATTCAGAAACAGAAAAATAATGCAATGACATCTGAATAAGTCAAAACCTTTCAGTGATAACTGTCAACGTGAATGGTATCAACTCCCCAGTCAAATGATACAGACTGGAAGAACTGATCAAGAAACAAAATCCAATGATATACAGCATGCAAAAAACGCAACTAGTTCAAAAAAATTCACCAAAAGATGACAAACAATAGTTCATTTAGCAAGAATCCAGAAACAAAGGAGAAATAGCTATCCTAAGTTCAGACAAAATGGATTTCAAGCCAAAACTGATCAGAAGTCACAAAGGACACACATATTGGTCAAGGGACTAAATCAACAGGAAAAGATAGCAATTATAAACACGCATGTACCAAATGCCAGCATGCCCAACTTCATAAAACAAATACTAATGGATATTTTTTAAAAAACAGATAAATAACAATATAAGTCTAGTGGGGTACCTAAACACCACACCACACTGTCACAAATAGAGCTACACAAAAAAATCAACAAAGAAATATTACTATTGAACTAAACCTTCAAATGAATGGATTTAGGCTAGGTGTGGTGGCACACACCTGTAACTCAAGAACTCCTGAGGATGAGGCAAGAGGATTGCCATAAATTCAAGGTCAGCCTAAGCTACATAGCCAGACCCTGTGTGGAAAAAAAAAGGGTTGGGGATTTAGCTCAGTGACCTAAATGCCTGCCTGGCAGGTGCAACATTGTGAGTTTAAGCCTTGGTACCAAAAACAAAAAAGAAATGAATGGACTTAATATATCTTTACATAGTGTTTTACCAACCAAAACAGAATGGACATTCTTCTCAGCAAGACATAGAACCTTCTCTAAAACAGACCACATACTAGCCCATGAAGCATCTTTAAGTAAATGCAAAAGAATCAAAATCATCCCATGCGCATTACCAGCTCATAGTGCAATGAAACTAGAAATCAGTGGCAAAAGCAGCCACAGAAACTATTCAAACATGTGGCAAATGACATACCAGACATACTAGAACCTATGGGACACAATGAAAGCAGCCCTGAAACAGAAATTTATAACAGTGAAAGCCAGTATTAGAAAAACCATGGGGCCAGGAGTTAGCTCAGTGGCGTAAGTGCCTACTTGGTAAACGCGAGATCGTGAGTTCAATCCCTGGAACCAAATAATAATAATAATAATAATGAAAACTGTGAGCTCAAATACATAACCCAATGATGTACCTCAAGGTCCTAGAAAAATAACAATGTAAATTTAAAGCTAGTATAAAGAAAGTAATTATAAAGATCAGAACAGAAATTAACAAAAGCAAGACCAAAAAAAAGAATAAAAGAACCAATAAATCAATCAGTCAAGGAGTTAATTCTTTGAAAGAGTAAACACAATATAAGGCATGGACCAAAAAGACTGTCTCTTACAGAGCAGAAAAAGGCTAAAGGACAAAGCTTTCTTTTCAACAAGCATAGGAAATTAGTAGTACCGTACTCTGTAACTTTTTAGCCATTCTCTTAAGTTCACAATACACCATATATTAACCTTTGTCATCCTCTAATTATTTTGTTGGTTTTTTTATTTTTATAGAAATAAGAGTGTGTTTGTTTTCTTTATGGATATCTATTTGTGTTACATCAGAATAAACAAAATAAACAAACTCTTAGCCAATCTTACCAAAATAAGGGAAAAAAAAGATATAAATCCATGCAACTAAAAATGAAAAAGGCAATCAGCCAGGCATGGTGGCAGATCCCTATAATTCCAGCACTTGGAAGGTTGAAGCAGGAGGATCTCTGTGAGTTTGATGCCAGCCTAGGCTATATAAGACAGTTTAAGGCCAGCCTGCATGACATAAGGAAGCCCTATCTCAAAAAACCAAAAAGAATGAAAGAAAGAGGGGGGAAGGAAGGAAGGAAGGAAGGAAGGAAGGAAGGAAGGAAGGAAGGAAGAAGTGGAAGAGAAAGGGAAGGAAAAAGAAAAAGAGGCATAGAAGGTCTTCATCTCAAGCTGATAAAAGCCATCTATGATGAACCAACAGCCAAAAATCATCCCAGAAAAACTTTACTATAGTTACATGTGGTATCTTCTCTCATGTCAAATAATTTAAATGGCTTAAACTATCATCTGTCCAAATCAAAAACATTGTGGGTTAGTTATGATTGATTTGGCTGATTTACCCTTGGGTAAAATACCCAGGTTTCTCTGGTGTATCAAGACGGTGCACGTATGGTAGCTTTCCTGGCTCCTCTCTGGGATAGAGCTTTTCTAGTAAACTGAGGATGAGGCTCACAGTATTTGCAAAAAAACAATAATAAAAGTAACATAAAATGGGAAAGAGATGAGAAGACCATCAAGGTAAGATAAATTACCCTCAGTGTTTTTCCCGTTGCTCCCGGTAGGCCAGACCCAGGAGTGATGTGATAATTTGTCATTTTTCCTTTCAACAATAAGTAAAGCAGTTTAACATATTTTTGTTCTAGGCCCCATCTCAAATTGGATTCTTTGAATATTAAGCAGATAGATGATCAATGCACCCAAAGTCACAGCACAAGAAAGGGCAAAAAAAAAAAGAGATTGAAACATGAATTTATGAAAGAAATTCTATTGGATACGATCCTTTGTGACTTTTAGAATAAAATGAAAAACATAAACCAACTTGAATTTCTTGAACCACTGACAGCATGAAGCAGTAACATATGCCAAAAACTCAGATGCAAATCTTCAGTCTCAAAAGGACTATAGAGAGTGGGTTACATTCAGCAACAAGAAGTCCTGTGCAACTCAGGCACACGTGTGCCTGCACAGCACACCTGTGGCTTCCAGCACACCTGTGGCTCAGCCCTTCCTGCTGATTCCCACACCTGAACAGAATGACTCCTTTCACATACATGTGTGCGTGCCCACACACATACACACACACACACACACACACACACACACACACACACACACACTTTTCCACCACACTCCTCATGCTGCAGTCCTGGGTGTAAACAAATCATAATGCTACAGAGTTACTATCTGTATTTAATTTCTTAAAAGCACATCATTTACATTAAATTGGTATTCTTTAAAAAATGTATAGATTTCCAAAAACACTATGAGCTAACAATTAAAAATTGTTGGCCTTCAGGAAAAACCCTCTCCCACAGATTTATTTCAGTTGTCCCACATGTCAATCACTGTAACTTTTTAAATGTTTAAAATAATTTCTTAACATTTAAATATATTTGATCTTCATAAAATATAGATCTCTGGTCTCTCCAAAAAATCAACGTTTTGGCAACACTGGATCTGAGCTCCCACAGGATGGTGATTAGCTGGACCTACACTGCCATTTGTCACCACGGTTTGGGGGCACTTCGGTCTTCCTATTGCTTCCACCGGACTGAAAGCAAACGTCAGTAACTATTCCTAAGCATAGCTGTATGTTCTTTAGATAAGAATTTTTTCAAATGAAACATTTCTGGTATGCTGTCAAAAACAGGAAAATGAAAGATGCACAGTGAAAATCATGCATTTCAAAATAAAGTAGAGGTGAAGGAAGAGAATTGCACATGACTGGAGCACAGACTTTTTCTGTGTTCAACATCAAAGAATAAAAGTTGGTTTTGTGGGTAAAATCATTGACAAAATAATTTGGACCAACTAGTATCCATTACTTGCAGCTCAAAACAACTGAAGTTTCCTTGTTTTTCACAGAGAATTAATACAGTTTGTATTAACCAGTTCAGCTCCCCTGGGGATCTCCTATTACTTGTAAAGATACGAGAGAAAACTCATCAAATATCAAATGTTGTTTACTAACGAGAAAGCATAACTCCTACCTGTGTCCCTAGAGGGATTTCGGTCACGCTGGCCTCACTCCATCCCTCTGGGTCCAATTTAATGTCACCACTGCCCTTTTAGAAATGAGGAACTTCAGGCGAGTATGTGTCCAGGTGGTAAAGAAACCAGTACATTAGACAAGTTACACTAAACTCAGCTGGTATGTACAGAGTGCTTACTGTGTGCCGTACTCAAAATGGATTTAAACTGAAGAATAAGTAACATTTAAAAGAACACTAAAGGGGTCAGGGATTTAGCTCAGCGGCACCTGCCTGGCAAGCGCGAGGTAGTGAGTTCGATTTCAGTTCAAAACAAAACAAACACTAAAGGTGCAGGATCAAGTATCCGAGCATCTGTGTTAATTAAAAACAAAAAAGAAGTAAAGGTTTAGGAAAATAGACTATCTTCCAGGTTGTATTCTGGGATTTCATTCTTGATCTCTTACCCCTAAAAAGAGACGAATTAACTCCATAATTCCTTCCTGCTTGATGTAATTGAAAAACAAAATTTTTTCTTGTCTTCACTATTTTCATTTCCTTCTACAATATTATTGAAGAAAGTTTAGTTGTAGTAATACAAAGAGAAAAAATCTATAAATACCAACATGAGGAAAAGTAGCATAGAAAAGTAAGAACAAATTAGAATAGTGAAAAAAAGTCAAAAATCAATGACCAGAGTACAACAAGTGAAAAGAGATATGGATTTTTCAGTTCAAATTAAGAGAAAACTATAACAAAAATAATTATGCCAACTGCTATAATAATAAATGACCAAAACAAGTATATGCTTTGTAGGTTTAAAGTGGAGAAAAAATTTTGAAAACTTAAGTATTGAGGTTGGTAAAGGGCAAGAAATAAACCTCAAGAAAAAAAACAAAGAAAATAAAAAATAGTAACTGAAAGAGAAACACAGTAAGAGTAGGTAGAAGCAATGCAGAAATAAAAAAATACTTAAAATATTAAAATGGAAGTGAATATCTTAATAACATACAATTAACAAAAATGTTTCACTGCCTCAGCATAAATTTCAACTTTTGGCTGTTACCTAGTAACTTAATATTTTTATTACATTTCAGAATCAAATAAATTATTAAATAGCAGCTTCATTATAGCTGTGACTATCTGAATACTGGATGAAGCTGATAGCTTTATATACAGCATTAGCATTAACAGAGATTCATGTTTGTAAAATATAAATATATTCATACACAAAAAGATTTTGATTAAGGTGAATTCTCAAACTAATCATTAACTTCTTGAATAATCCCTATGCTAAACAGCACTCATTAAACATGAAAGTTTACTGTGCACTAAGCCTATTAAAAAGAATAAAAGTGATATTTTCTTTCATATTTAAATTGTGGGACAGCACTTTCAGAATTCAAATCCATCAAATATTACCATTTCATAAAAAGCATAGAACAAAAGCTGTATTCATTTAGAAAATATTGTCTCTATCATCAGTATCAGCACATTTAACTGTGAGAAAAATCATTTACAAAATACTTGGGGACAACTTGTATTTATTACTGTCTTTCCTAAAGCATTCATCGCTATTGGGAATCCCCTTCTTAATTTTTATCTCCTGTGGCATCTTTGATGCAAGTATCTACTCATCTTCCTACCTCTTCTTTGACAATTTCCTCTACTCTTTAGACTCGGGCTTATATTTATTTCAAGGTATTTTCCAAGGCAATAAAATGCATGATTTGTGTCATTTCTTATCTTTCTTTCATTGTTCACCCCTCAATAAAAAGTATCAAGTATGAAAAAAGAAAACTATAATTTATGAATATTACAGAGAGTTCATAATGCTATTAATGGTATTAAGAATTTAAAGACTGGCTACATTTCATTTCTTTGCACCACAGAGCAAGATATAATACTTGATATCAGATAAAGTGGGGAAGCATCTTTTTATCTTAACTGGCATAACTAAAACTTGGAAATATTTTAAATTACCTGTGCAAGTGAGAGATTATCAGCAAATTGTGCTCAACCTTCTTCTAAAAATATGTCATATAATGACTTGTGATATTTCATTCTTTGGTAATCTAATTATTTGGTAACATAAAACACAGTAAAGTAGATGTTTATAAGACAGTATCTTGCCCCCCACAAGTCTGACTGGCAGCACAGGACTCGTGACAATGTCTCATGCAAGTCTGTTTCATGGATCTGCATTTCAAAACATTAGCATTTGGATTTGTGAGTTTTTTCCATTCCTTATTTCTGTTATCTGCTCTTTATTATTTTCCCCTTCCTAATTGCTTTTGATTAAATTTGCTCTGTTTCTAACCTCTTCAGATGAAAGTAGAAAAATAATATAAAACCTTTCTTTTCTAATATAAATAGTCAAAATAGAACTCACCTTTTAGCACCGCTTTTGCTACATTTATCAGTTTTGATACATGCCATGATAACAACTCCATGATAAAATCGTAGCGCCTTAGCACAATGAAAGTTTTTTTCTCATGCTGGACATCTACTAAGGGTCAGTTAGCTCTACCACACATGGTCTTTGCCCTAGAACCCAGGTAGATAGTGTGCAACAGCCATCTGCAACCCCGGTGATTGCCAAGGAGAAACAAACTGGAGGGTCTTACATGTGTGATTTAATTGTTGTAATCAGTATTTGCAAGGGAATTTAATACATGGCACATAATTTATAGGACTATTTTATACTTATTCAGAAAATCAAATGCAAAATAATGCAAGAGATCTGCCCTCACACTTGGGACTCAAAGAATCCAGATGAAGTCCTAGATCCCACAGCAATATTCTGCATGAATCCAACTGAAAACCTAGAGCACATAGAAATGTCCCCCACAAGTCTGACTGGCAGCACAGGACTCGTGACAATGCCTCATGTAAGTCTGTTTCATGGATCTGCACTAGCAAGGCAAGACACTAGAAAGTCCGCGCTAGCACGATGAAGGATCTGTGTCAGCAGGTTGAGAGATCTGTACTGGAGCCAGGAAGCAATGCGCAAAGTAAGGAACACAGCCTTCCCAAAAAGAACCACAGCCATTCTCAGCGACAAAGTTCCAAGTTCTTCTGATGATAACAGCCAAGTCTGTACCAGGAAAGCCAGCATGGCAAGCTTCTCCAGGAGAATCAACAGCATCATGTCTTCCTCACCAGTTCTCCTTTTTACGCAGTTGGTAACAACCCTCAGGTGGCCCTCCAAACCCAGCACCACACTGATCAGTTCAGCGGGGTCTCACAAGTTGACCACCAATTGTCAATCCACCATACTAATGGTCTTGCTCAGAAATCACCCTGCTTTCCACTAACCTGTCAGAACTAATCACAAAGCCGACAAGCATAATCCCACCATGTGTCACAGATGGTGAGACAAATATGTCTGATGAATTACACAAATGACAAATATCACCAGAATATACAATCTGTGAGAACAAAAATTTCAAAGGTTTCATTTGCTGCTCTATATCCAGGGTCTAGGAGGAGCCTCCCACATTAACAGGCACTCTAGAAGTCCTCTTGAATGAATGCAAGACACTGCTTTCATTAACCTTTCTTGCTTATCTAGGACGAAAACAATGTCTAGTCTTGCCAAAGTATTGTATCCAAAGCTTATCCTCCACCCACTGCTGACAGTTTTCTAAGGCAGAGTAAAAATATTCTTGTTTTATATTCAGTTTATGTCAGCAAGAATCAGCTGTTCAATAAATTATCTTGCCCTCTTTTAAACATGGATTGATCGGCACTTGTGTTTACAAAATTCAGAGGAGAAAGTTCAGTAATCTGAGCTTCCTGCCACACCTGACCAGTTCTGCAGGTCTTGGGCCTGCCTGCGCCAACTTCCAAGCTTCCTTCTGGGAAGCTTCCCAGCTCCCACACAGCCTGCTTCAGGGGTCTTTGGCCTTCCTGCAATCTCAATTCTGGAAACTGGGTGGCCGGATGTGAGTGTCCCTGCACCACCCTGAGCCCTGGAAGTTTAAGATCATCCCTCCCACCAGCAAGGAACTTCCCAGCTTCCTGCCACACTTGACCAGCTCCACCTGCCTGCCCCACCCCAGGTGATCCTCTCTCAATCTGGGGAAATGGGTGGCCAGAGTCCCAGGAGCTGAGAGCATAGAAGATGGCCCAGCAGGCCCACGGGAAGCCTTGGAACAACACTTGAAACATGGAAATATAGGAAAATGACAAATCAAAAGACCAAAATACAATCTCAACCTCCAGCCCATCCCAAGAAACCTTAGGAGATATGTATATAGAAGAAAATATATGCCATACACCTGAAATACCTGTAACAATAGCAACTGAAATAAAGAAGCAACTCCGGGAAGCTTCAAAGGAATTCAAACTAGAAATAATCTCCCAGGTAAAAGAAGAAATGATAAAAGAAATGAAAGAGATACTGAACACATCTAAAGAAGACACAGTTAAAAAATTAGAAGAACAAAACAAAAACATAGAATCCCTGGATGAACAATATAAGAAACAAACAGAATTCATGAAGCAGATTCAAAGAAATATACAGGAAATCAAAAACTCCATTGAAAGTTTTCAAAACCACCTCCAAGAAAGTGAAGATAGAATTTCAGACCTCGAAGACAAGATTGCAGCTAGTGAGCAGGAAAGGAAAGATCTTTTAAAAATAACAAGGAATCAGGAAATAACAATTCAACAACTGCAAGATGATGCAAGGAAAAACAACATAAGATTGATAGAGATAAATGAAAAAGAAGGGGACAACACAAAGGATGTCAAGAGGATATTTAGAGAAGTAATAGCTGAAAATTTCCCAAACATGAGAATGGAAACTGACATCAGGATCAGTAAAGCATATAGAACTTCAAGTAGCCATAACCAAAATAAAAGTACACCCAGACATGTAATAATCACCATCCCAGAAATCCAACATAAGAATAGAATATTAAAAGCTGTCAGACAGAAAAGACAGATCATCTATAAAGGAAAACCTATCAGAATCACAGCAGATTTCTCAGCACAAACAATAAAGTCAAGAAGACCATGGAGTGAAGTATTTCAGATCCTAAAGGAAAATGATTTCTAACCTAAACTGATATACCCTGAAAAACTCTCCTTCAAAACTGATGGAGAAATAAGACACTTCCATGGCAAAGAACAGCTAAAGAACTTCATGCTCACCAAGACAACCCTGCAAAGAATGCTGAAAGACAGTTTAGATATAATTTGGAAAAAACCACTACACAAAGTAGACAATTAAACAGAACAGAAAGATAAAGATGCCAACAGCAGAAAGATAACATGTCAACAATAAACCAATATATAACAGTTATAACCATTAATGGTTTCAAATCAACAATTGAAAGAAACAGGCTGGCAGAATGGATCAAGAAACAACATCCAACCATAGGCTGTCTACAAAAAAACCCATCTAACCCAAAAAGAAACTTACAGACTGAAAGTCAAAGGATGGAAAACAATACTTCATGCAACAAGAACCCAAAAAAAGTGGGGGTAGCTATTCTGTTTGCAGACAATCTGAACTTCAAACCAAGAATGATCAGAAGATATAAAGAAGGTCATTACATACTGGTTAGGGGAAAACTTCAAGAGGAAGAGATAACAGTCTTAAATATATTTAATATTTAAATTCCAAATTCCAGAGCATCCAGTTATACAAAGTATTAATAGAAATGAAAAAATCAAATTAGCAGTAACACAATTATAACAGGAGACCTTGACACACCACTGACATCAAGGAACAGATCAACCAGACAAATCAGACAAATCAGACAACCAGACAAATCAACAAAGAAATAACAGAACTGAATCGCACCTGTGAACAAATGGACTTGATAGACATATACAGAGTGTTCCATCCAACAACATCAGAATACACATTCTTCTCAGCTGTACATGGGACATGAAGTCCTAGATCCCACAGCAATATTCTGCATGAATCCAACTGAAAACCTAGAGCACATAGAAATGTCCCCCACAAGTCTGACTGGCAGCACAGGACTCATGACAATGTCTCATGCAAGTCTGTTTCATGGATCTGCACTAGCAAGGCAAGACACTAGAAAGTCTTTGCTAGCACAATGAAGGATCTGTGTCAGCAGGTTGGGAGACCTGTACTGGAGCCAGAAAGCAATGCACAAAGTAAAATAGACCATATACTAGCCCACAGAACGTATTTAAGCAAATGCAAAAGAGTTGAAATTATCCCATGCATGTTATCGGATCATAGCACCATGAAACTAGAAATTAATGATAAAAGAAACTGAAAAAATCCCACAAACACATGGAAATTGAATAACACACTCTTGAGCAATTAGTGGGTCACAGGGGAAATTAAAGAAGAAATTAAACAATACCTACAAGCAAACAAAAGTACAAATACAACGGAATCTGTAGGATACAATGAAAGCAGTCCTCAGAAGAAAATTTATTTCACTGAGTTCTCACATCAGGAAGGAGAGTTCAGTAATCTGTTTAGGCTCTAAATAGAAGCCAGAAACCAATCGAGAAATAAAAGGTATGTCATTTTCTTGAGGCTGTACTCATAGACTCATGATGGGGTTATGATGAGTAGGAATCTGAGGGGCTGGATGCCCCTCACTACAACCTCCCTCCCCACCACAATAGAACATGTTTCCATCTCCAGAGGAAGAAAGACATCCATCTTACTCCATGCATAGTTCTGAAAGTTGTTGAGATTGACCTTGCCTCCTCCAATCATAGAATACCACTGCAGATTCAGCACTGATTCCCGGGACAGAGATAACAGCCAGGCATAAAGAGACGCCATAAGAAACAGCTCACCCAGCTTTCCTCACTTTCATATCCCACTGCGGGGAGGAAGTCGGCACTGACACCCCCATCACAGAGCCAAAATAGGGAGCTGAGAAGATCAAATAAACTGCAGAACAGGGACCTCTGATTGTGCACTATCTCAGAGGAAACTCAGAGATAAGGCATTCGGGTTTCTGTAAAATGCTAGTTTTAAATACACTCCATTTAAGTAAGAAATTGAACAAAGTTACACAGACATTTATTAGTGTTTGCCTTTCATTTAAGGGGAAATGAGTGCAAAATGAAATGTTATATTCTTGCCATCCCACCTGACTCCCTGTCTCCCCGCGCTCCTCCTACTCTCTCCTGCTGACTCTGTTCTTTCTACTGTTCACCAAACGTTCTGAACACACCTGTGGTTTCCACACTTGCCCTGCCTTCATGCGCTGTCTTCTCCTAGAAAACATAGAAATGGCTACCTCATCATATTCAGGTTTCTATTCAAATGTCACCTTACCAGGGAGGGAATTCTGACAACTTTCTGGACTCTCTCCCCATCTCCTTGTACTGGATCAGTCACTGTGTTAGAGGGCAGTCATAGTCACAGTGTAGAATTGGTGTCTATTTGTTTACTGTCTGTGTTTCCCACTAGGATGTCAATTTAACCAGAGCAGGCACTTTTTTGTTCAATGGTAGATCCCCAGAGACAGAGAATGTTCAGTAAGTTATTTATTGAATGAAACAAAATCAAGATCCACACTTCGGTTCCCATACTTTGCCAATGAGTTCAGAGAAATCAATAAGCATGATCCAAAGAGTGAACAAATTCAGGCAAACACTAAGTTTCAAAAAAAAAAACTGACACAAATACCTTTACATCTTAACATGTACACGTGAACATAAATCTGTTTTTTTTCTTTTTCTTAGTCTCTTGTAGGGTTACAAACAGATTTATGTATCCATTTCTTTCTGCATACTCAGAGCTTAGAGTGAGGTGATCTAAGGAGAATTTAAATTTTCAATTTTAAAAACAGAGTGACATGTCTTGGGTTGAGTATACAATGGAGAGGGACTTAGGCAACAAAAGTCATGCAAATGAAGATGTTATTCTTAAAAGAAGGATGAGGTCTTCCTCTCACTCCCTTCCACCTCCTGTCTACTCTCACTGACTTCACCTCTAAGCTGAACTTGACTGCTGAGGTCAGCTGCTCTCCAACACCTGTGCACCTCACTGCCTTAAGAATGATGAATTCAAAGTCATCTTCTCACATGATTTTGATCTTGCAACCCTTGTGATAAAAAACTTTTAACTTTCTTCTTTCATTTCATGTATTTTGCTTTATATATAAATTTACACAACTTTTTGGAATTAATTTTTTCAGGGAGAGATGTGTTACATGGCTTCCTAGTGCTTTCAGGATATATTTTATGGTCCTGAAGCTGAAATTCAAGACCTCCATTTCCTAAAGAAAAGAACAAATCTGCCCAAAGGGAAAACCACCTTGTTCACACTCCCAATACCGTTTCCCCCTTTCTTCCCTCAGTTCTGCATTTGCCATTTGTCAGATGGAAATGCCCTCCTTCTCCTTTCCCCAGATTTTCTGTTGGTGTTTCTAGACAAAGCTCAGATTCAGGGAATGCAGGTCACACAAGAGATTTCTGTTGGATATGGTGAGTTCATCTTTGCAGAAGGTACTCAGAGACAGCTCAAGATGTACCAAAGAAGCTTTTACCACATGCATCAGCACTGAGCGCCCTGGGTCCCACAAACTCCTACTTCACTGCAAACCTTATTGACCATTTCTGTTAGGAATTACTTCTTACCCTTCAGAATGGATGGTTCATCCCACTGACAAGGCAATTATCGTCTGCTGGCACTGCAATGACAGTGCAGCTATATTTTCCTGTATCTGTGTTTAATCTGTATGTGATAATGCAGCTATATTTAAATATGCCTGTGTGGTTGCTTTTGCCAGATTGTAACCTCCTGAAAGGCAGAGGCTCACAGCACCTAGTACTATCCTTTGTGAACAATAAATACTTACTATGTCTGTCAGTGATAGTGTTGAAAATAGTGTTGCTGTTCAAGAATACACTGAGGACATTTAAAAAGGTGAATACAGGTTATAAAGTTGGAAGAAACACTCACATTGATGTTCAAACCCAGTCTCTCAAGTTTATTCATAGATAGGATTTGTTTGCCCACTCTTAACTAGTTTATTCATTCCAGGATCACAACCTCAAAGACACAGAAAGTATCATGGCAACCATGGACTAGCCAAGGAAAGTTATGATGTGTAATCACATTCCTCTTAAGTCAAAGGGCAGAAATTGAGTCCAGCCTGGAACACCTGATTACTGATGGCTGCAAGGACAGGAGCATTGTGCTGAGTTTCTCTGGGTTCAGCTTTGTCCCGGAATTGTACTCTTTCTTGCTGGGTCAGTGAAATAACTTTCACCAAAAGAAAGGGCTAGTCAGGCAAAAGGCAGTGCCAGGAAAGATCCCTGAACACAGACAATGCAGAACAAAGCTGTAGGGAGTGGCCCAGCACAGTCCAGTTCTAACGCAGACAGACGAGGCTTGCAGCTGCCAGTCTGCCATCTGGGCTGCATGAAAAGGTGCCCATCTGGGAATCGGCAGGCTGCTCAGTCATGTTCCAATTTTGCTGCTGGCTAATGTTGTGACCTTGGAGCCAGGAAAATCAACCCTGTACCTTTCTATTTACCCATCCACAGCCATGTAAAAATCAAAAACACAGAACTGCTTCTATCAACCACCATATTCAAAGTGAGAGATAGTGTCAGGAGCACCACTGTGATGCACACTGTGAAGGAACACCACTGCTGGAGAAGTCCCTAAGTCCAGTCTGAGGCCCTGTGTATGTATAAGTCTTGAAAGTGCCTTTCTTTGCTCCCTTCTGTTCAGACCCCTGCACAGTAACACAGCCACCATATCATTCTATCTCCTCCCACCATGACTTATTCACCCTTTCAACTGAGATCTTCCAGTCCTGCCAATTGTTACCATCCTTGTGAGTTTATCACATCTTCTAAGTAACACTGTATTTTAACTCAGTGAAAATTTTTAAAAAATTATTCTAGCCTGGCCCAGTAGCACATGCTTATAATCCAGCTACTCGGGAGGCTGAGATGAGAGGACTACAAGCTGGCATGTTTGTGAGATCCTGCCTCAAAATTTTTTTAAAAATTTAAGTTCTGGAAATGTAGCTCAGTAGGAAAAAAGCCCCTGAGTCCCATCCCTGGTATTTAAAAAAATTCTAGTTGTAATAATTAATAGGGAAGAGAAATGAAAACAAACCAGAGAGAAAAATACCAATATTCTCTCAAATCACACAGCTCTTTCAGCCTGGACTATTTTTTTTTTTTTTTTTTTTTTTGTCTTTTTCCTTTTTATCAGTACCAGGGATCGAACTCATGACTGCCTGCTTGCAAGGGAGGCGCTTATGCCACTGAGCTAAATCCCCAGCCCCTAATTTTTAATTACTCTATCATTTGAACAAACAGAAACTCTATCAATGTGGTTTTAAATGAATGAAATAAGCAAGAGCTCTTCACTTCCAATTTTCCTACACGTCATTTAATTAGTCAAGTTCCACACCCGCTAGTTACATCTCACTCACAATTGAGTGTTTCTCCTCCGGATCATGTGTGTGGATCCTAATGCCTGCTGCAACTCCATTTGATAGTTACCTTCATTCGGAACTTCTACTTTGACCTCCCATCAGTGAGAAATGAGAATAGAAGAAGACAGTCATTGTACCTGAAAAAGAAAGGTCCTTTGGCCTCTGAATGACTCATCTGTACCAAGCAGAATAAAAAGTACCTAGAAAAATACACTGGTTAATAACTGCCTAACGGTCACGCTTTACCCCAAGTTAGTTTACTAGTTCCTTGAGGTAACTCTGTGGTGTGTATATCCTCTGTCCTGTGGGAACTAAAGCAGTCAGATGATTCTAGCACACTGAAGCTGCAGGTGACTGTCCTTCAGTGCTAACGGATGTGCTGCTGACTACACAGCAGACTCAGGGAGGCACATCATAAGCAGGTGGGAGGAAGCAGCTGTATCTTTGGCTCTCCCCTTCCTTCTGGGCTCTGGGAGAGAGAACACGAAAGAAACAAGATTAAATCTTTGGTCTACAGAGTTAGTACCCTTCGTAAAACCAAATATTCTTTTGATGAATGTGTTCACTGGGGTTTTTTCAAAATATTAATATTTTTCCAGGTTATTTCGCCTAACCTACCTTAATGTGGTACATATAAATAAACTGCTTTAAAAAAAAAAATATGGGGGCTGGGGATTTAGCTCAGCGGCATAAGCACCTGCCTTGCAAGCAGGCAGTCGTGAGTTCAATCCCTGGTACCGATTAAAAAAAAATAATAATAATATGGGTAAGCGCCCCTGGTGCAGGCCAGGAGGAGAACCAGTGCTCCTGAGATCTGGCCATGGTGAGACTTAGGCAGCTTATTTTTCCACCCTCATAGTAAGCGCCCCTGAGGGGGATCAGAAGGAGAACCAGTGGCTCCTGTGAGCCTACAGGTGCTCAGGCTGAGAATCAAACATATGCCCACCCCATAACAACTGGGAATAGATGGCTCAGCATTTCTTGGGAGGATGACTATATGCAATATAGCAAATAAGGGGGGTTTCCTTCTATCTTCTGTTTGAAGGCAAAGGGTGTTTTCACTGTTTTGTTTTGTTATGTTTGTTTTGCTCTTATTCAATATTCTCTTTCAATTGGTTTCATAATGTTCTGTTTTTGGTTTGGTTTGGTTTGATTTGATTTTGCTATATCTAATTGACTGGACAACTATTGTGAAGATAATGAGATATACTATACTTATTACTACTATTCCAATTTCACTGCATTGTTTCATTTGGCTTTGTTCTGTCTTGTTCTGTTGTATTTTTTACTACCTTCAAAATAAAATTAAAACACACACATATCTTTTGCTCTTAAGAATTGCTGTTGATATAAAAGCCTTAGGAAGAGAAAGTGAGAGAATGATGGAAGCTTCGAATTTGAGGCCATCTGATCTACAAGAGGCCAGGAAAGGGGCTTCCACTGCACCTGACAGGTAGGTCCCAGAAAGGCTTTGCTAGAGTCCTAAATAAGATGCCCAAAATTGTGAGGTACCAGAGAAGTAGGTGGAAATGCGGTTTTTATAAAAAGGAAAGATTTGAGGTAAAAGTCATTACAGATTTAAGAGAACCAAAAAGTTGAAGCAAATGTAAGTCATAGACAGTATATCACTGGATGCCTTAGAAGTTTTTGTTGACTATGGTCAGTCTTTGAAAGAGTGACTGCAGGTCAGGGATTTAACTTAGTGGCACAAGTGCATGCCAGGGAAGGACAAGGTCATGAGTTCAATTCCTGCTACCAAAAAAAAAAAAAAAAGAAAGAAAGAAAGAAAGAAAAGAAAAAAGAAAGAGAGAGAGAGGCCATAAAATGCAAATATTAGGTTTGCCTTACAGCAGGGATCCAGGAAAAGTTTTCTGTAAAGAGCCATATAATAAATATTTGCGAGCATACTATGTCTGTCACATCTACTCAACTCCTCCTGCAGTCACAATGACTACGGAAGAAAATGCAGGTGCCCTGTTCCAATAAAGCTGAAAATTAAAAAAAAAATATGCCAGAATATCATTCCAAGCTTTGGAATACCATTTTTCTCTAATGTGAATTCTTTTATCACTTTTAACTCTAAAAATAAAATTACATGCTCTATGAAAAGGAACTGAGTTTTGGCAGTTTAAGTGTCTAAAAAAAATAAAGATTCTAGCATTTATTACAGACTGGTTAAAAATGAAGGTAGTCACACAACATTTAAATAGTATTTGTCAAGGGTATCAATTATTGTATAATATTTTAAGAGGAAAGAATTTAAAATTATAGATGTTCCAAGTAGCACATGACTAAATATCTAGCATTTGTCCAAATAATGCTCTTGAAATGAAATCTGTATTATCCTGATAATAAAAAAATAAAAATAATCAATTGCTGATATTAATGCTGAATAATCATATACTTTTACTAAAATATACTATCAACTACTATGACAATAGTTTATTTTGTTCAGCTATTTATATATCAAGTTAACACAAAGGAATTCAGACTATACTCAGACAATTGTATTAAAATAACATTTTTGCTCTCCTAAATATTTGAATCTTCATGTTTTCAAAGCTCTGAATCATCATGACTATCATGCGTACATTTTCTGGATACCTGAATCTTTCTTTCTCTTTTGAAAAAAAAATCTTTCATGTAGCTCAAAAATATAAAGGAAAAAATCTCAAACTAGGTTTAAAACTATGACAACAAAAAGCAAACAAGTATTTAGTGCAAATTCATTATATGGTAAAATATTACTAAGCCATTTCACATTTCATGAGAAATATTTCCTATTACAATAAAAAGAAACAGGGCCAGGGATTTAGCTCAGCAGCCTAAGTGCCTGCCTGGCAAGTGTGAGGTTGTAAGTTTGATCCCCGAGATCAAAAATAAAATAAAAAGAAACAGAGTAAAATCTGTCTCCTCAAATCTCTTTATAGATTGAGAATGCTTTTTCCTTTGTAACTAGCTACTTAAAATTAAAACAGACCTAAGTACACAGAAACCATAAGCCCTTTAGTAGTTTTCACAGTATGAACAAGAAAAGTGCCCCTTCATAATGTACTAGAGCCATAATGTTATTCTTTTTAGCCACTTAGAAACCATTCTTCTTTAAAATTTACAGACCGTAAGGAAAGAATCATGGTTTTTATGCAGCTATCTCGAGGGAATGAAATGCTTAGGATAGCCAAACAGAAGTCTGTAATCCACTTTCTACATCTGAAATACAAAAGACTCTGATCCCAGAAGATAGGTTTTTGAAAGTAAGGTTACTGGATCATGAGGAATTGATCCACTAAGAGCCTGACTGGACATCATTAGTGGGAGGCCATGAAACAGAAGTGGAGTCTAGTTGAAGAGAATGGATCATAGTGCCATGACTATGGGGACAATATTTATAAACAATTTATCAGCAAGGTCTGACCAAATCTAAATCTTTTGCCAGCAAAACCTAACCTGAACTTGTGTGAAGACTGTAGTCTTTATCTCACTTCATCTGAATGTCTATTGAAGTAGACATTCAGTTTCAGAAATATCAACGAATTTAACAATGGGTTATTTAGCAGAGTGTCCTACTAACTACAGGTGCAAAGGAAACATATTTGGCCCCAGGATTTTGAATAAAAATGGCAGTTCTGGAGCAAGGTTAATAAACACAGGCTGTATGCTGTTCTGAGCACCACTCACAATAAATAGGCCATCACCTAAGCCTTCATTACCTGAGGCCATCATTTACTTAATGCACTGTCTTCCCAAATCACATTCTCCTCACAACTATGTCTCTGTTTCTTTCTTTCCAGTGAGATGACCTCAGACTATCTTCCTGCTTATCTTCAAATTCACTAAAAACTCAGGGTCTCCCATAGCCCCATCCTGCAGACCTACTGCTGTTCTACCCCCAGGGCAGGCTGGCCAGAACAATCTCAGTCCTGAATTATTGCCAGCAGTTCCTAAACTTTCCATTTCCTTTGTACTTCCCAATCACTCCCTTTCCAGTTCCCCTTAAGTTCAGCTTCAAAATTAATCGCATCATCCCCTTATACCTTGCTTGAGTATTTTCCTTGATTTAAAAACTATAATGGGAAGAGATAAAGTCTAAAGTTAATACTGGGATTTAAGACTGAAGAACTCAGACCCACCCTACCTTTCCAAAGATCCTCCAGCTTTTTCCTAACACAAGTCTACTCCTTCAGTGAAGATAACTACTAAATTTTCTCCACCTTCTAAAAAACTGAGTTATTCTCACCTACTTTGTTCACACCATGTTCCCCATAACCTGAATTTGGTAATGAAATCTTTGCATTGTTTCTGACCTTTTTAATCCACTCATGCTATAGACTCAATTAAATGCCACATTGCCAATAAAGCTTTCTTTTGCTTTCATGGCCCACTGTGATCTCCCCTCTTGAATTCCCACAGCACTTATAGTCTCCACTATTTATTTGATACTTGATATGCACTTCCTTACATTAACAGAGTGCTTAATTTTTCATGTGTATGTACCTTATCTCTTTAACCAGATTTTAAATTCTTTGTCTCATGTTTTATAAATGAACAAATGAATACCCTTCCACAGCTCACAATAAAATGGCAAAATTGGCAAGGTCAACATATAAAAGATAAAGAAATATTACTTTATTTATTCATTGAAACTTACTGTGCCAGGCATTCTTTTAGGTAGTGAGAATTAAATAGTAAGCAATAGCAACATAATCCCTGCCTTTTTAAAGGTTTAATGGCATAGCTAGAAAATCAGACACCAATAAAACAATAGCACAAAAAGCTGTATAAACAAACATATGCTTGGGGAAAAAGCCATGCAATATGAATGGCTTAGCATCATTTTTAGATGCTACACTATCCACTCATTCAATAAGATAGGCTTTTGTAAGGTAATTGGATCATGAGGGATTGATCCCTGATGAGATCCTAATTTGATGGTATTAGTGGAAGGCGATGGAAATAGGAGGTGAAGTCTGGTTGAGGAGAGTGGATCATGGTGGCATGAGTATGGGGAAGATATCTGGTCCCTGGTCCCATCCTCTCTAGTTCTTTCCTGTTTTCTTTGTTAGCTGGCTGCCATGAGGTATCACTCCTCCACCATACCATTCCCTCAGGATGTTTCTGCCTTGGAGCCAGCCTATAAAAGGTTAAAGTCTACAGAAAGAAACTGAAAGAGTATAAAATTGAAATGTCAAGGGGATGTAATTTTCATAAATCCTAACCCCTCAAAAAGACTGAGTTTTAAAACTAAATAATTTTTACTCTTGTTTCACTTGTGTATTCAAATTATGATTCTACCTGAATATTCATAATTGCCAGCTGCCGTAACAGCAGCTCTGGGTAGCTGATACAGGAGGATCACAAGTTCAATTCAGGCTGGGAAACTTAGTGATTTAGCAAGATCCTATCTTAAAATTAAAAATGAAACAGGGGTGAGATATACCTGAGTTCAAAGATCCTGAGTTCAGTCCCCAGCACTGCAATAAATAAATGACTAGCCATAAAACTATTAACATTTACTTCTCACAGAGAAATGAAATTGGTAAGACATGTGTTTACAGGATCATTCACTCTTCTTAACTATGCTTTTAATTAACAATATTGTCTTTTGAAATTTGCCAAGAGATTTCCCATAGTAAAATGACAGAAGACTTACAAATTAATGAAATGAAAGGAGTAGCCACATTCTAGTTAACATATTGGTTCGTGTTTTGTTACAAAATTACAAAAAATGAAACTGTTTAATTGATATCACAAAATTACTCAGATCATTTTGTAAGCCATCTCAATATTTCTTCAGTAAAAAGTTCTGTGCTTCTCACTCTCCGCAAAATACATACAGCACCACCATTACCATCATTGCCCCACCACCACCTACGACAAACTCACCTCCTCAAATCGTTACAGCTGACACTTAGCCTTTTTAAATGAATTATGTACAAATGCCAGTTATTTGGAACAAGCATGGCAACTTTTATCACATTCCAAGCCAGTAAGAAAATTTGTGTTTTGCATTAAACTTTGCATTCCACGTCACCCCTGGCTGCAAGCTGTCATTTTCAAAGCACCCTGCTTACTCTTTGGATGCACGTGCTCACAAGCAGAAGCTAGAGGGACATTTTATGTCTGACAAGAGTGAGTCTGAGAGAACATCACAGAAAGAAATGAGAGACCAGGCTTGGAGTCGAGCAGGGGTAAGTAATTACCGAGCTTTGGATATCAAGCAAAGTTTTATTCTACACATGATAGAGCCATTTAGCAATACAGAAAAAATTATTCTAAAATCCATTTTAAAAATGGAGGAGAGAACTTTTAGGAGGAAATGATAAAGAGTTCATGAACCAAGAAAGAAACAACAACCGTAAAGACAAGAGACAGAAAAGATAAGCTGGTAGTTTATTAGGAAATTGAATCAGAAGACCATTTACTCAAGATTTGCAGGTTCTCTAATACTCCATATAATTTCGTAGCTTTTTAATTAAATAAGAGAAAAGGATGCTGTCAAAAATAATGATGTTGACATTATAGAATCTTTTCAATTCTGAGCAAAAATTAAGACACTTTTGCATTATTTTAAAATAAGTTGTACTCAATAAACCACCTAGATCTGGAATATTTTTTCAGAGCTATATTACATGTTCTAACCAAAGAATGCAAATGTAAGTCATAATTGAAAGGTGGTTTTAGTATAATAATTTGTAAAAAATAAAAAATAATATGTAGGAATGACAAAACCAAGTGTCCTGTCCTTGTTACCTTACCATACGATTCTCAACTAATATTTAATAAGACAGATAACTTTTCTTCAAACTGAAATTTTTGTTCTATGTCTGCTGCTTTCTATATTGAAAGAATTCCCTACGTGTGTTACAAAGACATCCAACCATTGCTTGTAACAGATCTATATTATTTTATTTGCCTGCTACTCTCTACCCAGTTTTGGAAACAATCTGTTTCTCACCATCCACTCCTAAGCTCTTACATCTGTATGATTACTATACACAATGCCATGTCTGTTCAGTACTTGATGGATGAGCCAACTACTGTTACAGCTTGTGTGTAGATGACCTCCCAAAGCCTCATGCACTCATAGATGGGGCTTTTTCAGAGGTGGCTGGATCTAGAGTGTGTGACTGATTCATGCTGCAATGCTACTGTTAAGAGTCCTGGGATTAAAGGAGGGTCATTAATATATCGGTCTACTGATTGGTTTGGCACGAGCCCTAATCTCAGTAGACTGGAAGAGGCCTGACTTGCCCCTTGCTTGTTTTCTAACCTTCTATCTATTCTTTATTATTTCTCCTCTGCTGTGCCACCCTGCTCTGCAGCCAGTCAATTATGGACTGAAACCTCTACAAACTAAGTGAAATAAACCTTTCCTTCCTTAACTTTTGGGCTTCAGATATTTTGTCTCAGTAGTGACAAATACCTATGCAAAATATCTATGTATCCTCTGTGTCAATGACTTGTCTAGCCATCCACTTTGGTATGCCCACACCCTGGCTGGGAATTATTATTAAAGAATGACTGTGCTTTTGTTGTAACATGACACTCAACCACACCCACCAATGCTTTCATTTTTCTTATCCCATTTTACCTATCAGCCTCATCCAAACCTTTGGTCTCTTGCTTATACCCTTCAGACCCACTTTCTCCCTTAATCTCCTTTCCATGTCCGGCCAGAACAACCTCTTAATTAAATCAACAGCCATTTTCCCAGAACTCTCCATTTATTTTCCATGTTTTGTTTCCAATATAGCAAACATAAGCAGTCCCCACCCAGATGAATCACTCTCAAATTCTGTTCCAGGTGACTGAGCTCTCAAAAAGAAATCTGCTTAGTAATTCAAATTGGGTCATTTGAATTTACAACTGCTAATTTTGATAGCCTTTAGCAATAGTTAGCAACCCTTTCATTTGTCCCTAGTTAGTTTACTTCCACATTCCCCAGGATCACTGTTTCAAAGGCATGGCCACTATCTTTAATCCCTGAGTCATCAAACCCTTCCACTCTTGGCTTTAGTGCTTCTGCACAGTAAAATGGAGGTTCCCATGTGGGGAGACACTCCCTCCTTGCTCCTCCACTCAAACATGTATTTCAAAGCACCACCCTTTATCTCACTCACACATGTATCTAAGGAACCAGGGTCTCTTCTCTTTTCCTTTCCAAGCCTCAATTTCGACCTGTGTTCTAAGTGCCAGGCCAAAGAGACCTCCAGAAATGCTGCCTTTCTTCTATATCTTTAACTTATCTTCATTCCATCTAATTCCTTTCCCCTATGATGACAGGCAAGTCACTTAATCTCCTCATTCAACTGTAATCACCACCAACAAACATATTTTATTCTGAATAGTGAAAAATATGGCTAATGGTTTCAGATGTAAAAAGTTAGAATATAAAAGCACTATTCTGTGTGTATCATATATATGAATATTCATATCTTTATTCCTTAAAACACTGCCAGTTATGTTTAACGAATCTCTAGACTGAAAATACCCTTATGCATCTATGAACTTATAATTGGTAAACCCAAAGCTCCACTATTAAATTATCTTCCTAACTGATCCAATTTCAGCAGTGAAAACTAGTTTTTTTTCCTTCCAGCTCTCACCTTTCTTTAATATACCATACATTCATTTGTTTAATCACTTGCCTATAGGAAATGAGTCGTTATAAGACCACAGAAATCAGGGGCTGGAGGTTTAGCTCAGCGGTATAAGCGCCTGCCTTGCAAGCAGGCAGTTGTGAGTTCAATCCCTGGTACCAATAAAAAGGAAAAAGACAAAAAAAAAAAAGACCAGAGAAATCGATTGTTCAAATTCACAGTCTAGAACAGTGGCACATGATAAATGATTGCTGAATATTTGTTGGGCAAATATTCACCACTTGATCATTTCAGTCCCTTCCCTGAAAATTTAAAGTCAGGAGCAAGGAAGTCAAGTCATTCTGCTTGGGTGAATATAAACTGCTAATCGAGATGAAGCGGGAATGATATACAGGTAGAAACAAAAAGCATTCTGATAGAATTAAAAGTCTGCTTCTATTTCTCCCAATCTCCAAAACAAATTCTATCCTAGGTCTCTGTGAAATGTCCCAATAGCCTCTAAACTTAATCTAATTTAGTTTCTTTTTCTGTTGTGTAATACCAAGAAGTTTCTTACATGCTGTTCTGTGGATAGATAGGTTCAAAATAAACCTCCTAAAGCCAATGTTCAAAAAAAATGAGGATAAGAAGTTAGTGTTCTAGTTCTAATTCCCTGAATGGACAATATATGTAAATACCTGGGCAATGGTAACTTACTTTAATGAAAGCAGTGTAATAAGGAAACATTCTCTTTACAATTCACAAACTCTTCACTATATCATACTCAGGATCTTTTTATGAAATAAGACCTATTTTCATGTCTTTTCTAAACACAATTACATACATATTCATTTTTCTCTAAAGTCATCTTTTAAATGACGTTTGAAACTAACTTTACTCAGGCAGTAGGCAAAGTACACCATTAAAGAGAATAACTAAAGAACCTAGTTACAACAAGGCATAACAAATTAAGGCCAAAGAACAAACTGAAATGCATCCTAAATTGGCACTTAGAAATAAGGAAGTTCTTTCTTGGAGAGAGGAAATTAAATAATTAAAAACATCACATTTCCTGGGTTATGGTACTTACCAAACAAACGCTGATGGAACAGAAATTTCCCAGCTATTAGTCCTGTGAGAATGGCAAGTAGCCATAGAAGCACCTTCAGAATCTTCCAGCCAACTCCTCTAGGGTATTTATTTGTTACAAATGAAAAACAGTTTCCAACAACAATAACATTGGCTTCAGTTTGGCTATGGGAAACTGGATCCTCCGCAAATATTAGGAAGTTAAAGAAGATCACCAAGTAAGCCACAATCATGCGAGACCAGGGATGCTGGAAATAATACCGAAAGTCTTTACCCATCCTTCAAAACTGAAATGCCGCAGTTCACCTGTGGGAGAAAAGATACACACAGTTAGCATGGGGAAAACAAGCATTAACTCTCCTCCTGCTAACTGTTCAGATTTATAAAAGCTCAATAACGAGGGATTTGGAAAACATGACACCTTTCCTACTTGGGTCACCAAGCTACTTCCGAGATTAAAGAAAGCAGTATCACCCCTTCCTTATCACCCAATCGTACCTCTGACAAGCTAAGGATTTGAGAAAGGAAATAAAAGAGTAGAGGGGGAAGAAACGATGTCGGCACACAGAACATGGCTCCAAATTGAGATGGGGGCTGAGATGACATGGAGAGGCAAAAACACAAGATAAAACTGAGGCAATGCTTCTCCTCTTTTAGATTCTTTTACTTCACAGTCAGAAAATAGTCATTTAGAGACTTCCAGAAAGATGATGGAGTAGTAAGCATCAGGGAAAAGTCTCTCTGAGAATCAACATCCAGACACTGGAATATAGCATCATGAGGAAGACAGGGAGGAGAGATGTGGTTCCCCTGGACCAAGGAAGAATATAAAGTGTGAATTGAAGCCCACAGAGAGAGTGAAAAGAAAAAATTCAATGAAGAGTAAGGCAGTAGCCAGTGGTACCTTCTCCCTGACATGGAACTCTGCATGAGAAGCACTGTTCAAACCTGGGAATGCCCAGTCACAGTGACAGTAATGGCTGGTGAGCCCAGAGGCCTTGGCAGAGACATGGCAGTGGAGAAAAACAGTGGATGTGGAGGACTGCACTGGCTGGCAGTGACTGCAGAGGACTTAGTCCTCCCAAAGGGGACAGCAGTTAGTGGGAGCCATCTTATAGACAGGCCTACTGAGCTCAGAACCTGAACTGCTGCCAGCTTGCCAGGCAGCTGCTTGGGCCACTAAGCTAAATCCCCAAGCCTCATATAGCAGCTCCCAACTGGGCTTAGAGCTGTGGAAACTGCTTGGACTGCAGCAAGCCCAATGAGTCTGGTCTGAAGGCAGTTCTACTGATTTTATCTACTACCCCAATCAAAAAGCTACTGCTGGCTTTCTGGGACAGGTCGGCATGATTTGGAACTTTGTCTCCAAGACTGTCTACTAGAAAGACAGAAAGATTCCTGGAAGTGGACTATTTGATTTTCTCTTTTTTTAATTTTTCCTCTCTCCCTCTCTCTCTCTCTCTCCCCCTTCACTGTTTTCATATGAGTGTGAAAGAGCTTCCCAAGATCTTTGGGGTATGGTTATGTTCTGCTCTTCCCTTTATCTCTTCCATCTCTCTTTTCCTTCGGTCTTCTACACCACTTTCCTAAAGTTGGTGTGATCCCCCTTTGTCTTCTAATCTTATTTCTAATCTCTTTCTCTTCTTCCACTTCTCTATGTTCTCCTTAATCCAGGATAAAGTTTAATCCCCAGGGGCAAAATGCACACACTAAGCACTTACATATTACATATAATTATCTGATGTTTTACATTTTGTTATATAATCACAAATCTAGTTCATATGGCTAACAGTTGCAAATTAAGGGTTAGCTCAGTTTGTCCTTTTACAGGCTGTTTGATGCTACTGGTACCACTATAGCCAAAACTGACATAATTGTTCTAAACAGCTATTGGTCCTGTAAGGCCACAACGGACACTGACTAAGGGTCACACAAACTCCGGCACAGTGCCAAAGAACCAGGAACTACATGAAACAAGCCACAACTTCCCATCTCCAACAAACTGAAGAAATAAAATCTTCCCACAGATTCAAAACCCAAAAACCAAATACACCTGGAAGGTACCTCACAGGAGTAATCAACACCTAAGGGTCCTGAATACTAGCAATAAAGCAACTCACCACAGGCAATGTACAAGCATCGAACTGGAAATTAAACTTAAAAAAGACAGAAAAGAAAAGGGGAAGACACTGAAGCAAAATGCAACCCTAGAAATCCAGTTCATCAAAGGTAAATCTAAGGGGCAATGAGGTGGGACAATCTGAAAGCCCCCCACCAGGTCTCTCTGAAGTGAAAATAATTAAGCAACTGAATGAGGCTCTGTTAAAAATGAAATCAGAAATAATCTCTCAGATAACTACAGAGATTACCAACATACACACCATGCTTAGCAATGTTACAGCAGCACAGTGAAAAAAATCAGACAAGCTGAAGAACACAATGGATGGGGCTGGGGATGTAGCTCAGCGGCATAAGCGCCTGCCTTGCAAGCAGGCAGTCATGAGTTCGATCCCTGGTACCAATAAAGACAAAAAAAAGAACACTATGGAAGTTCAGCATAGGAAAGAACTGGAAAGATTCAAGCAGATATCCAGGAGAATCAACAGTCACTGAAAGTATTCGAAGCAGACTAGGCCAATGTGAGGACAGGATCTCAGATACTGAAGATAAGTTTGCAGTTAGCAACCAGGAAATGAAAGATTTCTCAAAAACAGCAAGGGACCATGAGAAATCAATCCAGCAGCAGCCAGTTGAGACAAAGAAGAATTTAAGGTTAATCGGAGTCAATCAACAAGCAGCAGATTCCACAAATGACAATTAAAAAATGTTCTCAGATACGGAAAGAGTTTTCAGCATGATAAAAGAGAAAATATAGAATAAAAATAGCTTTTATTTCAAGGACGTGGAGAAAAGCCTGGCTTTCTCGGGCCAGATCGTGGGGCATGGATATACACATAACTTCTGACCATGTCCCTTAGGGGGGGAATCGGTGAGGCGCGAGGAACTGATTGGAGTTTTCTTCACAGGCAAACAGGCAGGGGGCAGGGGAGTTGCAATTAAGACTGAGGAAGAAGCAGGAAGTGGTGGGCGTTTCTGCTTTGGCCTTCCACCACCTTAGACCACTGCCTAATTTCTACTAAGGCAAGAACCTTTCAGATACCATGACACAAAACTTCCCTGATAGAGAAAAAGAATGTGACACACAGATAAACGATGTATAAAGTACTCCAATTAGCAATGGTCAAAAAAAAAAATCTATAGCCAGGCATATCATAGTCAAGATTCCAGAAATTCAACCAAGAATAGAATCCTAAAAGCCATTAGAGAAAAGAAACAAATCACCTATAAAGGAAAGCCCATCAGAATTACAGCTGACTTCTCAGCACAAACTCTCAAGTCAAGGTCAGTTTGGAGTAAAATACTCCAAATTCTAAGGAAAAAAATATCCAACCCAAAATGATGTAGCCCACAAAACTATCTTTCAAAATTGATACAGAAATTTGATACTTCCATGACAAAGAACATCTGAAGAAATTTATGATCACCAAACCACCATGCCAAAATATTCTGAAGGACATTCTAGAAAGAGATCATAAGGGACTACCGCTCCATGAACTCCAACAGAAGGAATCCTCCAGGGAAGGCAAACAATTAGAGGGAAGAACAAAGAAGGGGGATCCAACAACAGGAATATAACAGGACAGGGATAAGTCAATACATATCAGTTATAACCATCAATGTTAATGGACTCAATTCACCAATTGAAAGACACAGACAAGTAGAACATATCAAAAAGCAAGACCCAACAATATGTTGCACACAAGAAATACATTTCATTCAAAAAGAAATCCACACATTGAAGAGGATGGAAAACAATACTTCATGTGACAGGAACCCAGAAAAAAGCAGGGGTAACTATTCTATTTGCAGACAAAGTGAATTTTAAGCCAAGACTGATTCAGAGAGATAAAGAAGATCACTACATCCTCATAAAGGGAACAATTCAAGAGGAAGAAATAACAAGAAAACAGTCATTTAAAAGTTAAATGATTATAAAAGTAAAGTGAATACATATTAACAAAAAGTAAACAATGAACATACCCAACCCCTCTCCTCAGACTTTTCATCACTTAGTAACTTGGTGGACAGACATGCACGTCTTTTTCCACATATTGACAAGTGTGTGTATATGAGCCTTTCCCTTCTTTATTAGTACATACTGATTATGCAGATTAAATGGTTTTATTCTGGTAGGTTTGTGCATGTACATAACATACTTTGATCATTTGTCCCCCACACACCTTTCCCCCTAGTTTCATATTTTGGGTGGTTTCATTGCATACAATATATCTTGATCATATACATCCCACCCCGTTACACTATCCATTATTCCCTTATTCTTATCTAATAATATTGTCCCTTCTATTTAGTTATCTTTTTTGACTTCACATAATAGAGACAACATGTGTTGTTAGTCTTTCTGAGTCTAGCTTATTTCACTCAGCCTGATGATCTTCAGATGTATACATCTGCTTGCAAATAATAAAATTTTTTTCCTCATGGTTGAATAACACTCAGTTGAGTACATAGGCCACATATTATATATGAACTTTTATAAAAAGTTCATGTTCTAGTTATCAAATAATTTCAACACAGATAAAGTTTATGAAATAGTAAGTCTATGATAAAGGAAGTACCTTCCAGGAGGAATTGGACAAGTTTGATTTGGGGAAGAGTAGAGAAAGGGGGAGATTTCACAAAGGAGAACCTGCCTAAGTTTGAGGCTGACTAGTATGATTCTTTTTCCCAGGTGAGGGCAGGGATTCTCCATCAAGTCAACAGTAAAGTCATTTGGAAAGGGATAGAGGAATTGCAAAATAGATGACGTGCTGACAGCAGTAAGTCATATCCTGGACACACACTGGAATCACAGCCATTTAAATATACTCAGGTCCAAACCCTCGCTATACTTTTCCCTCTTTCCTCTTGCAGAGCCAGCCTGCCCAAAATCCACACAAGCTGTGACTCTCACACCAAAAGGCTTGCCTGGGTTTATCAAGGGCTTTGTTAATGGCTAATTAATTCTAATTCCAGGGTTTCTTTTGATGAACTCATTTAGCTCTCAGACTAAGCCACATCTGTTTTTCTTTTCCGCAATAAAACTGTCGAGAGAGTAACAAAAATAATAAAGGCAGTAATTTGACTGTCATCTGCCAATTTCTGACTCAGAGATTAAAAGAGGGAAAAGGGACTCTTCCAAAGTCTACAGTGCTGAATAGATCAGGCTCTTTGCTGGATATCTGTAACCATCATTATGCCATTTTTGTCATGGCTATTATTGTTCTCATCTCTTCATTTTAGAGGGCATGAGCAGACACTCAGATAGTTTACGTAAGTCTTCCAAAGTTAGCCAGCAGGAAGACAGCACTTATCTGAGCCTCTAACCCCAGGGCAAGGAAGCATCCCCTGCAGGGTACCAGGTCTGTTTCAGGTACTTTCCCTGCCTGGATGGAAAATCCAAGGTCTAGTTCCAAGCATACTCTCCAGGGGGTACAATCTTCCCTACAGGCAATTATATTAACTTGGTAATATATACACTTTGATAGCCCAAGAAAATATATGTGAGTTAAAAAGTCCTCCATAAATCTGAACATTTGGGGGCAAATGCCATCAATAAAACATTTTCAATCTACACATAAATGAAGTACAAAGATTACACGCAAACCTGAAGTGCTTCTAAATCAATGGGAAGATCCAAGGACAGATCCAGGACTACCAAATCCCAATCCGATACTCTAGGATGATGAATGTCAATTAAATTTATAATCTAACTTAATGAAAAGTTATTTTAACTAATTTAGAATAGTAACATGAACAAGCCAAAGGATTCACAATATGATTTAGTCAAACCAATAGTGACTATGCTTCGGATTCCTAAGCAACTGCTTGTAAGTAATTTCAAGTTCCTTATAGTCTTCATGAATAGTTTGAAATATCTATTCCCGAGAGCTACAGCTCAAATTATTTAGGAATGTTGACTATCACAAGATGCCTGTTTTGTTTTATATTTTGAACATGAGGTTCATCACCCACTATGGAGATCTACATAAATTATGCTTCACATCAGAGAGCAAAGCAAGCAGGGAAGGACAAAAATACACATTTACATTTTCATGATATTCAATTCACAACTGGGTCATCTATCAATTCAATTTCATGCAACACTTTCAAAAGTGCCCAAAAACCACTACCACCGAATCTAACTCTATAGCTAGCCTTTAATCTTTCTAATATACCACAGGATTGAAAGTGCTTCTTTTACTAAGATATTGGGCTATCATGCTTACAGCTCATTCATTTCCAGCAACAGTTTCAGTCACTTACATACTAGCAGATTGAAACAGGGCCCTAATATGCATCACCTGATCTTTTTTATGATAAACATGGGTAGATAATCCAAAACTTGAAGTACTATCTTCTAGGGGGTTCCAAATTTCAAATATATAATAACTTGAACAAAATATCCACTTCCCTTCTTTATAATTTCAGATACAAGGTTGTCAAGTCTGCCTGGTCATCTTGGTCCCATTTTCCAGTTCTTAGGTACCGGCATGATCAGCCAGAGCACCAAACCAATTTTTACTTCTGTCAATCATATAGAGTATCTTTATGATTACTGTTAAAACCTAGGATTGGAGTTTTCAAACTGACAGCGCTACACAGGGCACATACTTTGCAAATCTTTCTTTGCACATACTTTGCAAATTTTTTGAAATTCAGTTCTGTAACCATATATAAGAGTATACTTTTATTGCTGCTCTTAACAAAATAGTGAAATATCCTACTTAGAGTTTGTCTTTCTCACTTGATCACAAACTCCTCAGAAAGACCTTAAGGGCTGTTTACTCTGAGAATACAGTCCAGTACTGAGCTCTAAGAGGTAGTCCACAGGTCTCTACTGAATAAGCTCCTCATAAAGAGACAGCCACCCTGTACTGCTTAGGTGAGATGAGATAAAGGCAAAGCTATATGACATTCAACTTCCACTAAAAGAAGAGGACCTGCAGCCAGGTCCAATGTTATCGGCAATGAGGATTTGGCCAGTAAGACCAACGATATATCCCTATCCAACGTCTCATTTCAACTCTGTATTATCATCATCATCACCACCACTACCGTCATCAACAATACTAGGGGCTAATATTTACTGAGCACCATATACCATATACCACTTATATTAATGAGCTTTTTCTGTACTCCCAGAGGTGCACTCCTGAACTACATCCCCAGCCCTTTTGAGTTAATTAGTTTGTTCATTAGTTATTTATTTTTTTGAGACAGTGTCTAACTAAACTGCCATGGCAGAACTTGAAATTACAATCCTTTTGTCTCAGTCTATCTCAATGCTGGGATTACAGGCATGTATCTACATTATATTAACATTAATGTGCTTTATAAGCATCTCTTCTAAATTTCATAATAGTCCAGTGATAAATGCTTCTATTGTGCCTATTTCACAAATGTTGAAACCGAAAGTGAGAGTTTAGCAGCTTGTGCAAAACAATAAAACTCATCTATATCAGACTTAGGATTCAAATCAAAGCCATCTGGCCTCAACACTCTATACTATGCCTTATCCACACAAAAACATACATTCCAAAATCTTGCTTTTACATGTTGGCTAGAAAGTTTCTGACAACAAAACCATCTGATATAAAAGAGTCACAATACTTCTAAATAAATGAACATTTATTACTGTTCAAACCACAAACGTGGGAGCGTAATCAGAAACAATTGTTGTACATGTAATGTCAGGACTGCCTGAATTTTTTTCCTCATCTTTAAGCATCAACATAAGCAAGTGAATTGATCACACTGTACTTTTTAACATACTACTGACATGCATTTGCGAATTTACAACTACATCTCAGAAAAAGACAAATTCACCCCATTTAATCCCATCTCATAAACAATGCCACTTGTAAGTAGATGCTACTTGAAAAACTCAGCTTTTTCACATAACAGCAGTGATTATGTTGGTACCCACAGGTACTGAAACTGATGGCTCACAGGCCTTCCACAATGCTTTCCAATTCTAGAGAGACTGGTATTTTTTATACTACATATTAAGAACGTCACAAGTTTTACTACAAGTTTGTATTTCAAAGGAATATAAAAGAAAGTGGAGAGATAAAAGGATACCCTAAAAGAAAGGATATTTTGAGCAAACACACAGAAGAGATAGCTGGGGACCCAAAATAGACATGTAGCAGTAGTTCTGTGTGGCTGAAACACAGGGTTCTAAAAGGTATTTTGTGAGAATTAAAGATCATTTGGGGCCAGTCAAGAAAGAGTATACAGGGCCAGGGATATAGCTCAGTGGCACAGAGCCTGCCTGGCAAGCATGAGTTCAATTCCTAGTACCACAAAAAGAAAGAGTACATAAAAGTGTTGGTCTGTATTTTACTGAGCAGGGTCTAGGAAATCATCAAAGCTTTCAGAAGAAGAGTAATATAATCACACATAAAAAGTGATGGCATTCAGATTCAATTCCATAAAAACAGCCATTCACCCAACTGTTCAATTTGAATGCTTCTTACCTGTTATTTTGTGCTAGGCCGTAGCCTAGATGCTGAGGATACTTGCACCTAGTAGGCAGTTAATAAACAGTTTCTGATGGATGAATAATTGCATAAATAGATGTTTGAATGATAACAGATCTTGGACAGCACCCTAGGGGTGAGAAAGTCCCTTAAGATTCCATTCCAGAGAGAGTTGACTGAATAATGTTATTAATTATCCATACATTTGATCATTTCTTTGAAGAAAACGAACACTAAACAGATAAAAGTGCATAGTATTTTAGAGATCTGTTAAAGAACAGTAAAGCAAAGCAAAGTTAACAGAGTACTTCAGGAGTAGGGAAGCTGCAGTTCTCACTACAAGGGAACAGTGGATGAAAGGCATGGATACACAGTGGCAATCCAGACAGGGAACAGAAATTGTTAAGTGTTTCTGGATGAATACTTAGTACCTTTATCGAAGTGCAAAGAAGCTAGCATGACTAGATGAGATGTGGGTCCAGGAGAACATGAAAAAAGGGGTGTCCAAAAGGTAGAATTGGACCACAGGCAGACCATAAGGCCATCCTACAAATTTGGGCTTTTACTGTGAGTGAAATATAAATACTGTGAGTGAAACAGTGAGAAACCCAAGAATAAATAAGGAGCAAAACAAAAGTTTTTTAAAAGTTTAAAAATAGAAAACAGGGAGATAGATTGTTTGCAAATGGAAAGGGAAGCAAGAAATGCAGAGAGGAAAAGGGGGGCTGTAAAAAGACTTAAGGTGTGTTATATCCATGTGCCAATTCCTCCCAATGACGTAATCTTTATATCCCATAAACATGTAAAATAAAAGTGAAGAAAAAGAGGGGACACTTTGCTAATCAAAATACTGTACAGAGGGCAAGGAGCAGAAACAGGGATGCTAATGAGAAAGTTGTTTCCAAGTAAGAGATTTCTGTAGTAACTTAAATTAGACACAAGTCTAGGCAGCTAAAACAGCTCCATTTTGGAAAAGGAAGAGATGACAAGTTAACTGACAGACTGGACCCGAACACAGTCTCATCACTGTCAAAATCCAGAATGGAACTGCCATTTTCTGAAACAAGGAATGGATTTCCTGAGAGGAACAGAGGTACAGTAAAACAGATGTAGGTAAACCACTCGTGTTAACATTTTTGAGTGCTTTTTACATGCTACATTATTGTAATGCACTTCTCACATATTATCTCAATTAGTCCTTATGCTGGCTATGTATTTACAAAAAATAAAAATTTAGAGAAGTTACAATCTGCCCAAGGTCATACAACTACCAACCAACAGAGACACACTACTTCTATATAACACTACATTTAATATTTTAATGGCTATTGTCTTCTTAACTGTGAATATAAAACATGGGATAAAGCTTCAATGGGAAAGAGATAAGAACTATTAGGGAAGGACTTGTTCCTAGTAGGAATTCAATAAATATCTGCTGATAATGAATAAACAGAAATATGGATGATGAATAGATAACCGATCAGCCTTGGAGGAAAGGAAAAACACTAAACATTCCATTCCAGAGACTCTGGGCAATGAGAAGTCCAAACTGGTACAAGGAGAAATGAGTTTTAAAGGCAGATAAATGAGATACATATGCATTTTCCTGGACATATAGTAAGAATAGGTCTCAGTATATGTATTATCTTCCATTGTTACACATAGACACGAAGAGAGGATGCAAAGCATTTCACATAATCCAAGTGTTTAATACAGGTTTTAAAAATGCAAACAGCTATAATAACAGAAAAGTTGGAGCTCTTACTTTTATGCCAATACAAAAGACCGCACAACCTTTTAAATAAAAAGCAACCTTTTAAGTCAATCAATGAAAACACCATAAGAGGCTTTGCGCAGACACTAAGATGGCATTTGTGGTACCTAAGCTAATTTAGAAGATCACATCCATAAATCACTTCCTAGACTTTATCTTCACATTGTTTCACCTTTGAGTGGTTTTCTTCCCTTGTTTTTATCCTGCAGTCCTTGGAACAACAATCAAAGTAGGTTTTTATAACAAAACCCAAAAGCAAAGTAGGCCTAGAGGTCCTCCTAAGGCAACTTTCCACTGAAATAGTGAAATACTAATGAACTCTATAGTGTCATAAACATATCATCAGTGTAATTTTAAAAATGTGTAGCTCTCCTCAGTAGCATCTGTTTATGATAAACAATGGATTGCCACAGTCAAACTGTAAAGACAATGCCAAAGAAAATATTTAATGAATTAGATATAATTCTAAAATGCTCTATAATATTCTAAAATGCCTAAACAAGCAAATTAAATAAGACTGACAGATATAGCTTTCTGATATCAAGGATTAGATGAAGGAAAATATCAAAATTCCTAATTGCTTTTAAACTAAAACACTGCTAAAGTAAGTGTGAAAGTATATCCAGAGCGTTAAAAAGTCTGTATTTTACAACAGACATAAATTATATATAGTTTCTTCTACTACTGTATATATTCAATACACTGAGTGAGCTTTTTTCTCTAGACAAACTAAAAGCTTCTGACAGTTCTTGGATTTCACACAACAGGCCATTCACAATTAAGAGGGAAATGCATGGCCTTGTATTTAACATCCTTGTACTCAAATGTTTTTCCCTTTTAGGTTCCCAAGACATATGCATGCATAAATACTAAAGTAACCATGTGATGTTTACTCCTATCACACATGGGCGCGAGCACACACACACACACACACACACACACACACACGGATGTTCCACAGAATTTGAAATAATGGCAGCCAAAATGCTAACCCATGGGTCAAACTCACTTGTGGGCCTGTGACATCGTTCAGAATAGAAACTGAAAAACACTTCCATTTATCATGAAGTTAGCAAACACCCAAGCCCCCTTTTAAAAGGACTGCACCTATGAACTGCAACCTGTTATTTAATAACAGAAAAGGGGCTTTCCTGCGTCCCTGTCCTAGGAACCAATGAAGCGAAGAAAGTTCAAGGTCCGACCGGGCCCGCGCCCGAGCCCGGACCAAGCGGCGCCGCCTGCGGGAGGCTATGGCCCGAAGCTCCTCCGCCCTGCCCTCGGCCGGCGCGGCCGGGTGCTGCCTCCCACCCGCCGCCCCGGCCTCTGCAGCGGTCCCGGGAGGGAGCGAGGGGCGTGGGCGGGCCGGCCGGGGGCTGCGCCGGACCAGCTGGGCTCTGGCGCCGCAGCGCTGGCGCGTACTCACCGGGGGTCGCGCGGCCGGGCCACGGCACTCGGACTCGCTGGGCGCAGCCCGGAGCGCGCGGCAGCCTGGCGGGTAAGCGCGGAGACACGGGCCGGCGGCGTCGCTGCCGCGCTGCCGCCGCCGAGCTATAAATACCGGCTCGGCCCACACGGCCGCCGCCTACGCCGGGCGCCGCAGAGGCAGAGTCCACGCCGCGGGTCGGACGCGGGAGCGAGGGCGACGGCGCCGCGCAGGCACCGCGCTCCCGTCCAGCCGTTCGGCGGCCTCCGCAGCGGGGTCTCGGCCTGCGCCGCCCCCACCCGGCCGCCAGCCCGCCCGCATCGCGGGCCCTCGCCCGCGGCGCCCGGCCCGGCCTGGCCGCCAGCCTGCACGCTGCTGCCGGCACAGCCGAGGTGGGATGGGATCGCCACGCTCGGGCACAGGGGATGGCAGCCGCCCCTTCCCTTCTGCGGGAAAGGCACCGCTGTGCAGGTTACCCAGGAGTTCTCCGAGAATGTCCTCACACCGCTGCAAACTTTCTGACGCAGCCTAGGGTCACGGAGCATCCTTCCTGCACTCTAGTCTTGGTGATGGTAAGAGATAGGCATGGAGAAACAGCCTACGGAGTATGACAGGTCTTAACACTATCGCTTCTCTGGCCACACACGCGCATCTCTGCGATTACATTAACTCATACTCACATGCATAGTCATAAGCACACAAATTCACAACTCAGACATGCACGCATGCACATATACACATCCATGTGCATACACATGTACACCCAGCGGTACACACAGTTTTACACCTGCATATGCAAAGGCACACACATACACATGCACAATTATTAAACCTTTTGCAGTGTAAGGCTCACAGGAGCCTAACATTCTTCTGTAGTGTTTACACGAGTATTTGAAACATGGAACGGAAGAACTTTTGACCATACTAAAGGAATTCCTTTCTTCTTTATGTAGTCTGCTTTTGTATAGGTATAGACATAGACAAACACGTAGATAATATTTATTTTGTTTCCCTCTGTGCCTTATAGCAACTGCTACCTCAGTTTACTGGTTGCTTGTTAGAAGACACTAACCCACATGCTTACAATCCATGCTGATGAGAGTGATCACTAGCTCCTGTAGTGAAATGGGGTGATTCATGCATGACTACAGTAACAAATTTATGGAGGATTAGCCTTCCTCTGGACTAATGATTCAGAAATGGGTCGAGCAGAAAGAGGAAGATTTAAAATGTCAGCATATTTTGAGATGGGGTAGAAAGAGCTGTTCCCAAATCCTGCAGTGCAGAAGTACTTGGAAGTCCACTGCCACATTTCCCATTGTGTGATTTCTTTCTCGTTGCTAAGAATGACCACATATTATCCATGTAGCAGTGAGAATTAGTAATCATTTTATAGAAGTCTTGGCCTGGTAGGATTCTCTACTGTGTTACTTTCATGAGTTTTTTCCAACCAGTTGTTTCCTATACATGTGCTTTGTTCATTTTACTATATTTCTTTGTACTTTTTGCAACTTCTTCCCCCCCCCCCCCAACAAGCTGAGAACTTCTAGGGAAAGAGACTAAATCTCATCATTGGTATCTTCACAATCTGAGTAATATTTATAGTGATGACTCAATAAAATTGTGGATGACTTTTGCAGACTAACCAATAGGTTCTACTGCTTTTACAATTATGATTAGACCCGTGAGATAGCTGCCACCCATGGAGCCAAGTCTCTATGTCTACCTTCAAGGAAAGAAGCACGCAGACCGAAGAATTTCAGACCAGATCTCACACCTATCCAGAGTAATAGAGGAAGGACCATGAGCCAGTAATGTGGCTTTTTGATCCTGATTTCTAACCTGTCAATTTATACTTCCTCCCCACTTCAGGAACAATAGGATTTTTAAATGACCTGATGTATATAAAACACCTATAGTGCCAAACAAGTAATAGGTGCTCATAAAGCTATTCTTTTTCCTCAAACTTACTGTTCTACCTAGGGATGTAGCTCAGCAGCAGGACACTTGCCTGGCAAGTGTGTGGTCCTGATCAATTCCCAGTACAAAACTTAATTAATTTAAAAAATCAAACTTACTTTCTATGACAACTTTCCTCAGGGTCAAATCTACTGGTCTGGTATATAAATGGTGATTGCTTACTCCCACCAAAAATAGCCATTTCTCAGTATTGCCCAGTTTTTGAAGAGTACAGATGAAAATTCCAAAAGGAAACACATGCAAGACTTCGGATCTTCCATGCTCCCCACCCACATTTCTACCCTAAACCTCTCCATTTCTTCCCTGTGTAAAAGTCCACCAAACTGACCACCTCTGCAGGTTGTGTCAGGGTAATGACAGAAATGGTTTGAGTAGAAATTTTAAATCATATTAGCCAATCATCTGCCTACTGTACTCCTTCATACAAAATCAGTCCTGAAAATAGGCTTAAAAACATGTTTAAATTCCTGATCCAAGAGTTAAAAAATCAGAAATAGACACATTTTCCTGTCCACCTCACATATCTCAGTAGTTAATAATACTATTTACTTTGCATGTTAAATAAAAAGTAAAGAGACAGGGTTAATGCACATTTCAATCATTGGTAAAATCTTAATTATGGTAAAAGCATATCCTGTTTAAGTGGCCCTTTTAAAACAAGCTGGAAGCATCTGTCCCTCTACCGAGTCGATAGAGGAGCACTTTTGTCTATGATGTGATGGACTCCAAATGAAACTATTTTTAACTTCCAATAGGTCAATCAGGATGATGATAATTGCACACTCTGAATATAAACAGCATAATTTCCCTATTTCCAAAGAAGCAAGAATAGAAATGTGAACATGATCTATAATTTTCTGCTAATATTAAGGAATAGTGACTCCACTGCCAAGATTTTCTTCAGCAGTTCAAATCTCAAATGCCCACCATATGCTAATATACTTTAGGCCATTTGTTCTAGCTTTTGTCTGGGAAAAGATGTCAACTGCTGGGTATACTAAAGCCTGTGCCCTGGAATCTGAATTCTGCCAAATGGCAGTGGTATTGTTCATGATGTTCTAAGTGCTGGAAACTCCTTCCAGAGATTGTTTCCCGGTTCTTTTTGTCCTAAAGAGAGAAATGGTCAATACACATGCATGCAAAATGCAACAAGATTTTACATTTATTAAAAGTGGAAAGGAAATATGTCACGCTGAGGAAATGCAGGCCAGTTAAAACATTAGGGAAAAAAGTGGTAGAAAAAATACATACTACAGTGTGAGACTGGGCCACCAAAAGAGAAAGCATAGTGGCCATTGTCTTTTATTTCGTCCCATTTTTTAGGCTGATGTCACATCTAGGCTGTCCTATAAAAAAATGTGCTTGATCTTGCAGGAGATCTGAAGATAAAAGTTTCTGATTGGCTCCAGGTGTAGTCCTTGTGAACTCTTTTTCTGCACCTGTGTTCTGGATTTCTGTGATTGACAGGTCATACCCACTTGCTCAGCTGACTGGCCATGCCCTAATCTCCTGCCTCAGTATTATACTAAGGAAAAAATTAATCTACTTGTATATTATTAGTACCTGCTTCACAAGTTTCTTATGGATTAAATACTGTGTAACACTTTCAGCAGTTAGTATGGTACATATTAAACTGTCCATAAACGTTGGCTCTTTTATGATCATTAATATTCATCCTACCCCTTCCCGATTTCTATTTTGCATATCCCACAGAAATTCTCTAAAGGACTTAGATTCACTTAGTCCTAGAAATTGCAGGTCAAAGGCACTTTTATGAACAATTTTTAAAGCAAAGAAATTATGCAGAGGTGTAGACATAGAGTTGTCGCTTGATGTGGCAAGTTATCACCCACAGTCTTAGACTGGGCTGCCCAGTAGAATCTGCAATAATTCAGCAATTCCTTAAAGGTCATTCATCCTGCAATGACAAAGAGGGGCAATTGTACTGCTCACTCCCTTTGCAGAATGCCTCCTCTTACTTTCTCTGTGTCCCACACTCACTCCTGCTCTGAAAACTGAACAGTGCCTCACGTCCAGGGTGTGGTGCTTGGTTGTGATGATCTCATCCCCAGGAATGTGACTCTTAGTATTATATGTCAGACTTGCCTGTGGGCAGCCTGGAGCTGACCTTCCCTTTCTTCCTAGCTTGATTTCTTCTAAAACAAATGGTCTTTTTCTTTTTCTTCTACAAAACTGTTTCCAACATACCACACTTAGACAAGTTTAATAAATCTAGCCCAAGACAGGAGACACTTGATTTAAGAACACAAAAAATACACTGGCTTTTAAAAGCTCTCTACTTCATGTAAAATACCAAACTTTTAACATCAAATGAGTAAATACATCCAAATCAGCTAGTCCATAAAAGTACTGCAAGGTACTGAAATTTCAAAGATCAACGTAATGTATGGGTTTCTTCAGGGAACTTGTGATCTAAATAAGCAGACCCAAGATGGCTTATCATCACCATAAATAATAATATAAAGTGACATAAGATGGCAGCCAGCTTCAAGTCATCCTGCTTTATGTCTGCATCTTCTTTCTCTTAGAAAGATACTAATCATTACACTCAGGGCCTACTCCATATAGGGGATGATTTCACTTGGGGTCTGTAGCTGTGTATTTTTGTACACACTCTGAAAAATGTGTCCTTAAGTGATACAATCATTAAATGAACACCTAGGGTGTATTTGCATAAACTAATGGAGATGGGATGTCACTACATGATATAATTTTATATGACCACCATTGTATGTGCAATCTATCATAGAATGAGATGTCATGTGGTACATGAATTTAACTACATCTGTGAGGACCCCATTTTAAAATAAAGTCATAGTCTGAGATTCTATATGAACATGGATTTTTTGTTCATGGGGGACACTATTTAATCTGCTGCATTTAAATTTTTAAATAAGCATATATCTTTTTTTTTTTTTTTTTTTTTTTTTTTTGGTCTTTTTCCTTTTTACCGGTACCGAGGATCGAACCCACGACTGCCTGCTTGCAAGGCAGGCGCTTATGCCGCTGAGCTAAATCCCCAGCCCCAAGCATATATCTTTCATATGAATGAATATATATGAATATCTTTCATATATCTTTCATATGAAATTTACAAACAATCACTGCCTATTTCTCCAATATAGGATAAAAATAAAAAGGAGAAATGTTTTTTATAGCTACTCATGTTTTTAAAAAGCCCTTCAGTAAATGTTGTCTATTTTATTTTATTTTATTTTATTTTTATTGGTACCAGGGATCAAACTCACGACTGCCTGCTTGCAAGGCAGGTACTTATGCCGCTGAGCTAAATCCCCAGCCCCTGTAAATGTTGTCTAAATCCCTCACATTTGTTTCAGCATTGTACTGGATTGTAATTTTAATGTGCTTCTGTTTGCAGAGGTACATTAGGCTTCTGAATGCCAAAATATTGCATGCTATTTAAGTTTTCATCCTAAAGTGCAAAACCATCCTTTTTAGGATGGTCTGCCATGTCACTTCAATGTTCAGGGGATAGATAATTCAATAAAAAAAGATAAGTCCATTGATACAGCTAATCCACAGATGGTAAACACAAAATACATGATATTACATCAGACAGTAAGAAGTACATAGAGACTAAGGGTGTAGCTCAGTGTCAGGGCACTAACCTGGTATGTGTGAGACCTGGGTTCTCTCCCCAGTATCAAACAAAAATAAATAAATTTGATGTGGGTCCCAGTGGCCAGAGCAGACTTCCTTAAGTGGCAATTACAAACAGAAGTTAAGCTAGTTCCTCACTGTTAGAATTTTATGCCTATTTCCTCCACTATGTTCTTGTAGAGATAGTAAATAGTCCACATCCTACCTTAAACATAATTCTTATAACTGGATTTGATGTTTAAATAGTATTTATTAACGTAAGTATTTTGTGGCCAAGTGCTTTTCTCATTACATTGCTGACCACTCATAGACTGAAGGTGCTGTAGTATATCCACTTTATTACAGGCACTGGTCTACAAACAAGCAAATACAGGAAAGATCAACAAAGATAGCCAGGCATGGTGGCACATGCCTATAATCCCATTACTCCAGAGGCTGCAGGAGAAAGATTGCCATGAATTGGAGGACAGCCTGGGCTACATAGTGAGTACAAAGCCATGCTGAACTGCTCAGTGAGACTTATCTCAAAAAAAAAAAAAAAAAAAAAGCAAACAGAAAACAAAAACAGAGATAAGGAAAGAAACAAAGACAAAAATTCACATATCAGGTAACTCCACTAGAGTGGGGCTTGCAGTCCAGTATTAGATTAAATAGAATAAACTGAGGTATCATGCCCTTCTCAGACTTTCACACTTAGTAAATCACTTTATAGTTCTAGGCCTCCATTTCTAACAAAACTGAATTGGACAATCTCTAAATTTCCCACTGACTCCCACAATCGATTATTTAAAGGTAACAGTACTTGACTGACAATTGCTAAGGAGATATATTAAATACAATTCCAATTCAAGCACCCATCAATAGCCCAAGTCTTGAGTAGAAAACAGTAATAGAGATCTGGGACCTTGCATGGGTGGGTTCACTGTGGGAAGAAAATGACATTATCTATTTTGAAGCAGAGTTCTCAGCTGGCAAATAGAAATACCAGGAGCAGATCTACCCTGAAGGAATACTAGCTGCCAAAAAACTAGATGGGAAGTTCAGTGGCTTCAAGAAAAGACTGAATTAATATATGCAAAACAAAGAACCAGACCCAAAGTAAACGTCAATAAATAACACAGCTGCTACTATTGGCTTGTCCCAGCAGAATGGGATTACACTTAGCCAAAGTAGAATAAATGCTCAGGCATGACGAGGCTTGGTTAGGAAAGTGTTTCCCTGGTGGGCATGCTCATACCTGCCACATGCTTACTCCCTGCACCCTGACTTCCAGGCCCAACCCACCAAAAGTGCAAGGGCAGATTTCTGGCTTGGTTAACTAAGCTGATGGTGCAATTCAGTGAAATAAAGATTACTAAGCTTGGGGGTCGTCTCTGAAGGAAAATAATAAGTTTTGTACAGATAAATCTACATCCCAGGCAAAAATAAAAAAGCCGAGCTGAAGTAACAGATGTGACAGCCATGGCACTCAGGATGAGTCAGTGTTTCTCTAAGTGTGGTCTCCAGGACATCTGTGCTACAGTAAACTAAGGTGGGTGTGTTAAAGCACAAATTTCAGAGCCCTACCTACTGAAGTAGAATCTTTTGAAGTGAAGTTCAGTAGTATTTTTCTGGATTTCTAATGATTCTTGTGCATATTAAGGTTGAAGAGGTATTATCCTCTACAGATAAAGCTGCCTAGGGAGGATGTAGAGAATGAGGACAGAATGCAGTCAGGGCTGCCTCGTGGACACGGCCTTGTGGTACTTAGATTCAGTCACTTCCTACCACCTTTAATTCTATCTAAATTTGAGTCATTTGTGGGAAAAAGGATGTGCTTTGAGGCCATAATGCTAAGTGAAGTAAATCAGACACAGGAGGTTAAATATCTCATGATTTCTCTTGTATGAGAAACCCAAAGTATGAATAATTTACTGAGAAAAGTAAAAGATAAGAGACAGACTTTGTGGAGACCAGAAGAGGATCTGAGGATGACAGTGATGGGAGGCAGGGAGAGGGAAAGGGTAAGTACAAGGGGCTAAAATGCCATTTGTATATGTATCACTTTCACAGGAAGAATGTATTTATTATATATCACAAATATACACTAATAAAAACAGTATGTTCAGCCCCTCCAGACTCCTAAATATTTGCCCTCCTATACCAAAACTTGCAAATTAGTGACAGTTTGGCTTATGGGTTAACTTTTTGACTTGATACTACTTTAAAACTTAAACTTAGTCACAAATATTTAAAAACTAGCAGACTTCACATTAAAAAACAAAAGTGAAACTCATTTCCAACTTCTCACAACGAGTAAAAGAATAGTTTCCATAGAACCCCCTCCTCCCTCTTTTCTTTCTCTTTTTTTCTCTTTCTTTCTTTTTTCTTTCTTCCTCTTTTTCAGTGCTAAGAATTGAACCCAGGGGTTTTGCATTTTGCACTGTTATCCCCAGCCTTTGTTTATTTTAAAATTTTGAGACAGCATCCTCCTAAGTTGCCAAGTTACCCAGGTTACACTCCAACTTGCCATCTTCCTGTCTCAGCTTCCCAGAGTACTCGGATTACAGGTGCAGTTATCTCACCCAGCAAGTCTCCATTTCTGAGTGACAACCAGCAGCCCAACAAGGTCTCCTTCAATTGCTGAGTTACCCCCTGACCTCTGGGAAGAATATGATGCTTATACTGCATACTAAGGAGAGGTTTTTCACTTTGGCCTTCCTATCCCACAGTGACTTCCCTAGGGGGTTGGGATGGTGACTGCTGACTTCATTGGGTAATTGGGAACTATTTAGAATATCAATCCTTAGGATATGGATTCATTTGTTTGATTCTTTGTCTTAAGGCCTGGCCCACTATCTCCCTAACAGTTGCAAGGTATCTGGGCTTCTGTACTGGCTCCTTTGAGGATCTAGCCCTGTCTGACTGCCTATACTATTTCTAACTAACTCAGCTGCCTATAACACCAGGCTTCAAACCATCCACATTGTTACAGATCCCAAAGCCCCCCTGAGTATGGCATATGGTTGATGGACGCCACATGGCACAGACTCCACTTATTCTGTGTCTTTGTCCTTTTCTGGATGAAATAGTTTTGAAGTCTTAGGTCCTTTGGAGGCAATGGGAACACATGTCTTAAAAGTAGTACCCACCTCAGATCAAAGTGAAGCCTGATGTGATACAGCCATGCTCTGCCTGCAGGGCTGGACGCTGCTAACACAAGTTCTTTGGACACCTGGGTCCTCCAGGATGAGCTCTGGGAACCCCCTCACTGTTCCTGTTCCTGTAGGCATGAGAGCCTGTTTGTTCAGTGGAGATGTTCCTCGAGGTCTGCAGAGGGCTGGAATCTATATTGAGTTAGAAGGATGACTATACTGAGTTAGAAGGATGAGTTAGAAGGTGAGAGGGGTTGGAAGCTCGTCCTTCCCTCAAGTACAGAACTAATGTTATATATTTATAGATAACTTTTATTGTTTCATTGCTATAAGTGTCACATATTAATCTGAGTACCTTGTCACTCAAAATTACTAAATTACAACAAATGTTTCTTATCTGCTATACAGGAAAAAAATGAAACATTGGCCTTTGAACTGGTGTTAGAAGTTACTTCAGTTAATCCACTATGAGCACATAAAGTTACAAATAAATGAACAAACAACTCAGACAATTTTGTTCTCTACACTTTGAGATAATTTTCAGTCTTACTTAAAAGATTGTGGGTATGGGGCTGGGAATTTAGCTCAGTGGCATAAGCGCCTGCCTTGCAAGCAGGCAGTCGTGAGTTCGATCCCTTGTACCGATAAAAACGAAAACGAAAAAGACAAAAAAAAAAAAAAAAGATTGTGAGTATGTTCTTCCTCATTCCGTCATCTTCTATCTGGCATAAATGTGTAATAACATGGAAAGGAAAAAAAAGAAAAGGAAATTTTACTTTTCTATATGTTCCGCCTGTGAACCTGGTTGAAATGTTTTATCTAAGACAGATACTATCTTAGTCTGGAATATCTGCCATATTATTTTTAATTTCGGGACACCGTGAAGATTAAATGAAATAATATGCATAAAAATCTGGTATATCTTGGTACATCTTCTATTGTTTTCTTTACAATCTTTTCTTCCAGTGGATAGCAAGTCTAATGGAAATCCTCAGACCTTTAAATTTACATATGATTACTTCTACAAAATTTTAATGGAGAAATATTTTCAGGGCATTTAGGTCCATGACCTTACTTAGTGTCTCTTAAAATATATTACAGGTTCAATTTTTCCAATAAGTCTATTATGGTTTTAATTATCACTATTAAATAGAATGATCAATAAATAGAATTATCTGTACAGAAAAATATTTTCAAATTTCAATGGATTGACACTTGTTTCAAGCAATGTTTAGTTAATTTTTTGCAAATATTTGTAGTCTGCTATAGGTTAAAAAAAAGGCATTTGGGCCCACTCATAGAAAAAAGGCAAACAATTACATTATCATTATATTTCAATATAGAAACTGAGGGGGAAAAAGTGTATTGTGAGAATACAAAGTACTCAACTGTTAGTTTTACCTGAAGCTATGGAAGAACCACGGGCTGGGTTGTGATCATGTGACATTCAGCATCAGCTACTATGTCGGGCACAGGCGCTCAACACACCCTGCCCGGGACTAAGGACCACGTCAGCTTCCACAATGCGCTACGTCCCTCTCCAAATTAGCCACCCCATGTGCACCTCGTGTTCACTCCGTATTCGCCCTGTGCTGACTCTGTGGCAACCCCTGATTGACCACAGTTGGGTATATTGGCCAGAGCCCACGTTCCATCCCAACCCTGCCTCCTTGTGGCAGCCTGTGATTGGTCACGGTCGAATATATAAGCCAGAACCCGCAACAATAAAGCGGCAGTTACCTGTTACCCACAAGAACGTCCTCTGTCTCATTGGGGGGCTGCGCCGGTCACTACTACTCTATTAGAAGACATAACTCATTTATCAAATTTAAAATACTTAGAAATGCTCACAGGACACTTGCAGAACAAGTTCTGTGCAATCCAAGATTTCACTACATGCATTTAAGAGAAATATATCCAGAGAACTTTAAAGAGATCTGATTCCCAACTGTATCAAGGCCCTGGCCTGAAGCACTGATCTCCTGCTCAGAGATCCGACAACAGAATAAAACACAGACAAAACATATATTTTAGTTACAAGGGGCATCAGGACAGTCAAAGCCCAATGGCAGATGGGGACACAAGGCTCCAGGGTTCTTGGCCTTTATTGGGTGCCCACCATGACTGGGGGTGTGCTACTGGGCTGCAAGAAGTACTAGTGGTGAACTGCTAACTCTGTTCACGTGCAAGAACTGAGGAACAACATGCTTTTGGAGAAACACACAGGAACAGATCATGGTTAACTGTTAACCTGACTGTCTGCTAATTGCAACTACTGAGACAATATTTGCGTGACTGAAATCCTCAACTGTCATGTGACCTTACTTGAAAGCACCAGAACTTCACAGACTGCTTGTTAATCTCAGCTCTGGCCATCCATTTAAAGATTAATCTATCCTTAAGCCAGCCAGGGGTCTCACCACAAGTATGAAGGTCTAAAATGGACTCATAATGTAATTTTATGCCAATTTATTAATATTAATTATTACCTTCTCTATATCACATCAAGCTAATCTTCAGCAAAACTACCACTATTGCAGATAATTTTTGATAAGTGGTTCACTATATGTAATGGAAAAAGTTAAAGTATTCCATTGTACTTATGAATTTCATACATACTAAGATATAGGTGTTTATAAAAACATTTTAATTTTGTGAGTAAGCTAAAATATGTTACAATATAGCAGTAATCAAAGAGCATTAATCATGATTCACTGCAATTGGGAAAACTACTTTTTAATAATTCCCAAGAATTTCTCTGCAGGATTTAACAGCAGGGAAACAGAAATTTTCTTCAATATGGGTGGTAGATGGTTATCTGGGTTCAAATAAGGAATGAGTAACTGTCTTCCTGAAGCTCAACTCTCAGGGAAGTCAGCTGACATTTGTAAATAGCACACAATGAATCTTGGATGCCCAGAAGAAGTTTTGAAAGAATGAACACAAGTTATGTACACACAAATGTCTAGCCTTACTAAAGTTTTTAAAATGCATTGAGATCCATAAACTTTTACCTTTTTATAGTCATCTTCATAGTCATTTCCACAAGAGACAGAGAACATTGGGCATCTACACCCACATCATCACACTCATAGTTAAGCCATTCAATGACTAAGTGCTCTATGTCCCCAAGGCTACAACTTTAGACACGTGCAAAAAGATAAAATGCTGTGAACATTAATCTTTCTTGATGGGGTCCAAATTTCTGCCCTTCCCCCACCAAAGAGGCATAATGATCCTTTAGCATCTTTGCAAATGATCAGATTTGAAATTAACAAAATAAGAACTGTAATGCAATCATGAGAGGTGGATTTGGGTCATTTCTGCCACTGCTTGAATTATTTAACCTCTATGATTTTAGAACCTGAATGCATTTTTATGAACTTTACTAGAGCCAAGAATTTGTGAATATGGAATATTAAAGATTTTAGGAGCTCTATGAATATCTAAGCTTTACTGTATTCAAATACTAAGCACAGTTTCATCCCATAAAAAGGGCACTGAAAAAAATTGAATCCATTTAATTTTTAAAATTCTGCACTTCAAAATAAGTCATTTCAAGGAGTAACAAGCAAAAATTTTATTTATTTTGTAACTTTATGCTCGTAAAAAAGACAGGAATCAAACATACAGTCCCGGTGCTACTATTGGAACAGCTAAAGGCTCAGTGTTGCCGCTGCAGCACCTGATATGGCCACAACTTACCGAGCCACCCAAAATCCCACCACTTTGACTCACTGGAAAAGCAGTCACACTGAGGTTGGGGTCGGTGAGGTGAACAGAGAGCTGAGCTGGTGTGGAACTTGTATTGACCTGCGGTGAGTGATGGGAATGGGCAGGACTGGCAAGAACAAGGGGCAGCAGTGACTTGAGTCAGTTGCTCCCTTCCCAAACAGCATTGGTAGGTGAGCTTGACCTGGGTCACACCCCTGACTGAGACCAAATAAGCCATCCAAACTCCTTCCTTATGCCCAGCAGCGCACACTAATGCAGTGAAGGCTTCAGCAGGTTGACTGACCCGGAGGAGAGGGGCCAGCCTATGATGTCCCTGTTTGTGCCTCAATAGCACACTGCAGTGGGCAGGATCACCCACTTTAGAAGAATTTTAACCAACAAAGAAAGAAACTGGGGCCTCCTGGAAGAAACAAAAAATATGGGAAGAGGAAGCCCCAAGAAAAAGTCCCCAGCCCCCAACCCTAACATGGATCCAGGACAGGTAAACACAAAGGTGATTGAGGACAGAAACATGCAATATCAGATATGGCACCAATGGTCACAAAAAGATAGCTTCTGGACCTCATAGATGAGTTCAAAAGTGAAATATTTAATCAAGTAAAGCAAGATATAAATAGATTAATAAAAGAATTGCTAAGCACCTCTCAAGAAGACACAGATGGAAGAATGGAGGAACACAAACAAAGGAGAGAACCATTTGATGAAGAATATAAAGAAAATATAGAATACATGAAACAGGTTCAAAGAGATTACCAGGAAATTAAAAACTCCATGGAAAGCTGGCAAATCTACTTGAAAGAAACTAAGGATAGATTATCCAAAGTGGAGGACAGGTTTGCAATGTGGGATTATGAAAGGAAAAACTTTTTAAAAATAACAAAGAAACAAGCAATAACAATACAAAGGCTAGAAGATGACAGGAGGATCTATAACTTGAGAATAAAGGAGCTGGGGTACAAACAAAGGAACTACAAAGGTTATTCACCGAAATAATTAAGGAAAACTTCCCAAACATAGGAAAAGTAAATGATATTCACACATATGAGGCATACAGAACTCCAGCCACCTACAACCAAAACAGAGCTACACCCAGGCATAGAGTAATCAAGATCCCAAAAATTCAATATAAGAACAGAATATTAAAAGCTGTTAGAGACAAGAAACAGATCACCTATTAAGGAAGACCCATCAGAACAATGGCAGACTTCTTGACACAAACCATCAAGTCAAGAAGAGCCTGGAGTAAAATAATCCAAGCCCTGAAAGAAAATAACCTCCAGCCCAGATTGATATACCCTGAAAAACTGTCTCTAGAATAAATTAATTAACAAGATGCTTCCAAGATAAAGAGGAACTGGGGAAATTTGCAACTACCAACTCCACAGAGAATATTGCAGGGCATTCTAGAGAGAGAAAAGTACCAGGATTCCAGAACAGTGGCAGAGAGGCCTCAATGAATAGAGCAGAAACAGAATGAAGAAGACAAGCAGACAACTAATGGCAAAAAAAGAGCACAACAGAAATGAGGCAGAGAAGGTTGGTTATAATTTCTAATATAGATGGCCTTAATACACTAAATTTAAAAAAAAGAAAATCGTATGTAGAGTAGATTAGGAGGAAGGGTCCACCGAGATGCTCTTTATAGGAAATATAATTAACATGAAAAAGGGTACATGGACTGAAAATCAAATATGAGAAAACAGTGCTCTATGTGACAGGGAACCAGAGAATAATAGGGGCAACTAGACCAGTATTTGTGAATAGGTTAGAAAGACAGGTTTTAATAAGTAAGGGAATACAATTAGAGATCAAGTCCAGGAGGGAGAAGGTTCGGAACCAGTTAGGTAAATAGCAGGTTGCCACCCCCCCAATTTAAAACCAAGGATCTTGGTGAGACCCAAAAATGCACAGTGTACCCTGGGGAGGTGAAAGGAGAGAGACAGTCTTTAAAAAAATAGCAGAAGGTATTGTTAATAGTGTACTTATTACTCACACCACTATGCTTAGATAGATTTTGTTCTGTCCTAGTTTGTCTACTTTCATTAGATCTGAGGGCACAGACAGCTATCCCAAAAACATCAGGATATAGCACAGTAATCATCTTTAATTTCCTATTAACTTAACTGGAGCCCTGTATGACTTATACTGTTTTATCATGACTGATCTTAGTAAAATCTGGTTTGTTTGTTTGTTGTTTGGGATCAACAGATTTTATTCAAAACTGATATGATTGATAGTATCAAGAGTATAGGCAACTACACTGAAGATGACAAGACTCACTATGATACACATTCTGGTTTGATTACCGCCTGTTTTTGAAGTTCTATACTATACACAAAATTGTGTTTTTATTAATACTGTTATGTACTGATATATTCAAATATACTATGTCTGATGATATAGCCAATTCTATTGAAGATAACAAGAGACCACACAGTAACCATGGTAGAACTCCTTGTACAACGGTCTTATATGTCTTTTTCATTTCATGTGTTTATAGGAATATGTAGGAATATGGGGGTTTTTTTTTGTCTTTTTTCTTTTTTTTGGTACCAAGGATCGAACTCACGACTGCCTGCTTGCAAGGCAGGCGCTTATGCCGCTGAGCTAAATCCCCAGCCGATAGGAATATGTTTTGTTTTGTTTCTCCCTCTAATATAGAAAGGATAGAAATACATGTTAAGACTCATGCATGCGTAGAACCTATAAACAGTTTACGAGAACTGATCTTATGACAAATGATGAAATGAACAAATACTTTGAATCAAAAGAGACACTACAGTACCCAGTGTTGATCCCGAAGTGTCATAATGTGAAACCCAGCAATAGTATTATTCTTTGTTCAGATTTTAGTCTGCTTGAGTTTGTTCAGTCTCAGCGTAAATGAAGATATGGATAACTGCATGTATGTTTAAGTGTATAGGATTGATAACCATATTTCTAAGTTTTTGTTGGAAAGTTGAATAGAACTGGTTGCAGTCTCGCTGTTTGAACCCCCACTTTATATGCTCCACTTTTGTATCTTGAATAACTACTTGTAAGAGAACAATATGCAATCATCAACTAGTGATTTCTGTTTATTTTTTTCTTTGAAAGTATGTATCAATTCTACCCATTTTCTGTTTTGTTTAGTCTTTCTTTAAATAAAATTATTTTTAAAAAGACAGGTTTGGTAAAAGTTTAACTTACTTGAATCTATACATTTATCTTGTATTTATGAGTGAGTAGTGGACTTATCCCTCCTATCTTCTGATTATGAGGACAGTAAAGTGACAATATGCATGAAGTTACATGTCTGCAGAATAAAAATGCTTGTTCTATATTTGTCTACACTAATATATTGATACTATGTGAAAAATACCTCTCTGATTATATGCTAATTAGAACTAGAAAGCTGGAATATCTGAAAACAAATGCAATGGATAATTTTTTGTCCTAATCTTATTTTTGTCATATTTATGCAGCTGCCTTTATCTGGGAACATAAGTTTATTTTTTTCCGTATAAAAAAAGCATCACAAAATGATTTGAAGTATGGATGACAACCCATTTTTAGAATTCATCCTCAGCTTGCAGAGTTCTATGCCTTAATAATGCACATTTCAGTTTAACCACCCAGCAGTCATGACTACGATAATAGAGAAAATCAATGCTGCTGGGTCAGCCATACCTTCTGAAACAGCATAAAGGGAAACGCAATACTGTTCTGAGAAATAAGATAGGGTAGTTTATCTTACAGTGGTGTCTGCCACCTACCAAACTTTAGAATTGAAAATCAGAAAAACCTACAAGGAATGGAAAGACTCAAGAGACAGATGAAATCTTCTGTTTTCCACCTAGCAAAGCTATGAAAAGAAAGGAAATAAAAGCTTTGCATAGACTGTATCTACAACACTCCACTGAAAGTGAATTTTTAGATCCACTTCAAATAACTGGTTCAACCAACTTCCCTCCCCCTAGGTATTTAGTGACTTAATCAGTAGCCACGGTGTAATGTTGCCTCTCTTCCTATAATTCTGTGTCTTTAGCTTCTTGTTTGTCCCATGTTGTCAATATATGCAACACATCACAGAGAATAATGAAAACCCCACCAGTTTTGCTAGAATGATGTGATACAGAGATGTATTTCAAATTGGAAGAACAAATGATAAGAGATAAAAGAAAAGTTGTAAAAAGAAATAAAGAGTAGAAAAGGGTATTATTAAGATATGTGATTCTTTTAAAGTACCATTAATATGTATATTGCTTCAATTTCTATTTCCAACTCCATTCAAAAACATATAAAATCCTGAATTAGATCATATGGGTAATATCAAAATGTTAAGATTCAATGAACAGGTACAAAATTTAAAAATAAGAAATATAGGCTAAGGAGGATAGGGGTAGGAATACAGATACAGATTGGTTATAGAAAGCATTCACTTAAAAGTTCATTTTATTTTCTATTAAATGAAATGAAAACGTTAACAGCACTTACTTTTTTGTACTTTCCCCTTTATACAGAAAACACAGGATTAACCATACACAGATAGGTAGAAATGAGAATCTATTTGTATAACTTTATCTCCAAGTTTTAAAATGCATGGAGGGAAAAAACAAATTCTTCTTTCAGGAACACTCTGATGGTTCTCTTAAGATTCTGCTAACTCAAAAAGGGATCCTGGAAGAGTGAAACCTTCTTCCCCATAATTTTGAACTGCTAAATGAGTACACATATAAAACTGTGCCATAGCTAAGTACTCATCTTAGGTCAGACAAGCCCAGAGTGCATATATTCTCCTTGCTTTTACATGTTTTTTTTTTCTTCAAATAACATCATCACTGATGAGACAAACTGAGCAGTGGCTCTAAATTTAGTACACAAAATTACTGTCTTATAATAATAAAGTTCTTACATTTGCATAAAAATAGGTGCTATAAGTAAACTGTATGCAAGTAGGGAATAATGAAATAATTCATTTTATAATTCTAAACTTAGAAAATGATTTTTCTTATTTTTCAGCATTAATTCTAAGTAGAATCAACTAATTCTAGTACAATATACCTTCAAAAATACTGTAGGATGATCGTGTTCATACATTAACATAATTTATGGTCTGAAAAATAAAAGATAATTTTTTAAAAGCTCAAATAAATGATGTAGTTTCTAATCAGTTAACTCTAAGATATTTAAATAATTTCTACTGATTTCTAAGATGTTGTCAAATTAATAAAAATTCTAAACTCTACTGATTAAAGATCATGAATTCAAATATTGCTTTTGTTAAGTCAGGATTCCAAATGGAAACAAACAAATGTATTCATCTCAACCATACAATAAAGGAATCTTCTTTTAACTTCCTCATTATAATTTAAAATAATTATGGTTTTAGTTGGAAATCAAATTAACTTTTGTTTAATTCTACCACTCATTGTTATTTAAATCTTTATCTTCTTCCACTTCTCTATTTTCTCCTTAACTCCCACAGGCAAAATTAACACATTAAGCACTTACATATTACATATAATTATCTGATGTTTTACATTTTGTTATATAATCACAAATCTAGTTCATATGGTTAACAGTTGCAAATTAAGGGTTAGCTCAGTTTGTCCTTTTATAGACTGTTTGATGCTATTGACTGACATGATTGTTCTAAATAGCTGTTGGTCCTGGTATTCCACAACTGAGATAGACTAAGGGTCATAGAAATAGTGGCAAAGTGCGAAAGAACCAGGAAGTACATCAAACAAACCACAACTTCCCGTCTCCAACAAACTGAAGAGATAAAATCTTCCCACAGATTCAAAACCCAAAAACCAAATACACCTGGAAGGTACCTCAGAAAAGTAATCATCACCTAAGAGTCCTGAATACTAGCAATACAGCAACTCACCATAGGCAACTTACAAGCATCATTCTGGAAACACAGAAAAGAAAATGAGAAGACCCTGAAGCAAAATGCAACCCTGGAAATCCAGTTCATCAAAGGTAAATCTAAGGGGCAATGAGGTGAGACAATCTGAAAGCCCCCCACCAGGTCTCTCTGAAGTGGAAACAATAAAGCAACTGAATGAGGCTCTGTTAAAAATGAAATCAGAAATAATCTCAGATAATTACAGAGATTACCAACATACACACCATGCTTAGCAATGTTACAGCAGACACAGTGAAAAAATTAGACAAGCTGAAGAACACTATGGAAGCTCAGCATAGGAAAGAAATGGAATCCATAAAGCAGATTCAAGCAGATATCCAGGAGAATCAACAGTCACTGAAAGTATTCGAAGCAGACTAGGCCAATGTGAGGACAGGATCTCAGATCCTGAAGATAAGTTTGCAGTTAGCAACCAAGAAAGGAAAGATTTCTCAAAAATAGCATCAGACCATAAGAAATCAATCCAGCAATGGTCAGATGAGACAAAAAAGAATAACTTAAGGTTAATTGGAGTTAATCAACAAGCAGGAGATACCACAAATGACATTTAAAAAATGTTCATAGACAACATAACACAAAACTTTCCTGATAGAGAAAAAGAATGTGGCACACAGATAAATGATGCATAAAGCACTCCAATTAGCAATGGTCAAAAAAATCGACAGCCAGGCACATCATAGTCAAGATTCTAGAAATTCAACACAAGAATAGAATCCTAAAAGCTGTTAGAGAAAAGAAACACCTATAAAGGAAAGCCCATCAGAATTACAGCTGACTTCTCAGCACAAACTCTCAAGTCAAGGACAGTTTGGAGTGACATACTCCAAGTTCTAAAGGAAAACAATGTCCAACCCAGATTGATGTACCCCACAAAACTACCTTTCAAAATTGATAGAGAAATTTGATACTTCCATGACAAACAATATCTGAAGAAATTTATGATCACCAAACCAGCATGCCAAAATATTCTGAAGGACATTCTAGAAAGAGATCATAAGGGGCTACAGCTCCATGAACGCCAACAGAAGGAATCCTCCAGGGAAGGCAAACAATTAGAGGAAAGGGGAAAAAAAAGAGGGGAAGCTAATAACAGGAATATAACAGGACAGGGATAAGTCATTACATATCAGTTATAATCATCAATGTTAATGGTCTCAATTCACCAATTGAAAGATACAGACTGGCAGAATGGGATTAAGAAGCACAGCTCCACCATATACTGCATACAAGAAACATATTTAATTCAAAAAGTAATTCATAAACTGAAAGTCAAAGGATGGAAAACAATACTCTATGTGACAGGAACCCACAAAAAAGCAGGGGTAGCTATTCTATTTGCAGACAATGTGAATTTCAAGCCAAGACTGATTCAGAGACATAAAGAAGATCTAGTGACCTCATAAAGGGAACAATTCAAGAGAAAGAGATAAAAATAGTAAATATATATGCAACAAATACTAGTGCACCCAACTATATAAAACAATTACTAACAGACATGAAAAATCAAATAATCCCTAACATAATTGGATTGAGATACCTCAATACCCCATAGTTATAAAAAGACAGGACAACTGGACAAAAATCAATAATGAAATATTAGAACTAAATCAAACTTTTAAACAAATGGACATAGTAGATGTCTTTGGAGTTTTCCACTACACAACATCAGAATACACATTCTTCTCAGCTGCACACAACATGTTCTCCAAAATAGACCATATAGTGGCTTATAGATAATGCTTAAGTAAAGGCAAACGAATAGAAATTATCCCATGCATACTATCAGACCATAGTGCAATGAAATTGAGAATCCATGCCAAAGAAAGCCACAAGAACTTCATAAACATATGGAAATTAAATAGCACCCTACTGAACAACCAGTGGGTCACTCACAGATGAAATTTTAGAAGAAATTAGATAGTTTTTACAGATGAATGATAATGACAATACAACATATTATAATTTGTGGAACACAATGAAAGCAAATTTAAGAGGGAAAGTTATAGCAGTAAATATACCAGACAAACAGAGCAAGCACATATAAACAACTTAATTTTGAACCTCGAACTTGTAGAAAAAGAGTAGGTTAACCCAAAAGCTCGTACAAGGGAGAATCAGAGCAGAAATTAACACCCTAGAGACTAAAAAGACTATACAAAGAATCAGTGAATTGAAGAGCTAGTTCTTTGAAAGATTAAATAAAACTGACAAACAACCAATCTTATCCAAAAAAAAGGAGAGAAAAGACTCAAATCCATGCAATTAGGAATGAAAAGAATGCAATCACAACAGACTCTGCAGAAATCCAGAAAATCATTTATATGTACTTTGAAAACTTGTATTCTAAAAAGATGGAAATCATAGAAGAACTGGACAGATTCCTAGATACATATGAATTAGCAAAGCTGAATCAAGATGATATAAAAATCTTAAATAACCCAATATCAATAAGTGAAATTGAAGATGCAATTAAAAACCTATCAACAAAGAAAAGCTCAGGCCTTGATGGATTCACTGGTTAATTCTACAATTTAGAGAAGGCCTACCATCGTTACTTCTGAAACTCTTTAACAAAATTAAACAGGAAGCAATAGTTTCGAATTCATTACTGGTACCAAGAATTATCCTGATACCAAAACCAGAGAAGAACAACAAGTAAGAAAGGGAATTATAGATCAATCTCCCTAATCAATTGATGCAAAAATCCTCAGTAATATACTGGCAAACAGACTGCAGCAAATTGTCAAGAAGACTGTATACCATGATCAAGTGGGATGCATTTCAGGGATATAGGGATGGTTCAACATATGTAAATCCATAAATGTAATATACCATATTAACAAACCAAGGACAAAAATCATATGATCATCTCAATAGCTGCAGAAAAAGCTTTTGACAAAGTCCAGCCCCCATTCATGATACAAATCCTACAGAAAATTGGAATAGATGGTCTTTATCTCTATCTGATAAAAGCCATCTATGACAAACAATCAACAAACATCATTTTAAATGGACAAAAACTGAAAGCTTTCACTCCAATATCAGGAACAAGACAAGGATGTCCACTGTCTCCACTCTTACTCAACCTAGTCCCAGAAACTTTAGCTAGAGCAATTAAACAAGAGAAAGAAATAAAAGGAATCAAGATACGAAAGGAATAAGTTACACTATTGCTATTTATAGATGACATGATACTCTTAGAAAACCCCAAAAACTCCACCAAAAGACTACTAGATTTAGTAAGCAAATTCAGTAACGTAGCTGCTTACAAAGTCAACACTCAAAAATCAATAGCCTTCATGTATACAGATAACAAACTCACCGAGACAGAATTCAGGAAACAATACCTTTTACAACAGCATCCAAAAACATGAAATACCTATGAATCAATCAAACAAAAGATGTAAAAGATCTCTACATTTAAAACTACAGTACTCTGAAAAAGGAGATTGAAGAGGATATTAGAAAATGGAGAGGTACCCATTGCTCTTGGGTAGGAAGAACCAATATAATGAAAATGGCCATACTTCTAAAACTGTTATACAGATTCAATGCAATCCCAATGAAAATTGTAAAAGCATATCTCACAGAATTAGAGAAAACAATCATAAAATTCATCTGGAACTCGAAGACATCTAGAGGCAATCCTGGGCAACAATAACAAGACAGGGGGCATCACAACACCTTACTTGAAATTGTACTATAAAGCCACTGTGATTAAAAAACACACACACACACAGTGTGGTACTGGCGACAAAACAGACCCAAAGATCAATGGAACAGATTAGAAGATGTAGGAACAATTCCAGACTCACTAAGCTACCTTATCTTTGACGAAGGTGCCAAACACATTCACTGGAAGAAAGATAGCCTCTTTAAAAATGGTGCTGTAAAAACTGGCACTACATATGCTGAAGATTAAAACTGGACCCATATCTTTCACTATGTACTAAGCTAAAATCAGAATGGATTAAAGATCTTAATATTAAAACAGAAACATTAAATCTTCTGGAAGACAGAGTAAGTAAAACTCTTGAAGACATTGATATAGGCAAAGACTTTATGAACAAAACCCTGGTTACACAGAAGCTATCACAAAGAATCAACAACTGGGATCTCAGCCTACTGAGAAGCTTTTGCACAGCAAGAGAAGCCACACAAAGAATGAAGAGATAATGCACAATGTGGGAGAAAAAATTTGCCAGTTGTTCCTTAGGCAATGGATTACTATCAAGAACATATAAAGACCTCAAAAAAACCCAGTCCTCCCAGATTTAAAGACCCAATCCAAAAATGGGTATCTGAGATAAATATATACTTCTCATATGAAGAAATATGAACAGCAGATAAATATGTAAAAAAATGGTCAACATCACTTGACACTTGAAAATGCAGATTAAAACAACACTAAGATTCCACTTCACCCCAGAAAGAATGGCTACTATCAAGAAATTAAGCAATAACAAATGCTGGAGGGGCGTGGGGAAGAAGGAACCCTTCCCCACTGTTGGTGGGAATGAAGACTGGCACAACCATTGTGGAAATCAGCGTCGAGATTTCTCAAAGAACTAGGACTAGAGGAGAGGTCCCATTCAACCCAGCTGTTTCCCTTCTGGGTATCTTCCTAAAAGAATTAAAAACATCATATCACAATGATACATGCGCACCCACGTTTATATAGCAGCACAATGTGTAATAGCCATATTTGGGAAACAACCTAAATGCCCATCGACTGAGGAATGGATGAAAAATATGTGGTATTTTTATACAAAGGAGTAATATTCAACCATAAAAAAGATAAACTAGAGACTTTTATGGGTAAATGGATGCAACTTGAGACCACACTCATTAGTGAAATAAATAAGAAACACATGTGAAAACATTGTATTGTCTCATTAATGTGAGAAACTGAAAGAAAAACATATGTATATGTGTATACATATGTATATAAAAAAGATAGTTACACTACTGATTTCTCTGAGTTCACTAAAGAGAAAGATTTTTGCTGGTATTGTTCAGACAATTGAATGCAGATGTCTTCGTTCTTAGGTGAATGATTTGAAGATGAAAATACACTATGTATGTACCACTGTTACCCCTGGCAGGGTATGGAGGAAAGGAAAGATGCCCCACTGCTGTTGAATTCTTTTTAAAAAAATTATATTCATTAAAATGTGGGCCTTTAAGGCCCTTTATGTGTTTCAACTCTGAAGATTCCCGTGTGCACTTTGTTGATTAAGATATGTTCTTTCATAGCTCCCTGTTTTCAAATAACTTTAACTTATTTTATATCCTTAATAGACTTCAGCATGCGTGAAATAATAATTATACTGTTTTGCACAGAATTGACAGATATCATCTGTCAGGCAAATTAAAGTCACTGTTGCATCATAGTTTGGGCCTCAGTTTACTTGTAATATTTCTGACAATATTAATATTTCACTTAAAGAACTTCAGTTCATGACAGATAAGTCATTTTTCATGGGGTCATCACCACAGTGGAGTTAACTTTAGAACCCTAGGAAATGTGCAGAATTTTGCTTGATCAAATCGGCAAAGTGAGGCATTGGCAACTGTTGGCTACATTTGGGTCTTGTCGACTAGTTTCCAAATCCCCCCGTTTCAGGACCCCTATTCTGCCAGCCACTCCTTTACCTCAATCATTTCTCCAAAGGTGTAGATGATGATGAGTGAATAAAATCAGGAGTAGAGAGCAGTGAAAAGGCCTGGAGTATAATGGAGCAGAAGAGACCAGTGCCTAGCATACCTCCCCAATCCAAATACACAGCATCATGCTTACTCCTTTCTTTCCACAAGCCGATAAGCCTAGATGAGTGTTCAAATGCCACGTTAGGTGATAGCCCCAGACTTTGAGCTCAGAATCCTTACAACTTGTACACAAAAGCAGTATTTCTTTTAAAAACTTACTGCAACCAGAAACAACCTACAATAGTAGAAGGCTTACTCCATGTATAAAACTATGCAAAGCAGCAGATATCCTAAAATTTGACACATTAAAATTTGAATCTACAAAAATTTTAAAAGTACAACACAACTTTAGGTGAGAGAGCTTTATTTTTGCTTTCTCCTGCTCTACCTTTCTGCTTTTCCTACCTAACCTGTCATTATCTTGTATGTTCAAAATGACGTTGCTGATGGCTGATGGTGTTGTTTTGCATGTGTGAAACTGTAGCAAAAAGATAGTGGCACAACAAGCAGGTCTCTGTCTCCAGCATATGTGGAAAGACAGCTCTTTGGTTTATACCTACCATGCAATTTTCACAGCCCATTACTGTTTATGAGCTTAGGTTCTTCACCTTGTGTACTACCTTGATTCCAAACAAGTGACCTACTTTTCACTTCATGATCTGCAGATGCTTTTTCCTGGCATTTTATAGCCAGGCTGCCTCATTTGAAAACAGACCTCTGTGTATCCTTATAACACTTCTCTTCTGTCTTCAGCAAGTCACCTGCTTCAGTTCCTCAGACAGCTGATACTCAGGTATTGTATTGTCAGAACTGAGACATTCAGAGTTGATGAGATGCAGGGGATGGTTTCCCTGATTCCCTAAATATCTCTGACTGACCTGTAACAAGACTTAAATTCTTAATTGTTGAGACACTGATAATTTATGTTCAAAGTTAAAATGTTAAATGACCCCATGAATTATAAGGAAAGAATAAACAATAATCTAAGAATAGGTACTTTTTACTTAACATCAATATAAGCACTCACTGTATATAATTGTCCTTAAAAGTGAAAAGCTAATGAATTAATTGCTGTTCCCATTTTCCAGATAAACAAACAGACTCATGGAAGGCCTAGTTAATTTTTTATGGGTGACAGCTCTAGTAAGTGAAAGGATGAGATTTGAACTCAGGCCTCTGAACCCAAAGCCCCAGGTCACTGCCCTGAGTATTGATAGTGTATCAGGACAGCCTTGATCGGTCATTCACACCTAGTTCAGAAGCTGAAGTGCTCAATAAAAATTTGATGAATTGAACCTTGCTGTGAATTAGTTTACTAGATTGGCTTCCAGTTACCTGGCAAGTATTCTGAACAAACAAGACCGTGGGCAAATGAGATGCTTAGCAGGAAGGAAAGGCACAGTCCAAAGGTCAGAACTCAGCATCAGGAGACCCAGGTGAGTCACAGGCCCCAAAGGCCTGGAGATACTCTCAGCTCTGTTATTTTTGACAAAGGGGCCAAGTTTCTTAACTAGAGGAAAGATAGCATCTTTAACTAATGTACTAGGAAGACTGGCTATCCACATGGCGAAGGTTGAACTTAGACCCATATCCCTCACTATGCACAAAACTACAATCAAAATGGATTCAATACCTAAACATTAGAACAGAAACACCGAATCTTCTGGAATAAGTAAAACTTTTGAAGACATAGTTGTAGACAGAGACTTTCTGAGGAAAATCCTGATTGCCCAAGAATTACTATCAAGAATCACTACCAAGAATTAACAAGTGGAATTACATAAAATTAAAAAGCTTCTGCACAGCAAAGAAAACAACTAACAGAGTAAATATACAATCTACAAAATGAGAAAAAGTTTTACCAGTTACTCCTCAGATAAAGGACTAATATCTAGAATATATAAAGAACTGAAATAAAATTAGCCCTCCACCCTAAATTCAAAGATCCAGTTGAAAAGTAGGCATGTTAAATGAGTAGCCATTTCTCAAATGAAGAAATACAAATAGCCAATAAACCCATGAGAAAAATGTTCAACCTTGCTAGCATTTGAGAAATGCAAACTAAAGCAACACCAAGATTCTACCTCACCCCAGATAGCATGGCTGCCACCAAGAAATCAACCAGTAACAAATGCTGGCAAGGCATTGTTGGTGGACAGTAAACTGACAGAACCACTGTGGAAATGCCTGAAAACCTAACAGTGATACACCATTCTGCCATAAAGAAGAATAAGTAAGTTATTTGCAGCATAAGTACATCTTGAGACTATAATATTAAGTGAAGTAATTCAGACACATCAGAGACACATTAAGCTTCTCTAATATATATGTATATCAGAATAAAAGACAGATAATAGGAAAAAGAAAAAATCAAATTCTAATCCAATGTGGACTAAGTATCTAAAAGTGTACCCTGACTTAGTACGATTGTCTTACATGCTTTATATATTTTTTGGCCTATTAGTCTAGTTTTAAATCTGTACATATAATAAATAATTTATAAGGTTTATAAAATAAACAAATGAATCTGATGCTGGAAAAATAGGCAGATAGGAAGAGAGGGGAAAAGAAGGGAACAAAAATGTTATGTACATGTACCAATTCCCTACAGTGAATGTAATCACTGTATCCTGCAAACATGTACTAAAAAAGTCAAAAAGGAAAAAGGAAGAAAAGAGAAGAAGAAAAAAAAAAAAAACCCAAGGAGACCTGGAGAAAAGAAATTCTACACTGTTAGAAGATAGTAGTGAAGCAAAAAAGAAAGAAATGGGTCAGCAAAAATAAAGAAGTATCCAAAACAGTTCTGGGCTCAAAGAAGACTGCTGCTATTGTCACTGCTTTCCCTTTTTAATAGCATTCATTTAACATCGCACAGCTAGGCAGTCATCAAGAGAGATTAGAACCCACAGATTTTTCTCCTAGGGAAACACTGCCTCCTGTATGCTGCTAAAAGTATAATTTAACTCATGAATATTTGTATTTGTCTCATGAATATAAACCATTATTTCAAATGTATTTCTATTCCAGATTTGAGCTAAACAAAAGATCTATATTCTGTGGAACACTATTTCATCTCCACTATAAACATCTAAGATGTGTGCTAACAATAAGAGTATACCTCAGAGTATACTGGGGATCTGCCTCTCTATTCTACTCCTCTGTTAATGAGCTAGAATAGTTCAGTGGAGAATATCAGGGCACTGACAATGACTATGGGGGGATAGGAAGAAAGATAGGAAAGGGAGAAGAGAGAAACAAAATAGTTTTCAAAAAGAAATGAAACCAAGGTGAAAGTGGACTGCAGATTATGTGATGAAAGTCGGGAAAATGAGCTGCGATTTCATTGGACCTGTGCTATTGTTCTGTGAGAGAATAGTTCAGGGGAAAACAACAGCTAGTGAGTTAGAACTCTGAAAGGAGCTTTTAAAAGAGGAAGTGTAGTGGGCCCTGCAAGAAAGCTGGACTGATGAGAAACAAGTGGGCTGACCATGTCACTGGGCCAAAGTGTGAAACAATAAACTTTAATGCTATCTCAGAGAGAGGGGAGAAAATATTCAGGATGCAAAGGGTGAGAAGAAAACTGGTTCAAAACTGAATGAAAAGCAACCAGCAGCCTTATGGGAAGGGTTGGTAAGAAAATCACCATGGGGTCAACTGGGATGAACCACTGTCTGTGTCCATGGGGTGGGGACTCAGAGAATACTGTAATGTTGTTGTTGCTGTTTATGTGTATGTGTGTTTTATTTGTTTGTTTATTTATTTTGAGACAGGATCTCAGTTCAGGCTGGCCTCAAACTGAAGTCAATCCTCCTGAGTGCTGGGATTACAGGTATACACTACTACACCTGGCTCAAGAATACTGTAGTTCTACAGTGAGGCCAAAGGGAGTATTGGACCTAAGACTCAGAGTGATAGTCTCAGCTTCTTCTTAATGAGACAGCCCCGTCTAATTCTAGGATCAACATTAATTGATTTAAAAAGTGTGTTCAGAATTGTCAAATGCAAGGACTAATGTGAGGTGGAGGCAGTAGGCAGAAACGAGAAGAATCATGTTGAAAACTTTGCGATATAATTATTAAACAGTACAAAAGAATTTGACATTTTTCTCACATCTTTCTTTTACTTTCCTCTGAAGGTAGTCAGATCCCCATTTTACAAACAAAATAAACATCCCCATTTTAGGAACTTGCTGTCCAAGTTTTCACTCTAGGAACTAAGGAATTGTACACTGAAGTGTATTTATTCTTAAGTTTGGATAAAGCAAAATGTATCGTTACAAAATATATTTGGCTATTTGTGACAGAGAATGTAAATAATATGGTTTAATAGAATGAAATTATTTATCTTGAATGTAAAATACTTCTGGAGGTATGGGAGTCACAGTCAGCAAGGATCCAGGTTTCCTCCCAACTTTCTTTTCTAACTACCCAAATTTGTGATTTCTATCATTAAGGTTCTTTAAGTAAAAGGCACTAGCTAGAACCTCAGCCATGATATCTTCATTCCAATAGAAAATAGGAGAAAGAGAAACAAGGAAATAAAAAGGGGAATATTGTCCATTAATTAGCTGCATTTAAGCAGTCTTTCAAAAACACTCACACAACTTTTTAGTCCCACTAGTCAGAACATAATCACATCTAGCTGCAACAGAAGCAGAATATAAATTTTTAGCTGAGCATCTTGCTACACCAAATCCTGTTCCCATTATTAACGTAACATGTTAGGAACTAAATCTTGCACTCACACATCTCTAAATACAGGTCACCACACTGATTTAATCAACTCCTCAAAATACAGGACACATTGAAACTTTCCTATTAAGTCTCTGATATGGAATACTACTTAGTAAAAGGAGAATTCATTTTAGATTCATACCATGAGGCTATGGTTTTCAGTAGTTTCAAAGGAAATTTAATATAGAGATGAAAGGCTTTAACTCTCTCATAATTTTGCTGAGCATTTCTCTCCATGCTACCTGTCAGGTATTTGCTATGGATTGCTTTCTTTTTCTACATTTTTTTGGTTAAATTTATTTTTACAAAACATGATAAAACAAACAAGCAAACAAAACCTTGCCATGCTGACTCAGCTTTTCAGTGGCCCCTTGAACCATCTCTTAAATAAATCACAGACCCCAATCCGCAATTTGGCTAACATGGAAATGCTTGAATCTTTTGTGAGTACAAAAATACTTAAAGAACACTGCTATTACCTGTGGGTGGTACTGCGTTCTTGACAGGGGGTGACGGGAGATTAAGAAAAACCTTAGATGTATATTAAAATGAAAAATGGGACCAGATGGACCTGGCCTCTTTAATGGAGAGACAGTGACATTGTCTCAGTCCCAACATCTTTATTTGTATAAAATAAAATAAAATAATAAAATAAAATAGGAGGAGAAAGCACATGACAGGATCTAGAGTATAAAGTCTTAGCATTTGCTAAGAACACCAAAAGCAAAACATTTTTAAGAGCCAGTCCAGCCCCCACATGCACAAAGGCTGCCATTTTGACTCTCCCACAGGTAGCCAGTGCAAGCCAGGAAAACCAGCCAGCCACACCTTGGAGAAGTTGCAAGTGTCTAGAGAAGCCTGCCCTACACCCCACCACCTCCTGGGGAACCTGTGTTAGAAGAAACCCAGGTGCCTGATTCATCCCCTTACACTGTGAAAAGGTAGCCAACATGGGAAGTGCTTGGGACCCCATAACCTGCTCATCCAGAGGAACCCAGGAAAATGTCAAGATGCTCAAAAGGCAATCTCTGGCCTCCAGCTCACACAGAACAATTCCAGGAGACAGGAACATGGAAGACAGAAGAAGTCACGCACCTGAAATTTCTGCGATGATGACAACTGAAATCAAAAAAGGCTACTTGATGAGGCTGTAAAAGAAATCAGAACATGGGGCTGGGGATTTAGCTCAGCTGCATAAGCACCTGCCTTGTAAGCAGGCGGTCGTGAGTTCGATCTCCGGTACCAATAAAAAAAAACACAAAACAAACAAAAAAAAAAGGAATCAGAACAGAAATAATGTCTCAGGTAAAAGAAGAAATAACAACATAATAAAAGGGTTGCTGAGAGTATCTAAAGAAGACATAGATAAAAAGAAGAGGAGCATAGGATAATGAGGGAAACGAACAAACAATATAGAGAAGTATTGGAATGCATGAAACAGACTCAGGAAATTAAAAATTCCATTGAAAGCTGGCAAAACTGCTTGAAAGAAGCTGTAGAATTTCAGACCTTGAAGACAGGATGGCAGCTAATGATTGTGAAAGGAAAGATCTCTTAATAACAAGGAACTAGGAAACAACAATTTGATGGCTGCAAGACAACACAAAGAAAAATAATTTAAGAATAAGAAGTGTCCATGAAAAAGCAGGGCTTAACACATGACATAAAGAGACTATTTACAAAAGTAATAGTGGAAAACTTCCCAAGTATGAGAAAAGGAACTGACACACCAATAAGTAAGGCATATAGAACTCCTACTACCCATAATCAAAATAAATCTACACCCAGACATATAATAAGATCCCAGAAATTCAGCACAAGAACCAAATACTAAAGGCTGTTAGAGAAAAGAATCCAATCACCTATAAACGAAACCCATCAGAATCATGACAAACTTCTCAACACAAACCATGAAGTCAAGAAGAGCTTAAAGTGAAATATTTCAAGTTCTGAACAAAAACAACTTCCAACTAAGATTGATATACCCTGCAAAACTATCTTTCAAAATTAACAAAGAAACAATATACATCATACTTCCATGACAAAGAACAACTGAAGGAATCATGATCACTAAACTAAACCTAAAAAGAGTACTGAAGGATATTCTAGAGAGAGATAAAAATGACCACAGTCCCAGGAAGAGCAGCAGAGTGGGATTACCAAGCAAGGCAGACAGTCGAATGGAAGTGAAATGTAGGGAGCCAATGGCAGGAAAAAAGCATGGTAGAGACAAACCAGTGCATGTTGGCCATAACCATTAAGGTAGATGGCCTCAATTCACCAGTTGAAAGAAACACAGCCAGAATGGATCAGGAAACAAGATCCATCAATATGCAGAATACAAGTAACATTTAACTCAAAAAGAAATTCATAGACCAAAAGTCAAAGGAGAGAAAACAATGCTCCATGCTACAGGGAACCAGAAAAAAGTAGAGGTAACTTGCCCATCAACCACAGAACACTTAAGAAAGATCTGGCATTTTTATACAATGGAAAGCTACTCAGCTATAAAGGCTAACCTTGAGGCTCCTATAGGTAAATGCTTTTGGGTGAAATGGTTTGGACTCACGTAAGTGAACATCATGTTATCTACCTAGTATAAAAACTAACAATTATGTACAATAGATTTTGTGAAAAGTGAAAGGGGAAGAAACATCTAAAAAGGAAAGGTGGTAGCCATTGTTAATTCCCTAGTACCTTGTTTTCAAGTCCTGTATAGCTTTCACTGTTTTGTTTTGATTGGCTTTATTCTGTTTTATTTTGTTTGGTTTTATTCTCTTAAAAATAAAAAATTAAAAGATTTAAAAAAACATTTTAAAAACTATGTGTACTATAGTTAATGAGGAAAAACACCAAGGTTAGACACCTGTTGATGTGTAACTGAGCTACAGGTCTACTTGTTTATATAGTCTGTCTGTGACACTTGTGTCCTTGGGACTAGCTTTGTTTTAGTCTGAAGGAATTTGTCCACCTCAGGCTCGGTGGGGGCTTAACCACTCCACAGAACACAAAGAGTACTAGATAGTACTAGGAACTATCTTCTGGATATGCTATTTAAACATCAGAAGAGTTTGGGAAGATCATTAACACCACTTAAAAAGAGTGAGAAACGGGGAAAAAAGCACTGTGTGTTCAAAAAGGTTTAAAAATAGTCATTTAACCCATCCTACACCACGTGAGATGGTAAGAGATTCAAGATTGTGTTACTAAGGCACTACTTCAACCCAGAGTGAAAATTCACTATAAATGATACAATAAAACCTACCTGCTTTGTGCTTTCCTGCATTTTGATTCCAATCTGCATCTTTATTATCAACTCTTTTGAACCAAAATGTTTCATTTCCTTTATTAAGAGCTATACATCATTTATTAGGATTAATTCAGTCCAGATTTCACTTAGAAGAGTACAAAAGAGATATTATTAGCTCTAACTGATCTTTAACCTAAACTCCTGTTCGTCAGCAGCTGATTCAAACACTACTAGGGCCAACCAGAATGAAAGGATCTTCAGTCCAATTTTGTTAAAAGATTTAGCAGTTTGGCTATGGTTATATAATTATATGCAAGTTAAACTCAGTCAAAGTGTGGTACCTAATCCTTTATTTTTATGACCCAAGGAGTTCCTTTCATTATTTGATGCCTTATTAAGACATAGCAATTAACAGTGATATTATACATTTATGAATCTACAGTAATACTTAGGTTAAAAATGCTTTTTGTAGACAATTTGGTGCACTAACATTAGTGTTAGGCAAAATTTTGCTTCCATTCATGAATTCTGCCCTGTGTGTTGAACATGACTGTGCCCATCTTCCAAGAATGGTAGAATGAATTAAGTTCATGAACCAAGGCATCACTATATTTCAGATATCTAATGCATCAGGGCCTCACTCTTTCTCTCTCTTTCTCTCTTTCTCTCTTTCTCTCTTTCTCTCTCTCTCTCTCTCTCTCTCTCTCTCTCTCTCTCTCTCTCTCTCTCTCTCTCTCTCTCTTTCTTTCTTTCTTTCTTTCTTTCTGTTCCAGAAATTGAACTCAGGAACTCACACTCACTTGGCAGGTGCTCTGTCACTGAGCTATATCCCCAGCCCCATCAGGAACTTTATAAAGTCACATCTTACTTGATTTTCACAGAAGGCATCAGTTATTGGTATAAGACAAGAAAGGAAACTGAAGCTCACGGGAGTTATGTAATTTTGCTCATGGTCATTTAAATTCTTTGGCTTTTAAAAAGCAATGCAGAATTTTATAACATAATTAGCTCCCAATTAAATAAAAAATGATTCTCCTCTAACAAAAGTTTGGAATTCAGAGAAAAGGATGGATGAATGATTTTTACAGCTTTATGTATATATACACTATGCATAAGCATGTATACCACTTATATTAATGTTATACACATTATATTATTTCTATGATTAAAAAGAATTTATGGGTAGTTGACATTTTAAAATCATTATCTGACAATTAACAAGACAGAGGATCCAGGTCAGAAGTCAGTCCATAGCCCAAATTCTTATATTGTTTTTTCATACTTTTTAAATGTTAAAATTGAAATTTTATGCAAAATTCTTTTTTTTTTTTTGTAGAATTCTAATTTGTGACATCACTTGAAAATCAGAAGAGCAGTTACCTGGGCTTGAGTTCCTATGAGGCATTCGTCAGTTGGAGTTGCACTGCGACATCTTTGACATGGAACCTGTCCTTCTGAAAAGCAGGCTGCATTTATCAGCTTCATTCATTTATGTTATCTAACTGTGCCCTGGATGCTTTTGGGTTTGTGACCTTGAACTGATGTTCAAAGTACCAGCTTTGCCAAGTTCTAAGCCTGTTTTCCACGTCCACGACCTGTCTTCCCTCCTGTGGCAACTCATGAACACTGTAATCAGCCAATTTGGCCAAAGCTGATTCCACATGGGAACCAGGAAGACTTTTAAGCCTAAACTTTCTCCTACTTTGTGGAACTGAGACTTCCTAAAGTTATTTCACTGTTGCAGGTAGCTAGAACTGCTAATTTGTAAAGCAGATACAGTTCCTGTAGTAAAAGACAGAGAACAGGGATGAGGTAGGACCTGGGACACACAAGATTTTATTGCATCATTGTAACACACTCCCTATTTGCATAAATTTTCTTAAAATGGTGCCATCTTTTTTTTTTTTTTTTTTTTTTTTGTACCAGGAATTGATCTCAGGATCTTACACTTGCCAGGCAGGGCGCCATCTCTTCTAAACATTTGTCCTGGGGCTGGAGATTTAGCTCAGCGGCGTAAGTGCCTGCCTTACAACAGGCAGTTGTGAGTTCAATCCCTGGTACCGATAAAAAGGAAAAAGACAAAAAAAAAAAAAAAAAACCCACAAACATTTGTCCTATCCTTGAAAATTGTTAACTTCCTCTCTCTATGCTTCAGTTTCCAAATCTTTAAAGTTAAAAAAATAAAACCTGATTGTATCTCGTCCATCCTTCCATACAGGATTAGATCAGGGCACAAATAAACCTCTATATATTGTGTGAAAATTGTAAAACTCTGAAAATCTAAGGTATTATTTTCAGAACAGCTCTGGCAAATGTTTAGTAAGTGGTGACACAAAAGATGAGGAAAAGTAGGAAAATGTGTGTGACTAGGACACAGCAATGTGCCTAAGGCCCTTGAAGCTTAATGACAGAAAATAAGTGCTTTCTGGAAGATTCCAGGGTGGCCTTCACATAACTGTGATATTGAACTTCCAAATAATATAGGGGAAATAACTGTTAACTCCCAACCCACTAGACGTCAGATACACCAAGTTCATGTACTCCAAAATTGAAAAATGAATTCTAAGGATAACAAAGGCTAAGAATAGGAAGTTTTATTGTGGCAGCTCACAAGAGAGACGGGAGACCCAGAAAGTGGGTTCCCCATGAGCCCACTTCTCAAAGGAAATTTTATACAGCAAAATTAGGAAGTGAATATGAAATCCCCAGGTGGATACCACATGGGTGAAAACTACCATCAACCAGTAAGATTAAAGTACGGTTGCTTAGGCAATATTATCCAGTGGGGAAGCAAGTCATGTAGCAATGTACAAGGAAAGAAAAGGAACTTTTTTTGGAAAAGATGAGTCAGGAGGTCCTGGTCATCCACTTTTGTGACTGATGCTATTCTAGACTTTATTAAACCAGGTAATATCCATTATTGTATACTGTTTACCCCTCAGGGAGGTATGCAGGTTTAGTCATTCCATCTTTATCTTGAGGCCTGCTCTTGAACAAAAGTGCCTCCAGTCACAGTTGTGATGTGTTCTCACCTACACTGACTGCTTTGCCTAGAATATTTTCACCTAATTTAGGGGTCTATAATAACTGGAGGTTCCTTCTCTTCAAGACTGTGCATACAGTGCTCCTTTCTAAACATGTCCAAGGGGGAGTTATCTCACCTCATCAGGACTTCTGAGCAGTGTCAACTTCTTAAGCAATTTTCCTTAGTCACCAGGGGATGAATCACCCAAAACTTTGCAAATGAACTCTGCAATTTTCTGTCTGCTCAAGGGTGCAGTTAAAACTGGTAAATCAGGGCAAAGCATTGTGTCAGGAACAACTTGGTTAGGATAAATGCCTCTCTACATCTCTTAAATTCAAACAAATCATAAAACTCAGATTAAAATTTGCTTACTTCTGAAAATAACAACCTGTTGAGGAAGCAGATGTTAAACTTGTTTGCCATCGTCTCTGTAAAAGAAAACAACTGCAGTGGAACTAATTAAAATATGTGTACTCAGCATTATTTTATTAGTAAGTTGTAATTACAGTATATTGGTCTGAATAGTATTTTTTCATAGGGAATTGTATTTGTGTACGTTTATCAGTCTAACACTCTAAAAACAAGATCTACCTTTCTTACCTAGGAGCAATAGAAAAGCTATATAATGTCTTAAAACTCACTTTCCAAAAAGAAAGGCATGTTCTTAAAACCATCAAATGAAAAAGAAATTTCCGACGTTACCATGCAAATGTATCTGAACGAATTTTGAATAATTACTTGATTTTTACAAGTGGTCATTCTAAATCAGAGCAGTTAAAACTGACCTTAGAGGAATACTCAAGTCAGCGTATCTTTTCAGAGAAAGGAAAACTTCATCTCTGAAAGTGTCCAGCTAAAAAGAAAAGTTCCTTTCAGATTGCCTTGGGAGAAAAACGATAGACAACTCCTCATATGCGAATTCCCATTTTTAAAACCAGTAAGACAGAAGAACCTATTCGCGCAGCAAACAGTGCGGACCGCAGCATGGGTGAGCCCTGAAGGCTCCCGCACATCTGAGCTCGCGTGCGCAGGGTAAAGCAGACCTTTCCACCCCGAGAAGCCCTGGGCGGAGCGGGGAACGCCGTGGAGCGCGGGGCTGGGGCAGGGCCGTCCCTCCAGCTCCGCCCGGGTGGCGCTCGGGGGCCACTGGCTAGGGGCGGAGCAAGAAGAGCCGGGCAGCACCCGCGGCCCACCACCGGGGCGGGGCGGCGCGGTCGCGGGTGGATGACGCGCGGGGCCGGCGGAGTCGCCGCCACTTCCTGGAGCCGCCGGCCGGGGCCGCTAGCTGCACTCAGCGCCGGAGCCGGAGCCCGCGGCCGCCGCCATGTCCCACCAGACCGGCATCCAAGGTAACGGCGCCCGGTGCGGTCCGGGCAAGGCTCCCAGAGAAACGCCGCGGGCCCCCGGGGAGTCGCCTTGCGGGCGCCGGGCTTTCACCTCTCGGGGCTCCGGGTGCCGGCGTCCGGCCTGGTCCCTTGCCGGCCTGGTCCCTTGCCGCCCTGGCCGGCGCCGCCGCCACGTAAGGCTCGGAGCGCAGCTCGTGGGAGCGGCGGAGGAAACCCTGTGCGGAGCCCGGGGAAGGGGGCGTGCCCTGCCCGGTCACTGCGCCCCGACCTCGCGTCCTCCACCGGTGGCGAGCGCGGGGAGCGTGCGGGCCACCGGGGTATCCTGGCGCGGGCCAGCCGGGCGAGTTGCCCCTGCGCCTGGTCTGGTGCGAAGGAGTGTGGCAGGACATTGACTATAAAAAGAAATACGCCAGCCGAGTGTAGCGGCACACGCCGGTACCCCAGCACTCGAGAGGCTGAGACGAGAGGCTCGCGTGAGTTCGAGGCCAGCGCGAACTGAATAGCGAGACCTTGTCTGAAACAAACAAACAAAAAAGCAAGCAAACAAACAAGGAAAAATATGACAGTCTTATCTCGGAAGGGGTGCTTCCCAAACTGCCCGCTTTTCTTCAGATGGGAGGATGCCGTGTGTTCTGAGAAATCCTGAGTGTGAGCTGTGCCTAGGTCTTTTTCCTCTGTTCTCTGCAGAGCAGTTGAAAAGTCCAACCTGTGGGGTTGCGTTTTAGTCACCCGAGCAAGCCGCTGAATATGCATTTACTATATATCCAACTTCCATTATTTCCGGGTTTGAAAATGGGCAGCCTAGAAGCGCTAGCCTCGTATGAATCAGATAGTATACCCTGGGGTTACTTACGATCTCTTAACGAGTTCTAATATAAATGAACTCAAGCTCTCCCTGTTAATAAGACGGAGAATATGAACGCTTGTCTGGTTTGTTTGTAAAGGTTTTTAACACCGCCCCACACACCCCTGCAGGCACACATCAGCAAAAATACTCTTGCGTTCTAAAAGAACTGTTGTATTTGCCTGCATTGATTTTACATTTAAATACGTTATTACTCACTTTCTTGTTAGAGCCTTGTAATTACACGCTATCTAAATAGTGATTGTTGCTTATAATAGCTGCACAAGAACGAAGTTGAAATTTTATTAGGTAAACAAAATTAGATTATTAAATGTGTTTTTCTCAGTTTACCGTAGTCTTTTGAGAAATACAAATTAAAAAAATATGAAGAGTATAAAATCTAATACATGTTATTGGCTTTTTCTTGAATCTGGATAGGGTATCATACTGTACTTAGTGGCAGATACAGAAAATGAATTGATGAAGGTATCTTTATCTCACACTTGAAATTGAACTGGAAGAGCATGAAAGCAAGTTTTCAACATTTTTCAAAGGAAAGTGTTTAAAAATTGTAATTTGCCCATTAATTAGTAAGTTCATTGAGTAATGTCAGTATATTCATGCCATTGTTATTTCTGCTACATATTATTTAGCTAAACCAAATTGGAACTAATGTACTTTATTAATATGTGTTTTTTCATACCTATATTCAATGTCTACTCTTTTATGCTTGTTTTATAATACTAATAAGAGAATGCTACACACTGTAGATGTTTTCTTTGTATTATTTATTTTTCCTTCATGTAGGTACCAAAATGAACTAGTCATAAGTATAAAAATATTTTATACTTTTTTTTAAAGAAAATATTGTTTTCCACAGCAAGTGAAGATGTTAAAGATATCTTTGCCAGAGCCAGAAATGGAAAATACAGACTTCTGAAAATATCTATTGAAAATGGTTAGTTAAACATTTTAAAATATTATATGCTACTGGATTATCGGGTGTTAATTATATTCTTAAATTTCTTAAGTTTACTCAGTAACTTAAACTATCAGTTAATGTGAAGCAGGTTCAAACCTTGCCATAAGAAACTTAGAATACTCACATTTTGTCCAAAGCCCCTGGTTGTGTTGTTTTGTTTTTTTCTGAATTCTGTAGTACTCAGAGAACCATAAAGATGTTTTTCTGGTGTAACATCTTTCTCTTAACTGTTTGTGTCTCAGTGTGTGCACTATAGTCCATTTCTGCATACCTACAAGTGTATGTACCTTGTGAATAACTGTACAGTGAAGCTTGTTTTTAAATACAGAGGACTTCAGACTTTCCTAGTTTTCCGCCTGACTGCAACCTGTGCCAAATGTCACTTTTGTTTGTTTGTTTGTTTTGGGAAAGCTCTGAGAATGTAGCAAACTCTTAAGTTCTCTAAGCAGAGAACTGAGTAAGAGAACCTTCATAATCAGGTAATTGGAATTTGAAAAATTATTGTTATAAAATTATTATAAATAATGTTTTAAAGTATTCCTGCAGGGTAATTCCTTAAATAATTTGAAAATATTTTACTTCAGAAAAATTTACTTATCCTTTCTTGGAAGTAGATTATTTTGTTTTCCATTTTCTGCTTATATATGAAAGAGGCAGAGCAGTTTATTACAATCTATAATTGTTTTGTAGACAATAAGTGTATACTGTAAATATAGCATATTTTAGAAATATTTAGCTGAAAGTTTTCAATGCCATTACTTTTCTAAGGGACCAGTTAAATAACTAAAATGGAGAAGCTCATCTTATTAACACCGCCTCAGAAGGAAAATAGGTTTTATTTCCTATGATATCACTTTCTAGTTTTTGTCTTGAGAAAAATTTTAATAAGGAAACTTCAAAGAATATAGTAATACAAATACTTGTGTCTCCCCTTAATATCTGTTAATATTTTATATTTTTCAATCGTTTTTAAATTTCATTTTTTTCTAATATTAGTGTTTCTTTTAAACAGTTCTTGATTTCCTTCCTGCTAGGCAACTCTAGTCAGGGACTTTTGTATTTCTACCATCCTTTTCGCATGTATGCCTGAATAGATGCAGTGCTGGCTTGAGTTTTTAAGTTCATATAAAATGGGGATCATCTTGTTCTGCATGGGTTTTTTTGCTATAAATTTTTACTATCAATTTTTTAATTGATAGTAAATTGATTTTGATGGAGAACTTTGGTTTTCTTTTAAAATATGAATAGAATATTTTCATATAACTACTATTATTGGTAAACATTGAGACTGTTTACAGTTTTCATTACTAAAGTGCTGTAGTAAACACTATGTACATGTATGTAAAAGATTGTGTGAATATATTTATAATTTTACTTAATTCTGCAAAATAGCTCTGAGTAGCTAGCTATACCAATCATGTTTCTAGGCAAACTTTTGAATCTGGGGCATTATGACCAAATAGGAGGTAAATCTGGTTTTATTTGTTACTGAACAACACAGTATTAATTTCAGAAATTATACTTTTGAGTGTTAGTACAGTTATTTAAATGCATTTTGCTGGTAATTTATAAGATAGATATTTTGAAAACAACAAATATAATTACCCATTGGTCATTCATCTCAACTGTTAGTCATTTTTATATATTTTATTTTTCTAGTCTTCATCACACTACCACTTGGTATTTCAGATCATTTACGTGTTTTTTTAAAAAATTCTTTTCATAGAGCAGCTTGTGATTGGATCATGTAGTCAGCCTTCAGATTCCTGGGATAAGGATTATGATTCCTTCATTTTGCCCCTGTTGGAGGACAAGCAGCCATGCTATATATTATTCAGGTTAGATTCCCAGAATGCCCAGGGATATGAGTGGATATTCATTGCATGGTCTCCAGATCATTCTCATGTAAGTAATTTTTTTGTTGTTCAGTCAACATGAAATGCTACAAATGAGTTTTTCCTGATACACTTTTAGGCCAAGTGCAGGTTAAGCAATACTCACTTGTCTCAGCCTCGTGGGTGCTGAGATTGTAGGCATGCTCCACAATGCAATGCCTGGCTTAAAAATAATTTTTTTAAGTAGTATTTTGTTCTTGGAATTCATCTTACCCCTTGAAAATGAGGAATTTTTAAAATTTATGTGTTTTTCTAAAAATGTAATGTACTATAGTTCAAAATCTTAATAGCTGTTGATAATATTTTCAACGGTAATGTTATGATGGTTATTTGTACCCAAAAATTTTAGCATATTGTGCAAGCTACAGCTCTGTCACAGTTTATGTTTAATGTGCATGGGTTCTTAAAACAGTCAGAATATGCTTCTGTAATAATATGTGTTCATCTGCAAAGTTCTAAGTGAGCTTTCTTAACTATATAGGTTCGTCAAAAAATGTTGTATGCAGCAACAAGAGCAACTCTGAAAAAGGAATTTGGTGGTGGCCACATTAAAGATGAAGTGTTTGGTACAGTAAAGGTATAAACCCCTTTGTGATGGGGGAGTGGGACTCACTGTGTTGCCCTGACTGACCTCAGACTCCTCAAATACTTCTCTCTTCCGCCTTAGCTCCTTTAGTAGCCAGGACTATGGTGTGTGCCCCAACTCCCAGCAAAACCTTATATTTTTATGTGGATTCTGTGTGTTGCAGATAAAATAATAACTGTTAGGTTATGGATAATTGATACAAATTCTGATAGCTCTATAAATATGTGAAAAAGAAAAGAATTATGTAAATTAATTACAGTGAATAAGTAACTTTAAACTTATTCATTTGTGTATAATTAACCTTGAGAATAATATTAAAACATACTTATCCTTTTAAAATATTTACATTGTAAATACATATATTTACACATATATGCACAAGAAAAATAGCTTTGGACAGGTCTTGTTTACTTATTCAGAGAGATTCTGACTCAAAAAGTAATGTAATCTGGCATCCAGAGCACAAGAATGGATGGGAATTTGTTGCTTGTTCACCATTAACTGAGATGGCTGGTTTCTCAATTCTCTGGGTCTCAGTCTTACAACCAACAATATTTTGATAAGTAGACCTCTCTGGCATACTTCTTTTCATATCAAATCCACAAAAATTTTCCATGAATAGTTGTAGGGAAACTATAAACTATTTGATACTGAATTCAGAATCTAAATTTGGTGATTACTGGATTACTGCAGGACAGCTTTCCCCAAAAGTTTACAGTTGACCTTTGTGCTTGAAGTACGACCAGCTTCATTATTTAGCTGGCGTCGTCTCATTCATGGCACCAAACTCATACAAGATACTAATTATCATAACAGTTCAAGAAATGGAAAAGAGACATACCCCTTAAAGAGTCCTGAAATCTTTACATAGCAGATTAAAGAAACAGAAGAGAAAGAAAAATTTCTAATACTATTTACTTTCATTTAAAATCTTTTTTGTGAAATTAACAATCCTGCTTTTCCTGGAGTGGCTTCACTCTGGTTTTATTTCTAGAGAATAATCATAGTCCATTGCTGTGCTTACAGGAAGATGTATCCTTGCATGGGTATAAGAAGTATTTGTTGTCACAGTCTTCCCCCGCCCCACTGACTGCAGCAGAGGAAGAATTACGACAGATTAAAATTAATGAGGTAAGTTACAACCTTGAAATCCGGGCTAGAATTTTAAGTTTTCAAAATGCTTTCTTTCTAGTCAATAGATATTTGGGTAACTACAGAATAAAGATACTCAGGCATTTAGGTTTATGTATGCTCTATAGAGACAAGGTTTTGTGCTTAGTGATTTCAAGAAAAAAATGTCACATGAACTTTGCTTTCTCATGCAGTATATGTGTCAGACTAGTAAATCTTCATGTGAGAAGTACAACTGTTATAAAACTCTGTACTTTGTAAGCCAGGTGTGGTGGTATACACCTGTAATCCTAGCACTCAAGAAGCTGGAGCAGGAGGATCATTGCAAACATTTTATGTGTAGTAAAGTTACATAAAGCAGGAATTTTTGATTTTTGATTTTCTTTCAGAGACTAGTAACGACTACAAAGAATAAATAAATGCTGTAAAATGTTTAAGATTTCTAGACACTTTACAAGTTAACTTCTATCAACTGGAATGGAGATAGTATAGATTACTGTTTGAATATGTGTTGAACATGTTAAGTCATTAAATTTCAGTTATTATAGTTTATCATATTTTAATGTGTTTTTGCAGTCATTCTAATTGATTGTTGGAGTAACTACTGTATTTCTACTGAAATTTTATGGAAAATAAACCAAAACTGAATTATTAAGTTTAATAAGCTTTATTAAAGTATTAAGAAGTAGCCAAAAAATTATTCAAAACCTAACAAACTAATAGAGATCAATCTGGAAAATGGTTAAATAATGCTTAATACTAAATTGGTATACAGCATCTATTATTACATCATTTTAACCCAAGTTACTGGAGGAGAGTTTCTTACATGATTTTTTTTTTTGAAAGTTTGATAGTTTGTTTTATTCCTTGCAATCAGAGCCCAGAGGACCATTTTGGGGTATGCATTTGCATATGTTTTATGATGTTTTCATTATCTAGTATCATGCTGTGGAATCTCCATTCATATTTTTTAAAAATAAAATTTTTATTTGACTTTCTGTTGCTGCACTGCAAACAAGACCCTATACTAGCTGTCATTTATTGAGTATAAAAGCCTTAAACATGAGAAGCTTTCTTGGTGTCATTCTGTTTCAATCCATGCACACTCATATTTGTAGTAAAGAAAGCTCTAAATCTGGAACTACTGTAGTAGTGTAACTCCTTGAGCTGTGTTATGTGTTCATATACTGTTTGTATCTCTTTCAGTTGAGTGCATGGTGTTTGTGTTGCATTTTATGTCTAGCAGAACAAAATTTTTATACATATTGTATGTGTTTTACTATTCATAAACTATCAAGTACAAATTTGTACCTAAAGAGATAATCTTCAAAGAGTTTAACTTATTGAAATAGTGCCAACCTAAGCATAGAAACAAACAAAACCCCCGAAGTCCCACTCAGACTGCACATTCACTCATTCACTTTGAACATCTCATGTAGAAGTATCATGCATTCTGCATGTCAACAAAGTGAACACATGTAACATGTAACATAATTTGCTTTTTAAGGTCACAGTGTTTCCCTAAGTATTAATTTTCAATTATAGATTGGGAAATGTTGAATGATGCTATTTTATAGAAATTGGGTTTTCTTATTTTTCTCTAGGACTGTTGTAATCACTAAGTTTTACCAGTACACTGTGTCTATCACTTAGGTACAAACTGACGTTGGCGTGGACACTAAGCATCAGACACTACAAGGAGTAGCATTTCCTATTTCTCGAGAAGCTTTTCAAGCTTTGGAAAAACTGAATAACAGACAGCTGAACTATGTGCAATTGGTGAGATATGTGTAATGTTTATAACTAAATGGCTGCTCATTTTGGTAGTTTACAGCTTGAATAAGATTTATTTTTAATAGACTAAAATTTTCAATTTGTTTCGTATTTTTCATTTTTTTAAATTGTAAGTTATACATGTTGATTATGAAAATATCAAATGACACAACTGCATAGTTTGCTCATCTCTTGGTTTTTTAAATACATTTTAACTTAATTTGTCTGCTTCAACATGTATATTTTGTGCCTTGTTGATAGGAAATAGATATAAAAAATGAAATTATAATTTTGGCCAGTACAACAAATACAGAACTGAAAGATCTGCCAAAGAGGATTCCCAAAGATTCAGCACGTTATCATTTCTTTGTGTATAAACATTCTCATGAAGGAGACTACTTAGAATCCATAGGTATGTGACACACTATTTTTGGCATGTTACTTTCAGTTTGCATGTTGATGTTTTGGCACTATATTCTCATTTATTCCTTACCCAGAGAGTTTAGTTTGCAGGTGGCACGTGTGCCGCAAGAGGCTGTTTGTATCATTGACAGCTCTACGAAGTTCAGTATCACTGGTGGTGTTGTAGTTGTATTTTATGTATTTGCTCTAAGTGCTGTGGTGCTAACTGTATTTGTTATTGTTTTTACTTAACAGTTTTTATTTATTCAATGCCTGGATACACATGCAGTATAAGAGAACGGATGCTGTATTCTAGCTGCAAGAGTCCTCTGCTAGAAATTGTAGAAAGACAACTACAAATGGATGTAATCAGAAAGGTACACTTACCTCACTGTAAACCCTCAGTTTTTTCTGGTTATTTCTATGTAGCATGTGACATACTGTGATTTATAAAAGAAAAAAGTTCTGATTATTAAATTCTTAGGATCTCTAAGTGTCTGAGGATGACCTGTCATGATCCTCAGCTCTGTAGACATAGGGTAGCCACAAGGTACATGTGGCCTTCTTCCTGCCTCAACTCTCTTAAGTTCCAGAATTACAGGTGTGCGCCACCATGCCCACCTTTTAAAACTTCTCTTGGATAATGCTACTAGAGCTACATACTTCAAATCGTTTCTGGACTTATATTAATAAGAAGCTGTAATCTATTTATAACTGTGAGTCCTAGGATGGTTAGGAGTCTTTCTGGTTGTTGGGGAAGAAACAATAGATAGAAACTTTGGAATTTTGAGAACTAAGGTATCGTTTTTCTTAAGTTTATTTTCTTAAATACAAAAAAGACATATGGAAGATACAGTTTATTTTTTAATGATTTGACTCTTAAAATGCAGATCTTTATCATTTACTGGTGGTTTAGGTGCTGAATTATTTGAACTTTTTAAAATCGTAAAATTTAAAAAAAAAAAGATTGTAAAAATTACTGTAGCATGGATAGTACCTTTTTTTTGAGACAAGGTCTTGCTGTGTAGTCGAGGCTGGCTTTGAATGCACTGTGTAGCCCAGGCAAGCTTCAAAGACAATCCTGTCTTAGCCTCCTGCATGCTAGAAATAACAGATGTTGGCTGAATCTTTCTATAAAGGACTAGCTGTTAAATACGTTATGCTTTCTCAGGCCACATAAGGTCTCTATCCCATGTTGGTTTTGGTTTTTACAACCCTTTAAATGTGTAAAACAGACTTGACATGATCTAGACCATTATTTACCTACATTTATTCAATAGTGATTCCACCCAAGAGTTGAAGGAGTCATGAATAGTGTTTGCTGAATATATAGTAAACCAAAACAGAACCCACTGAGAATATAACACTGCTTCTACTTTCACACATTGAATAGAGCAGGAACAGCTAACAAGTGGCAAGTGTTTGTAGCTGATTCCATGTTAGAACCCTCTTCCCCTCAAAAAAAGATGACAGTGAAACAGTGGTCCTTAATTGTGTCTTACCGAAACGGGTATGCCTTTGTGAATATTTATACTTTAAAACTGGCTCATTGCTTATGTTTGGTTTTGAATGTTGCTTGAATGTGTCACACTCTTGATTCTCTGTTCTATAGATTGAGATAGACAATGGGGATGAACTGACTGCCGACTTCCTCTATGAGGAAGTACATCCCAAGCAGCATGCACACAAGCAAAGTTTTGCAAAACCAAAAGGCCCTGCAGGAAAAAGAGGAATCCGAAGACTTATTAGAGGTCCAGCTGAAACAGAAGCAACTACTGATTAAAATTGTTATGTTAAAGATTGCAATACTAGTTTTTAAAAATTCAGCTTTTAGTACAGGAGAACTGAAATCATTCCATGTTACATAGTAGAGGGAAAAATTGTACTTTTTGAAGAATAGCACTTTTCACTTCTATGTGTTTTTTAAATGAATGTTATAGAAGACTCATGATTTCTGTTTTTGAGTTAAAGGTAGAGTTTCAACATAGTAGTATTTAATTTTGTCACAGTTTTCATATTGTTGACTCCACACTTTTCACATGATTCTTAAAATTTTGTATAGTTGGGCCAGTTTGAGAAAATCTAATGTCTTAAAGTAGAGTATATGTCTTACTACTCTTTAGTGAGACATCTTTTTTCTTAAGAAGCAGGAAGACCTTAAAATAGTTATACTCCTTGCTGCATACGTTAAGAACCAGGTTAGGTTATTTTGTAAGCTGAAAATTTAGTGTGCCTCAGTTGCTTTCTCTAAGGAGCAATCTGACTCTGTCAGATTGGGATCAAGTCTGTGACTTTCACAACTAATGCTTTATTGCAGCAGTTTTTTAGATTTGACTTTTTGGAGTTTTTTTTAATGGCATTAAGATTCATGATGATCAGCTTAGTCTGAAATTAGGGTACTAGATATTTTCTATACTGTAGGATTTCTGTTGCCATCGACTTTAATTCTTCAGTACTAAAAAAAAATATTTCTTTCCAAAGTTAGTCATTTCATTTTAAATACTGTGAGGCCAAATGTTTATATTCAGATTAAAATTTAAATTAGTATTATTCAAAAGGAACCAAAGCTAAAGTGAAAAATGTTAAAAAAGTTTTAGAATTTTTTTTTCTCCAAAAACCATGTATGTATAGGCAAATTGTTACCACTTTTTAGCAAATAATCAAATTGAAAATTGTTTTAAAGTCCTAGTTCTAAACAGTCTAACACAGATAAACACTTAGCCTATGAATTTTGTTTCAATTAATATTTTAAAACATACTTAGCTTTTCTCTAAAGCTTTGCATCTTCATTTACAACCTAAAGAGATTTGAGCCTCATATTTCTTTGATACTTGAAATAGAGGGAGCTAGAACACTTCATATTTAATCTGTTAAACCTGCTGTGGAGCCATAACTTGGAGCAATTTTCTAACTGTAGGTACCCAGGATTTGGAATTTCTTGACCTAAACTTCATGCTGCATAAAACAAATACTAGAAGTACACATTTCATACTATAAACATGAAGATTCATTGCATAACCTTAATGTCTAAGGTAATACATGCACCTTTGAGAAATTCCATGTGTGTTGAAATAAAGAATATAATTATGGTTTGACAAGTTTTTAAAAATAGAATTAAGAGTATTTGTGTGAGGTTTTTGTTTGTTTGTTTACAAATAGACTATTTAAACTTGCAGAATAGTCAACAGTAACGCTATACTTGTTTACTAAAGATACACTCTTAAGTTTTTCCTTCGGTGCACAAATAGACACATATACACACAAATTACTGATTTAAGAATCCTGGCGCTATGTTGTAGACCATAGCTGAAGCTGTAATTTTCAGTCAGGATGATTACCTATTATGGTAATACGAAGTAACTTACTAGTGAATGTTTTTCCTGTATAATTCATGTGCAATTATACTCAAAATTCCACTACACTACATGAAAGTAAATGGACATTCCAAATATAGATGTGATTATATAATCTTAAACTAATTAATATTAAACCAATGATTGCTGAGAATCAGTGATGCATTTGTTTTAGAATATAACTCATTGTTTATATTATGTTTTAGGTGGCACTAGATGATGTGGTGAATAATGTATTCCCAATAAATTTATATAGCAATCAGAAATTACATGCCTTCTGTGGATATTTTATAAGTGCATTTTATATTGCAATAAAAATTTTTTCTCTTTAAGTTGTGTATGTTCTGTGCTATTTTTCTAATATAACTTGTTTTAATTATTGGATAAGTTTGCATAATTCAGTACTTGGTGATAAGCTAGAAATTGTGTTCATGTGGTCATTTATTATTTAGCCTGCCTGAGTCTAAAAATAGTTGCAGTTATAGAATAGTTAGATTATAACTTCCTCACTATTATAGCAATAATGAAAATGCTACCATAGTTTCTTAGTACCTGTTGAAGCACCTTAGTACCACTGGGTAATCAACTTTCTTGACACTGAATTCTTTTTTTGTTAGTGTGTATTTGTGACACATAATGATTAAATCCATCCTGGGAACTGATAAATATACATGCCACATTTTGATCATTTTTACTCCCTCTTTATCTGCCCATCTTCCTCATTTCTCAGATTCCTTTCCCATCCCGATCATCTTCCTATTTTCTGCCATCTCATACTTTGCTCTTTTTTTTTTTTTAATTTTATTTAAGGAGAAAAAAGAAAAAAAAAACCAAAAAGGGTACAAGTTATACAGAATTTCAGAAAAAAACAGTTGGAAATCACTAATTACATATTGTCATCTTAGAAATAGTTGTTGAAGTTACAAAATTAAAGCATATAGAGGGGACTTTCAAACAGACTGCAAACAGTTTTGTTCAATGATCCAACAAAACTCAGTAGTATGGTTATCTATCTTATACACTTAAATATATATGTAGTTATATCTTTTAGAAAACTTTCTTTTCCTTTCTTTTGTACAATGACAATTACACATTTTGGGTGTTATTATTCCCACAGTTCTTATTACTTTTTTTTTTTTTTTTTTAAGAAAGTAAAACCAAATGTGACATACCAGGACAGAGTCAGTCAAATCAAAAGGATGGACATAATACATAATGTAAAAACAAAATACAAGGTGATCAACAATGGTTACCATAATGTTATCTTAAAAAGAATTGCCTATATCATCAGTTATAATAAAATTGAACAAAACAGTAAAGAATAAGACCAATAAAACCAAAACATTGGAGACATTAGAGGACTTCAAAAGAAGATAATAGTCAACCAGAATGGACGTCACAATGAATCTTACTGTCTTCATAGTTGTTGCCTATACTTTCAAACTTGGTACTATCAAGCATAACAGAATAGAGGAAAATCAGTCAAAACAAGATGGTGAGAGCAATACAGAGTTTCAAATCAAGTTAATAGGAAATCAAAGTGGGTTACTATAATATATCCTGCTATTTTTTATTTATTTTTCCCTTAAAAGGATAAAAATGAGAAAGTAGATAATAAAAAGGAGATTGAGATAAAAAAGAGGGCTTAACAACAAAACAGCACAGGTCAAAACATAGCCATTTAAGCAAAATAGTGTTTCACCACAAGATAATATCGACATAATAGTAGTTACCATAGTGACTCTTCCCTTAAAATCTTTGGGTATAACTTCGTATACTGTAGCATCAAACATATCAAGACAATGTAAAACCATTTAAGAGAATGACAGTATTACAGGGTATTTAGAATCAACTAACAGAAAAAGAACAATGGTTTCTGTATAATCTTGTCTATAAAAGTTTTTGTTTATATTATCACATATAATAAAATCCAATAAGATAAAAACACGTTAAAACTGATGGAGACAGGAGAACAAAAGTCCCACATTTTGATGGGACTTCAAAACAAGAGGATATTAAATCAGCACTACCTATTATGATGTCTTGTTTTCTCCAAAATGGCTGTTCCTACCATCCAACCTTCTCTGCCTCATTTCTGTTGAGCTCTTTCTCTGTCGTTAGTTGTCAGTTTGTCCTCTTCATTTCGCTTTCTGCTCCATTCATTGTGGCCACTCTGCCACTGTTTCTGGAATCTTGGTATTTTTCATTTTTAGAATATCCTGCAGTAATCTCTGTAGAGTTGAATTGGTGGTTGCAAATTCCCTTAGTTTGTCTTTATCCTGGAAGCACCTTGTTTTTCCATCAATTTCTAGGGACAGTTGTGCAGGATATATCAATCTTGGCTAGAGGTTATTATCTTTCAAAGCTTGAATTATTTTCCCCCACACTCTTCATGATATGATGGTTTGTGCCGAGAAGTCTGCTGTAATTTTGATGGGTGTTCCTTTCTTTGTAAGTGATCTGTTTCTTGTCTTTGATGGCTTTTAATATTCTGTTCTTATATTGGATTTGTGGAATTTTGATTATTATATGCCTGGGTGTAGCTCTGTTTGGGTTGTAGGTGGCTGGAGTCCTGCATGCCTCATACATCTGAGTATCTTTACCTTTTGCTAAATTAGGGAAATTCTCCTGGATTACTTCTGTGAATAGCTTTTGTAGTTCATTTGTTTGAGTCCCTACTTTTTTTATGTTCTTAATTCTTAAGTTATAGATCCTCTTATCATCTAGTCTTTGTATTATTGCCGTTTGTTTTCTTGTTATTTTTAAGTTTTTCATTTCATGCTCCCACCTTACAAATCTGTCCTCCAGTTCTGATAATCTATCCTTAGTTTCTTTCAAGCTGTCATGCCAGGTTTCAATAGAGTTTTTAGTTTCCTGGTAATCTCTTTGAACCTGCTTCCATATTCTATGTTTTTTCTATTTTCTCCATTAAACAATTCTCCCCTTTTTTTCTGTTCTTCCATTCCACCATCTGTTTTTTCTTGGGCAGTGCTTAGCATTTCTCTAACTATTCTACTTATTTCTTGCTTTATTTCATTAAATACTTCATTTTTGAACTCGTCTATGAGGCTCCGGAGACACCACTTTAGGTCTATAGGTGCCGTGTCTGATATTGCATGTTTTCTGTCTTCATTCTCTTTTGCATTTACCTTTCCTGGATCAGTGTTCTCAGGATTGGGGACTTAGGACCCTTTCTTGTTGCTCCCTTTTCCCATACTTTTTGTTCCTTCCATACAAGCATATGTAGGAGGCCCAGTTTTTTTGTTTGTTTGTTTGTTTGTTTGTTTGTTTTTGTTTTTTCTCTTTGTCTGTTACAGTTCGTTTGAATCCACCGGCTAGGTGTTTCCACCCACTGCAGTGTACTAGGGAGAAACAGACCTGGGCAGCCTCTGCTGGACCCGCCCCTCCAGGTCAACCTACTGAATGCTTCACTGCACCTGGGTGCACTGCTAGGCGCAGGGACCTGATTTGGGCTAGCCTACTGGATCTTAGTCCACAGAGTCACCAGGCCAAGCACCCCCCACCACTCCTGCTTGAGAGGGGAATATGCGACTAAAGTCACTGCAGGGCCCTGTTCCGGCTAGTCGGCTCATTCCCAGAATGTCCTCTGTTGGAGCCTCCTAGTCTATGAAAGGGTCCCCATTTTTCTCACTCACCGGAGGTCAATGCAGGGCTCCCTGCCAGTCCCGCTCTCAATGCCGTTTGGTTCGCCGATTCCAGCTCTTAGAGCTTTTGTGCGTCTCTCCCCTGCCATGTGGATTGGGATTCAGCATCGGCAGCAGGAAATTCAGATCGCAGCTTCCAGTGGCGCCGGGATCCAGCTTCCACAGATTATATCTGTTCCTGTTATAGCATCAGGATTGTATTTCCAGTTGGTTTTTCTCAGCTTAGTTCATTCCTGGGTAGGCAGGGTACATCTCCCCTCACGTAGGACTCTTCACATGGCACCGCTCCTGGATTCTAAACTGGTAATCTCAGAGAGCCTCCGTGGCTGCTGTTATTTGTCCGCCATGTTCTCCTATACTTTGCTCTTTGAAGTTTATAATTCTGACACTGAATTCCTACAAAGATTTCTTGTTCATCAAAAAATGCAATCCTATGTATGCAATTCATTATTAAATAGATTGTTTTTATTGGTAAAGTAACAAAATATATGTTTTATGAAAGTCAAAGAAAATTCCTTACTTTTTTTTTTTGGTCTTTTTCCTTTTTATCGGCACCAGGGATCGAACTCACGACTGTCTGCTTGCAAGGCAGGCACTTATGCTGCTGAGCTAAATCCCCAGCCCCGAAAATTCCTTACTGAGCTGACTAAAAATAATTGTAAGTTCACTATGGCATTTCTACTTAGAGAACTAAGATAATGTGCCTAAAGAGTATATGGTGAGCCGTTGTATATATCGTTTTCAATTTTCATTGCATATATAGCCATATTGTGTTTCCTAGCTTCCTGTTTACCAAATTGTATTGGTAACAACCTGGACCATACCTTTATATGTATGTGACCATTACTGAACTAGCTATATGACTGAATCAGTTACATATTGCAAACATACTAATGCATAACAAACTACCAAATGTGGTTTAGAACAAAGGAGATCATTTCTCTAAAGTCCACTGTTGGCTTGTGTCCATGGCAGTAGAAGGAGAGAACAGAGATGAAATTAGAGACAGAAGTAGTGTACAAGAGCTCTTGAGGCCTAGGCTTGGAATGGAAGCATAATCAAAACATGTTTCAAGGTCAGCCCAGATGTAAGGGTTGGGGAAATAGACTACTTTTTTATGGGAAGAATTACAAAGCCATGTTGCAAAGGGCATGACTATAGATGATGAACGATTCTAATCTAGCATAAGGGATATGGGAAAGAAGTTATTTAATCTTTTGGGGCCTAATTTCTTCAACAAGGAAAAGAATAGAACGTACTCTCCACATTACTTGTTTTATTTGCATTTTATATGTATGCATTTGAATCACTTAATGGCTGCTGGGAGTTTAGGTCAGCAGGTATGGAGTGCCTGCTTGGCAAGTGCGAGGTCTTGAATTGGATCCCCAGTACTGAAAAACAAACAAAAAACAACCACTTAATGGTTTAGCAGAATAGTTCTGAACATATGACAAAGTGATTGTAACCAATACAATGACATACACATGTAGTGGTGAAGGTTACATCCATACCTGATGCCCAAGAATCCTCACAGTGCTATTTACTGGCTGTGTAATTTTGGGCAAGTTATTTTGCTTCAGTTTCTTCATAAAACGTAGATAATAACTACTGAATTCATAAATCCAGGTAATTTGAACAGACTCATAATTGTTTAATAAGTGTAACTGGGCTGTGCATGTAGCTCAGTGGTACTTAACCTATTATACATGAGGCTCCAGGTTTGATCCCCAACACCACCAAAAAATCAATACATAACTTTTCAAAAATTTTAAGTTTATGTAGAAGACCACCTGGATGGCTCTCTTTGAATAAAGAGCAGTTACCTCCACTTTAGCTAAATCTGACCCTTTCTCCATGTACTGATGCGTACAGAGCTGTCTAAGTTGGCTCTAAGCAATGTAAATAGGGCTAACTGAAGTACTGATGTGTAATCTGTGAAGCCAGGTGAAAGTTGTTTTCCTGCCTCAGTGTCAGCCTCTAAATGGTTGAGGCCAGTAGGATGGCAGAGCGTCATAGCTCCAGGGCTGTCAACTGGGTTCCAGGCTCAAGATAAAGAGACTGTCACTTCCCAGGGCACAATAGCTTGCACACCTAAAACTGAAGCAACAGCCTCCTAAACATTAAATGCTTACCTACTTGTGTTACACAGATTGATCTTGCTGCATATTCTTCTCTGCACATTGCAGAAGTGCTTTCTGGCCTCCTAGATAGCCTAGCTCACAAAACTCACATAATTGTTGCCATTCTCACAGTCACTTCTGTAGCCACTGCCTTCATGAATTAATAAAATCCAGGTTAGGTCCTGGGTCAAGGTCTTTGTTCCATGAACCCTCATCTAGACCAGATGCAGGATCCCTTGACTGCCCTTAACTGTATATATGTCTTAGTGTTTTTATTCTCACTGTGGGTTGCACTGAAGATGGTACATTGGAATTGATTTGTCATGGAGTTCCAAGGAGGTACACTGGAATTAATTTGTCATGGAGTTACAAATATAAACTTCCTGGAGTGTGATGAGGATGGGAAAAGGGACCTTTATAAGTTTACATATTAATGTATACTTTTTTTTTTAAGGTGAAGCAGCTATTCTGGGAATCAGTAAAGTGAAGGCTTGTGCTGACTCCAGAAGAAATTCTAAGTCTGCCAGGTGGACGAGGGAGCTAAGCACATTTCAAGAAACAGAAGAATGGGCAGTACACACAAATACACAGCTATGTGATTTTCAAAAAATTCTAAGATGTTTAGTTTGTTTGGGAGAAAAGCATGTTTACACGGTAGCTAAAAATATGAGCTAGAAAAATCCAGTTGTCTATGGATATTTGAAACTCTTCCTGGATGAGATAGTCTAGAAAGAAGGCGCAAATACTCATGATAGAATCATAAATGTTAATAACATAGGAGGGGGAAGATAGGCATTCAAAGGAAACTGAGCAATTGAGATGCAGAAGAAAAATCAGAAAGCTTTACAAGGAGGGAGTGGAATTCTATCCAAATTGAAAATAAAGTCAGGTGATTCTTGTCTTCAGTGATAACAGACCAGGATCGGATCAGGCCTCCTCCACAGCCATCCTCTGCTTGAAGGCATCAGACAAAGAAGTAGCAAAGAAATAGAGTCAAGGCTCAGGAGAAGACAAATCCAGAGACAAACAATGGGGGCCGCTATCTTATTGGGAGGATATGCTAAGTCTGGAAGAAGTTCCAAGTTACCAGGCATACGAATTGGCTCATCTGTTTCCAGTTCTTTGGGATAATAATTGAGGTTTGTATATCCAAAGTCACATGGCAATGTAATCACATGCTGTGTCACATGGTAATGCAATGTTTAATTTTTAAGAAAACTGTCAGACTTTTCCACAGCAGCTGCAACATTTCACACTCTCATCAGCAATGTGGAAATATTCCAGTTTCTCCATATTCTCAGTAACACTTATTTTTCACTTGTGTTTTTGCTTTATTTTTAAATTAAATGAAATGTAATTTATAGTTTTTGACACTGGGTCTTGTAAAGTTGCTAAATTGCCTAGACTGGGCTTGAATTTGCGGTTCTCTTTCCTTATCCTTCCAGTGCTGGGATTACAGGCATGTGCCACCATATCTCACATAATTTTGTTTTAAAATTCTTTTTATTATAGCTTTTCTAATGAGTATAAACTGGTATCTTGTTGTGGTTTTGTCTTTCCCTAATAAATAATGATATTAGGCACATTATCATATGCTTAGAGGCTATTTGTACATCTTCTCTGGAAATATTTCTATTAAATACTTTGCTTATTTTTAAACTGGGTTATTCATACTTATTATTGAGTTTTAAGGATGCTTTATATATCGTGGACAATAGATTCCTATCCTATGTCTGATTTGCAAATAGCCCATTTTGTGGATTATCTTTACCTTTTTGATGATGTTTTGTGGAAAAAAGTTTTAATTTTAATAAAGTCTAATTTATTGTTTTTTAAAGATTATGTTTTTAGTGGCATAGCTAAGAACCTGTTGTTGAATACAAAAGCAAAACTACTTTCATCCTTGTTTTTTCTGAGGTGTTTGTCATTTTGACTCTTTTAGGTATTACATCTTTTTGGTGTTAATTTTTTTTGTATATTATATTAGGGAGGGGCCCAACTTCACTGTTTTGCATCTTAATATTCACTCATTTCAGCATCATGCATTTCATTTGCTTGTTTGTATTTTTTAGATAGGGTCTTGCTATGTAAGGTTGACCTTGAATTTACAATCCTCTGTACTGAAGACTACTTTTATCTCATTGCATGGTAATTGCAAATCAGCTGGCCATATATACAAGAGTTGGCCTGCTGTTTATATGTGGAGTCTCATTCTGTCATTCTTTTATATGTCAATCTTGATGGCAATACCGTACTGTTTTTTGTTTTTATTTTTGTTTTTGTTTTTTTTGAGACAGGCTAGTTTAGGCTGGCCTTGAAGTCACTGCATATCCCAGACTGGAGCAATCCTCCTGTGTTGGGACCCTGAAGAAATTGCTACAGCTCAGAAAAACACCAAGGCCATAATAATCCAAGCAATAGGGTGCTAGGCAGTGGTGTTGACATCATCCTTTTGAGTTTATAAATAAACACGCTGCATTGGTTGAGCAGTTCCTTCTCTCCCATAAGGACAGTAGGGGCCCACCTAGTCCCAGCTTTTGTCTCTTCTTTATTTTCTCATCCTCTCACCATTCTTCCCCTGGGGAACGTCTAGAACTGCAGCTGGTTACTACACTCCTGCCTCAGCCTACGAGCACTGGGATTACAAGCATGTGCCACCACGCCTGGCCACACTGTCTTGATTGCTGTTGTTTTGTAGATTTTGAAATTAGGAGTCATGGATATTTTAATTTTTTGTCTGTATGTATGTGATATGTGTGTGTATTTTGATTCATTACATTTCCATACGAATTTTACTTATTAATACAAACACCTGTTAGGATTTTGCTAAGAATCATACGGAGTCTCTAGATTATTTTGCAGAGTACTGCCATTTTGAAATTGTTTTCCAACCTACAAACATATGGTGTGTTACTTAATTTTTTTCAGCAATGATTTGTAGTTATCTAACTCTTGCACTTCTTTGACTACATTTATTTCTAAGTATTTTATTATTTTGGATTCTATCGCAAATAAAATTTTCTTAAAATATCTTCAGGCTTTTCATTGTTAAAGTATAGAAATGCAGTCCATTTTCATATATTTATCTTCTCTACTGCAACTTTATTTTCCTGTCACCTTAAGTACTATTCTTCTACTCATCTGTGCATAAATTTCATAGGATTTACATCTAAAACAAGTAACCTACAAATTCATAGTTTTGTGTTCTTTCTCTTCATTTTATTTCAAATCTTCTCCCCATCATGTCCTCTTCTGCCTCCACCATTCTTCATCCTTTTTGTTTTACCGGATAATCCTGGCTAAAATGTCCTGTACAGCACTGAATAGAGGTCTTTGTGGTGATAGTAGACATCTTTGTGCTCCTGATCTTAGGGAAAATGTTTTCAGTCTCATAATTAAATACATCGCCTGTGGGATTTTGAAGGTATCTTTTGTCAGATGGAAATAGTTACTAATTATTACTAATTTGTAAGTGATTTTTTTCATAAGAGTGCTGGATCTTGTCTAATGTATTCTCTGCATCTACCAACAATACTGTAATGTAGCTTTTCAAGTTCTGTTACAGTAGAATATTATTTTCACTGATTTTCCTATGTTGAGTCAACCTTGCATTTCTAGAACAATTCTACTTGATTTTAATGTATAATTCTTTTATGCTTGGTGTATAGCTCACTTTGCTAGAACCAATTTTCTAGAATATTTTAAAAAGATTTTTATTTCTACTTCTGGCACTGCTTTTGAAACATCCCTTAAATTTTGTTAATTTTTTATTCATTTTAAAGTGTTTCTAGATTTTTCTTGTGATTTCTTCCTAACTAGGAATTCTTCATATCTTTGTATTTGTGAATCCCCCAGATTTCCTTATTAATTTTTTTTATTTTAAAGAGGAAAAATACCAAGGAAAATAAAACAATAAAATCAAGCAAAGTAAATCAGAATAAGTGATACAAGACTTCCAAACCTTATGAAATCAACAATAGTTACCACAATGCCTTTGTTGTCTTAAAAAATAGCTGCAGATACCATCTGCGGACATATTAAAAATCAAACAGAACAGAATAGAACAGAAAAAATAAAAACAAAACAATGAATGCAAAAAAGGACATCAAAACAAGCCAGTAGTAGGTACATAATGGCTTCCATAACAGGTCTTGCTATCTCTCAAATAGCTGCTCATGCTATCAGAGTTAACATAACAAAAGAAAATAAAAACCCAACCCAGCAAAACAATGAAAATGAAATGGTTTCTGGGCAGAGATCTCCTCCCATGGGTCCTGTGGAGAGATAGACTCCACTGTGGAGTCTATCTCTCCACAGTCTGCAAATGGCGCTGAGGCTTGGGTCTGGCTGTCCCCATTCCTTGTTATTAAGTTCTAATATTTTGCACAGTTGAAATACATACTTTATATGATTTCAACCCTTTGAATTTTATTGGGACTTCTATTCTTCAGTATCTGTAAGTGGTAACTTATTCACTACATAGATCTTTTCAAATGTGTTTAAATTAGATTTTTGGAAACAGATTTTCTTGCATTATCTGGGTAGTACCTAAAAACAATCCCAGGGACACAAGAGAGCTTTGACTACAAATCGAAGAGTACTTTTATGATGTCATGAGAGTATGGGTGTATTTCTCATTTGTGGCTATTGATGTGCCTTAGTCATCAGCTAATGAATAGACAGCTTTCCTTAAACATCTAGAACCAGTAAGTTCAGTCTTTTTGAGGGAATCTGTAGGTCTGTCAAGGCCCACCATCCACACTCATCCAGGCAGTTACAGTCTGCCTTAGTTTTCACTTCCAACTTACACAGAATCCTTAAGTCAACCAGAGGTCAGAGCCAACAGCTTTCTGAACTCTTTTCTGAGCATGCATGTATCACATATGAGTTTCTAGGTTTCCAGAAATACTGTGGAGCTTTGCGTATGAACAGTTTTTTCTTTCAAACTTTTTGGTTAGCCTACTGTTTGTTCCACTGCTACTTAAGGTAGCTGTGATTGAAACACTTGCCAGGAAATGCCTTTGATAAATGACATCCATAGGGAGGATTTTAGCACCCAGGAAACTCTAAGCAGGTGAAATAATGTAAGATTTTGAGTGATGTCTTCATAGCAACCCCTAGACAGGTCAAATAATTGTAGCTCATTCAAAAACACTTTGAAAAGGTTCCAGTTCTGTTCTGTTTGCTTCCTCTGGTACCAAGAACGAAGGCTATATATCCTCCCCCCCAAATACATAGTAGATGGAAAATTAAATACCTTTTCTTCAAAGGACAGATCATATAGACAAAAAAATCAACACAGAAATATCTAAGTTAAACTATACTACAGACAAAATGGACCTGACATACATTTATAGGACATTTAATCCAAAAGCTATGGAGTGCCCATTCTTTTTTAAGTAGAACACGAATGTCTTAACAACAAATTGATGCAAGATATTTTAAAAGGATTGTATAGAGCCTACAAAACCTCTTTAGAGACAGAGTCTTGCTATGTAATTCAAGCTGATCTTGAACTCTCTATGTAGGCCATTCTGGCCACCAACTGAGATCCTCCTGCCTCAGCTTCCTGAAAGTCAAATTTATAGGCATGCACCACCATGTCCAGCAAAAGCCTATATATTCTTTTCACAATAATATGGAACACAAGCACTGACATCAGTTTTCAAATTTTATTACAGAGAAAATTAACAACAGTCCAGGTAAACTATAAGTCAACAATAAAAAAAGGAAAAAAATTCAATGTCTAGAAACCCAAACACATTCCCAAATAACCCAAGGTTTAACCTATGAAATTTGTAGAAGTGAATGACTATCAAGGATATATACATTACCAAGATGTTTGGGAAGGAGCTCACATGATATGTACGGATAACTTTACAGATTGGAAATGGTGTTAAAAGACAAATATTACTGTGTCATGAGACCCAAGCTTGCTCGAATTTGTGCTATTTCTCTAGGCGTCTTACCAAAATGGGTGTGTATATATATTCACACATATCTTGTCTGTGCCAATAGAAGTTTCTGAGGTTTTAGCTATTTATTAAGATTATGTTATAGCTCTGTTATCTTAACACAATGCTGGTCTTAACTTAAAGACTTCTCTACTTTAGCTGTTTTAAACTGTACTAGCATACCAACATCATATAAGTTCTATTTTTTTCTTGACATGAGAGGTCATTTAATATGTTAGTCTCCTTTTTTTTTCTTCTAGGTAATTATTTTCATGATTATAGTTTTCAAAATACACCATTGGAAATTCTGGTTACTCAGGATTCAGGTATTATAGAGTTTCTTTTTGTTATTCTAATTCAAAATTTTTTAAAGTATTGTTCTTTTCCAGGAAACATATACCTGAAGGCCAGAAAAGAGTTTATGCTGAATAGGCATTTCCTTTATTTTATTTTATTTTTTTCTTTTTAAGACAGGGCCTCACTATGTAGTTCAGGTCTCAGCATTCCAAGTGCTGGAATTATGTGCTTGGTCATTCACCTTTATCCAACAAAGTCATCCAAGAGCAAATCTATTGCTTTATCTTTGTAGTATACTTTTAAAAAATGTACAAAGTCACACAAGTCTTCAGATCTAAAAAGTTTTCTCATGGACCTAAGCAATGAAGACTCAATATAAAAACAATCATTTTAAGTGGTTACACATAAAGTTTGTTATATGTGTAATACGCATCTCTTCAGACATGATATAATCTTCTAGCTGTAAATAATATGACTTTCGATTAGGCATACAGCATAAAAATATAAAAATTCAATTACTGGTTGAGTTCCCTACTCTGCATTTTTCATGAGTCCTCAGTGGCATATAAAGTGTCTGTATAAAAAAGTCAGGTATTAAAGTAACTTCTAAGAGGCTGAGGATTTAGCTCAGCAGCATAAGCACCTGCCTGGGAAGCATGACGTTGTGAGTTTGATCCCCGGTACCAAAAAATTAAAATAAAATAAAATAACTTCTAAGGATCCAGACTTTACGTGTCTTTTGAATTTGTTTAAACCATATCAACAACATAATTTACATAATCTTTGTCACTCCTGTTTTCCTTTTGCTGGCGATTACTTTCAGGTAAGTTCTTTTGACTTTCCTTAGATGAGAAAGGACTTCAAGTGTTCACACCAAATGCTGATTCATCCTCAGTGTATCCACTTTATTCTCAACTAAGTTTCCTGATGCATTTCCTCTCTATATAATTTCACATTTCATTTGATTCAAGGCTTTCTTGAGCTCTTATTTTCACTTTAGTTTTTTAAAGAGGATACATTTTCCTCAAACCCCAAACTATAATTTCTACAATTAGTTAATTTATTAGGGTTACAGAAGTTTCAGTCCACAGTTGACTGGTGGTAGGGCCCACACAGGAGGAGCACAGCACAGTGGCACCAGGAAGGAGAGGCAGGATGCATATTCTTCTCAACCATCCATGACTCTCCAGGATAGATTCTTTTTTTCTGTTTTTTTGAGACAGAGTCTCACTATGGAGTTCAGGCCAGCCCTAAGATCACTTTGTAGCCCAGGCTGGTCTCTAACTTGTAATGATCTTCTTGCCTCAGCCTCCTGGGTGCTGGGATTACAGGTATGTACCACCACGCCCGGTTTCAGGATAGATTTAATAAAACAGCACCAATTGCATGGCTTCACTGATTTTAAGGCCAGGCATCAGCTGTGGGAGGCAGGTAGGGCTTTATTTGGAGAAAGCACTTCAATGTATAGCGCTCAGATGGAGCACCTTTTCTGTGGTAGCATGTGCTGTTTGAACTGGGTACATGTCATCTGCCCACCTATCAATTCCAACTATTGCTCCATCAGTGCCAGTGACAGAGATTACCTTTACTGATGACAAAGTCTCCCTGAGTTCTGACCAGCATTTCCAATGAAGCCTTCCCATCTGACCCTTTATCTTGTTAATTTTAGTGATATCTTCTATGTCTTTGTCTAGAGCAACAATTCTTAGGAGGGATTAAATTCAGACTGTCAGAAATGGCTGCTCCCAAGAGGGCAGATTCCAAGATGGCTTATAATGGGCCATTGTGAAATAGAGCTTTGCTCCTGTCTAGTATTTCAATATGTAAACTTGCAAAAGCAAGAAGTTGATGATCACTGTCCTGTTTAGCCTGAGACCTTGCCCAAAGACCTTGCTACTGGAAACTGTTACTTTCAAGGTGACTACTAAGCCAGGAGATAACAAATGGGATTAGGATAAACTAAAAATGCCATGGAGATTCTTCTTAGTGGATAGTCTCCATGAACTATGGCCTTTGGTTAGTTTCTGGTTCAGTTTTCCCATTGCTTTCATGGAAGGGCAAATTTTCAGATGTCTTTTGCCATTTCCTACCCCTAAATATTTCCTTGGCTTGAAAAGAACCTTTGTATGGCAGTGCTTCCTGGAACACAGTGACGACAGCATGTTCTTTCCACTGACTCATGAAGAATGACTGACCAAAGAGAAATAGGGAAGTGATGCAGAGTTTTTTCCAGCCGTGGTTCAACTTATTCTTATGGCTATTCACCAATCTGTAATAGCAAATGCTTGTTTTAGTTTTCTTGTTAGTATAGTTGGCAGTATGCATTTCTATTTTTTTCTCCTCTTCTTCCTCTCCGTTTCTCTGTGCTGGAGATTGAAGCTAGAGTCTCCTTATAATAAAAGTTCTGTCACTATGGAAGGTACTAGGATGCAGTCCATTAAATTTTTAACTTTTAAAAGAGATGGAAACCCTATCTAAAAAGATGCAACCTAGTTATCAGAATGTTCACAATTCCAGATAATTAAAAACATTAATGAAATATTTTTAATATCAGCTTGGTTCTCATAGAACATTAAGAGAAGCTGATAATTAAAGTTTAACTGGCTCATCCACACATACATCAGAAAATACAGAAAGAAATGTGGTTGCTCTTTCTGAAAACTGGGTAGGCTAGCGGTTCTCAGCTATGCCCTCACTGCTCACTGGTTTGCACAATCAGTTGTTGGAAGCAACATCAAAGTATCAACCCCCTGTCAAATGTCTTTACAAAAATTTTTTTTTGGTATTTTAAAAAATTAGGGAGTTACATATACAGCAGTCACCATAGACCCTGCAAGCCTGTCTCGCAGGAAAGTTATTTCTCTTCAGAACTTTTGCACTAGGCCTGTCCAGTAACCGCCAAGAGCAATCATTCTGCTTGCTGTTCAGTCAAGAGAGTCAACAGGATTAGAGGTCTGTGGTGCATAAGAAACTTTCAGGCCAGCGGAAGAAACCATGTATTTAACATTTGATTTGTTAGCTTCAGTTTACTATATTATTGCCTTCAAGTGTTAAGGTATGGCCTTACAAACACTATCTAGAAAGATGCAATCTAGTTATCAGAATGGTCACAATTCTGATAACTGAGAAGTTATGCCTACATCTCATAAATGTATCATTTTATTTGATGAACTGGAAACATGTCTGAAGTTATACTGTGACATTTTCAAAATTAACAAAAGGTTTATTTTCAAAATTTTTATACGGTGTGATCAGAATCCTTAAAGTCAATACGCTATTTTACATACATGTCTTTATTTCGTTATCAAATTATATGTTTAAAATAAGTATCAGGTGTTATAAACCATACAGTGTCTCAAATTGTGTTGGCTCCCGTTGCAATCAATTTGAACTGAATCATCTTATTTGCTGCTTTATTTTTCCAACTAGCAAATATTTCTTGTTTGCTCACATACTTAATTTATACAGGTCACTGGAAAAATATTCTATCTTTATTTCCCAGCAGACTATTTAGGAAGGTCTCAACAGTACACTATAAAAGATGCTCATCTTCTGCTATGCTTTGCTTTACCTACTTTTGTTCTGGATGTGAAATGAAAAACAACACAGTGATTACTAAATGAATAAACAGATACGGACACCGGGCATTCCTCCACGCACAACAGATTGTCAATATTCTGGCTTAGTAAATTTCTTCCTTCTGCTTACCTAAATCTATAGGCATTTTGAAATGATATAAACCAACTAAGAAATTTACACTTAGAAGAAATAGTTTTAAAAAATGTATTTGCCAATACTAGTGGAGGTGTTTTACTCTGTGGTAAAACAGCTGATTACCAAAGACCAGGGCCTGAGGAAAAGCAAAAGCCTATGCACTAAACCTCCTGGTGTACTGTAAGCATGATGGGATGGGATTATCATGGAAGAATCATCAGAGGAGTCACTGTATTTTCCAATGCTGCATAATAAATCACAACAACTTTAGTTGCTTCATGTAAGACATTTATTATCTCACAGTTCAGTATGGCACAGGTCGTGGCATAGCTCAAACAGGTCTCATCCTGAGCATCTTGTACAAAGGCAATGCAGTTGTCGGTCCTGTGGTGTTATCAGAAAGTTGCAATATTCTTCTCAGTGATTTCAGCCTCGGTCCTTGGGGCGAACACCTGAGGCCACACTTGTTTCCTGCTGACTGCCAGCTGCAGGGTGGCTCTCATCTGCTCTAGGATTTTGTAGGTTTTGGCTGTTGTGGTCCTCTCGTAACAGGGCATTCACTTCTTCAAGGCCACAGGAAACTCTGACTTTCTGTCAGGTTAGCCCTGCTCCTCCCAGGCCCATTCCACACACTGCCTTTTGATACTCAAACTTAGCTGGTGAGGGCCATTACCTGCATCTGCAAAATTCCTCTAACTTTGCTATGTCATACAAAACAATGGCCACATCACACTGGCATTTCATCAGGGGATGTATGGTTTATAGTGAATGTTGAAAATAGTGTCAACATGATTTTGTAACTGTGTCTATAAACTTTTAAATGTTGCATCACTTTAATAATTACAAAATGTTTGCATATTTTGCATCTTTATTTTCATGAATGTTGAGAAATACAGTGGATATTAATCCAATGTTATAGATGAAAAAAGCAAGGTTCAAGAAATTAAAAGAGTTTGCCCAAAGTTTTCAGCAGTAGTGGCATTAGCTGGCCTTCAGACCAGGGCCTTTCAACCCACAGCACACTGCTCTTCCAGCTAATATTCAAGTTTTCTAATTGTACTTGTTGATGTTTGAAGAAATGTCTTAGGATTAATGTGAATCCCAGGTTGACACTAAGAAAAACCTAAATGTTGATAGGATGACTCCATTTAATTTGCTGGAGATGCAATATATGCTTTAATAACCATTGCATTGTCCCATGCTGCCTTGTTAAAGATAAAGAATACTTTGAAAAAAAGTATTTTTAAAAATGGTATTGACAGTTGAATATAAAAAATTATGAGCTGGGGATTTAGCTCAGTGGCATAAGTGCCTGCCTGGCAAACATGAGGTTGTGAGCTCAGTCCCCCATACCAAAAAAAAAAAAAAACCAAAAAATGAGTCTATTCTGATGAACTTGTTATCTCTTGCAGCTGCTGTTGAACCTTTTAAAAAGCAAGAAGAAACAAAACAATCATATTATACTGCTGTTCTGAAATGTACGTGTAGGAGAAAAAGGATAAACCCCATCCCCTTCATTTTTAAAATGAATATAAAACTTGATACCTTCTTAATGTCTGGTCTCTTATTTTTCTTTTCATGCAGACACTGACTAGCAACAAAGTACATAGTTTCAACTGAAGTGGAATCAGCATCTTTCATCTTTACATCCACATAATCTTCAATTGTCTTTTCTTCATCTTCAATTTCTTCTTTAATATCCAGCTTTAAATTGAATGTTAAAATTTTGTTAAAAGTTTCAAATAAAAGTAAAATGGACTGTAACTTTATTTAAATTTGTCTATTTTTTTTAGCAACATGTATTTTCATTTCACTATCTTCTTTTATCATCTTATTAGGACTTGAAGACATATTGGACAGATCTTAAACAAACAAATAAATAGACTGATTTTTGCTTCTAAATATGTTCACCCTTTGCCATCTAAATTTTGTATTTATGTTATCAATTCATTGCTTATGTGTTCACATCAGTAGCACAAGGTGACCTAATTCTTGACAAGCTTTTGGACTTGGAATCCCCTATGTGTCCCCCAAAAAGTCAAAAGAAAAAGGAGGCAAGGCCGTAATAATAATACTAAAAAATAATGATTGTGAGAGAGATATATAGTATTACCAGGATGAGATGAATTTCTGGAACCTGTGAACATAATCTTATCAGGAAAAACAGGGTTTTGTAGATGAAGTTAAGCATCTTACAAGAAGATCACCCTGGAGATGGTCACTAAGTCCAATGACAAGCATCGGGATATGAGACAGAGGAAGAAAGTCATAGAGAAGACTAAGTGGCCACAAAGCAGAGATGAGGGATGGGGTTGGAAGTCAAGTAACACTGCTGGAAGCTGGAAGAAGCAAGGAGGGATTATCTCCTATACCCCAAGTGGGGCCTGGTTTGCTGACACCTTGATTTCAGACTTCTGGCTTCCTGAATTCTGAGATAAGAAATGTCTGTTACTTTACATCATCCAGTTTGTGCTTTTGTTGTTGTTGTTTTTTGATACTGAGAATCAAACTTATGACCTTGTGCTTGCCAGGCAGATGCCTGTGCTGCTGAGCTAAATCCCCAGACCTGTACTTTTTTTTAAAATGATAGCTCGTGACAACTAATAAAGCTTGGATTTGAGAAAGAGATTATTTGAGAGGTACAAATAAACATTCCAAAAACCCTTCCAAAAAATAATCTTTGAAAGTGTTTGAGCAATGCCAAAATGCAATGATATAAAGGCTCATTAAGGGACCCTTCTCAGCAATATTTGCATCAAAATCTTACTTTGTAGTCAAACCATGTTCAAATTTTAAGAATGGGGAAAGAGTATAATCCTCCCCGAAGCTTCATGATTCTTCACCACTAAAAGAAGAACTTGTCACTGTGAGAGATTCTATATTTTTCACTACTCACTCAGGTCAAAGTTTTGAGGGGTTTTTTTGTCCACGCAGGCCTGGCCTAAGAATCAAACTGTAAGACAGTGAAATACGAGGTGCCACCTTTAGCCTTCCCTGCCTCTTTTTCCCCCGTCTTCTCTGTAGCTTCATTTTATTTTATTTTATTTTAGACAGGGGCTTGCTTTGTAGTATAGTCTGGCCTTGAACTCACAGTGATCGTCCTGCCTCAGCCTCCTGAGTGCTGAGATTTTAGGCATGTGCCATCATGCCTGGCATTGTTTTACATTTTTCATATATATACTTTCTCAATATTATACAATATATACCATGCTCTGCCTAAGTCTGTATATGAATGGTTGAAAAATGGTACCTCTTGCAGGGTAATTCTAGTAGACTCTGGAAGGCTGAGTAGAAAGACTGTAAGGTTGAATTCTACCTGAGCAAATCAGTGAAAGCTTTCAATTTAACCCTCAGTGCCATACACATATGCATGTGTGCACATGCACACACACACACACACACACACACACACACACAGAGCGCATTTCAAGCCTAGGCTTCTCTTCTGACCTCCAGTAACCAACAGGACAAAGAATTTTATTTCTCTAACACGAAATTTTACTTTTTATTGTGTCACGTAAAAATTTAACTTTTTATAATACTAACTTCTATACATATTCTCTAATGTGAAGCATATTTTATGTAATATAGCACTACTAAATTTGCAGTATAGCATAGAAAGCTTTATAATATATCAATTTATAATGAACATGAAAATTATTACATATAGATATTGCATTTACGGTTTCCTCAGAAGAATATGGCACCAGAGCAAATTACACCTTTCTAATCGTAATTCCAAGGACATAATCTAATATATATATATTAGATGTTGATGGAATATATATATATGTATATATATTCCTCACCCACCCAGATTTGTGATTTGTGGCATTGGTTCTTTTCTCATCAGGTCACAAAAATTATAAAGTCAGTGTAGGTGTTTAGCTAATTTTAAGAAAAATTTATGCATGACAGTAGACAGTTCCATAAATCTTTAATTTTATAAAAATCTCAAAGTTTTCAAAATTTACTACATAGGAAAAAAAGGACATGGCATAAGTTTCCTATTATTTTATTATTCAGTTATCTTGCTTATACGTTATCAATGAAATGTCTACTATAAAAAAAAATCAGGCAATGTATTCTATGATAATTCCACAAAGTATTGCAAAGTAGAATGGGGAACTTTTTTTTGGTACCGGGAATGGAACTCATGACCTTGTGCTTGCCAGGCTGGTGCTGTGGTGCTAAGCTATCTCCCTGGCCCTGCAATACAGACCTTTTACTAGCAATACTATTGTGACAGAAATTTGAAAGGCAGTCATGATTTTTTGTTAGTATGTTTCTGAGATGAAAATGCTGTTGGTAACCACCCTAAAAGTAACAAAAAAATAGGGCCAGGAATATAGCTCAGCAGCATAGCACTTGCTTGGCAAGCATAAGGTCCTGAGTTTGATTCCTGGTACCAAAAAAAAGTAACAAAAACAAACTGAGTGGACCTCAAAAATCCTTTAGTTCTAGTTTCATTTTACTTGAAGAAACGAGAACAAAGAATATACATAATACATATACATACATACATATGCCTTTTCTAGGGTTCACAAGTACTTCATGGTTGAGCTGAGGTCAGAAATATTTAATGCTCTTTCCATATTTCCATAATATGCATTCTATATTGTCAGTGGAAAACACTGCAGATGGAAAATACCATCTCCAGATGTCAAATTTATCTGTCTAATATGACAACTATAAATGCAAAAGAGAAGCGTTAGAAAAACATGAATCTCGCACTTACTAATAACTGAGGTTCACGTTTTTCATCCACAGCTGGAAGTCCAGTTATTATTTCCAATAAAACCTACAAAGAAAAAGGAATTCATGGATGCCACACTTAAGACAACATATAGAAACCAAAATATGGGATTTTTAAAGAAGTTACAGCCTTAGCCCAGGAAGCTGCATCTTGATTATGAACTCTCAGTGTAGTTTCTGCAACAGCACACGTGGTGGCTTCCAGGCATTAACACGGAAGAACATGGGCTGTGGGCTTCCCTCCCTGCCTTTCCTTCACACACACCTTGCAGCTGTCATGTCCACAAAGTTTTCTTTTCTGTTTACAATGTGCTAAAAAACCAGTTCCATTCAGCATGTATGTTGGAAACTCTCAATCCTTTTCCTTTCTTTTTTTTTTTTTACCAGGAATCAAACTCGGGATCTTGCACTTGCCAGGAAGGCGCTTATGCCACTGAGCTATATCCTGGCCCTCCTGTAGGGGACTTTTCAGAAGAATAACTTCCTCTGTCTTCTGGGAGAACATTCTTTTTTAAACATTAGGTATATTCTGTAACATTGTGCTTTTACTTGACAGTGCAATAAAGTCAAATTTCCATGCATGGAACAGATACAAAACAATAAGATGAATTTAAAAATTCCCAATTTTTTCCAAGCACCCACACCTATCCTTTTGTCTTAAAAATGCTCTGGAATAGACTGCTTGATCAGAAAATGTTAAAAAATCAGATTAAAGTATGTATTTTATGACATCACTTTATGCTTTGATCTAAGCTTTATCCTATTTCTTGATGTTAGGTGACAAGTAATTTCTGTAATAATTACAAAGGTTAGCTAAAATTTTTTATACAGTGGAGCTCTTACAAACTCTCTGCTATAACTTGAGGTTCAAGTGAAAAAAATATATACATATATGAGAGCTAAGCAAGAAAAGTGTAGTGAAATATTCCACTTGAATTTCACAACTGCAGAACAGTAGCTACTACAGGTTACTCACCACACCAAAGCTGTAGATGTCAGACTTGGGTGTTATTTCTCCTCGCAGAGCTTCCGGTGCCATGTAAGCTGTCGTGCCTACAATCCTGCTAGTCATGACTGTCTGGGTAAGCTTCTCAGAAGCCCGTGCAAGCCCAAAGTCAGATATTTTGGCAGTGAAGTCTTTATCTAATAAGATATTTGCACTGAAAAAATGTAAATTTTGGAGAAATGTTTCACATTTTATATATATTTATATTGTATATTTTATAGTAACTATTATAAAAGCCAACAATTTGTATAAATAAATCTAGAGTTCAAACTAGTGCTAAAGAGAAATGATTGTTTTCCTTTTTGTTTCTTGAAGAACATTTATAAGAGTAAAAATGAAAAAAAAAAAGTAAAAAAATGAAATAAAGCTTTCTAAACAAGAGAAATACTTCCATTACTCTACAAATAACTTATTGGGCAACTTCCTACAGTCTTCCAAAGTATCATTTTTCTTTTTGTCTTTCTTCTTTCCTTGTACTTTCCCTTCTTTTCCTTTCTTCCTTCTTTCTTTTTAGTGGGATTTGAATTCAAGACCTTCTGCACATTATGTAAGTGCTTTACCACTGAGCTACAGCCCTGGCCCAAACATACCATTCTTTTTCTTTTTAAATTTTACTATTTATTTTTATTAAGACATAATATATATACATTATAGATTACATTATGGTAATTCAATATATGTATACAATGTATGTATACAATGAATCAGGGCAAAAACAAGTTCTATCTTTCTAAACATTAATAATTTTTTTTTTTTTTTTTGTCTTTTTCCTTTTTATCGGTACTGGGGATCGAACTCACGACTGCCTGCTTGCAAGGCAGGCACTTATGCTGCTGAGCTAAACCTCTAGCCCCAACATTAATAATTTTTATGGGCTAAGATTTTTAGCCTCTTCTCATCATTTTCAAGTATGTCATTAAGTTATTTTAACTTATTCATCTTACTGTCTGAAAAAGACACAGAGGTGTTCTCTGCTCTCCAACTGTGTTTTGGTGACCTCTATGAACTTATTGCTATTTCTCCACCTTTACTCTTCCCAGCATTCTATACTTCCTATACTATTCTCTCTTTCTGCTCTGTTGTAGTCTATTCATCCATAAGATTGAGAACATATGGTACTTTTTTTTTTAAATGTTTGGCTTTTAAAATAGGCCAAAAGTACCATATTAAAGTAACTCAATTATTCATTTCCTTGAACTATTTTTTTCTCTGTGCCATCTGGGATCTTATGAAAAGGGAAGATTATGGCTAAAAGATCTTAATTTTTTCATTATACACAATCATTTATACATTCAATAAAACCTTATTGAGCTCCAGATGTATTGTAGTATTTAAGCTTAGAGCTAAATAGAGAGGAAAGCTTAGAATGCTGTGTGTGAGAAATGCATTATGAATAATTTTCAAAAATTATTAAATACTACATGATGTTAATATTAGAGACAAAATGCTGAAAAAAAAAAAAAAAAAACCCATGTGCCTGGAAGAACTATGGAAAACTGAAGGAATGGTGAGAAGCAGGTTTGGTCTTGAGGACTGTTAGAAGTTGATAGGTAGATGAGAGAAAAAGGTCTATCAGGCAAATGGATCACAGTGATGAAATAACACAAAAGCATACGGTATATATGAACAATGTCAAGAAACAAGAACCTAGAGAGAATCTGAACTCTCTGAGCAACAGGAAACTATCTGCAGTTTTCATGGAAGGTAACTGATGTGACTAACTTGACTTCTAGGACCACAGCCTGGCAGTGTTCTAAAGAATAGACAGGAAGGGGTACAGATTAGTTTTAGGTTGACTAGGTTTATAATGAAGCCAGCAAAAGATACTGAAGGTGTAACTCTTAAATACACACAGAACCTTACAAGGGAAATAGAGAATAAGAAAGTCTTAGGTATGGGTGATAGAGTAAACAGTGACTTTTTTTTTATTTGAAAGAAAATACAGGAAAAAACATTTTGAGATGAAGAGATGATGGATTTGATTTCTGAGGTACTAGCTTGAAGGTCATCATGGGACATCCAGGTGAGGAGATTTGGTATAGGATTCTGAAAATACAAGACTGGGGGTAATGATACAGATTGAAGAGTCACCCACATACTGGTAGCAGTTCATGTTGACTCAGTAAGAACATGTAGAAGGACAGAAGACATTAAGGCAAAGAACCTGAAAAATACCACTAATACAAGGATAATAATGATGGATCTCATTTTTTCTACAGCTTGGGGGTCCTTCATACATTTCCAGAAACCTTTCTTTATGTCTTAGCTCACTCTCTCTTCTATTATATTCTTTTCCTCTTATCTAGATCCATCCCATAAATATACAAGCATGCAATAATCTTTGTCATTTTAAAAAATGTTTCTGGAATGACACATCTATTTCTAGTTATCCCACTTCAGTAGCCAAATGTCTTGAAAACATCTCTTTTCTCAAATCTCAGTTTTCTAGCTCATATTTTGTACTCAACTGAAACCTTACCTTTGATTCGACTATTATGCAGAAACGCATCTCCATAGCTATTAATGACCTTTATGATACTAATCTAGTGGTGGAAGCACTTCATCTCTTTCTATGCTACCTATGTTACCTTTCTGAATGTATACTTTCTTAGGTTTCTTTTTTGGATTATTCTCTTCTACTTCACTATTAAGTTTTAGGGTTCATTCAGCCTTAATCTTGAGCAATTTTTTAAATCTTTAAGTAAATACAATTATATAACTCAATTATCAAGCATACACAAGTAATATACATATTTATATCTTCATCTCAGACTTCTTTCTGCTCTTGCATATCACACTAACATTTCCACTTTTAATCTTAAAAGAAACTAACACATAACCTGTATGAAAGAAAATACACATTTTCTGCTCCTACCTCTTTCTATGTAAATGATTCAAGCCAATCTCATTCCAGAGTGTAATTTTGGATGCCCTAATTCCTGGAGTCATTCCTGGTATGTTTCCCCATAGCCAAATTATTGGCATGTCCCACCATCTTAATCTCTCAAAGCTGCTCAAGTCTCTGCACCGGACTGCCATCACTAAAATGCCTGTAACAGCCAACTATCTCTTCTCACAGACTGTTCTCTATACGAGAGTCCATGTGATCTTTTCAAAATTTAGGTATGATGCCACATTTTACTGTTTCAATGCATTTCATTATACTTACAGTGAATTAAAATCCTCACTTTGGTCTACCAGGTCCCGCAGATAAATCTTCCTCCTGTTTATCTCACCTCCATCACCGTCTCACTTTCTGCCCATCATTCTTACTGCATTTATTTCACTTCTTCTCTCTTTTTTCTTTCTTTCCTCCCCTCCTCTCCACCGCCCTCCCCTCCTGTCCTCTCTGCTCTTTTCTTTTTTGGTATTGGGAATCAAACTCAGGACTTTGACTTGCAGGCAGGCGCCTGTGCCAGTGGCTATACTCCCAGTCCTTATTTTGCTTCTTGTAGCCAATCATGTCCCACATTCTCTTTCACTATGGTCTTACAAACATGGTTTCTCTGCCTGGAAAGTTCTTCTACCCCTTTTCTATAATCATTCTCCAGTTGTGGCTACCTAGTTCCTACTCATTGTTTGGATCACAGCTTAAGTATCATTTCCCTGGGAACTGTTCTTTACATTAATGCTAAACTTTGTTATTATTTTGTGATTTGAGTGATGTCAAACATTAGTCATGCTACTACATGGATAGTCTGAGAACTGAAAGTACTACTGAGAGCAGATGACAATGATTCAGAAAATGGTTATAATGCAGAAGCTAAGAAAGAAATAAATTTTCACAGACAAAAAAGCCAACAAAAAAACCAAAAGCAAATCAAAATCAAGGAGGACAATTACTGGCAACAGGCCCCTAGGTTTACAATAAAGGGGATTATAAACGTCCACAAGGAGAGGCACTTTCATGAAGTCATGAGGAAAAAAAGCCTAGCTGCTCTAAATTAAGATATGTATGTGAACAGCAAATAAAAAGAGAGCAATTATTCTTTAAAGATGGCTTTCCAAAAGGTTTTCCACAGAAGCATTTACCTTTTAATATCTCTATGAATATGATGGTTTTCATGTAAAAAACTGATGCCATTAGCTGCACCCTGAGCAATCTTGCATCTCATGTGCCAAGAAAGTGGGGGAGTATCATCCTTATGAAGAAACAAACCAATTTAGAAAAAGAGGATAAAAAAGATCTGTAGAAAAATATATAAGAGTATTTTTCTAGGCAACAACTGAAAACAATATTGTCACTAAGAATTTAGGATTGCAATTTTTTTTAACTTGATAAAAATAATTTCTAAATGAGACCAAACAGGAGTTAACATTCATAATTTGAAGGCTAAAGTATAAATAAGCACCTTCAAAATCTAGGCTGGAATGGTAGTTTTGTGTTTTAAATTTTTACCTAAGAGACTGGCAATCCCAGAGGTTTACATAAACATGGTCAATGTTCACAAAACAGGAAACATACTAAGTTTAATGTGGCTTACATGACCCTGCCGCAAAGTAACTTTTACTATATCAACATAGAAACAGAAAGCTAAACAATCTTATGAATAAAATATCTTACCAAGCAAGACAGCCTGTCTAGCAAGGAACCATTGGGCATGTAAACGTACACCAAGCAGAGATCATCACCATCACTTGAAAAACCAAGGAGTTCTACTAGGTTTTCATGCTGACACCTGTGACAGATCATTTAACATGCATAATTATCGTCATGAATATGTATTCACTGGTAGGTTAAAAGTTATTCAGTTGAGAGGAGAAAAAAGAAAAGGAATATTATAGATCATTGATGATGTGGTACATGTTTCTGCCTACATGCTTACTGTACTTGTTCATCATTTTCTGTGAACAGTCCTTTTTTCAGTAATACTGGTCAACCTTAGAAGCAAAATCTCTATTTTATAGCCAACACTCAATGATTCAAATCTTGAAACCTGTAACAGTCTGCTTAAGAATTAGCCTAAAGCTTATATCTCTACTCACTACAAATTTTAATGGTTATACAAAGATGATTCCAGAAAGTCTCCTGAAACTTTTATAATACTTTCAAGAATTCTGCAACATGTTAGAATACTCTAACATGTTCAAAATATCTTTAGTCATATCAAGTTCACCCATCTCTGATCTTTAGTCATATCTAATTATCTACAACTTAAGTTTTTTAATACATTCAAGAGTACTAAAACTAAAGAGAGATGCAGTATAACAGAACTGCAGGCACCTGTGGGATACCAGGGCTCAGTATTTACATTCCCTAAAGTCAAACTCCATCTCTGTTACTTCTTGGATATATGACCTCCGTCCAGGTAACAACCCTACTGAGCTCTGCTCCTGTATCCCCCCAGTACAGAAAAATATTACCTATTATATCACATGGATGCTACAAGAATTAAATGAATAAGTTTTTGTGAGCCTAGAAACATACCTGGTGCATGACAAATGATCCACCCAGTACTTACTTGTTGTGTTAACTCAAAAATGACCTAATTCTGGCAATACTTTTTGCCAAATTGCACTCCCTCTATCCACACACATATTTTGAGAAATATAAACTGAAGCAGTAAGTGCTCCATTTACCACCAAGTTGTCATATTTTAAAGATGAGTCATTAATATTTTCTGAATTTGTATTATCTATGAGGTACTTTGATAATTTACCTGCTTTGCTTTATTTCATCTTCACAACAGGGTACAATTAATATCCCATTTTACAGATGAAAAAACTAATGGACAGAGCATTAAGGAATTTGCTCAAGGTTATTTTGCATGTCCAGAGATTGGCACTCATTAAAAAATGGTAAAACTTGTATTCGGTGGTGATAAGATAGTAGTGAAGCTTGAAACTGTAATACATTACTGAAAAGAATATAAATTAGCATGGTTTGGCCCTCAGGCAGCAGTTCGGAGGTACAGCATATTCTTAGCAAGTGCATGGTGCTGACATTAGTCATAGCAGTAAATTAATATCTATGAAGCAATTTGAACATATATTTGAAAAGTCTTTGAAAGTTCATGCATTCTGACCTAATAACCTTTGCCTAGGACTTCAACTTGATGAAACAAGCAGAAGTGTATTTAATGTTTTAAATCTTTAAGGGACTTTAATTTGCAATACTGAAAGTTAGAAAATATAGTAAGGTTAGTAAAATATGATCTTCATCTACATTAGAATGTTGCAAATAATTTAAAATGTTTTCAAACTTCAAACTACTTTTAATGACATGAGAAAATGCTATATAGATATCCTGAATCAAGCATATCAACCTAAGGTTATCTCTGAGTAGTGGATTCAAGAGATGGTTTTTATTATTTAAAAGGTGTTTTCCTGTTTTCCCAGATTACCTACCTTGAATAAGCTTTTAGAATTGGCAAATGTAAGGAACACAAATTCTGAAAAATGTTTTGATCTTACAGTGTACATTTACTTTTATGGAGGTAAAAAAATTCCAGTCTATTAATTATTTCTTGAGGTTACATAACTACAAGTAATGACTTACAGCAAAGGCCTCATGGATGTAATTTGATAAATCCTATTGGGATTTAGAACAAAAGCTCAAACTCTGATATCAGATCTGGATTTCAATCTCATCTCTAACACTACTGATATGTGACCTTAGGCAAGTTATATAGTATTTCTAAATCTCAGTTTAATAGAAGAGGTTATATAAGTTGTTGAGGCAATTAAATAAGTAAACACATAGGAAATACATAGCATAAGTCCGGCATGTTGTGTGTACTCAAATATAAATCACTGTCATTGCAAAAATAAACTTCCTGATTCAATTTTTCTACCCTTCTTGATGATGATTAACATCTCAATATTGTGGGTCACTGCCTTCTAAACATCTGTGCATATAATATTTCTCTAGTTACTTTACAAATGTTATCTAAGGACCTGTTATTCTATAGATTTTTCTTTTTTAGTATCCCTACAATTGATTTTTCATGAATTCTGGAAGCAAATCACACAATTGTTGATAACAGAAGTTCCATGTAACATTACTGTGATTTAAAATATTGACTGCTATTAACAGACATATGAGTATATATAGTCATAGAATTGAAGAGCCCAAGTCAGTAGTCTAAATACTTTCATTTAAGTTTTATATATCTGTATTTACAAATATCACTAGTTCATGATTCATTTTGTGTAGGAAACCAGGTTTCTACACTTTGTTTTATTCTTTTTCTTTATACCACAGTGCAAAATTAATACTTACTTTGCCATTACTTTTATTTCTTGATCAAACTGTTGTTTTAGTTCTTCAGTGCTAATATCAACCATCTGAAAAAAGCATCATGAAACATTATGCAACACAATAATCCCAAGATTCCTAAAACTGAAAGGGTACTTGCAAGAAAGAAAATTGAAATGCTTTATTCAAAATAGTAAGGTATTATATTCATCTAATAAGGATCTAGAATTATCAAGGATTCATTCAAGTTCCACAGTTTGTCAGTGACTGGAAAAAAATACAAAACTCACTGAATTGTTGTGGGAACAAAATAAAGTAACATAAGACTTCATTGTACAGAAATTTTTTTAGGAAGAAAAATCTATGTAGTAGAAGACAAGCAAATTTGAATACAAAAAGAAAATCAAAATCTGCAAAAGTATTTGCAACATCTATGAAAAAAAGTGGCTTACAGGTTTACAATATAATAACAGACTTGCAATATAACAATAGGCTTACAATATACAAATCATTAAGTATAAAGGAAAAGCTCCACAGAATGGGATAAAAGACAGACAAAATGTTTTGATCTCTTAATGTGTATTTTCCAAACTTCATTTCCAAATGAGAAAAGTAATGCAAATACTTACATAAACTTTTCTTAGTACTTCTATCATTTAATTTTGTTTGAACCAAGGCACTGTGTAGAGATCTTCTCAACTTTGTTATTGTAAATCTCTCAAAATTACATGATCCTATGTAAGTGTGCATAACTGCACTTTTCTAGGATGGAGTTCAGAGCACTCAACAGATTTTTAAATGTTAAGAACCACCAGCTTGGGGCTGGGGATTTAGCTCAGCGGCATAAGCGCCTGCCTTGCAAGCAGGCAGTTGTGAGTTCGATCACTGGTACGGATAAAAATGAAAAAGACAAAAAAAAAAAAAAAAGGACCACCAGCTTAGTATAGTGTTTAAAGAAAGTACATCCCAAAATACATCAGAGCTTACATTGCAAATTAGGAAACAACTCTTTTATTCCTGGAAACATAACTTACTGCTGCAAGCTTCTTTACAGCCACAGTAGTGTTGTTCACATAGCCTTTATACACAACTCCAAATCCTCCCTCTCCCATTTTACTGCCACCAAGAGAAATAGGTCGTTCGTCAAAGTTATTTGTGACACTCTTCAATTCATAAAATGAAAAACAATGAAAACCTATGTCAATAAAATAAGGAAAAAATTTTTAAATAAAAAAGAAATTGGTTATAATAATTCTGATACTTTCTCACTTTGAGGACTTCATACAAATGCATGTAACTATCTGCAAATATAACTTTGGATAAGGCAAAACAGAAGAGAGTAAAACCATCTTTAAAATACAGATTGTGACTTTGACATGAGAATTTCGTTTGGTCATATCATAAACCAAATTCTTATGGAATCACCCACCCAAAATGCTAATGAGACACTGGTGAATCTACTCCATTCATCCAAACTCTAGTCACATATTTTCTTTTTTAAAAAATGACCCTTGTAAGCTATAGAAACATTTACTTATTTTTTCTTAGTTTCTGGGTTGTCTGCATGCCCTATTGCTTCTAATTGCTGATGATTATAATGAAAATAGTACTTCATAAATTAAGAGGAAAAACTCCACAAGAGCCACTGCCAGTGTGTTCCTGATTGCTAAATGACTTAAAACCAACAAAAATTTACTTTATAACAGTGATTATATTAATGATAAACCTACTAGAAGAAAGCACTAAAAGTGGTACTTACATGTATCACTAACTTCTAAACTTCTATTTTCTGGACCTGAGGAACCAGGTGGGATACAGTTTTGGTCAAGAATCTGTACAGGTGTCACAGGTGTACTACTTTTTTCATAGACAGACAGGTGTTCCTGCTGAATTGTTACAGTTTCTTTAGATGGTAAAGTGTTAACAGGTTTGGGAACAGCATCTGCCAAATTGAATAAAATACTAAGTTGTCTTCACATAGGAAAAAGTGTCTGTGAAAAAGTTAAACCAAGAAATCTATCCATTTAACAACATTTCTATTTTCATAGGCTTGCCCTACAGTCTCACAACACAAACAGAAAACAGAAAAATCTGTCTAGTAAAAATGTATCCGTTGTGATGAAGATGGGTAGAGGATTAGGCAACATTCACAAAAAGTGGTTCATGAACTACCTGCGTAATAAGCAATGAAATATTTGTTTAAGAACATAGTGCTTGAACCTAATTCTGCAATCCTAGTTCAATAGTGTAGGAGGAAGCCTGGCAATCTACATGTTTAACAAGAACATTGAATGATTCTTATGTACAATACAGGCTGGGAATCACTGGTGTAAATGACATCAAGAGGAAAAAATTAAGGTTATGAAGAAGACAAATTAACTACATTAACTAGACTCTAACATACCAGAATGTAATATAAAGAAATCATGATCAGAGTCCTGTGAGTATGGAAGTTGAAGGTGGAAAAAAAGAGCTCAAAACAGTAACTTCTTTCTTCTAGTCTACACTACACATCTGAGGTTTATATCTATCTAAACTTCCTCCTGGGTCCAAGCCATCTGACATTAATGATGCATCAGATTCCATTATGAAGCTTCTACCACCTCAGCAGCAGAGTCCTTTTATCTTGGGTGCTGCTGAAAAGTTGGGAAGGGCTGAAAGAGTAAAGGGACTCAAGTATCACATTTGTCTACGGAAAAAAAAAAATAAAATAAAATAACAGTAAGAAGAAACTACTATTTCTCCCTTTTATCGTCCTACACTAAACATTTGAAATTTTTGAAGAATTGAACTCAGGACCTTGAACTTGCTGGGCAAGCACTTGTGCTGCTGAGCTATATCCCCAGCTCTACCCTAAATGGTGACACCCTGATCACACCCAGTTTACCTGGCAGCAAAAGGCTCGCAGGAGCAAAAAACTCATTTTGGATCAAAATATCCACAAGATCACCAACTGTGCAGTTTGTGGTACCCCAGTCAAACAGTAGTTCAGAAGTGGGACTTTTTCCAGTTTGAATTAAGGCTTCAAATCTCCTTAAAATCAAGTAACAGAGAAACGAAATTAATATAAAAATGAGTTCATACGAAAACAGAATGAATTCCTTCTGTCCCTGTGCTGTTCATAGTACTTTCTATAATATTAAAGCAAGGGACAGCAGAACTAGCAAGAGTCACAATGAGACAGAAACAACTGGTAAAAGGAAAAACAACACTCGAGATAATAACAAAAGTTAATCTTTGCTGGGCACTTCATCTTTATGCAGTGATCTGCAGGATGCACATATACAAAATCCTGTAAAAATACTTAGATTATCATACTAATTTACTAATGAGAGAGCCAAGCTTGGCAGGGCAGAGGGGCGGGCAGGTGCTGGTAGACACACATATCCAATAAGGCGATTCCAAGTAGAGATCCAAATTCAGATCTCTCTTGACATAAGAATGTGTTTTCAATTTATTTAGCTGTATTATTTTCTATTTGACTTATTAACTGTTAGCTACAACATCTTTAATAAATTAGCTGGCTTAACCAACATAAGTAAACTTAGGGAATTATTCCTTTGATCTTAACTATACTTAATTGAAGGAAAAACAGATTCTTTCATCCTTCTATTTTTCTTTTAAAAGTAACACTCAGGGACTTGACCAACATAGCTTGAACTGTTTTTCCTCCAAATTTTTTTAATTGATTTTTGTTTTTGGTATCAGGGATCGAAATCGAACTTGCAACCTTGCACTTGTCAGGAAGGCACTTATGCCACTGAGCTAAATCACCAACCCCCTAATTTTTTATTTGAAAAAATTTCAAATTTGCAGGAAAGTTGGAAGCATAATACAATAAAGTCATTTAACCTTCACCTATTTTCACCTTCTCTCCTTTTCTCTGTCCCTTCTTCCCCCTCTCCCTTCCTACTGTTGATATTTACCCAACTACTTTCTCATGATTAAATTCAGATTGAAATTTTTGTTAAGAATACTATACAGAAGACAATATCATCTTCCCACTGTATTATATACAGAGGCACAAACTAGCATTACATATTAGTGGTGACACTAAGTCTGATCATTTAGTTAAAGAGGTGGATCTCACATTTCTTCACTATAAAAGAAACTTCACATTTCATAACTCACAAGAATTGTGAATAATACTTAAAATCATTTGCATACCCTGTTCATCAGCAATATTTTAGGCCCACTGATAAGCTCTGTATGAACCAGTTATTCACTACTGATTGAAAATTGGCTACTTCCTCAATCTACCATTATTCTAATATTATCTGCTGGCATTATTTTACAAAGAAAAACTTTTTTTCCCTTCCTCACACTACTGCTGCAACTCCTGGCTTTCAAGTTTTAAATCTGAGGTTCTACCAAGTAATTTAAGATGTTTACCTTTCATATACAGTAACATTTTCTGGAAGGACTAATAAGAGAGCCAAAACTTTAGGTTCTTTATTAGGTTACAGCTGTAAAGAAGAAAAAACACTTTTTCTTTCTTCTCCTTATCAGACAAATTTTGATGTAAGTTTTAACTCCAATGATTGACAAAAATAAAATCTTTATGTTTTTCACTAAATCAAGCAGAGATGGTTGGTTAGAGAGAAAGAGTGAAAATTATCCAGACAGTGTTAAAAATTTCTGGCCAAGATCTAACAAGTCTGTTCGTAGACATGTATACTTACAAGCAATAATCATAAAACATCAATTTGAAGAACTTCCAAAGGATATTGTCAAATGTGCATTAGAGATTTACACTTAGAAATTTAGGCTCCAGAATTTCACTCGATTCTTGTAACACTGTCATGGTCCTTCAGTGTGGAAGTGCAAAGTCTAAAGCAGAACAAACTGCCTTTCGCTTGACAGAGAACAAGAACAATCATGCGAATCTGGACTCTAACTCGTAAACTTCACTGCAAAATCACAATATTAAACAAGCAAAGAGAAACAAATTAGACTGCTATCATTTCCACAGTAGAAAGGTTCACTTTCTAAACTTTAACATTAGACAGTACTCATACCTTCATCATTCTTGTGATATAAGAATTTAAAATGAAAAAACTCTTTATGTTACCTTATGTGAAACTGGTTGTATCTATCATCACCAGATGGTTTTTTAATAGCAACAGCCAGTTTCTTCCACCCTTCTTGAGGATCAATAAAATCTGACAGCTTCCTAATTAGGCCAACATTGAGGCAGCGCACATATGTTGATGGTGTTATAGGTTTGTTCATCTTCTAGTCCTGAAATATGAAAAATTTTCATTAAAAATTTACAGTAGCTTTTAAAGTGCTACATGTAAGCTTATATATAGCTTGGATACTGTATAAAATACTGGCAAATGACTATACGTGGGAACACTCCTAGTCATCTAGGTGATGTCCTAAGGAGAAACCCAAATTGAAATGAAGCCATCTAATTGTCCTCCGGGTTTCCTTTCTTTTTTCACCAATAAATATCGATAAACATTGAAGGACTTTGTTCTGACACTCATACTTTTCAAGTGACATTAATACAAAGAAGCAAAAAGTTTACTTTATCTGAAAATTCCTTTGACATGTTCAGGAATCAAATGTTTTTAAATTTAAAATATTTTTCTCAATAGGTACTTATTTAGTATTAAAAACGTATGCAGTATTGTTTGATAAAAATAAAATGAAAGTCATGAAATAGCTTACATAGCATTACAAGATTTATTCCACCACAGAATTGGTACGAAGCTCCTCTTCTGACTCTCCACACTTTCTGAGTCCATGAGATCTGCCTGACGGCAATTCACTTCCTTCTAACCTAAAACCTATGGTTCACCACTTCAGCTGCTCTGCAGAAAGAACCTTTATTTTCTTACTCATCTTTTCTTCTATTACTCTACCCTGGAGGGCTGCACGCAGAGATAAATCTCACAATCTGACTTGTAAAACAAAGCTGCTGAATACTGCTGTAGAGAAATAGAAATAGATAACTGAGAGCAGCATGAACACAATTTGTAATACCTTGTTCACTGGGCCCCAGCACTGCTGCTGTCCTTTTACTTGTCTCTTCTTCCTTAATGAATATTGCACACTTTTACCTCTCTGAGTGGCTTTTACTTGTACTCTCCATCCCTTATTCTCAGCAGGTAGTAACCTTTTCTTCTAATTAATTAAGACAAATGGACGCTGATATCCCTCCTTCAATTTCTGCTTCTCTATGTATTTTTATTTTTAAAATACAATATGATTAATTTTTGGAGTTATGATATAAAACAGTAAAAAGCAAGATCTCTGTACACTCCAGATTTCTATGTTGGTATTTGCTTCTTTTGGTCTTCCTTGACTACCACACCCCAGAAGATACGCATGTGCCCACCATCTAATTATCTTTCATAATTGCACGATGTATTTGAAATTATGTATTTAGTTGTTTATTTGCTGTCTGTCTCCTCCAGTGAATTTTTAAGCACCATAAGTTCAGAGGCCAAGCTCATTTTATTCATTATACTGATGTTAAGTATTTATTTTAGGAAGGAATAACTTATTGCCCAGTACCCTACGAAGCGATTTATATAATTTACTTAGTCCTATCAATGACTAAGACAATTTTGTCTTCTCTATTTTGCAAAGGTAGTAATTGAAAGATCTAGAACTCAAACTCACTTCTGACTCCAAAATTTATGCATGTGTCCCTGCTTCTATAACCTGGTGCACTGTCCATGGCACTCTTTTTTTTAGAAGAAACATTCGTTTTCTTTCAGTCATTTGTATATTCAGTGAACATATTTATCTGTGTTTTATACTCATCAATGGGAAAGCAGGAAAAATTTTTTGTTCTCAAGTTGCTCAATCTATCAGTGGAGACAATTAAAACGAGTGACAAACATCACAAGAGATACATTTAGGACATTAGGGGATGCAGAGAAGATGCACCAAGAAGAGTTCAGAATTAGGCACAGTATATCACGACAGATACAGTAGACTAAGAAGTTAAAAGAATGAGGGAAAGGGAATGACCAAAAACTCAAGTGGAAATTCCAGGCACAGCAAACAACATGGGAAAAGGTGGGAACAACGTGGGTGGGGCTCAGGCAAAGAGGCTATGACGGCTGCGGTGCTAGCCACAAGATTCCTGTGTGAACGGAGAAGAAATGAGACTGCAGCGGCCCCAAGGCTAACTAATGATGCACCTCATGTGTTAAGACAGAGTTTAATTTACATTGTACTAAAAACTACAGGGCAGCCATGTCAGACATTTTAAGGAAGTGTCACTTGATCTTATTTGATTTGCTGGATTCCTCTGGATAAAAAGTAGAAGAGCTGTATATCAAGGCAAGACCAGTTTGGAAACTTTTGCAGTTATCTAGATGAGCAGAAGTGAGAGTCAAAAAAAAAAAAAAAAAAAAAAAAAAAAAGTAGAGTTAGAGGACGGAGAAGAAAAGGGTTAGAAAGCTTAGGAGGCCATATCAAAACAATTTCATGGGATCAGAGTTAGAAGAGAGAGAGAGTGAGGGAAAAATAAAGATGATTACTGGGTTTGCAAAAGGCCTGATTCTGGCGCCACTCAGAGGACCTGGCACCAAGCGGATGTATACAAGGCCGGGCTTGGCACTAAGTTTTCAGCTTACTCTGCGTAAATCCTATATGGGAACTGAGAGCACATATGCACATAAAGTTGAGGCAGCAAGTGAAAGTGAAGATGCCTACTTGGAAAGTATAGAACGGGAAGGGATTAGGTAAAAAGAATTTAAAAAGCATTAACTCACAAAGGTAAGTAGCATATCAGAGATTTCTAGCTTAGGGGACAAGTTAGCAAAAAAGACTCCCAGAGGTCAAAGAAGTACTAATGGGTATTTTAAATGTGGGAAACAAAAAGTCCAGTGTTGATTTAAAAACGATTCTAGTGGAAAACCAGCAGCAGCTCCTGAGATCTGTGCCATGTTGGAACTTAGGACACTGGGAAGCCAAGCAAGCACCTCCCCTCCCTGGTAAGCGGTGATGCTCTGGCAGACTGGGGGGGGGGGGGAACCACCAGCAGCTCCTGAGATCCACGGCCATGTTGGAACTTAGGACGCTGTGAAACCAACAAGCAAGCCTGCCTCCCTGCTAAGTAGGAGTGAACCTACTAATGCACGGACTAGAGTCAAACATCCCACTTCCCCTAACCTCCTTTTCTGTGTCTCCCCCGCCCCGTTAGAAATCTGAGTGTCTCCTGGGAGGTTGACAATAGCAAATAAGGGGGACTTCCTTCTACCATCTCTTTGAAGGCAAATATTTTTATTACTGTTTTGCTCTATTCTGATTAATGGTACTGTCTATTCAATACTCTGTTTTGATAAGTTCTATAATGTTCTGTATTTCATCTTATTTTGATATACATGATTGAAAGAACAACTATTATAAAGATAACAAAATATACTGTGATACGTATTACTATTATCCCGGTAACCTGCTGTGAAGTTCTGTACCAATTTCACTATACGATCTTACTTGGCTTTATTCTGTCTTGTTCTGTTGTATTTTACCACTTACAAAATAAAATAAAAACAATTCTAGTGAGGATAGGGCCTGGTGGCACACATCTGTAATACTGGCGTTAGGAAGGCTGAGGGCAAGAGGATTATCATGAGTTCAGGGCTCTCAGTAAGATCCTGTCTCAAAAAACCAAAACCAAATACAAACAAACAAAAAGTTGTAGTTTAACAGTAAGAAAAAAACAGATTTTACAAAATGGCTCTGGAGAGATGGTAACAAAAGGAGAGAGAGAGAGGTAAGGAGATGAGGCACAGAAAGAGGGAAGATAGTAACTCTCATATTTTATCTGAAGACCCTTTACACTCTTAAAAATTACTATGGACACTATAGGGCTTTTGTTTATTTCAGCAATATTTACCAATGGTCATTATAATAGAAACTAAGAAAAAAACTAAGAAATTTAAAGATTACTTAATTCATTTAAAACTAACAATAAATATGCATGTTGGCATATATATTTTAGTAAAGATAGTTTTGTATTCCAAAGAAATAGAAAAGTGTCATTATTTTACAGTTTCACAGATCTCTTTAGTGCTTAATGGAAGATGGTTGCATTCTCACATCGGATCTGTATTCAATCCACTGCAACATGTTATCTTACTTGATGCATCTGAATAAAGTACAGCTTCACACAGATACATGGTTGGAAAACGGAGTTTTTAAAGAGTTTTTTCACGAAGTAGTTGTTATGTTTCTCTGATACTATAAGTTGATAAGGAATAATTTCCTTTTTTGTTCAAATCCATTTTGTTCATGGATAAAATGAAAAGAAGAAGAAGAAGAAGAGAAGCAGCAGCAGAAGAAGCAGCTATAACAAAATTTCAAAGCATGTCAACCAGACAGCAACAATAGTATACACACTGCACATTGTCCTCCCCAAATCATTCACCCAGAGCACAGTACATCTATATTCAATTGTCTGAACAATACCAGCACAAAACTTTCTCTTCAGCAAACTCAGAGAACTCAGCAGTATAATTATCTTAACTATTTTTATATACATATACATACATGTTTTTTTTCTTTCAGCTTGTCACACTAGTGAAACAATACAATATTTACACATGTATGTATGTCTTATTAATTTCACTAATGAGTGTGTTCTCAAGGTACATCCATTTTCCCATAAGTGTTCAATTAAAGAACAATTTTCTAACAGGTAAGCTGAAGTTACCTGTTAGGATCTAAAGTTGTTATCAATGAATATAGCACATTAAAATCTGCTGTACTCAATGAATCTTCTACTCATATGGAAATTCATTTTATGACTCCCCTGAAAGAGTCCCAGCCACCCTAGACATACTTGTAGAACTATAGGGGTAAGAATTGAAGGCTTAAGCTAGTTGATGATACAGATGAGACAGTGAATAGAGTACAGGTGAAAGGATCACTCTCAAACAGGAGAACCCTTCTGAATCCAGAGAAGCAACAAGGTCTCAGTACAGATATATTTGAAGGAAATGGAGAGTTCTCAATCAGGGTTATTTTCTCTATGAAAGAGAATATGAAGTCATCTAGGGTAAAGTAAAACAACTGCCCCAAGCATCTCATGGCTCAGCTATTAAATGCCTTTTACCCTTCCAAGGCCAACTCAAAAAGCACTATTGGCTTCCTGACCTTCTTTTATAACAATTAATATATTTTACTGTTTATGGGTTTGCCTTCTCTGCCAGACAGTGTGCTCTCCTGGACAGGTCTCACGTCAGAGACCACACAAAAAATATGTGTTGAATGAAAGTCTGATCGTTTTTAAAGAGAAATCCTATCTACTTAGATTTTGCAGATGCTTTCTTCAAGTTATTTCTCCTTACTTATCCAGATTTTCTCTACTGTGACAGTACAGTGTGACTGACAAAGCTGTTAAAGGAAGAACTACTTATTAATCCTAAAAACCATGTTGAAATGTAGAGAACTGAGTGTTTGAAAAGGCTATGTTAGGGCCAGGGATAAAGTGTATAGCTCTTGGCACCCAGACTTCTAGAAGAGGTGATGGTGTAGGAATACCAGGAAAAGGAAAGGCTTTTGAAAACCGTTCCACATGGGGGCTGGGGATTTAGCTCAGCAGCATAAGCGCCTGCCTTGCAAGCAGGCAGTCGTGAGTTCGATTCCCGGTACTGATAAAAAGGAAAAAGACAAAAAAAAAAAAAAAAAAAAAGAATCATTTGAAAACTGTTCCACATATATGCTCAGAAGTTCCAAATTCCAGAATTTTTGTGTGTATGTGTGTGTGTTTGAGACAGGGTCTCACTATTCAGTTTAGGATGGCCTTGAGCTCACTTTGTAGCCCCAGTGTGCCTCAAACGCTCAATGATTCCCCTGCCTCTGCCTCTAGTGCTGGAATTACAGGTGTGTACCACCACACCAGGCCCAAATTTCAGAACTTAAAATTTAATCTTAAACATATTCATATACCATTCCCAACCATGTATTTGGAGGAACATAAACCACAATATTAACTGTGTGTGTGTGTGTGTGTGTGTAATGCTGAGGACTGAACCCTGGGCCTTCTACATGCTAGGCACTCTACCAGTGAGCTCCAGCTCCAGCAAGGGTAATCATCTTTTGAAGATGATCTTTTATCATGATTTTGTTTCACTCTGCTTTTCTTAATTTTCAGTAAAACAGACTATGTAGACTAACTAAAAAATGTCAGCTTTTTCAAAGTTTAAGATTTACTTTGATACATTTAAGATTAATAAAAATGGAACAGGGTATAGGTGATAAGTGAGTAAATAAGTATCTTCCATGATGTTTCTCTCATACCATTAATTTTTATGATGAATAAAAACCATATCTTCAAATAAGACAACTCAGAAAAGCATACAAGGTGAGGTGGCACTTGAAAATTATACTAAAATCAGTGTTTGCTTTCCAATCTCACTCAAATGTCCAGTGTCTTTCCACTCGTATGCCTGTTTTCAAACAGGCAAGCACTATGCCCACATAGGTGTTCAAAGCATTCTTGTCAAACGAATTAAGTTTTAAGATTGTGCTTTGTTAGCTCTCTGATCAAAGGAAGGAACTATACAAGGATAGAGAGAAGATGAATTTTGAGGCTGCATGGGCCTGGGTATTATAGCCAACTGTAACCAGGGATACTATCAATTTCTCTGGATCTTGGTTTATTTATCTGAAAAACAGAGATCCGAATTACTTTTTGAATAAAAATTAGCAAGTGTGAAAGGTCTAATCTTGTTACAATAATTCATACAAAAAAGGAACAATTATTTTATGGAATGTTATTACAATTATTTACTTTATTATTTTGGTTTTTTTGAGACAAGATTTCATTGTGTATTTAAGGTTGGCCTTGAACTCATCATGATCCTCTGGCCTCAACTACGGAGTACTGGAATTAGTGGTGTACATGGATGGGTCTGGGTGCATCATAGTCAACTGTGACCAGAGCCAGTAAATCAAGGGTAGAAATGAAGAGGAAAAAGCCAGTAAGACTGCAGAATAGACAGCAGCACAGACGAAAAGGGTCCCTGTCTCTCCATGTTGTACTGGGCATCAAACTGATAAACTCATGCTTGCCAGGCATGGGCTTGTACAACTGAGCTATATTCCTGGCTGTGAGACTCTGGAAGTTTTGAGAGGGGTGCAATCAGTCTTTTTTTCGTGTTTGAAAACTGCTGACACTAGAGGACGCTGGAGTAAGGCCAGAAAAGTTTGAAGAGAAGAGACCAATTAGGAGCGTATCAATAATCCAGATAGGAGGTGCTCGTGGCTTCGACCAGAGGGGTAGCATAGCAAAGGACCATAAATTCCAGGATGCTAGTTATTCTGAAACAGAGTCAACAGCATCCTGTTGCTGATTAACAGAGGAAGAAAACAGTACTGAGGCTGTTGACTTGAAGTTTCCTGGCATGTAATGAGTGAAAACTGGAAAGCAAAGTTAGGCCTGGAGGATCAAGAGTGTAGTTTGAATAGGTAGAAACCAAACTGTCCATGAATTGGAGCATGAAAACAGGTGAATAAAAGAAATCTGAACTTTCCAACACTCTTTTTCAAGAATTATTTCCAGGAAGGGAAGTCAGATTTTAATATCCCTTTCTTTTAAAATTCCTTGGGCAGACACAGTTTTGAAGCATTATCTAATAGTTCTGATTCCAAAATGGCTAAAAGGGCATCCTTCGGGTTTGTTCTTTGTCCTTTTGTTTCCTCTTTTGCTTCGCAACTTCTATCTGCTAAAGCACTCACCTGACCCTACAACAGGCTTCCCCACTTTCTAATTCCCTGAAGGCTGGAGGCCAGAGAGAAAAGTTACTTCAAACTCCGACGGCTTTCCAGGTAACAAACATATATGCTGCGCTCCGGCCTCGCTTCCGGGTTCTCCGGAGTGGATCGCCCCTGCAGAATGAGGAACACACGCTGGAAGCCTACACCCTGAAAGAAGGTCCCTCTGAGCTACAGAACCGCTGGCAGACGCCCCTGCGGGCTTCAGATTCATCAGACCAAAACCAACTTTCTGGTTCCCAAGGACCCACCCAAGACTTTAACCTTAGAGAACTTAGGCAACTCACTTCTTTTCTGATGTTTCTCAACCTGATAGTAGGGCGATTTAGGTTCCGCAACGCCGGGAGACAACCCTGGAGCAGAAGCCGGAAGGCGCCGCGAACCTGGGAAAACTTTCGCTGCAGGAGGCACGGGTACCTCACCTGAGGCGACCCCGGCGCAAGGCGGGCGGGGCGCCGGCGGCAGGGCCAAGGTTTGGAGACCAGATCAACAGGAAGCACGCGAGTGGGGCGGGGCCACCGGGAGTGGGCGGGACTAACCTGAAAGGCCCCGCCCCCGACTCCCGGCGGCTGCTCCTAGTGGAAAGTCCATGCCTTGAGTTGGGCCCTTTAAATCGACCCCTGCCGGTGACTGACAAATTTTAGGGCTTCCGGGCATGCGCACTCGGCATAGCTGAGGACCGCCCCAACTGGACCGGAGGTAGAGCCCCGGAGTGGCCAGTTCTGTGTCGGGGTTGTACTGTGTGTGGATCCGTGGTGGGTCAGCGTTGAGCAGCTCCTCGCTTCCAGTTCCCGCCAGAGGACTGGGATGCGGGCTAGAACCCTGCCTTGGGATGGCGGGGGAGGGGTGGGGCTGAAGGCCGCGCTGCCCAGGCTCGTTCCGCCGAATGGGGCGTCGGCCGGGCGCGTTCCCCCGCTCCAGGGGGCCGGGGAAGAACTCGGAGGAGACGCGGCTGCCTCCTTTGGTTTCTCCCCGTTAGCAGGACCCTTGCCCAGCCCACAGATCCTTCACGAACGCCTCACTGCCCTCAGCAGGCGAAGCCCCGCGCTCACTCCATTTCCGGTCCACCCTTGCGGAGACCCTAGGCTGGCGTTCCGCTTCGGCACTGCGCTTCCTGAGTTCTACCTATTTCCCTAGCTTAGAAGGCCTTTAGTTTTTCTGGGGAAAGGTAAACTTTATTCTTCTTCCAGGGCCAACCCCTCTAGCGGTGGACGTGTTTTTCTGACTCCTCCAACTCTTGTTTCAGCAGATGCGTTCCATCAATCACGTTAGGAAAGTGTCCTTTGTGATTGTGTTACTGTTCACCCAGTGGCCATCCGTGGACCACGCAGTGGATTCTCAGTCATGGACAGGGCTGTCGGTGTGTGTACTCCATACCCCAGCATGACCTTCCCCCACTACACAGCCCTTTCCCCTGTCTAAGCTGCTTTTCTGTAACACGTTGCATTGTTGTGTATTTTGTTTCACATTACTTGTGATGTCTCCAGTTCCCTTTCGTTTCTCTCTTGATGTCTTTAAGGATTAAGAGAATGTCTTTTAGGCACTTTCTTCTTCACTGAGACAAAATATCCGACACCAGCAGTTTAAAGGAGGGAAGGTTTATTCTAGCTTACAGTTCATAGAGGTTTTAGTTTGTAGTAGGCTAGCTCCAAGGCAGGGCCGCATGGTAGAAAAGAGCTGCAGAGATCTTTTCAGGGGAGGGTGTCTAGGAAACAGAGCCAGAGGAGCAGGGAAGGGAGACGGGCCCCATCCCAGGGACTTACCTCGACCGACCAGACCCCACCTCTAATAGCAAGTGAGCTATAAACCTTTATCATCCAGCCACCCTCCAAGAGCCCCCAGCTGTGAGCATCACCTTGGGAAATTTATGGATGTAAATCATAACAGATGGCTACTCCTTGCCTTGCATTGCTCTTCTTGATTTTCATAGGCAAAAGTAATCCCTTCTCCTTTACTTATGTTTTCTAATAGTATTGTAATACCAGTATTGATTGCAGCCCTTCTATGATCTTAACACTTCTAAATGTGGGCTAATCATTGGTAAGGGAGATAATGTTACTGCTCATATGGAGTTGACCTTGGGTTGGGGCCAAATAGTAAATAATAAAAAAAGAGGGCCAGAGATTTTACTAAGTGGTGTAAGTGCCTGCTTGGCAAGTGCAAGGTCATGAGTTCAATCCTTGGTACCAAAATAATAATATACAGAAAAAACATTGGATAGAAATACTGTCCAAAAGATTAAGTAGGATTTTCTAAGAGAATGACTTGCAGGTTCCTATAGATTATTGGTCAGGGAAATTTCTAAGAACCTGAAAAGATGCAACTATATAATTGAAGAAGGAACAATTTAGCAGGAACAGTTATCATGAATCTAATAAAAAAGAGTAGTTAACAGAATAATGGGTCAAAAATACAAGAAGAGTTTGAAGAATGGACAAGGTCCAGAACCTTAGGTGTCTGGAACTCAATAGTTTGGACTTTACGATAAGTAATTATTGGGTTTTAAATGTACTGGCAATGAAATTTATCTTTTAAAGTAACATTCTGACTACTAAACAAAGAAAGGAGCATAGTGGCCAAGATGTAGAAGAAAGGATTAGAAACCTTCACAATGACTAGGGGGTTTAGTATAAGAAGTAATACTGTAGGACTGACCGAAGGAGGATGGGTTTGATTGGGGAGTCAGGTATTTAAAGTTTGATGGAGGGCTGGAATTTAGCTCAGTGGCTTACGCGCTTGCCTGGTAAGCATAAGGTCATGAGTTTGATCCTCCGTACCAATAAATAAATAAAAAGTTTGGTGGAATTTGGTGATCAGAAACTCAAAGAAGTTATAACCATAGGAACAGATGACCAAAATGAAGTGGAAATAGGAGGCCGAGGATGACAGTGAAGATCTGAGGAACCAGGATGCTCCATCCGGATGATCATATTTGTGCTAGATAAGAAAGTGCTACATAAGAAAGTGGTGAGCCAGAAGGCATCCATAGATAAAGAAAAGAGTCATCAGGGATCAGTGAGGATGACAGCAGATAGGAAAGCCTGATGGCATGATCTGCAAAGAAACTGGTTGTTTTGGAGACAGAAGAGGAAGAAATGGTTTGGAAACATCAATGGCAAACAAAACATAACCATTTGGTTCTAAAGGCTAATAAGTGTGAAAGAAAAAGTAGCCTTCAGCTGCAAAGACTACTTAAGAAGCAGGCTGTGGTAATAGCCACATTTTGATTAAAGTGAGAAATGGGACTATGCAGGCGATTATAGAAAATGAACACACCTTTCTTTAAATTTTGTTTTTCCTAGAAATTTAAGATGCAGAGAATTTGTTCTGATGTTTACATGACAAATGGAAAGAATCGGGAAAGGAAGTAGTTTGCTAAATTGGTCCAGGTTAGTAGACTACGTGGTGGCAGTGAAATGAAGGATCATATGATGATAAATATTCTGAGGCATGTGGCTACTACAGATAACTAAGTATTAAGACAATTTATTTTTCCCACAGCTCCATGTGGTATAGTCATGATAGGTTGTATGTCAACAACAGAAAGCTTTCTCAGAAAATATTCTCTTGTCTACTGCCCAAGAGAACCTTGTAAAAGTTTCTTCCCTCTGATGCTAATAATATGGCTTGAATTTTCCTCTGGGTTAATTTAAGAATTCTGTATTTGTGAGGACTTTAGAGAAGACTTAAGGTCCAGGGTTAACTTAATCCTGCTTCAAAATATAAACAGGTTGTAAGTTGATATTTACAACTTTACTTACCAGTTTAAACTTTTTCTGTCTTATTGTCCCTTCTCATGTTCTAATGTCTACTAAAAATCTGGCCATAAGTTTTCAGAAATTAGTGGACATGTCTATGGCCATACCAGCCTGAATGCACCCAATCTCGTCTGATCTTGGAAGCTAAGCAGGGTCGGGCCTGGTTAGTACTTGGATGGGAGACCGCCTGGAGAAGACGGGTGCTGTAGGCTTTAAAAAAAAAAAAAAGAAAAAAAAATTAGTGGACATTTTATGCTCCATAAACCAGACAAATCATTGTGAAATAGTCCTGTTTTTTGTCTGTTCTTGGTGGGCCTGTAGACACTGTTTTTAAGATAAACTTGAACTTAATCCATTTTAATCCTGAATATTATGTAGGAGCTTAGAATAAGTAAAAAATGAGGTTATAAATCACTAGTTATACTGAAAATAGTTTTCTTACTCAGTTTGGTACAGGTATGTCAAAGTACAGATGATATATGGCCATAAATTATTAGTGTCATTTATGAGAGTTCAGTATTAAAAGGGAGACAGAACTAAGCAATTCTTGCAAACCAATTTTTTTTGTTGTTGTTATTATTTGCACCTTTTCTTCCTGGTAACTGACTCTTTGTTTCTTTTGTAGGCATTACTCTTTAGAATGGAAGAGGATACAGATTATAAAGTCTGGTTTAGCTCTTTGTGTTTTATTAATGGGCATGTTGGATTTCATGGTACTATAAAAAGCTCACCAAGTGACTTTATTGTTGTTGAGATTAATGAACACGGACAATTAGTTAATAAAACAATTGATGAACCTGTTTTGGTTAGTAAAATGCTACCAGAGCTGAATAATTTTGCCAAAAAGCCAAAATTAAGTCTTCAGAATTTACCCCTTGATAACAAAGAAGAAAATACTTTGGCTGTTTGCTCCAATGGTGACCAAAATCATCAGTCGGAGTCAGAAAAAAAAGATACTGTTGATGGCAGGACTTGTAAACAGAAAGAAGAAAAAGCTGATGTGTTAAGCTCTTTTTTGGATGAAAAAACTAATGAATCACTGGATCAGTTTGCCTGTGATATAAAAGAGAAGTGGAATTCAGAAACTGAGTCAATTGAACAATTCCCTGAATTTTCATTAGGCAGAATCCTTGACAAAAACCAGAGGGCTAGTTTACATAGTGCTATTAGGCAGAAATTTCCTTTTTTAATAACTGTAGGAAAAAACAGTGAAATTGTTGTAAAACCAAACCTTGAGTTTAAAGAACTCTGTCGGTTGGTGTCTGAAGAAGAAGCATTGGATTTTTTTAAATATTTGGATGCTAAGAAAGAAAATTCCAAATTTACTTTTAAACCCGATATAAACAAAGCCCACAGAAAAGCTGTCCATCATTTTGTCAACAAGAAGTTTGGAAACCTTGTAGAAACAAAGTCTTTCCCTGAACAGAATAACAATGCTAGTAATCCAAATATAGTGATAACAGTAAGATTTCGGGAAAAAACACACAAGCATGGAAAACGGTCCGTTGTTGAATGCCAAGAAGGAAAAATTGTACATACAGGTAATTTAATAAAGTATCATTATTTTTTTAAATTTAAAATTGAGAGGAAAATGAATAAATAATTTGAACAGATGACCAGAGAGCCACTGGAAAGGGTATATGAGTCTGTTACTTAATGAAACAAAGTCTTCCAAGTTATACTGAGTGTAATAAATTAGCTTTATTGGTGGAAAGATGAGTAAAATAGACACATTTTGGGCTTAGTAGTATAGTTAATTTTGGTTTCCTGTTTTGAAAGTCATCTTAATTGAAACTAAGCATTTAAAGAAGTATATGTTTGCTGTGCTTCCTAAAGTAAAAAGAGTATTTGGAAAACAGATCTCCCTACTCACGGTATAGAATGTAGCTCTGTCAGTCTGCTCTAATATGTGCTGTAATTCCTCTGATGGATGGAACAGTTAGACTTTTTTTTTGGTACCAGGAATTGAACTCAGGATCTTGCGCTTGCCAGGCAGGTACTGTGCCACTGAGCTATATCCCTGTCTGAAACATGTTTACAGATTCATTTAGTAAATAAATTTAAACAAAAGTAGCAGCCCAAATTTGCACAGATTTGGATGTCATAGAAGCAAAATTATACTCTGTAGAACTCCAAGGTGTAAAGTGAAGAGTTGGGACCTTAAAATTGTGTGGGTTTGAATGTATGTTGTGATTTTAGTTTATAGAAGTTTATGAAATTTTCAGTATCTCTAAGATTTAATTTCCACAAATATAAAAACTAGAATGTGCAAGAATATAATTTATATATTGCAGCTGCTTTTTTTTTGTTTTTTTGTAATCTAGGATTATTTTTATTTCAGCTTTTACCCTGCGAAAAGAAAATCTGGAGATGTTTGAAGCAGTTGGTTTTTTAGCTATCAAACTTGGTGTGATTCCTTCTGATTTTAGTTATGCAGGCCTTAAAGACAAGAAAGCCATCACCTATCAGGCAATGGTTGTTAGAAAAGTGACTCCAGAGAGGTAATAAGGTATTGCTTTATAAAATAAAAGTTCCTTTTATATTGCATCAAATAAATAAATATAAGATTAAAAATTCAATATTAAAAGTATATTAACCTCAGTATCAATATTATTTGATTATAGGCCACCAGCACATTTTTACATTGTTATAGTTACCTTGTAAATAGAATTATATCTTCAACTTGTATTGAAAAATTCAGGAAGTTCTAGGATAGAAACTAAGAAGTAGGAGATTTTTAAATTGTCTAAATTTTTCTAAACATTCTGTACTATATTCAAATAAGCATTTATTCATGAAAATGTCTTACAAGTCACTTTTTCCTAATCACTGTAATACTTTCATAGTTCCTTGCATTTAAAATATATCCTTGTTAAATAGAATGTGGGGCTGGGGATTTAGGGGGCTGGGGATTTACGACCCCTGAGTTCGATCCCCAGTACTGATTAAAAAAAAAAAAAAAAAACATAGAATGCAAGGTACTCAAATTTTGTTTCCCTTCAGTTTAGTTTTTTAAAAATATATTTTGTAGTAAAAATGTTTTTGTAAAAAAATACATATTCAGTGTAGAAGATTTAGAAAGTAGAAACAAGTATAAAAAAGAAACAAAAGTCACTAATGATTCCACTCCTCAAAAAATAGCTGCAATAAAAATTTTGATTTATTTCAAAATATTTTTCATACACAGTACCACAGGCACATAATATATATGAAAATTATATTTCACATGCAGTTAATATTTTAAAAATAATATGTGAAAATTTATGTCATGAAATATTTCAAAATTATGTCCATAATATAGATTTATTTAATAGTTATCTATTCTTGGAAATAAGAATTCTTTTCCAATTTTCATGATAAATAATATTGTGATTCATATTCTTATAGTTAAATCTGCATCTTGTTTATATTTCCTTAATATAAACTTCAAAAAGTTGTATCATTGGATCAAAATTAAGTTAATGTTTTAATCCTTAGTCATAAATAGTTAAGTATCACTATTCATAAATAAATTTTTCCAAGGTTTCCTTAACTCTCATTTATGGGACAAAAACAACAAGTATGGGTGTGTTTTTGTGATCAAGAACGGCAGTATGGGAAAGAAAGAACTTTGAATTAGGTATTTAGGAAAACTATTTGGAAGGACAGTAAGCTAAGAATTCTACTTTTAAAAGGCTTTTTTTTTTTTTTTTTTTTTTTTTTTTTTTGGTGAGGACCCAGAAAATATGGATATAAAGGAAAAATTTATATGGGCTACTACAATACCTGGAAATTTATGCTAAGAAAATTGCAATTATTGCTTAGATGTTGAACAAAAATTGAAGGTTTGATTAAGAAAGTGTTAAAAACAGAATTTTTCTTGGTAATACTGGGAAAAGAGACTGAGAAGGGAAAGAGTCGAGTCAGGGGACAGGATGGCCCAACATTGGAGTATGGCATACCGCGACTTTAGGGTTCACTGGGAAAGTCAGGAGCATAGTTGGGAGGTTCTGTCACTTGAGCTAAGAAGTCAGAAACCTACACAGGTAAAGTGATAGCATTGGTAACTTATATTCAAGTTCCTAAAGGAACTGTGCGTGTACTCCTGTAATAGTGAGTATATATTTGTTGAAATAACATTAGAGTATTCTAAAATTAATATTGCATTAATACCTATATTTTGATTTGAGGAATTATCCATAAATGATCATTTTAAATCTTAAATTGAAGAATTTTTTAAATAGATTTAAGTCTATGATTTATCACTTTCAGGTTGAAAAATATTGAAAAAGAAATTGCAAAGAAAAGAATGAATGTGTTTAACATTCGATCCGTAAGTGATTCCCTTAGGCTTGGTCAGCTCAAAGGAAATCATTTTGATATTATCATCAGAAATTTAAAAAATAAAGTAAATGATTCTGCAAACCTGAGAGAGAGAATTCAGGAAGCAATAGAAAATGTTAAGGTAAGAAAACTCATTTTTAAAATAGAGTGTTACAAGAAAATCATCATAGGTCCTTTCTTTACAGTGAAGAAGGGCAACTTATTTTTCTTGTTTACATGTACGTAAAAATATTTTTTAAAGTGATAATTAGAACTATTTGGCTTTTTTCTTAGTACATTTTTATATTAAAACCAAACATAAGCATAATTTTAAAAGCATAGTACAAAGTATGGAGTTTCACAAAGAAGGAGGGACAGTCTTAGCATAAGAAGAATTTCTTTTATCTTTAAAATGTCTTCCTTGTGGAGTAGTATTTTAGTCAGAGAAATTTACTTTTTGGAAATTTTGTCTAGTAATTCTTTTCACAAATTTTTAGTAAATATATTCTAAGATTGTGCATAGTCTTTTTTCTTTTTAATCTAATTTTGAATTTTCTTATATATATACATATGATAAATTATATATAATTTATTATGTCTTATACTAAAACACTACTTAGGTTTTTAAATGACATGTGCTAGGTTTGTAAATACGCATTTGTGAACATAGCTTTTAGTCTCATCATCTTGACTAGGGGCTAGCAAATTTTTCTATAATGGATTGATAATATTTTTTGCTTTGTAGGCATATGGCATCCTTTTCTAATCAGTCAACTGCCATTGTGTGAAAGCAGCTATACAATGTATAACTGAATGAGCAGGCTATGCTTCCAAAAATGTGTTTATAAAAATGAGTACTGTATGGGCTTTTAATGCTGCAGTTAAAAAAAAAAGAGTACTGTATTGAGCCAAATTTGACCTCTGAGCTCTGGTAGTTTGCCAGTCCCTGATCTACATTAGTAATTCTTAACCTGAGGAGCTTTAAAAAAATACCAGCAGTTGGTTTCTACTTTCAAACCAATTAAATAAGATCATATGGGGGTGAGGCTTTGCCACTGGTATTTTAGAATAAGGTCCTACTTGATTCTATTCTACTGCCAATATTGAGAGACTCCGAGCCAAGTTTTCACCACGAAGACCTTTTTCACACAATTTTATAACTCTCTTAATAGGAAGACAAGCAAAGAATGCCTGGCTGCCTTACAGTCAGAAGATTACAGCTAAAGATTTTTGTCTTACAGTTTTTTAAATTAAATTTATTGGTAATATATATATCACATTCATCATAAGGAATTTATACTTGTACATGATGTATCTTGACTGTTCTTTTTTCCCATTCCCTACCCTCCCTTCAACCCCTCTTCTCCTTTGTTTCCACTTTATCCTTCTTTTTTTATTTTATTTTTAAAATTTTTTACCACTTTCACCTATGTGTAAGAGTTCCCTGGTTCCATGTTTACATCTTTTTCTCCCGATTGACGACTTCTTTCCCATGACTGAAAAGCTATTTCTAAAATGATACCTCTTAAAAAATGGAGGGGATGTCTGTGGACTCTGATAGCATTTATCGTCAGTCTTTCCTTAATATTTATGAAGGCACAATTGCCTGTTATAAAATTCCCATTAGAAATAATCTTAGGGTTAGCCAACTGTCTTTAATTCTCATGATGGAGTTGAATGACTCTAAAAATAAGGAATCTGTAAACTTTTCTTTAGAGAGTTATAGCCCTGATTGTTCTATATAATTAATTTGTAGGAGTAGTAGTTATTCTGGTCATTCTAAACTATTTCATTATATTTTATTCAAATTTAAAGTGATGAAACATTCAGCTATGAGATTTAATTCAAGAAGTGTCTACCTATCAGCAATTGTGTTTTGTACTTTATGTAAAGATGCTGTTCCTTTCATGTGGTGCTAATAACAAGCTAAACCTCTTTTATTCAGTAGTCTTTTGGGTTGTTGCTCAGTAACAATTATTGGCTGGAGAAACATACTCCCCTTGAGAAGGGAGTGTGGAAGAATCTTTTTGTCTCTCAAGAAGCCATCTGGGCTTTGTGTTTTTTTTTTTGTGAGAACACAACCACTGATGAATTTCTGTAAACTTTACAGTAATAAGTTATAATTTTCTATTTCTTCTGAGTAATGATGACTCACCTGCGTGTAAGGTAAAATTCTCTGCCTTTCCCCTGAAATCTAAGCATGGTGATTGCTTTACCAGTAGAACCCTGCCAAAGTGATACCATGGTACTTTTTAAATTGGGTAGGGGCATGCTTTAAGAAACTGAGATGAGCTAAATAATAAACAAATATGTAAAGGAGTCAATACTTGGACTTGAAAATGAATCTGTTTCTTCTCAAAATTGGACAGCAGAAGAGTCTTAGAATAAGTAAGAACTTCAGTGCAGACATCAGATCTAGTTATTGGCTAACCAGCTCAGCCTAGATTGCTCAGAAGATTCATTCCTTTAGCAATGACAGTCACATTTCCCCAGAAATCACTTAATAATGTGACTAGAAGGCTGACTTTCCCCACTGTTCTTATGTGCTGTATTTTTGTATTCATTTATTTTTTACATTTTATTTTTGTATTCATTTTTTTGCATTTTATTTTTAAAATTTTTATTAATACATTGGTAGTGATTTTTATTAATACATAATGATTTTATTTATCATAGAGTATTGATACACTTACATAACCCATTTAATTCTTTTTATGTCCCCTTCTCTTTATGCTTTCTCCCTTCTAGTCTTTAACTGTTATTTTTTCTACTGGTCCCTGTCTATTACTGATTATAATTTTTTGATTAAAATAATATGAAGAGAAATATTTCATTAATTTTTGATATAATAATTAAATTTAACATATAGGATAATATTTATATTCATAGACTAAAGGTTTTGTTAATTACTACGGACCACAGAGATTTGGGCAGGGAAGGAAAGTTCACACAGACCAAATTGGATTGGCATTGCTGAAGAGTGAAATGGTATGAAGTTTTAAAATTATTATCTACTTATTCATTTTTACATATTACACAAGGTAGGCTGTTGCTTTTTCTGACTTGTGTAACTTATGTATACACACATTTATACATATATGACATGTATTAGATCACTGAATATAAAGTAACTGCTAATATAGTATTATATTATAAAAAACAAAGTATATGTAATATCTCTTATGTGAGATTGGACAGAGAGTTGTCCAATAAGCTGTAAATTCTTATAGAGTATTCCTTATGAGGAAATATCTAGTTGTATAAATTAGGTGTTATACAATGTGGAAGTTCAGAGACTAAGAGAACAACAAATTTGAAAACAAGATATGACTAGTTTTAATGAAACTAAAAATATGTGTCATATGTATGCTTCATTGTCCAATTAAAATGTACAGGTGTGCTTTTAAGATGTATTCATATGTAGTCATGCATGTATATATTTTTACCCTGGAGTGGAGTACATATAATGAAGGAAAACTATAAAACTTTTGAACAAATGTAAGATTCATATGATAATATTTTACTCATATTTTCATTTGTAAGATGATATGTCACAGTTTAAATATTGTTCTTATTTCATTCTCCAAGAAAATGTCAACTCACATATCTTGTGGTCTTGTGTCATACTGGATGTCCCATCTTAAGTTTTATTAAATTTTATTATGGATGCTTATTTAATATTTTCTAATAGGAGTAAACTTTAATAGGACAAGCCTATGCCTCTTGCTCAACACTCTGTCCAGTGCCCTATACAGTATCTAGCATATCACAGGGGCTTAGTATTTGTTTACTTATATTAGCTTCTGATTGAATATTTGTTTGGATGATTGAATACTACATAACCCAGGCTGGCCTCAGACTCACAGCACTCGTCTTGCCTCAGTCTCCCAAGTGCTGGGATAACAAGCATGCACCACTGTGTCTGGCTTTTTGTTTTCTCTCTCTCTTTTAAAATAGGGTCTTCCTATGTGGTTTAGGCAGACTTAAACTCACTGTGTAGCCCAGGCTGGCCTCAATCTCATGGCAACCTACCTCAGTCTCCCGAGTGCTGGGATTATATGTGTGTACCACTACACCCAGCTCTAAGTGACCTATTTTAAGATCCTTTCCCACTGTCAGACACACACAGTATTTAGGCATAAATTCCAGTGCTGGAGACAGTAAGTAGTAAGATATAAACAGCATTTTCCAAAGAATTCAAGGAATTGAGACTTCAAATGATGTTAATGGCTCACCATTCTCCAGTGCTTGCTTCCTGTCTAATTTCTGTCACAAGTGTTGATCAAGTCTGAGTACTTTACACTTGTGTTCACACCTCAGTTGAAGAATGGTAAATGTGCACAAGTGAATGGGAGGGGAGCCCTTTCTCTATTCTGTAATATTTTAAACCTATGTAGAAAGTTAGGTTGTACAGAAGGTTTTCTATATGTAAAATTGTCTATTTAATTTTGGAAAGTCTAAAAAGAAATTTATAACACCAAAAATCATTTATCAAATGTGTATTCTTTAAGGTAGCCTAGAATTTGCATATTTTAAAAACAAATTTTGACATTTTTATTCAACCTGTGTTTTCTTGCTTGGTTTTTCAAGGTAAAGGCTGTAAAATTATTTCTTACACCAGAGGACTTGGAAGATCCTGTAAATAGAGCCAAGAAATTTTTTCTTCAAACTGGTATATAAGTTGGTTTATCCTGTATGTTCCTGTAGAGATATATAATATAAATGTTGTATCAGCAGGAGGACATTTATTACAATATACATAATAATGATAAGATAATTATGATAGATAAGAATGATAATAATGATAATAATAATGATAAGAAATAGATTGTAGTTTGAATCAGTTTATTGCCTGACTTAAGCACTTCATTTATTTTTTATTTTTTGGTACCAGGGATTGAACTCCCAACCTTGCGCTTGCCAGCCAGGCGCTTACAACTGCTGAACTACATCCCTGGCCCCAAGCACTTTATTTTTACCGGTTAAATATTCCTTGAAGGTAGGAGAGAAGCTAGAAATCGTTTCTTACTTTTCTCTGGCCAAGGTTTTCTGTGGGGAAAAAGAGTTCCAAATTCTAAACTGGTACTGATCGTAGTATAATTCATTACAACCACGGGAGACTCAAACATAAACTAAATGAAAGTTCTATATTTTATGTATTGCTTTTCTTTTGTCTTTTTTTTTTTTTTTTTTGGTCTTTTTCCTTTTTATTCGTACTGGGGATCGAACTCAGGACTGCCTGCTTGCAAGGCAGGCGCTTATGCCGCTGAGCTAAATCTCCAGCCCCTATGTATTGTTTTTGATCTTGGTGACATTTAGCCCAGAGTGTTGATTTTGAAAACTTTAAATTAATGTGATGGCTTTTATACAGAGAGCTTAATGGGATGCAGTAAAGAAAAGTGGCTCCAATTAAACTGCTGGGGCTTCTCTTTCTACATAAGGACTTTCCAAATGAGTGATCTTGTACAGATAATTTAACCCCATTGTTTTAGTTGCTTTGTCTCTAAATTGAAGCTAATAACAATACTTAAAAGACTGTTAAGAGATTTAAATAACACCCTTAAAACAGTGCCTGGCACATATTATTTGATGGATAATTATTAAATTAAATATTATTTATATTAAATAATAATGCCACGTCAGCCACCATACCACTTCAGGTTCATTCAAATGTCTGATCTACTTACATGAATATACTGAATTTCACTGAAATAAAGAAATAAAGAATATAGTTTTCAAATTATTTCTATTATTTTAAATTATATACATATTGCATAGAGATAATCATTCACAAGATGTAATATGTTTTTTCCAAATCATGATTTGTGAACAATGTATGCATTTATACATGTTAGGTGAAATCTAATTAATACTAAAGGAAATTCATTGTGACTTGCTTGTATATGTTGTAGAGTCTGGCAACATAATTTTTTCATGTTGGTGATTCTTAAACTAGTGTGCATAAGGAACACCTAGTGAAGTTACTGGAATGTCAGATATAAGGAACTACTTGATTAAACATATTTGCAGTGGAACCCATGAATCTACATTTTAAAAAACATTCTGTTAAAGATGCCTCGTAGTATACTTGGAGGATCTAGATCTCAATTCTTTCTTATTCTAAAAATTCTGTGTATATATCTATAAAACTTTAAAAATTTCTAGTCCAGAGTGTGTAGCTCAGTGATACAGAGCTTGCCTACCATGCTCAAAGTCTTGGGTTTAATTCTCAGTATTGAATACTACATCCATCCATCCATACACATATACACAGACACGTACATACATAAACCTTACCAACGTCGTGATTTGTTTAATCTCTGGGATTTTCTGTTTTTTCTTTCAACAGTCTTCTCAATAACTTCAAATTAGCTCCATTTCTAAGAAAGGAATTCTATAAATCATTTTTAATTTGGGACTTTTTTGTTTCAGCTAGGAGGATCAAATAATGAATGACTTTGCATTTCCAAAAATAGCTCTTTAAGCATAAGTAGGTATAAATGATAGTGTCAAATGTCATCTTCATATTTATGGAGATTGTCTCTCATTTAGATAGCATAAGGAAGGGCTTCATAAGTGACTTTTAAGTAAAAACAGGTGTCTATCTGATTTTCTGTTCATTTCAGAGGATGCTAAAGGTACACTTTCACTGATGCCTGAGTTCAAAGTTCGAGAGAGAGCATTGTTGGAAGCATTACATCGCTTTGGCATGACAGAGGAGGGATGCATACAGGCATGGTTCTCTTTTCCTCATTCTATGCGCATATTCTACATCCATGCATATAGTAGCAAAATTTGGAATGAGGCAGTGTCTTATAGACTTGCAACCTATGGATCAAAAGTGGTAGAAGGTGATTTGATCTGTTTGGATGAAGATATTGATGAATACTTCCCAAATAATAAAGTAAGTATTATTTCATCAGAGAGATGTAATTAGCATACCAGGAACATTAATTTTCAGAAGCCCTGATTGTGGAAACAATTTAAAACTAAATAGGCATTTTAAGTATGCATGTATATGGGTGTGTGTGTGTGTGTGTGTGTGTGTGTGTGTGTGTATGTATGTATTTTGTTTCCTAATTCCCTGATGCTACCTTGCTGTTAATTTAGGTGTTAGTAAATGGAAAAATAAAAAAACTTATGAGAATCATTTTTAATTCAAATTAAAGAACTGTAACTCAAAACTCACTTGAGGAATAACCAACAAAGATTTGTCAATTCTTACAACTAAAGACCTTTGGTTGATTCAGGCACAGTTACATCTTCTGGCCTGAAACCTAAAATAGTCCTTTTTTTTTTTTTTTTTTTTTTCCTGTGTTCTATTTTTTCTTTTCACTGTAGTAGATCCATTTCCAGTCTGAATTTTAAGATTCTTTTATGGTATTTTAGGAAAAATTGGAAAAATATAGATTGCACAATTTAAAACAGACGAATTCATGATTGAGGAACAGTTAAGTAGCAGAAGTATGTTTGTTAGTTAATTGTTTGATAGCAACCTGGAAGGATACTCTAAAAAACAAAGCATGGTATCCTGTACTTAACTGTGTGTTCAGTATTCACAAATTAATGTTTATAAATTATTTAAATCCCAGAGTGGTAGAGATGCCCATAAATCTGTGAAAGACAGAACATAGGAAGAGATGATAAGAGAGATAGTAGTCCCGTGTACTTTATCCTTTGTATTTTGATCAGCACACATCTGGGCATGTGGAGTTTTATATCCATTTCTGACTGCAGTGGTTAAAAGGGGATATTTACCCCTTGTAAACAGTTAAGCCCCAAATGAAAAACAAAAAGAGGAGGGACATCATGAATGAGTAGGGAGAACTGAAGGAAAAGCAAGCCAATTTAGAGGAGATTTAGCACTCCACTATGTGATGAATGTTTTAAAAATGTGACGTTGCTCTTACCCATGTGGAAAGATGATACCTGACTTTATACTTGAGATTTTCTATGGAGGAAAAATTAGAATTATTTATTCTGTAATTCTCTTTTTCCTTCTCTTTTCTTTCTTTTTTCTTTTTAATTTGTTTTTCTTTTTGTTTTTGAGACAGAATTTCACTATGTCCAGGCTGCCTGGCTTTGAATTCACTCTTATATCCCAGGATGGCCTCAAACTCATGGCCATCCTCCTGTCTCAGCCTCCTAAAATGCTGGGATTACTGGTTTGTGCCACATGCCTGGCTTTATTCTGTGATCTGTAGTAACATTTCTTAAATTTAATTCATCATATACCTTTTGTTTTTTCTCCTTTCTGTGATACCTACCACTGTTCTATGAAACCAAGGTTGACACATACTATGCCTGTGTAGAGTATTTTGATACCGTATTGTTTGAGGAAAGAGGTTGGTGAGGCCGGGGAATTAGTTGAACAGAAACAGATCATGGATTCAGCCTAGTAAAATAACAACTTTGTAATTTGGGAAAAGCATATTGGTGACTGAAGTGAATATATTGCCTTTGAGCAGCCCACCTTTCTCCTTTTATTACAGCATTAGTTCTCAACAGTTGAAGCTGGAAGAATTATTCTAATTTTCATGTAATCTTCTTTGGCACAAACACATTGTTATGAGAAGATCCTGTTTGAGTATCTTTATATTCATCATAGGAATCAAATTATACAAATAGAATTAGGAAAAATTGATGCAGTTTAAACATTTGGGGACCTCTCATTTTCATCATGTTTTTTAAAAATAGGTTCATCTAGTAACTGAAGAAGAAGCAGCAGCTAGTACATATGCAATACACCAGGTAAATTTACTTAAAATTTTTCTGTCATTTTAGACTTTAACGTAGCCATTGTCCCCCCACAAAAATGTTGGCAAGCTCCCTCTTTTTAGTAATTTAAGTTATCATTTATTCACTTACTTTATAGTTCTATAAACTTTCTTTTTTCTTTTTTTTTTTGGTTTTGTCTTTTTCCTTTTTATTGGTACCAGGGATCGAACTCACGACTGCCTGCTTGCAAGGCAGGCGCTTATGCTGCTGAGCTAAATCCTCAGTCCCATTTCTACAAATTTTCATAAACAGATACAGTCATATGACTACCTTGGAAATCAATTTAAAGAATAGTTTTATCTCTCCCTCAAATTTCGTCATGTACTTTTTTTTATACCAGAAATCGAATTCATGACTGTGCGCTTGCAAAGCAGGCAGTTATGCCACTGAGCTAAATCCCCAGCACCTCAACATGTCCTTTATAGTTAACCCCCACTCTTGTCCCCAGCCCTGGAAACCACTGGTTTATTTCCTATCACTATGGTTTTGCTTTTGAAAGAATGTCATATAAATGAAGTTGCACAATGTAACCTATGTGTGTGACTTCTTTAACTTGTGTAAGAACTTTGAAATTCATTCATGTTGTGGATATTTGAGGGTTTTCCTTTTTCTGACTATCTTTTGGTACTATTCAACCAAACTATCTAGAAGTCATCAGCAGGCTGGGAATATATAGCTTAGCAGCATAGTGCTTGCCTGGCAAACGTGAGATCATAAGTTCGATTCCCAGTACCAGTAAAAACAAAAGAAAAGAAGTCATCAGCAAAGGAAGAAACCTCCACAAAATGCAGTGTTTGCTTACAAGCAGCTCAGGAAATAAGCATTGTGTTTGTTGTGACTTGGTTACTTCATGGTTTTTAAATAAGAATTTAAAATTGTTACCTAAAATACTAGTTATGTGATGGAGCAGTAGAGGTCACTCTTTGTGTTACAGGATATACTTTTAGGATTGCATACTTTCACAGAGATTCAATCTTTCTTACCTAGTTAAATCTTGAATCATGGTTTCTCTAATGATACCTGCTTTGAGTTAGTTACCTTAGTTATTGAAAGTCCTTGATTTTCTTTACCTGGAAGCATTAAAAATATAGTGTAGTGTCCAAAGAATGTTTTAGGTGATTAAAATATTTATCTTGAAACTGTGTTTTAGAATGTCCTAGTCATAAAAGTAAAATGCGAATATATCTCTTTTAGAAGACTATTTCATGTGTTTTTTTTCTTCTTCTCATTCACAGGTAGTTCTTCCAGTACTTGGATACAATACTCAGTACCCAAAGAACAAAGTAGGACAGTGGTACAGGGAAATACTAAGCAGAGATGGACTACAGGCATGTAGGTTTAAAGTACCTGCACTGAAACTGAATGTACCAGGATGCTACAGGCACATACTAAAACATCCCCATAATCTCTCATATCAACTGATGGGAGATCTTGAGACCAATGTCAAGATGCAAGGTTTCCACATTGATGAAACAACTGTATCTCTTTTGATCTCTTTTGATCTTGATGCTTCCTGTTACGCTACAGTTTGTCTGAGGGAAATAATGAAGCATGACATTTGAAAGGGGTACCCTTGATATTAAAATCACTCTTGGAAGGAAATGGAGCTACAATTTCTTTCTTTCTTTTTCTTTTTCTTTTTTTTTTTTTTTTTTTAAATCTTTTTGAGACAGTTTCGCTGTAGAGTTCAGACTGACCTTGAACTCACTTTGTAGCTCAGGCTGGCCTCAAATTCACAGCGATCCTACTGCCTCTGCCTACCCAGTACTGGAATTACAAGTGTGTGCCACTGTGCCTCAGTTAGAGCTAAAGTTTTTGAGAATATTCCATGTGCTAGGAGCTTCACAATTGTTGCCTGTTAATTTTCACAGCTTCCCTGGAAGAAGTTCCATGAGCGTGTCAGAGTCAGTTTAAGATCTGTATAACCCCAGTGACTCTGTTCTTTCTATCATATCGTGCTTCAGTGACCTTTGTTCAGTGTCATAAGATTTTTTAAACTACCAAAAACATATGTTGTAACATTTAAGGAAAAAATATTGTAAAGTGATATTCAAATCTTCTAGCTCATTGGTGGTGAACCTGTGGCACATGTGCCGCAGTGGAGACGAAGAGCCTGGTCTGTCAGCATGTGAGCCAAACCACCCCACATCACCCCAGCAGCCAAGCTGGATTAATTGCAATGTTGGCATTTTGTGATAATAAGCAGGTTTTGGGTTGCATTTTTTACACCTTTATGAGATAAATAATCTTTGATGAATGATACATTGACTCCCTAATTTTTTTTCTGATATCTGAAACACAGGTTTTAGAATCAGACAGGTCTGAACTCTGGCTACACCTCTGACTTTGGCTGGTATCTTAATGTATGTTATTCTTTTTAAGAATGGAGGCAGCTGGATGTGGTGGCACACGCCTGTAATCTTAGCACTTAGGAGGCTAGGGTAGGATTGCTGTGATTTCAAGGCCAGCTTAAACTACATAGTGAGCTCAAGGCCAGTCTGAACTACACAGTGGGATCCTGTCTCAAAAAAAAAAAAAAAAAAAAAAAAGAAAGAAAGAAAAATACAGTATCAGCTTCATAAGTGGGAAATAAAAGAAATATGTGCGCATATTGTGTTGGTAGAAAAAGAAAACATTTTGCCCATTTGAAAATTTTAATGTCAGTTTAACTCATCCACATTCCTAAATTGTCTTTTAAGACAGGGTTTCACTATATAGTTCAGGCTGGCCTTGTGGTACTCACTGAATAGCCCAGGCTGGCCTTCTGCCTCAGCTTCTTAAGTGGATTACAGGTGTGCATCACTACAACTGGCTCTCATATTTTATTAACAACTTTTTTTCGAGTTCAATTTGTGGGGGGTGGGTGACTTATGTATTGAGAAGTTCTGAGCATCCTTTGAGTGCTGGTATGATTATCAAATTTAAAGAGCAGTATGGAAAATTATATATCAGTAACCAGGCACATTAATATACTGTAAGTTACTCTAACAACTTAGGGAGTATTAGCACAAGAGAATTAAGTTCAAGAGAAGAAAAAAAGTTGAGTGTACTGCAAAATTTCTTATTATATCTTTTATATATAATGAAAGGAGTTAGAAATTATTTGACAAACAAGCCTTAAATACCTAATGTAAGTAAAATGAAATATACTGAATTGATAGCAAGGATGTAGTTATTAAAAATAAAGGATTTAATAACACTAGAAAGTGTTACCCATCAAAGCAAAGCATGTGTATTACATGAATGCTGTAATATACTGAATCTACTTTTTAAAAATGAAAGGCATGTTGGCATAGTGATTAAAAAGATGCATATTAGATACTAATTCTCCCAGTTTGAACTTTAGAGATCTGCTTATATGTAGCACTGGGCAGATTATTTAAACTTGTATACTTCCGCTTTAACGTTTATCAATTAGATGTTAATGCAGGTATTGCTAACTTCACAAGATTATTGTGAGGCCTTCCTGAGTTGATTATGTAAAACAGCCATAAGGAGTACCTGGCACTTAATTATTGCTAAAAAAATGTCTGCAGGTACAAGTTTGAGAGAGAAAGGAGGAGTGAAAATGTACACTTAAGGTAATGGAGTGCTTAAATTACATTTTAGTCATTATCTATATTATCATTAAGTAAACACAAAAATTGAATATTATAGTCTTGAGGTTTCAAAATTACCTTCAATTTTAATGTTATTGAAGGTGAAATAATGCTGTTTTATAGAAAAATAATTTTAGAAAAAAGTTCTATTTCATAAGATAAATTATATGCTATAAATATTATCAGAAAATAAGATATCAACTATTAAACCCTAGTTTTCTTTCAAATGTCATTAGAAAATATAAAATCATAAAATGCTATCAATAGTATTTCTTCACCTGTAGGTGGCACTATAATTTTAAATATCTTATTTAGTATTTAGTACAGTAACTGCTGTAGTCATGTCTAAAGATCCCTAAGTTTTTTTGTCATTATAAAATATATTTTGCTATTATGTGAAAAATATCAGTAATATTTTCCAACATAATTTTTTTCAGGTTAGGAACTTTATTAATGTACTTAGCCTAAGTTTTCATGGGCATTTCAGATCTTCTTAAGTATGCCCTTTGGTTTAGTTATCAAGGTTACATCTGAAAATGAATGAATAATAGTGCCCAAGGATCAGTAAGTGAAATAATTTTTAGTTTTCTTAATCAAGATTTTTTGTTTGTTGTAATAAAAGTTTTGACCCAACTAACATTTATTTGGGTGTCTGTTGTGCTAGTATCTTTATTTTAATCCATATACCCCCCATGGGGAGGTAGTAGTCTAACTCCCTTTTTGCATATTGGAAATATATCTAGTTTATTGACAATTCAAGGTCAAACCAAATAGAAGGTGTTAAACTTGATTTTGGTGCTAAGATCAGTAGGGCTTTTATCTATGTAATATCTGCCTTTCAAAAACAAGTATTTGGGTAGTAACTTCCAATTCCACCAATTTGGATATTACCTTCCATTGACTAATAGGCATATCGAGGCATGTCTTGAAAGAAACAAAATTCCTTTTGAGATTCTGGACCAAAATAGAAGTAAAAGAGATCCTACAGGAAATTCCTAAATAATTTTTGGGGCTGTTCCACAGAATATTTGGGGCTTGCTTTACAGTGATATACAGAATCATCATAGGTCCAAGGCAGTTATTTGAGATTCTTCCTGGCACAACAATAAAAAGATCATTTAAAAAATACAAATATGATGAGGAAGTTCCTCAGTTCTCTTTATGTCTTCTCTTCAGTCATTCTGTGTAAGAAGAAAGCTGATCGATCCTAGTTCACGTACATCACTAATACTTGTTGATTTAGCTATTCAACAGAAATACAGACTTCATGCTCAGGAATATCAGAGAGAAACAATATTTAAGTAGAATTTAATAACATTGTTTTATGAAATTATCTCTACTAAGAATGTGTTTATGGCAACTTAGCTTTCTCATTTTTGTGATGTTTTCTTTAAAACTAAATTTAATTTTAGAAACAAATCATTTTAAATGTATTAAATAATAGTGTGGATGTAACAGTAATTGTGATAGCAATACATGAATGATTAAATTTTGAGAAATACTGGTGTAGTTGAGAATCCCTGAATTTAGATTCTACCAGTGCTGTGGTGTGTGACTTTACTGAATTTCTCTATTGTGGGTATTCTCAGATTTGAAATATTAGTCACAATTTTCCAATCCTGGATAGTTGTGTCAAACAAAATGATGAAAAATACACAAATTTGAGATATTAAGAATAGAGATACTAATGATCATTTATGCCATATCTTGAAGTTTAACTGATAGGGACTTCATTTTTGAAAATCTGCTCAAACAATGAGAACAATGTTTACCAAATTCTCTGTAAATTCCAGCTAGTGTTTCTATAGTTAAGACTACTTTACTGTGCTTTCATTAACAATTAGTTCTATGACTTTCTATTGAGGTCTGATTTAGCATCAAGAAATTATAATTCACTTGCAGAGTTTATTGTCTTTTATTTTTGGCAAGGTGAAGTAACTATTTCTGCATCTGAGAATTCAGCAGTTCAAGTTATATACTTTAAGAATTATCGGGGCTGGGGATTTAGCTCAGCGGCATAAGGACCTGCCTTGTGAGCAGGCAGTCGTGAGTTCAATCCCCGGTACCGATTAAAAAAAAAAAAAAGAATTATCTAGGTTAGTATTCTTCATCATTTTCCACTTGGAAACAATGAGTAGGAGGCCAAAAGTTAAATGAAACCCTGTATAACTAAATGTAAAGTATTCTTGTTAATGAAAGGGTAGGAAAAGAGGTTGGAAGAGGTAACAGAATAGAATTTTTTTCTCTACTTCTGAAATGCTAGTATTTTAAACAAGAATATATTTTTATATTCTGGATCAAAAACCTTGAAAACCTGAACCTTATGATTCAGAGAGGGGATGATATGGGAACTGATGACGTCTGATTGCGTTTGTTCAGTATGGTTTTGGTAACTCATGCTAAAATTGCAAGGCAGAGAAATTTATGCATTAAACATTTAATAACACCAGTAGCATTAAATGTAAATATTACAGTTTAAAGTTTACTGTGTGTTTTGGCTTTCACTTTCAGATTCCTGATAGGTTTTGTCTTAAAGATAGCTTGGTGTCTTTGTGTGTGTGTGTTTTTCTTTTTTATCGGTATCGGGGATTGAACTCATGACTGCCTGCTTGCAAGGCAGGCGCTTATGCCGCTGAGGTAAATCCCCAGCCCCAATAGCTTAGTATCTTATAGTAGTGTTTTAATTTGTTTTTGTTATTCACTTGTTTTTGGAGGTACAGGGAATCAAACCTAGAACCCTTACATTGAACTACATCCCCAGATCTTTTTATTTTTTTAAACTTTAGGACAGAGTCTTGTTAAGTGGTTAAGTTACCCAAATTGGGTCACATTTCTGATCCTCCTGCTGTGGTCATTATACAGTGCCACACATGTGGTACAGTTACAGTATACAGATTGTCTAAATACATAATACAGATATTTGAGTGATTCTCAATTAGAGGCATTCTGTACTTTTTAGTGAGAAGGCCTGAAACAAGATAAAATTCCACCCTTTAAGGAGTTAACATTGCACTCCCTTTAAGGACTTAACATCTTTTTTCTTTTGATTTGATATGCAAGAAGTACAAGACTAAATGATAAAAGTGAGAAATAAGCAGCATCTCTATATTAGTTTATGGCTCACTATGACCAGTAATGTTACTTGACCTTTCAGTGTCCCATTCTGAATCCTTAATTGATACTTACATTAGCATTTCCAAGCATTTTGGGATCTCTTAAAGTATGTTTTGAACTATTAAGTCTAAATGCTGTTTTCTAAAAATCTACTAGTTTAAATAATGGGGAATGGTGTTAACGGAGTTAATCTTGGGTAATTTCAGTGTAGGTTGTCAGGAATACTTCTTAAGGAAAATGACTAATCTTCTTAAGCAGTTCATTTTCTTTACAACTTTGAGGCAGGAGTTAATTTACTCTGCCTGTGTACATAAGCCCTCTTTTACTAAAGGAATATTTTACTTATGGGAAGGAGTTAGGATAGCTGTGAAATCATTTAGATTTACACATTGGAAAATATTAAAAGTAGAAGATATATTGTCTTTTTAATTATGTTTCCCTACCAGTGTAAAAATAAAATCTGCTGCAAGGAAAAATTTAGCCATGAAGTCAAAACAAGAGCTATTTGGTTGCTTTAAAAGTAAAGAGATCAAAGAGCTGGTCACTCCTTATCTGAGGGTGTTTGGGTAGCCAGGATGGGATGGAGTAACAAAGGGGTAGGAACTCAACTCTTTATGCTTTTATACAAAGCCATCCTTTCTCACTAAACCTTAGTGACATTTGCTTAGACTAAGTCAAGGATTCTGCGTTTTTCATTACAATAGAGTTTTAATTTTGATTGTTTCCATCCCACCCTTTAAAGGACTAGTACTCTTTTGTAAAAAGGGAAGGGGAAGATTTTTTTTTCTATGGAAATCTTTATGATTTCTTTAAGTTCTCATAAAATGGATTATTTTACAAATGATTTTCAAGATAGAATTAATTTTAATGGCACTAATTCCATGTAATATCTCAAGGGAATCCAACAAATTTTATTCTATTTTTTTAAATGCAGTTTTCACATTAAGGAGCCAATAGCAAATTAGGAAAGCTCTTATTTTTAAGTGCAAAGAGCTTTCTCCTAATACACTGAAAGACAACTCTATTTAATTTGATAGCAAATCATTTGATGACTATGTTTTCTATGTTCTTGTCTTTTCTCAGTTAGATTATTGTGACAGTTTCCGAATTGTGTGGCCTCTATCCTTCACTCTGTCCAGTCTGTCGTCTTATCCTGTTGTCACTTACTGTCCTAAAATTAGAAATCTAAAAGAATTCATATCATTGTGTGTAGACTGTGTAACATTTCAGTGGCTTCATAGTATTTATGGAATAAACTCCAAATCCTTTCAGCATAACACTTGTAGACCTGACCAGTATGGCCCCAGATTGTCTTTCAAATGTCATCTGTTCCACTGGACATACTTTTTGTTCAGCTGTTTGCTTTTTTTCACAATTACAGCAGAATTTCTCATGTTATGCACCTCAACCTCCCATTTCCATTGACAAACATCTCATTTACTTACATTAAATGTCACGTGTATCTTCTGTTTCATTGCTTGCATTCTATTATGCCTATTTTATTAAATATCTAGATCATCTCCTATGAGCTATTCATGGCATTCTTTATACCTCGGGTACTCGTCAGTATCCGTAATATATAACAGATTTAACAGAATGTGCCATAAACATGCTTTATCAGAATTATTTGTTAAATATACATCTCAAGAAAATTCCAAAATAGTCCTCTTTCCTCCAACAGAAAGTTTAGCATTTTAAAATTTGGGTATCATGATGTTTTTCCACTTTTATAGGAATTGTCAAGATAATATTCCAGTAAAAAATAAGAGTTCTAAATGAAAATCTTAAGGCAGAGGATGAAAAGGAAAAAGCAGTAAATAAGTGATTAAATATAAACATTAACTTTATAAATGATAATGTTTTTCATCTTTGCCTCTTATCTAAGTAGTAAGTACATAGTAGAGTTCTGCTTAAAGCTTTGAAAAAGCTGTCAGTTAAGGTAACTATTATTTTTACAAATGAGGATTCTAGGATTTGAAGAGTTAAGTAGCTTAGATTGTAAAGAGAGGATAACTACTTTGCTCTGCTGATTCCTAACGCAAAGCCCTTCAGTTCTCCACTAGATATATGTAATATTCTGTGATGTTAAGATAAATTGGGAATGACTAATTTTAAGTACTGTATTAACAAGAGCTGTCAATTATTGAACATCATTGTAAGCATTTTATATCTTATCAAAAATACTTATTATTTTTATATAAATACTTATTATAGAATAGTTATTATATACTTTTATATAAATACTTATTATAGAATAGTTATTTTCATTTTATAATAAAGACATGGATTGAATGCAATTAAACTTGAGAAAGGTAAAACAATTATCGGGGACTAATAAAATACTAAAATATAGATTAATAAAGTTCAGTGAATCGCAAGCTATGTAAGTAAAAAAAGCATCATTGAGGTACATCATGGTAAATTTGTCTTACATCAGTAATAAGGAGAAAAATGTTAAAGGCAGAGGAATCTTCAAGGAATGATGTGAATGATAATTTCATAGAATAATGATAGAATATTTTAAAGTAAAAAAGTTGGCAACTGTTTACAGATTTTCACTAAAAAGTATTCTAAACAAAGTGTCCTGCAGGCATAAGATAAAGGGTCCGGAGTGAAAAATCTATGGTGAAGAAGTGAATGATAGAAGGGAAGAGTGGTAAATATATAATTCAATATAAACAAACATTAGTATAAAATGATAAATGTATCTTCTGGTTGAAAGGGGACATGATACAAAGCAGGTACTAGGAAGCAATGAAAAGTAATAATCTAAGGCTGTTATCTGTAAAAAGGATAATATATATAGATTAACTTTTATTTTTAATGAATCAGGTGTATGTGCTATAAAATCTCTGATCACTTAAAAAATAAAATGTATACAAATTAGGAGAAGGAAATAAAAAGAATAATAAATAAGAGAAAATTATGAGAAAAGCAAAAGGGAAATTTGGTAGATTTAAATTCAGATATCAATAATTGCATTTACCAAGAAGTTACTCTAGTTAAAAGTTGTTAAACCACATTTTAAAAAGCTAGTTACACATTGTTAACATTTTAAGCAGAAGATAACATACAGATTGAAAGTAAAAGGAAGCAGGAAATGGGTGAGGCAAGTAGCAATTTAACATAGTGTTATAGCTTTGTAAAAGTGAGAAAAAATTGTATGACAAAAGACTTCATAGCTTCTGTTTCCATTCACTGGGAAAATACAACAACTTTATATTTTAATGTACCTCATAAATTGAAAGACTACAAAATAATTTTAAAGAGCATGAATCTCTTAAAGTAGGAGACAAAAGTCAATGAGATTCTATAATTGAAAAGTAGAATTAAGTTGGTCTAACAGACACATATAGTATACTTAACAAATGCAGATCTAGGTTCTCTTTAAGCATGCAAAGAACATTTACAGAAACTAACTATAGCGTCACAAATTTTTAGATGACTAAAACCTATGGATATATCTCTTGCCATAATACTGTGATAATAGAAACAATGAAAAGATAATTAGAAAACCTCTATATCTTAGAAAATGAAGAGATACAATTCTAAGTAACCCATGGACAAAAAAATTCAAAAATGTTTGAATTGAGTGATGGTGAACAGTAGTGTATATCAAAATTTGTGGGATGCACTTAAAGCAGCATGCAGAAGGAGGCTATATCCATAAAGCTTATAGAAGAAAAACAAGGCTATACGTTAACAGGGCTATGCATCCATCTAAAAATGCTAGGAAAAGAGCATTAAAATACACAAAAGGAGGGATGCATTACTTAAAATGAAATTAAAAAACAATGAAGAGGATATATAAATTTAAAATTGGTTTGTGGAGCATATTAGGAATGCGATATCTTTGATGATGCTAATAGGAATAATGCAATCACATAATCAATATTATAAATGGGAAAGAATTCACTGTATGTGTACATATGCATATATATTTATATATCAAGGATTAATTGCCTCACACTTCCAAACAGCCAGAACCTCCAGGGTGGTCACTGCCTCACTTAGGATTCCTTAGAGTCACAATCAGGACAATATTTCATGATGTATTTTGAAATCATTGAAGGTGGCAAGTATGATGAACATTTGTCACTAGCTGCTTTTCCTCAACGTTCTAAGTATAGCCAAAGATTTGCCCTGCCACTTAAATATCTGCTTGCAGAAATACAAGGTGGCCACTGGGCTAGGAACCTACAGGATAAGTTTGCATTCTACATTCCCCCGAGTATGGCTAGTTAAGGACTGAAGAATGTATAGCTACAGACAGAAGCCCCAGACCTGTATGTGTATATAACATTGTTATGAGTGATTTGTTGTCAAGTATTCAGGCAAGATGCTGGATGACCAGTATAACAACATGTGATCTATAAATTAGAGCTTAAGGTTAATTTGGCATAGGAAGAGAAATTAATTAAATTAAAAATTATCTTAAAGAGTAAAACAAAAAGCAAACCAAAACAACAGAGTAGAGCAGAGTAAAACAATGTAAATAAAACAGGATTTCAGAAAAAGCAGAAATCAACAGTGCCTACCATAATGTCTCTTGTTCAAAATAGTTGTCCATACCTTCACACACAATAAGTTAATACACATCAAAATGGGGTAAAAGAAATCAAAACAAGAACGAGAGCTTTAAGGGCTTTCAAGACCAGACACTAGGAAATCAGTAATGGCTACCATAATGTCTCTTGTTTTCTTCAAAATAGTTGTCTATATCTTCATATATATTGGAATCAAATAATTGAGAATGGGCTAAAGCAAATCAAAACCAAGAGTAAAAAGAAAGTTTAAATACAAGAAACATTTTTTAGAGGACTATCCATTTTTCCATTATCATGTATTTTTTTTTAAGAGTAGAATATATTTATTGGGGAAAGAAACCTGTCACAGAGAGAGAGAGATAAGGGGTCCCTAATGGGTTACCCTGTCATGCAGTTTTTAATTGAAAAATTTGAAGACTAGGAAGAGTTGCTAACTTCTTCAAATATAATTTCAATGGTTGTCAGTGTTAAGTGACTATAAAAAAGATTTAAGATCCCACAAAAATTTTACATACCGTTAAGTAGCATTTATGATTGGTAGACACTCACAGACAGTTTACCTGTTATTTTATTTTGATCGTAAGTTTTGGCCAGGAAGTATACATACCCATTTCACATATAAAATCAACTATGAAAATATGTTCAGAAAAGCAAGTTCAAATTTCTCATTAAATTTTTGAAAATGCTTTATTTTGAAACTTTGTATATATTTAATATTTAAATCCATTTGTAGTGATTGTATTTTGGTTTTTTCTATAAAGAAAGAAAACTTTTTTCTCTAACACTTCTAATTTCTAGTCTACATTAATGTGATATAAATGTTGTTTTCTGCATTTGAGGGGAAAATGGGGTTCACTATAGTATACGGGAGTCAGAGAATGAGGAACATGTGTAAAGGCAAGATTCCTCAATATCTAATCATTCTGCATTTCAAGGATGTATTAAAGAAACAAAAAATCAAATCTGTATAAAAATAACTTTCTTTGCTTCTTTGTTCTTTGTGTGTTTCTCTTTTTTTTGGTTCATGCCCCCATGCTGTCTCAGTTTTCATTTGACAATTGAGTTGATCAGTTCCATTGCCAGGAAAAGCTGTAAGTGATTGGGTTCATGAGATACTTCTGTGACCTTTGTACCAGTGATTACTTAGTGCTTGCAAAAGAAAACTCACTAGGAGCCAGCCTTCAACTTCAATGCCTACTCTAATTTCACAGTGAAATACATCCTTGCACTTATAACCCTTTCATAGCTCATCTAACTCCACTAGGTATTCTCTATATCTTAGTTCTCAAAAAAAGCTGGGGCCTACCCAACAATTTTCTCTGCCTATTTCTAGAATCGTGGGCTGCTGGTTTTATCATGCAATCATTTTTTTCCAGATGATAAAATCAAAATTTTATAGCTGACAAAGTATTTTGATAGCCAACTGAGTTGCTCTAGTAATTACAGTTGAATAGAATTTCTTTTATTGCATGCCATTGGCTAATATTGTAAGCCTTATTTAATAAGCAAACTTAACACTTTCATCCTTGATTGTTGTGTTTATAATTGTGATTCATGTTATCCAATATAAAACACGATGTCTTTTAACACATGAGTTAGAATTTAGGCCTCTGCCAAAACACCTTTAATGTGACTTCTGATATGAAAATGGTTATGGAAGAGTGCATTTTTCCTTTTCTTTTGGAAATCATACTAAAGCAGTAAAGAAAATGACAATTTTAAAATCTGCAACTATAATGAGCAAACTCAAAGCACATAGTTAAAAGTTACACGAACAAAACTGAGACCTAGAAAATAATTGCATGGTCAGAAGTGAAAAATTAACAGAAGTCTTCAATAAGAGTATCATAAAAGAACCAAAAGACTTATTTTTCTCAAAAAAAATTACAGTTTTTACTCCCCCCCCCCAGGCATTAGGTAAACAAGCCAGCAGGAGAAATCCTTCTGAATTGTATTTGAGCTAAACAGCATCACAAGTAGTACTATGCTGTTTTTGTAGGAAATAGAACAGAGAATCTGAACAGAGAATCTTTGAACAAGAACCTCCTGCAAATAGCTGGATCAGAAAATTCAACCCATTAATAATGAGTAATAAGGGTTATTTACACAGCTTCAAAATACTAGATTGTGGCTAAAGGACCAAAAAAGGGATACAGCCATAATATAGATACTGTAAGATAAATGTGGAAAACAGCAGCAAACTTTATCGGCAGACTATAAAAAGGTGGCCATGAAATAGAGAAAAGGGCAACAAACACTTAAGTATTAGTAAAGTAGTAACTACTATGAAGGAAGAATACGAAGAAGAAATGGGACAAGAAAAAATAGCACAGATGTAACACAATAAAAGAGTTAGCTGGTCTGAGGAGAGGTTAAGAAAAGTAAAAGCAAAATTACCTGAGAAATGAAACGTTGAGAGGAGCATAGGTAACAACAGACAAGGAAAAAACAAGGGACAAAAAGATTACCAGTAGAATAAACAAACTCCCAAATCTTTTCAGATTTAAACACACACATGCATGTACACTCATATGAAAAACAATAAAGTTAAAGGCTAGGATGTAAGGATACAAAAGAACTTTATGTTTGTGAGAGCAGGAACCTCTGGTACAAAACAGAAATTATAATTTTCTATTAACAGTCTTAGATGCAAGAAGACCTCATACACTGAAGACTACCGTGAAATGAATGCTTTGTAGCCACCAGGCAAAGAGGCAGTATTTGCTCCATTCTGAGTAGAGAAACTCGGGCTTACCAAAGTCTGAATGCAATCCAAATCATACAAAGAATCAGAATACCCTTTCTGACAGAAAACAAGGAATTTGGTACATAAATAAAATTAGTATCAGGAGTAGATTTTTAAAGACATTCAATGAAGCAAGAATGTGGTCCATATTGAAGAGAAAAATCAATGGTGAAATGCTAATAGTTTCTCTTAATGATCAGAGGCAAGACAGTGAAGTTTGCTTTCCCTATTTCCTCTGTGCTAGAGGCCCTAGCCAGTAAGGCAGCAAGCAAAAGAAATACATAAAGTTTAGTAAAAAATTAGGTTAATTTTGGAAGATGCACTGGTATACAAAGAAGACACGAGGAAATGTACAAACACTATTTTAGGCAATATACCATAAAAATCAATGTACAAAAGTCAGCTTTATTTAATAGCAATAAAAAATTGAACAATGAAAAATTTAAAACAACACTATTTACAATAGCATGAAAACATGAAATATTCAGGAATGTTTTAAGTGATTATTTGTCCTCTACACTGTTAACAAAATATTTCTGCGAGAAAGTTTAAATTACTGAAGTGAATGGACAAATACATGTTCATTGACTGGAAGATTCAGTGGCATTAAGGGATGAGTTTATTACAAATTGGTATATAAATTTAAATACCAGTGTAAGCACAACCAGCTGTTTGTGTGAAAAGTGGTGTAAGTGATTTGGAAAACTGTCAGTTTCTTGCAAATTTAACATATACTTAGCAAATGACTCAGCAATGCTATTTCTAGATATTTGTCAAAGATTAGTGAAAAACCTTTCCACAAAATAAGGAAATTGTTTACAGTACTTCATTTACAATAGCTAGCAGCAGAAAACGCCCAAAATTGTCATAAAGGGAAGACAGATAAATTGTATATTCATACAATGAAATAAAAATTTTCAATTACCAAAACGTGCAATATAAAAACCATGTTTTGCATGAGAGAAGCCAGAAACAAAATAGAACATTTGCTCTCATTCCATTTATATGAATTTCAAAGCAGGAAAAATAAACTATGGTAATAAAAATCAGAATGCAGTTGTCTCAGTGTATAAGTATGTGTGTTTGGGGTTGGTAGACAGTTTAGCTCTAAAGCAACATTTTCTGTATGAAGGAAACATTCTGTATGAAGGAAACATTGTTTGTGATCAGGAAAATTGACATGAATTTGCCAAAACTTGATCTCTATATACTTAAGATATGTGTATTTCTATATGTAAATTATGTTTGAATAAAAATATATTTTTGTGTGTGGCAGTGTGTTGGGTACTTGTCTCTCTGGTTGCTGAGACAAAATACCAGATGCCCAGAATTAAGGAAAGAAAGTTTTATTTAGCTCCCAGTTTATGGAAGTTTTAGTCCATAATCAACTGGCTTCAAGGCTGGGTGGCATGGCACAGAGGCAACAGGGCTGCGGAAGACAGCAAAAGCTTTTCTCTTTTCCTCACTTATACTATTAGGGTGTAACACTCACTATGTTTCTGCCCTTCTCTTGCACAGGCTTAGAATGTTTTCAAAGTGAGTATCCTGACCCCCTACTGAGTGGCTTAATTAAACTTTTAAACTTCTCAAGTTGACACAATGTATTAACATATAAACAGCCATGAAGATCTTTCACTTAGGTCTTCCCTCAAATGTAAGCATGCCTTGAGGTCTTAGTTACTTTTTACTCCTTGCTGAGACAAAATACCTGAAGTCCAAGTTGGGAAAGGAAAGGTTTATTTCTTACAGTTTTTGGATGGTTCAGTCTATACTCAGTTGGGCCGCAGTTCATGGCGGCTGCAAACAGCAAGCAGCAACCAGCAAAGAGCAAGACACACCTTCTTCCTGCTATTACATCACATCCTGGCTCCAGCCGTATGTGGATGGAGCCCTGACACCATCAACCCAAGCACTAGACAATGAACCATCACAAATGCACAATGCAAACTCATGAGGCCAGGGGGACACAGACATAAACCATGACAAGGTGCGAAATTAACTATAGCCTCAAATTTTTGCATCAAGATGTGTAGTAGCATTGGAGCCAAGGACATGTGATTTCCTATAATGCTGGACTTGGTATGGCAGGGAATTAAAACCTTGCGATTTCTGCCCAATCTGAGTTTCTCTAATCCAGTCTTTGTCCTGGAGCTTTCTGTAGGATTGGCTATCACTTTTTTAGAGCTATACTGCAATGAGGCGTTTCCTACTCAATTATCCTCTCTTTTCTTTCTCAAGCTTCAGAACTGCATCAATGTCTAAAATCTTTCCTTACCTATTCTTCCTCCTGCTATCTTTTGTCACACTCATTACACCCAGTTAATTTTTAAACCCAGTTAATCTTATGCATGTTTATTTCATCTTGGTGTTTTATACAAACTGCCAAATTAATAATGAATTGTGATGGAAATGTGACCAAATTTATGTCATGACAATACAGATATATTGACTTAATAAGAGAAAAACTTTTATCTTTTTCAGGAAACAAATCTCATGCTTTGTGCCAGAGCTCAAAAAAAAAAAAAAAAAAAAAAAAAAAAAAGAGAGAGAGAGAGAGAAAGAAAGAAAATATTGCCTACTGAAAGTAATGATTACTGAATAAATTAAAAATTGAACTAATATTTCCATTAAAATGCAGTTAACAGGTATTTACAGCAGTTCCCATATCAGATTGTTTTACAGGGAATTCTAACAAAACATAAAAACACAGAAAATCCTAAAGTTACTTAATTTATGTTGAAAAAAATAGAAAGTTTCAGGTTCTTTTGCTGAAGCAAAGATAACAAGACCTGTGTTAAAGCCTAATGATTGCTTGTAAAACTCTTTTTCTTTTATAGTAACATAACTAACCATAGGCACATGGACACTGTTATGGTTTATGTCAGATCCCCTGGCTCCATCTCATGTGATCATGAACTGGCTGAATCTGGCGTTCATGACTGGTTCATTGTCTGGCACTGGGATTGGTGGTGTGAGGGCTACACCCACCCAAGGGTGGAGCCAGCATACAGTGTAACAGTGGGGAAAAGGCTATCTTTCTCTCTTTTGCTATTTGTGCTTGCTCTTTGTGGTCGCCATGAACTGCTGCTCCTTAGCCCTGTCGTTTTGCCTTGGAAGCAACTGAGTATGGACTGAAACCTTCAACCTGTAAGAAATAAACCTTCTCTTCCCTAACTTTGGGCATCAGATATTTTGTCTGAAAAATGAGAGAGACAAGTTAGGCAGATACTCACCTAGTGATTCACTTGTAGTTAGGCATGACCATATGTCTAGATTCTTGCTAACGAAATACAACTAAGAGAATGTATGGTGCTTCCAGGTCTGGGCCTCCAAACACTGAATATGTATCTCTTTGTATCTTTCCTTTTTCAACATGCTGGAACATGGCATCTCACAGTTTCAGTCACAGTCAAGAGCAACATTTGAGGAGTTATCAAATAAATAAAATGAAGTGTGTGACCATGATAAAAATGTCAAATAGAGACTCTCTGTGAACTTGGACTACTTGGCTGAGAATACTGATGTGAAAGACATAAACTTACTGTATACTCAGTCCTCATAGCAGTTTTGCCTCCACTTTAACCAATATGGGATCAAAAACAGAAGTAGATTTAGCAATAAAAAATTACAAATCAGTCTTACTAAGAATCCTTATGTAAAAATGGTGATATAGAAATGCTATATATGTTTCTATCTTTCAGCACCGTAGCAAGCAGAATCTAGAAGTGCATTGAAAAATTACATAGTGTAATTCCATTGTTTAATTCCAGGAATGAACAGATGGACTATTGCCACAGTTATATATTGCCACAGTTATAAAGAAGAAACTTGGCAAACTCAGCATCTCTTAATTTTAAAACAGGAAAAATATTATGGGTAACATAGTAAAATATGTTTCATTATAGAAGAAGTTGATTCCTAAGTATTTCACTTTTCTTGATGCTATTGTGGAAGGTGTTGTTTTTCTAATTTCCCTCTCAGTGAATTTGTTACTTTTGTACAGGAATGCTATGGAGTTTTGGGTGTTGACTTTGTATGTAAGTATGCTACTGAATTTGGTTCCAAATTGTAACAGTCTTTTGGTGGAGGTTTTGGAATGTTCTATATAGAGTATCCTGCCATCCACAAATACTGATTTAACTTCTTCCTTTCCTAAATATCTTTTATTTCTTTCTCGTGTCTAATTGCTCTGGCTAATGTTTCCAGAAGTATACGGAATAAGAACGGTGGTAGTGGGCATGTTTGTCTTGGTCTTGATTTTAGAGTGAAGGCTTTCAAGTTTTGACAATTTGGTATGATGTTGATTGATGGTTTGTTATAAATGACTTTTATCAGACTGAGATAAAAATGTTCTATTCCAGTTTTCTGTAGGTTTCTTTTTTTATATGAATGGGTGTTAGATTTGTCAAATCCTTTTCCACATCTATTGAAATGATCATGCGGTTTTTGGTTCTGTTAACGTGGCATAAGAAATTTATTGCTTTGTGTATGTTGAACCATTCCTGTATCCCTGGGATGAACTGTGCTTGGTCATGGTATATAATTTTCTTGATGATTTGTTGCATTCTGTTTGCCAGAATTTTATTGAGAAGTTTTACATATATGTTCATTAAGGTGATTGGCTCTCTTTCTTGTTTGGATCCTCTTTGGTTTCTGTATCAGTGTAATCCTTCCTTCCAGGAATGAGTTTGAGAGTATTGCTTCCTTTCAAATTCAGTGAAGAGTGTGAACAGGAGTAACATTAGATCTTCTCTAAATTTCTTGGAGAATTCAGCAGTGAGTCTGTCAAGACCTGGGCTTTTCTTTATTGATAGTTTTTAAATTACTTCTTCAATTTCATTGACCATATTTATAATTACCATATTTATAATTTTATATAGTTTATTCAGATTTGGTAATTCATATATATCTAGTTATCTGTCCATTTGTATGCATTTTCCGTCTTATTAGAATAAAAGTTCTTGAAGTAGATATTGATGATCTACATTTCTGCAGGATCTATTGTGATTTCATCCTTTTCATTCTTAGTTGCATGGATTTGAATCTTTTCTTTCCTTTTTTGATGAAGTTGGCTAGGGTTTGTCAATTTTGTATAATATCTCAACAAATCAATTCTATGATTCAATGATTCTTGGTATTGTTATCTTAGATGCCAATGTATTCATTTATGCTCTGTTCTTTATAATTTTCACCCTTGAACATCCTTTGGATTTATCTTGCTCTTCTTTTTCCAGAAGTGTGAGGTTCAATATTAGGTTATTTGAATTTGCTCTGTTTTACTAATGTGAGTATCCACTGCTATAAATTTCTTTCATAAGACTGCTTTCATTGTATCCCATAAATTCTGGTACATTGTGTTGGCATTATTGTTTAATTGTAGAAGCTGTCTAATTTCTTCTTTAATCTGTGTTGTTAAGGAAGATGTTTGATTTCTGTGTATTTATGCAATTTTGTAGTTTCGTTTATCATTGATCACCAGTTTCACTGTACTATAATTTGATAATATGCATGAGATAGTTTTAGTTTCTTTGCCTTTACTTAACGAGATACTATGATATAGTTTGTGGTCTGTTTTGGAGAAAGTTCTATAGATCTTACACAGTATAATACTCTGTAGACATCTACTTAGTCCATTTGTTCAAAGATTTGGTTCAGTTCTAATATTCTTCTGTTTATTTTTTTGTCTAGTTGGTCTGTCTTGTCTATTTGTGATGGTGGGGTATTGACATCCTCAATTGCAATTATGTTACTGCTTATTTAATGTCTTATGTCTATTAATATTGGTTTTATATTCGTGGGTGCACTGATATTTGGTGCATATATATTTGTGATTGTTGTCTCTTTCTTTTGGATTTTTACACTAACAGGTATGTAGTGATTTTTGTCTCTCTTCATCAGTCTTGGTTTGAAAGTTATTTTGTCCAAAAATAGAATAGCTACTCCTCTTTTCTGGGTTTCCGTTGTGTGGAGTATTGCTTTCCATCCTTTGATTTTCAGTCTATGAGTTTCTTTTCAAGTTAAATATGTTTCTTGCATTCTGCTTATTGTTGGATTTTATTTCTTGATCCATCTGTTTCTTTTGATTGCTGAATTGAGGTCATTTACATTAATGGTTATCACTGCATTTACTTATCCTTGTCATATAATTTTCCATTTTTGGATTCTCTTTCTTTCCTCTCTGTTTAATTGCTTGCCTTCATTGGGGGAGTCATTCTATTTATGTTCATGGAATTATAGTGTTCACTATCTCTAGAATGTCTTTCAGAACATTTTGAAGTACTTGTTTGAGTTGGTGGTCATGAATTTCTTCAGGTGTTCTTTATCATAGAAGTATCTTATTTCGACATCTATTTTGAAAGATACTTTTGTAGGATACACTAATCTGGCTTTGAAGTTGTTCCCTTTTAGGGGTTGAAATACTTCATTCCAAGTTCTCCTTGACTTAAGGGTTTGTGTTAAGGCGTTTGCTGTGATTCTGGTGGGCTTTCCTTTATAGATGACTTGTTTATTTTCTCTAACAGATTTTAGCATTCTGTTCTTGTGTTGAATATCTGAAGTCTTAGCTATTATATGCCTTGGCATTGATTTTTTAAATCATGGCTAACAGGGATTCCATATGCCCCACTTACATATATATCACATTCTTTTTCCATGTTTGAGAAGCCTTCTGCCATTTCTTATGTGTACAGGTTGTTTTTTTAAATGTCTTTTTCCTTTCAATTTTTCATTGATTCTAACTAACCTCATTATTCTTTTTTCTACCATCTATCAGATGTTGGATTTATTTTTTGTGATCCTTCATTATTTTCAAGAGATTTGCCATTTGATGATTGATAACTGCAAATCTGTCTTCTACCATAATATTCTATCTTCACATCAGTTGATTCTGGTGAATATATCTTCAATAGAATTTTTAATCACTTCAGTGTCCCTTTAAATGTTTTGTGGAATCCATTTATTTACTATTTTGAGCATTATGGTTTCTATAATTTTCCTAAGCCTGTCTAATTTTTATCTGTATCTATTCTAGTTTCACCAACCATGTTCTTCATTATGGTCAGCATCTCTTTAGTTACTTGCATAATTATTTCTGATTTGATTTTATCTAGAGACTCATTCATTTGCTTTGTTACATCTGCTGCTACCATTTCCAAAAAAGTTCAGCTGTGTGGCTTTGATTTCTACCACCTCACTTCTGCCTGGATTTGCCTTAGATGAGCTAGAGGTCTGGAGTTGCATCTTGCCTCTAGGTTATTTTTTAATCTTTTATTTTTTATGTGTTGATACTTCAAAATTGCCTATGGTTGGTAGCTTTATTATTAGTATGGAGACCTTTTTAAAAACTGACTACTTTTCAGAGGAGTCATCTAGTCTTTTGGCTTTTGAGTCTGTCCCAAGATCCTCCCTGTTTAGCTTATTAGGGATAAGAGGTTGCTCTGTGTTTGGCCTAGAACCCAGTTCTTTCATACTGGATTATGGTACTGTTTATGACCCCAAGATAATTTGAGTATTGACTTACAAGCAGGAACAACTGATCACAACTTTGTCACCTTGGCTAAAGTAGCTCAATCAGTAATAACAATAGCATCAATCACAGTGTAGAAAATAACAAACTGGTAACTTAATTTGTCACATTTAACCATAGATACAACATTTATAGTTATATAGCAAATTATATAATATATAATATGTTATAATATATAATATGTAATATATAATATATATAATATATATAATATTATATATAATATATAATATATTATATATAATATAATATATTATAATATATAATATGTTATAATAATATAATATATTATATATTATATAATAAATATATATAAATATATATTATATATATAAATATATAATATATATAATATATAGTTATAAAACAAGTCAGAGAATTATATTCAGCAATAGAGTGATTTTACCCTCAGACAAATAAATAAGAGTAAGAAATAGAGAAATAAAAGAAGTCAAAGGAATTAGAAGCAAGGCTGAAGAACAAAAGAAGATCCAGACTTTGGGAGACTGGTGAAGAAGAGAGAAGGGAAATAAAGATGTAAAAAACAAAATGTTGAACTAAACAAAACAACTAAAAACAATGTTCACACTCATGAAAAGACAAAATCATACGATTAAAAAAAAAGCAAAGGAAAAAAGTGATTTCAAGGCTGTGGTTAGTTTTGTGGTAGTATCCAATTCAGGCCATGTCTCTGTTGTTACTTGTAGACAAAGGAGCAGACAGAGCCCAGATCCATGTTGGAAGATTCTCAGCAGGACTGTAATAGCATTAGGGTGGGGTGCATCATAATCCCAGCAAGATTTTAATAGGAACAGGATGGGGTGATTTGGGTGCTTTCAATTCCACAGAAGTTCAGCTGATCCTGGCCTCTTGTTGTGGGGTTGGGGACTGAGCTGTTCACTGTACAACACTTTGGGTGTCTCTTATTGGTCTGACCTCAGCTATCTGACCCTGGCTATTTCCCATAGTTGTCTCTACCTCAGTCACTGGGAGCTCTGAAATGAAACCAATTCATAGCTACTCTGAATACTAGGTTCAGCGGACCTCTCTTGAAAATGACATCTGGGCAAGCGTCCTCTCCAGGGGACATGGCAGATGCTTGGACTGAAGTCACTCACAAAGTATTGTAGCACACAGTTTCACTGATCCATTCTACTGGTTTTTTCCTTGCTAGTGGTCTCTGGAGTCACCCACCCTCAGTATGTCTTTGTAGATTCCAGCCTCTTTTCTCAAGTCTTGGGCCTGAAAGGGAGAAGATCACTTTGCCACCTACTTTTTAGTGTTGAGGGCTATCTCTTCACTTTCTCTGTGGGCTCCAGTTTTTCCTTCAGATTGTTTCTGGGTCCTGGGGATCTACCTCCCTCTCTTCCTTTCTTAAATTATATTTCAGTGCTTGGATTCTGAATTTAACATAAATTTATTTAAATGCAGAAGACATTGGTGAATGAATGTCTGTATCATATTGGAGTACAAAAAATCTTAATTATCATGATCCAAAATCTGAAATTTTTAAAACTCATTTTTCTCAATTTTAATTTAAACATAATAAACCCAACAAAACAAAACAGAATAAAGCCAATTAAAACAAGCAGTGAAATTGGTACAGGACTTTGAAGCAGGATAGTAAGATACCAACAATGACTACCATAGTATATCTTGTTATCTTCATAATAGTTGTCCATTCCATCAGACATAGCAAAATCAAATGAAACAAAACAGAAAGCTTACAAAAGTATTTTGAACATGATGTATACTAAGAAAGTCCAAGTAAGTCTCTGCTAGCATATCATTTTCATCTATTGGACAGACCAAAACTGAAAACTAGGTTATGCACTTTTAGTAAGTCTGTGGTCAGTGCATTTTTATGCATTACTTGTGAGGTAATAAATGACTATGACTTTGACAGAAATCTCACTAACTATAAAATTACAAAAACACATAATAAAACTAAAAATACACTTACCTCCTCAATAAGCATTCTTCTGGGAAATTATACTGGAAAAATACTTGCTTGAATGAGTCCTGATGTATGTATGCTATTAGATGCATAACCATTAGAAACATTTAGCAATTTTAGAAATAAATTAGGAAAGCAAGTTATCTATGTGGAATAACTTGAAGTATTATTTCCATAGAATGGAATGGCAAGTAGAAATGCAAGTGAATAATTTTGTATCAACAAATATGAAAAATCTATACAATATGTCAAGCAAAAATAAGTAAGATAGTGGATATAGTATTCCATAAGTTTTATTTTTAAAAGAGAAAACAGCATATAAAATTATATATATATGAAATAGACAAGAAATTAGTTAGTTGTTCCTGTAGAATGAATTGGCAATTAAGGAAAGACTGGGAGGGGAATATTTTATGCATACTTCAAGAATGTATAAATATATGTATATAAATATACTGCTACAAAACTTTTAAGCAAAGAAGGCCATTGGAAGGAAAAAAAGAGGAAAGGTGGGAGGGATATAAGGAACAAGAAGGATATAAACAAATAAAAAGGAGAACAGAAGGGAGGTAGAAAATGAATAAATAAAAGAGGGATATTGGAAGCAAGTAAGGACAGCCTTTTCCCAGGAGTCATCACCATTCACACACAGACTGCAGGAGAAGAGAACAAGAAGTCACCAAGAAGCAAGCCTTCCCTGAGAATCAGTGCCATGGGCAGGTCACTGTGGGTACAGCCAGACCCCAACCCCTTCTGGCTCACGGACTGGGAAATAAGGAGAGCCAGCCCCCACCCACCCACCTCATAAGCGACCAGCTGATCCACAGAAACACAGGCTGAGATATTAGCTAATGAGGTGAAATGCGATTTGACACTTGTAGTGTCTGATGTTTCACTGACTTTGCGGGTCTAGGGCTGGTCTGATCATCTATTCAGAAGGTAACAGTAAGCCATCAATAGGGGATCTGGTTCTGAGGGTGGTAGCCGTTGTTAATTCCCTGTTATCTTGTTTTGAAGTCCTGTATCATTTTCGTTGTTTTGTTGGATTGGGTTTTATTCTGTTTTGTTTTGTTTTGATTTTGTTACATCTGAAGACATGGGCAGCTATTTCAAAGATAGCAAGATATATTATGGTAGCCATTTTGGACTTACTGTTGTCTTGTTTTGGAGTCCTTTTTTGCATTCATTGTTTTATTTTTATTGGTTCCATTCTGTTTTGTTTGTTTGGATTTTTACTGTGTCTGAAGTTATCTGCAGCTATTTTGAAGACAAGAGGTGTTATGGTAACCATTGTTGATTTTGTATTGTTTTTAAACCCTGTGTCATTTACACTGATTTGTTTTGATTTGCTTTATTCTGTTTTATTTTGCTTAATTTTATTCTCTTTAAAGTAAAAAAAAAATTAAGAAAGAAAGCAAATAAGCAAGGAGTGTTTGTCATAATATTCACATATTGATAAATTTATCAATAATTGATTTGAAAGAATAATCTAGACAAGATCAGGCACATTCAGCCATAGATCCAATCTAATAAAACTGTAAACACTACATACATGCACACACAGCATGTGTTTATAGAAGGAGGAACATATACATAATTTTTTGCCTAAAAATATGAAATATGCTGATAGTGGTGGGATGAACTTACAAGCCACATAAATATCCTAATACTTGGTTTGTAATATAGATAAAAGTCAAGTTTTCTTTGAATTTTATACTCAGGTATTTATTCAAAGAACGTGAAATGTTCAAGTAGTTCACAACTTTCATATCTACTTATAGTAGATATGAAGCTTTAAATATAATATCCAAGCTAGGTATGGTCATGCACACCTGTAATTCCAGCATTTGAGAGGCTGAGATAGGAGGAGCTCAGTGAGTTCAAGCCCAGCTTACACTACACAGCAAGATCTTGTCTCAAAACAAAGAGATTGAAAATAAAAACGTGTATAATATCTGTCACAAAAAGAAGCTAAAGTTTTAATATCAATCAAAAAGGTACAAAAAAGTTGATCTATAAAAATACCTACAAGTGAGTTTTCTTTCTTCTTAAAGTTAGCTCTGATGTAATAGTTTTTAAAGAATTTTATGAGATTGATTGAGGTTATTGAATGTGTGTCCATGACACAATGATGAAATTCAACATAGAAGAACCACCAGTGCCTCCAGAATAACATTCATTCCCCTGGGAGATTTTAGACATAATTTCTGATGTATTAGATGACAAAAATATTTCCAACTCTAAAAAGATTAAAGCTTTTTTAAAAATTTCATAAGGTAATGATTTAAACTTCTAAATAAAGTTATATAATCTATCTCATGTCAAAGAAACTCAGTGAGACAAACTTACTTCAAAAGAGGAAAGATTCATTTTGATGGCATAAAGAAACATTCTAAATATGGGCGACTTTAAAGTCAATTGATGAAGTTAGGGCTGAAAAGAATTGGAGAGAATTTCTCCTGAAAACAAATATTTGAACTGATGAATTGTTCCGTGATTAATCTAATTTAGTAAACCTATATGGATGAGCCAAAAATACTAATTTAATCTATCCCTCATCCAACTAGATCTTTCAAGAAATATTTTTTTAATGACCAAACTATATGTTTTGTCTGGGAAATGTTGTAACATCTGGTTTAAATAGCTGTGCATTATTATTTCCAAAGTAATTTCAATCCATTTCCGAGCACTCATCTCAGTTGTAATTAAATACCTTTATTTTAGTCATTATTTGACTGGAGTCTCATCCTGTGAGAGCAGGGATGTTGTTGGTTGATTGATTTGTTGGTTTGGTTTTTCTTTTTCTTTTTTTTTTTTTTTTTGTACCAGCATTGAACTCACGACACTGTGCTTGACATGGAGGTGCTATTGCCACTGAGCTAAATTCCCAGTCCTGGTTTGTTGGTTTTTAGCACAGTGCCTGGCACATAATAGGTACTCAATAATTCGTTGAGTGAATAAATGAAAAATAATGTTGCTGTAATTCCTAATGAAGTACTAAAACTGAATTTCCCTCTTCTAAATGGAAATCTTTCTAAAGGAGAGAAATGCTGTGATAATTCACTGATTGATTTATTTACTGAATAAATATTTATTTGGATGTCATGTATTCTAAGCATGGAATAAACATTTATTCCATTCTAGTAAGCATGGAATAAACAATGATGATGGTGACTAGACACAGCTCCTGCCCCTGAAGATGAATTTGCCACATGGTAGATAACTGGTTAAGAACTTATCAAATTTCTATTTTTAATATTTTATGTACAACTATAATTATACTTTTGTGATGTTACTATATCAGAAAGCTTGCATAGGCTATTACTTTATTCTAATATTACAAATAGCATTTCCGTTTTACACAGACTCAGATTTAAAAAGTTATGTTTTGTATTTCATTTATGAAGTATTTATTGAGTGGTCATTATGTTTCAGTAATTATTTTAGGAGCTAATTTATGCAGAAATGAACAAGACAAAAAGGGCATATATGGTTGTAGAGAGCCCTTTTTAGTTGTCATCACAGTCCAAAAAATTTATATTTGTAACCCCAAGGGAGAGTTATTGGAATTCTAGCAATTGCATTTTAATCTACCACTTTTTTATTTAAAGAAAAAACAAAATAAAGCATTAAAAAGGTAGAAATAATACATAATTTTTAAAAAAGTATGAAATCACTAGTTGAACTATTTAGTGGCAGTGGGATGGGAGTAATCCTGTATTTTGTAGGATTTTTTAGTAACAACAGAAACTACTGTTTTGGATTTTTATAGGTTCCCAAAGGCAGTACTCTAGAAGAAAATAACAGCTGCAAATACCTGCAACACATAGAATGTTAGTGGGACCCAAAATGTACAATGCACCCTGTGTAAGTGAAAGGGAAGGAATTGCCTAAAAAGGGAAGGCAGAAGATATTAATAGTGCATTAGGATTTAAAGTCCACATTGTTCTTATCACTCTGTTTAGTTTTGTTATATTCTGTTCTAGTCTGTCTACTTGTACTAGACTTGAGAGTACAGATAGATATTCCAAAAATAGCAGGATATACTATGGTAACCATTCTTAATTTCCTATTAACTTAATCTGAAGCCCTGTTTTACTTACACTGTCTTATTATGACTGATCTTATTTGAATCTGGTTTGTTAGATTGCTATTTTGTATTGACTGATTTTATTTGAATCTGTTATGATGATGGTATCAAGTCTGAGAGAATAGGTTCTGCAATATTGGACATGACATCAGCTGAGAGTATATACTCTCAAGACAACAATATTCACTAGGATACCCAATCTGGTTTGACTACTACCTGCTTTTAAAGTCTTATAATGTCTCCAATGTTTTGTTTTTATTAATATTGTTAGGTACTGCGGTTCAATTATACTGTGCCTAAGGATATAGACAATTCTATTGAAGATAACAAGAGACATCATGGTAGCCATTTTAGATCACCTTGTATTGTGATTTTATATGACTTTTTCATTTTGTGTTTTTTAGGAATTTGTTTTGTTTTGTTTTTCCCTCTAAAACAGAATTGATAGATATATATGTGGAGACTCATGCATACATAGAACTTCTAAACAGTTTATGAGAACTGATTATATAATTAATACACAATGAAATGAACAACTACTTTAAAGAAAAAGATATACTGAGGTGCCCAGTGCTGATCCTATAGTGTCATGATCTGAAACCCAGCAATACTATTATTCTTTGTTTAGAGTGATTTTAGTCTGTTTTGTTTGTTTAATTTAAACCTATGTGAAGGTATGGACAGCTATTTTGAAGTGAATGAGAGACACTATGACAGCCACTGTTGACTTCCTTATTGTCTGATCTTGAAGACCTAAAATGCCTTCATCATCCTTTTTGATCAGTTTTATATTATGTTGTTTTGTATGAATTTATTGTATGTGAAGATATGGACAACTATTTGGAAGAAAATAAGAGACAATATGATAGATAGTGAAGATCTCCAGTTGTCTTGCTTTGAAATCTGTGTCTCTTACATTGTTTTGTTATGTTCTGTTTAATTTTACTCTCTTTAAAATAAAATTTAAAAAAATATTAAAAAGACTTGAAGATCAAAATTTTCTTTTATAACTTTCCAGGCTAAAGAAAATAAAACTTTTGAAATTGAATGTAATTTTAAAAAACAATATTGTCTTTAAAATCTGAAGTAATCAGGGCCAGGGATTTAGCTCAGTGGCATAAGCGTCTGCCTTGCAAGCAGGCAGTCGTGAGTTCAATCCCTGGTACTGATAAAAACGAAAAAGACAAAAAAAAAAAAAAAAAAAAAAAAAAAAAAAAAAAAAAGAAATCATTAAACTTAAAAAGTAGTATTTTAAAGTTATTTCAGAAAGTTTTCTTTTACTAAATATGAAGTACTTTTAAAAGTTATGTTTATTTTAGTTGGGTTTATATTCCTTTTACTGATTTTTGGTTTCTGGTTATATAATCCATAACCATTTATTTTAAAATAACATTTACAGTTTAAAGAAGAAATTGTTTTAAGAGCTATCTTTGTGTGTGTGTGTGTGTGTGTGTGTGTACCGGGGATCGAATTCATGACTTTACACTCACCAGACAAGTGTTTGAGCCACTGAGCTAAATACCTGACCCTATCATCTATGTTTTAAAACTGATTATTTTCAGGTAGATGTAAGCAGCATTTAATTGTTTTTATAATTTTTATTTTAGAGAGAATAAAACCAAGCAAAATAAAATGGAATAATGGCAAAACAAAATAGTGTAAGTGATACAGGATTTCAAAACAAGATAATAGGAAATTGACGTTGGCTACCATAGTGCCTCTTGTCTTCAAAATAGCTGCCCATGCCATCAGACATAGTAAAATCAAACAGAACAGAACAGAACAGAACCAATAAAATAAAAGCAACAAATGCAATATAAGACTTCAAATCAAGGTAATAGTGAATCCCAAATGGCTACCATAATATATTTTTTTATCTTTGAAACAACTGCCCCTGCCATCAGATATAATAAAATCAAGCAAGACAAAATAGAATAAAACCAAACCAAACAAAACAATGAAAATAATATAGGACTTTAAAACAGGATAATAGGGCGAGCATTATCTTGTATTTTTCTTCTATAGCTATCATCTCAGCCTGTGTTTCTCCATCAGCCGATTGCTTCAGGGGTGTTGCAGCTTGGCTCTACTTGTCTCCTAGCCCATGCCTGGAAGGGGCTGGCATCTGGGTCTTCTCCACATTTAAAATTTTTATAACTCTTTACTTCTCATGAAGGAGGAACAAATTTGAATGTCAATGCTTTATATTTTAGTCCCACTATTTCACTGTTTTCTTTTATTCCTATTCCTCATTATTTCTAGCCAACTCCAGGCATTCTCATAAATATAATTCAAGTTTTTTACTCTCAGAAAGTCTTCTAGGGGTATTCCCTTGTAAACTTCCCATCTCTAACATTTATCTAACATGGACTCATGGCTCTTTACATCTTTTCACAACTAAATTATTAACTCCCTGAAATAAGGGACTGTAGCAGTATGGCCAAATATTTAGAAACTTGGACTCTTTAGCCGAATTGCCTTGGGTAAAGGTCTGCTTTGTTCCTATCCCTCTGTGGCCATATACCTCTACTTTTGCAAGGAGTTCACTTTTTTTTAGCTTATAAATACTCTGCTTTTATTTTTCAACAACAATAACAGTAGTAATAATAAAAGGGTCATTTACATAGCACAGGGGCACAATTTATTTAATTCTGATATATTCTATTAAATATATGCTACTATCACATACTTTATAGAACTTGCATGAGATGATACTGTATAAGGTGGAGGACAGACTTGAACCTAAGGCCTTTCACATGGATTAGAATCCTTTGCATAATACCATAATACAGCAGTCTAAACTAGGGGACCAATAAGTCATCTTTTGCTTGAAATCTTTTTCTCCCTGGACTTTCTTATGTAGCAGTTCCTTTGAGTTTTTCACCTGTTTACTTCTCTGCAAATTCCTCTTTTCCTACCTCAAGAATTTAAGAATAAGAAATGGTGGATTATCTATGTACTACTAATCCTCAATATCTTTTTTTTTTTTTTTTGTCTTTTTCCTTTTTCTCGGTACTGGGGATCGAACTCACGACTGCCTGCTTGCAAGGCAGGCGCTTGTGCCGTTGAGCTAAATCCCCAGCCTAATCCGCAATATCTAATCACACTCAGAAATAAATTTGAATTTTTTGTTTGACTTGCAAATTCAGTCTCTGTCTGTTCATTTTGTGCCTTCTTACCTCTCTCCTCTGATCACTTTCTGTGACAGTGTAGCTGAGTCACTTCTGTTTCCCACTCTTTTGCTTACTTCCTCCCTTCCCCTCAAGCCATTACATCTGTCCTTCCTCACAAAATATGTTTCTTGTTGGTTGAATCTGTTTTTAATTCAAGTCTTCAATCATTCACATTGCCTGGAGTACTTACAGCTTGTCTGAAAGTCCATCTGTAATTTTATCTTTTTCCTTGAAATTTTCTCTTTCTCTTTTTCTCTCTTCCTGTTAAAATCTAGTTATGCTGTTTTTCTTATGGTATTATCTCTATATCCATGCTTATTCAAACTTTACTATTTTCCTTTGCTGATTATAGCATAACATTTTTCTTTGTTAATTACATATATATGATTATAATTCACTATTTTAACCATATGTCTATAGAAAGAAGCCTAATTATGCCCCTTTTGTCAATATAAATTTAAGAACTATGAATTTATATTTTTAATAATGATGAAATTCCAGAAGTAGGTAAAATTTGGATAAGAGAAATTTCTGTGGAAATTTCAATAGACTTCAGTCTGACACTGACAAAAGTACGCAGAGTTGGGGAAATGAGTACTCAGCGTCTGCACAAGGCCTGAGCATCTCAATGTGCTGACATAGGGAGCTCGCCATACTGCTTGCTCCTGTATCCTCATTGGATTTTGGTCACAGTAGAATTCTCAGTGTCTGACAAGACTCAAAGTGACAATTTATGGAGTTGAAGGTTTTTCCTTCAGAGAAGAACTTAAAGAACAAAAGTTCATATTTTTACATGTGAAACAAAATGTCTCAGCTTTTGAGCAATAATTTAGATTATGCAATCTCCTTTTGAAGTCCTGAGACTGGTCAGCATAATTTTACCAAAGAAAGAAGGCTGTATCAGTCTCCACTGAATTGGTCCACCTCTTCATCTTGAAAATTGTACTTATTTTAATTGTACAAAGTTATAGGGTGCTATGATAATGTGATATATCTATCTGATGTGTAGTGATCAAATTGAAGTAGTTAACATTTCCATTCCCTTACACATTTTAAAAAGTTGTGCAATAACATGTAAAAATTATACATATTTATGGATCCCAGTGTGATATTTCAATGCACATATGCAAAATACATTAATCAAACAAAAATTGTTATATTCTTATCATTACTATGTGTTTGAAATTTCTGAACTCCTCAATGATTCCTAAAATATACAATAGGTTATTGTGAACTATAGTTCCCTACTCCCTTAATTACTTTTCTCTCATTGCTGAGACAAAATACCCAACATGCAAAATTAAAGGGGGAGAGGTTTATTTAGCTCACAGTTTGTAGACAGTTCAGTCCACAATCAGCTGGCTCCAAGGCAGGGTGGCACATGGCAGAGGAGCAACAGTTCATGGCACTGGAAGACAGCAAAAGCAAGAAAGGGAAGAGAGAGACAAGCGTCTTTCTGTCCCTTGCATTATAGCCAGTCTACTGGGATTAGGGTGGTGCCAGTCTCCTCACTACTGATATAGCAGTTACCTATCCTTAATCGCAGCATTGCACAACCAAGCAATCACCCAGTATAGATTCAGCTATTTCTGAAAGAAAGAAATCCTATGACTTCTTGAGGCTTCAGAGGGACACCTAGACACAAACCATAATGCCTACTCTTCAGCAGAACTCTGAAACATTGCTTCCATTTAATGGTATTTGGGTACTGATTATCTAACTGTGCAATATGGTCCCTACACCCACCTTTCCTAGCATCTAGTAATCACTGTTATATATTCTAAATTAAAATTCTCATATGAGAGAGACTAGGTGGAATTTTTCTTTTTGCATCTTAATTCAATTAATGTAATATCTTCCAATATCTATCTATTTTGTTGCAAATGATAGGAAAACTTTTTATGGCCAAATAATATGTATAACACTTTTTTTAATCAGCTCATCCATTGATGGACATCTAGGTTGGTTCCATACCTTAGCTATTTTGAATAGTGCAGCAACAAATATGGGTGCACAGATGTGTCTTTAACATACCAATATCATTTTCTTTGAATATACAAGCAGAGACAGAATAGCTTATCATATGGTAGATCTATTTATAGTGTCTTAAGGAAACTCCAGGTTGTTTTCCATAGTAGCTGCATAATTTGCATTCTTACCAACAGTGTACAAGAGATTCTTTACATCCTTACCAACATTTGTTATCCTTTTCTTTTTGATACTATCCAGTCTAACTTGGGAAAGATGATATCTCATTGTAATTTTACTTGTATTTCCCTGATGGCTTATGAAGTTGGACATTTTTCATAAATTTGCTGGCCATTTGAATTTCTTCTTTTGGAAGTATATTTTTCCATCTTGTGCCCATTTTAAAACTAGATTACTAATTTTTCTGGTATTGAATTTTGTGTTTCTGATATATATCCTGGATATTGATTCCTCATCAAATACATGGTTGTAAACATTTTTTATATTCTGTAGGTTGTTTCTTGGTTCTATTGATTGTAACCTTTGCTATAAAGTTTGATGTATTCCTATTTATGTATTTTGCTTTTGTCTCCTGTACTTTTAAAAGTTTTATCCTAAAAATTATTAGTGATGTCTTAAAGTATTTTCTATATACTTTCTTCTAGCATAATTTTAAGACATGTTTAGATCTCTGATCCATTTTCTATAGGGAAGGAGATGGAGATGACACATAGATATAAATATCCAGTTTGCTCAGTACCATGTAATTTTAAAAATTTTTTTATTTAATGGAAAAAAAAACAAGAAAAAACAGAAAAATGGATAGAGATAATACATAGTTTTGAAGAAAAATATTAACTCTAAGAAATTACTAGTTGATGTGTTAAATATTGTCCTCTTAGAAATAGTTGTTCAAGTTACAAAATCAAAGGACCAAAAGTGGACAGATACTCAAACATTCACAGTGCAATCCATTCTATTTAAAGATCTAATGAAAACTTACTAATATGCTCATCTATCTTACTCACTTAAACATATATACAGTTATGTTCTTTAGAGTACTTTCCTTCCCTTTCACTTTCCCAATTCCTATTATACATTTTGAATCTTATTACTCTTTCAGTTTTTTTTATTATTTTTTACACTAGAGACAGTGTGATATTTACAAATGTGGGTCTTATTTATTTCACTTATGAGGATAGTTTCAAGTTGTCTCCATTTACCTATAAAGGCCTCAAGATTATCCTTTTTATAGCCACGTAATATTCCATTGTATAAAAATACCACATCTTTTTCATTCACTCTGTGGTTAAGGGGCATTTTGGTTGTTTCCAATATTTAGCTATTACAAATTGTGCTGCTATAAACATGGGTGCACATATATAACTGTGACATGACTTTTTGTTTTTCTGGGAAAATACCCAGGAGGGGAATAGCTGGATTGAATGGAATTTCCAATCCAAGTTTTTGAGGAATCTCCATATTGATTACCACAGTGGTTGCACCAGTCTACGCTCCTACCAACAATGGAACAGTGTTCCTTTTTCCCCACAGCCTCACCAACATTTGACTTTATTTCTTGATGGCAGCCATTCTTTCCAGAGCGAGATGAAATCACAGTGCTATTTTAATATGAATTTCTTGAATGACCAGTGATGGTGAACATTTCTTCATGTATTTATTTGCCATTTGTATATCTTCCTCTGAGAACTGTGTGTTGATCTCCGATGCCCATTTTTGGAGAGGGTCTTTGAATTTAGGGGGCTTAATGTTTTTCAATTCTTTATATGTTCTGGATATAAGTCCTTTGTCTGAGGGATTGTCAGCTATTATTCTTTCCCATTCTGTGGGTTTTCTTTTCACTTTGTTGGTGATTTCTTTTGAAGTGTAAAAACCTTTTAATATGAGATCCCAATTGTTGATTCTTTGAAGTATTTCCATGCAGTTTGTATTTTGTTCATGAATTTTCTTCCTCACCTGTGTCTCCAAGTTTCCTACCTACCTTATCTTCCAATAGATTTAGTTTTTCTGTTTTAATATGTAGATCCCTGATCCATTTTGACTTCAGTTTAGTGTATGGTGACAGGCATGGGTCTATTTTAGTCTTCGGCATGTGGAAAGCCAGTTTTTCCAACACCATTTATTAAAGAGCTATCCTTTTTCCAGTGAATGTGTTTAGCACCTATGTCAAAAATAAGGTGGCTGAGTGTCTTTGTAGTTGTGTTTTCATCTTTTAATATCAGTACCATTTATTGAAGAGACTGTCCTCTTTTAATGCATGTTTTTGGTACTTTTGTTGACAATCAGTAATATATAAATTCATAAAAGTATTTCTCAGTGTGATATTCTTTTCCAGTGGTCTGTGTATATTTATATACCAATGATATGCTCTTTTAATTACGAGGGCTCTGTAATATGCTTTTAAATCAGGTATTGTGATGCCTCTAGCTTTGTTCTCTTTGCACCAGATTGTTTGAGCTAGTTAATCTTTTGTGCTTCCATATGAAATTTCAGATTGTTTTCTTAGTTCTGTGAAGCATGTCATTAATATATTGTTGAAGATTGCTTTGAGTTTGTAAGTCACTGGGTAGTAAAAAATACTTTGACAAGGTTGATTTTTCTAATCTATGAACATGGGCAGTCTTACCTTGTTTCATTTTTTTGGTATCCTCTTCAAATTTTTCATCAAAATTTAAATTTTATTGTGGAGTTCTTTCACTTTTTAAATTAAATTTATTTATAGGTAGTTATTTTTGGTAGCTATTGTGAATGGGATCCCTTTCAAGGTTTTTTGTTAGCAATCTCACTGGTGTTCAAAAATGCATTCTAGAGAAAGTGTATGTTCTGGTGAAAAAAAATGTGTTCTTCACAGCTGAAGTATTGAAGTGATCTGTAAATTTTTGTAAATCCATTTGATTCATGGTATAGTTTAAAACTCTGATGATTCTTTACTAGTTGTTTGTTTGTTGGATGATCTGTCCATTGATAGAAGTAAGATACTGAAGTTATTCACTATCATTGTGTTGGGTATTATCTCTCCCTTAGATCGAGTAATGTTTGCTTTATACAATTAGGTATTTTGGCATTAAATGACTATATATGGTGAATATATATGTATAATTGTTATATCATCTTGTTGAACTGATTGATTAGACAGTGATCTCATTTTTTTCTTGCAGCCTTTAAGTCTATTTTTTTTCTGATAAAAGAATACTTTAGCTTGATTTTGGGTTCCATTTTGGTTTCCATTTGTGTAGAATATCTCTTTCTACTCTTTCATTTTCAGCCTTAGTGTCTCTATTGAGAAAATGAGTTTCTTGTAGGCAACACATGAATGTTGTTTTTGTATCCATTTAACAAGCCTATATTTTTAAATGGTGGAACTGAGTCTATTTACCTTCAAAATGATTATGAATATGTAAGAACTTACCCCTTCATCTTGTCAAAATTCTTACATAAAAAAAGAAAAAACTTCTTTATGCTTTGAATGCCCTTTGTTCTATTTTTTTCTCACTTAATTGTTTGTTGTAGTCAGGGGTTGTGGGGAGAACAATTACATACAGGACACAGAATTTATAATACTATCTTATGATGGTTGCCCAGAATTAAATACAAAAAGGTGCAGGAAATCTGTCCACAACACTAAGACCCAGAATATTTGGCTAAGGGCTGGAATGCACAAACAATGTCCTGTATGAATCTAGCTGAAGACCCAGAGCCCATGACAGTGCCTCCCATGAGTCCAACTGGAAGTCTAGAGCCCACAACAAGGACTCATGCCAGCGTGTTTTACATATCTGTGCTGGGAAGGCTCAAAAGTCAGTGGTGGAAGCTAGAAAGTCTATGCCAATGGGGTGAAGGAGCTGTGCCAGAAGGTTAAGTGTTCTACACTGTAGCTGAGAAGGCACACTCAAAATAAGAACTAAGGAGGCCCTAAAACGGTACCACAGCCATCCTCAGTGACAATGAAGTCCTGAGTTCCTCCAACTATGAGAACAGTTGAGTACATGCCAGGAAGCCAGCGTGACAAGCTTTTCCTGGAGATTAAACAGCACACATCCTCTCCGGAGCCAGGAAGTGATGCTCAATGTAAGGACCAGGGCTCCCCCAAAGTAAACCACAGCCACCCTCACCAAAAGATCCTGAGCTACTCCAGTGATAATGGCTGAATTTATATTGGGGAAGCTAGCATCTTAAGATCCTCCAAGAGAACAAACAGCTCAAAACAGCAACACTTAGGAGAACCCACAACGCCTAACTCTTCTCCATGTCTTTCTATGCTGGCAACTTCCTCAGGTGGACCATCCACACTCAGCACCATGCTGATTTAATTTAGCTGGTATTAAGCTGATCACCAGTGTTTAATCAGTAGCATTGTTCATCTTTTTTTTTTTTTTTTTTTTGTCTTTTTCGTTTTTATTGGTACCAGGGATCGAACTCATGACCTCACACTTGTAAGGCAGGGGCTTATGCCGCTGGGATAAATCCCCAGCCCCTAACATTGTTCATCTTATTGTTTGGTATTTTATTCAACTGATTCTTTTCCACTTCTATTTTTTTATGTCTACGCTTCTAGTGGATTTTATATTTTCATGATAGTAATTTTCTGGGTATGCAATTCTTTTAAGCGTCATTTTGCATAGCTGGGCTTATGATCAAGGTAAAAATTTGATTGTAAAAATCAAAATTAGCTTACATCTTATAATTTACTATACATCCTTTCAGCTTAACAGGTTAAATATACTTATAGTGAGACAATAAAGATAAGTAAATTTAAAAAGCATTAGCCATATATTTTAATTGTCTCTTTATTAAGTTCAGGTACAAACAATATGAATTGTTCAAAATTATCTGAAATTAGATGAATCTCCCCCCAAAATAGCATTTTGTTAATTTTATACTGCCAAATCATTGCTATAAGAACAAAGCAAGAAAACTGGGACTTAGTTGGAACTAATAAGATAAACTAGAAATTCTAACAAGCATCATTTAACAGAAGGTATGGGTTTGCTCGACTAACATCAGAAAACTAAGTATAGTTGCATAATTTGTAGAACAAAACTATGAAAAATTCTGAAAGTAACAATATCAGGTTTTGCATGTGTTTTGTGTTTTCATACTGTGAATGAATACATTTTAAAAATGAAGAAGCAATATCTCATATATTTCCTATAAGTTTAAAGAGACTATTAATCCAAGAATGTTCCAACTTTGTTGATCTCTTAATTCATTGTTTTTATCACTTGCATCCCACAATTTTCTTTCTGTTTTGCACCTTCACTTGCAATAGATGAAACACTATGTGACTCTTCCCCTTAATCTGTGAACATTTTGTTCAGTTACACTTTACTTCTTGAAGGGGATCTTAGTGTGGTTGATGGTTTTTACACTTGAAAATCTTTTTTTTTTTTTTGGTACTGGGGATCTAACTCACGACTTCATGCTTGTCAGGCAGGCGCTTACCCACTAAGCTAAATCCCGGGCCCTACACATGAAAATCTTGAATTCTCAAAACTTATTTTAAAACTGATGTTATTCATTAAATAATTATATTTCCTCATTAATTTTGGCATTTTTCTCATCTGTCCTGTTATGAAACTGTAACAAAAATAAAACTTGTTGGAATCATTGACTGCTCACACCCTTCCTTTCTTTGCTTCTGAAGTAGCTATGTTTGTAGGCATGATGATAATACAAATAGGTCTTTCTTGGTCAACCATAGCCAGGAATTTATATTAACATTTATATATATCAAGAGTTACCCATTGGCCATTTACTTTTGTATAATGAAATAAGGCTTCTCCTGCAAACTATCTTTTGCTCTTTATAATTAGATATTTAAATGAATTAACATTTATTTGTCTTTTTTTTTCCTTTTACGTATCAGTTTGACAACCAAGACCTGTGAGGATGCTGACACTGCCAGAGCACATTCCCTTTATACTTAGTGAAAGAAGTGAGAAGATAAAAGGAGTGGGTGTTGTTTAAAAAAGTGAAAAATAAGATTCAGATTTTGTGAGGCCTGAAGGGGTGAGTACCTTTTAAAGTACTTAACAAGCATTTTAAGTACTTAATAAAATATTGTCACAAGCTTAAAAATTGACCAGGCAACCACATGGGTAAGAACCTTCCTGGCGTGTTGGAAATGACCAGTGCAGGAGAGAGGCCCTGAAGCTTTTGGCATCACAGAAAGTCTGCCTTTGGCTAGTGTTTATGTGTATTTTATGATGGGAGGTGGTTACCACTGATTTATTATACTTCATCTGGTCCTCCCCTCTTAACAGGTTAACAGATTTTCTTGCACTAAGCAATCAGGTTTTGTGAGGCCTAAAATGTATTTGAGCTAGCTAGGTATTCTATTAGTCAGCTTTCTATCACTATAACAAATGCCTGAGCTAATCACCTTAAAGAGGAAAGGTTTATTTTGGTTCACAGTTGTGGAGGTCACAGCCATTGTGTGGCTCTCACTTTTGAGTTTGTGGCAAGGCAACACATTATGGTGGGAACACCTGGTAGATGAGTTGGTCACCTTACGGTGGCTAGGAAGCTAACGAGAGAGGAAGAGGAGGGCATCGGCTTCAGTACCCCTCCCAGGGCATGCCCTCAGTGACCTAACTTCTTGCCGTGAGGCTCCACCTCATATAGGTTGTACTGCTTTCCAGCATCACTATGGGCTGGGATCCAAACCTTTGGAGAACATTTAAGATCCAAGTAAAAGTAGGTATGCTGTGTTCCTTGAATATAAATTATAATTGTGTCTGTTAAACAAACAAATATTTTTATTTAAAGAACAGTTTCTCAACACTTTATGTTTACACACAGATAGCAGACAGGATGGAACTATAAAATAATGAGATCCATTTGTAGCCAAATAAACTGGGCCTTTGGATTGAACATATCCTGGTCTTTTTTATTATTTATTTGGAGGCAGACAGGGTCTCACTGAATTGCCTGGTTGGGATTTAAACTTGAGAACCTCCTGCCTCATACAAATTTTATTTCTGATCCAAATTTTCTTTCTGTGGATGATGAATAGGACCACAGCCATGTTCCCTGCATGAACATGAATGTAGCCATCTTCCCCAGAGTTGTGGAATAAATTAAATTTGTGACCAAGCTACCAATGTAAATAAAATTAGCATATAAATGGATACTATACACTCTCAATATTGAAAGGATATAACTTCTCTATTTTTTTAAAGAGCCATGAGAAGAATTTATTAGAGGTAGATACACAGCACACTCAAGAGCAGAGTGCAGGTGCTGAGAGATATGAGGCACATTTCTATTATTAAACTAGTTAAATGAAATTCCAAGACTTATTTTTTGGAATATTTCACTTTAAAATTTGTGTTATGGTTTAGATCTAGAATGTCCTTTACATGACGAGAGTATTTCAGAAGTGGCGAGTAGATTACAGGGTATTGTAGCTCACTTACTGTTAGGAGGCAGGACCTGATTGGAGTCAGTTCATTGGAAATATGACTTGGAAGGGTGTATCCTCCGTCTTCTCCTGCATCCTGACTCCAATAATCCTCAGCCGGATTCTTCCATCATGCCATTTCTGCATTGGAGCCAGCCAATCGTAAACATGAGTCAAAATAAACCTTTTTCTTTTAAGTTATACTTATCTGGAATTACATGACTTTAGCAATTAGCATAAATTAACATATACTATGTAATTAAGTTAGTAATTTAATAGTGTTATGATGATATAATGGGGAATAAACCAAAATAGATCTCTTAAGAGTGAGTATATGGATACATGGCCTGTGGAGGCATGGGCAGGGTTCCATAATAATAATAGCATTTATTGGGTAGTCACTATGACCAAGTACTGCTGAAAAGAGTTATACATACTTTTAATTCTGATATAGTTGTTTTATTTTGTAGACACGGGCACTGAGACATAGAGAGATTAAATAAGTGGCCAGATATCATATGAATATTAAGTAAGTTTTGAATTTAAGCTCAAATCCAAGAGCATTAAAATAAATAAAAGAAAAAACTCCATGTACTTTGTAAAGGTACAAAAAGAAAAATACCTTAAGGCCATCTCTAAAATCAGCAAGTCCCTGTGCATTGCAGGCTCTAGGATCCGTAAAAGTATTAAACTTTCTGAAAAAGTTTTGGGGTTAGGGCTGGAAGGCCACACAAGGTGCCCCTGAGAGAGCTGTACATAAAGCTACGAGAAAGAAGACAAAGGTACAGTAGAGACAGCAGGAAGCTGGAGATGCCAGGAACGTGCAGTATCTCTTGAGGGAAGCTGTAGGTTGTCTGCCTAACTGGCCTAAGGAAAAGCACATATTGGCAACAACCAGACTGAGGCAGGCTTTCCAAGCCATTTGTAGCTCATATTTTACCACCGTGTGCCAGATAAGGGGTTATGAGACGTAATGTTTTTCCTGCTATGTTTATGTCTTGCTTTGTTCTAATTCTTTTCTATCCATCCCACTATACCCCTCTTTTGAAATGGGAATACTTATCCCGTGCCTTTGTTCCTTGGAATTGTGTAACTTGTCTTTAATTTTTATAGTTGTTCACAGTTAAGTTTGCCTTGAGTTTTACAAAAGACTTGGATTTTTGAAAAATGTTGGAAATGCTGAGTCTCTGGGGGAAGGGACTGCTGCATTCCTAGTTGTGTGCTGAATAGTTGTATTATGTTAGATAGAATAATAAACTTGCTATTGCCTTTATTTTGGATTAAGTATGATTTAAGGAGACTTGTTTAGGCATCAAGTTGAAAAGAGGTGAGATGTGATGGTTAGGGTGGAGTTTCAAATTGCTTGGCTTTAGGATTTTGATTAAGTAGAATCTATCTACGTTTTCTTTTGTCATTTGTGCTATTTGTGTCATATCTAAGAGACCACTTTTTTGTTTTGTTTTTTTTTTTTTTGGTGCCAGGAATTAAACTCAGGACCTTGCACTTGCCAGGCAGACACTGTGCCACTGAGCTATATCCCTGGCCCCAAACTACCTTTTTAAGATGTAAACATTTACACATCTGTTTTCTTTTCAGAATTCTATTGCTGTAGTGTTTCAGTTTGGTTGTTTGGTGCTTGAGCTCATTTTTAAACACAGTGGACCATAGGGCTCTAACTTGACTCTGTGAGTACGTGAATGTTCCATTCTGCCAGAGTAAATTTTTGAAAAAACTATTATTTCTCTACTTTGGCATTCTTGCCCAAACTCAGCTGATGTAGGAGTTTATTTCATTTATTTATTTATTTATTTATTTATTTATTTATTTATTTGTCTTTTTCATTTTTATCAGTACCAGGGATTGAACTCATGACTGCCTGCTTGCAAGGCAGGCGCTTATGCCACTGAGCTAAATCCCCAGCCCCAAGGAGTTTATTTCTGATTCTATTTCTTTGAGTTACATTTCTATAACTATACCAGTACCACTGTGTATCATTATGATAAATTTGTGTAAGTCTTAAAAAAATAAAACCCAAGTGTTCTCCAACTTTGTTCTTCTTTTCAAGATTGTTTTGATTATCCTGGATCCTTTGCTGTTCCAAATGCGTTATAGAATGTACTTTCTTTATATCTTCTAGAGAGCTAGGTAAAATTTTACTAAGGTTTGCATTGAATCTGTAGGTCAGTTTAGGGATTATTGAGTTTTAACATATTAAGTCATTTAATGCATGGACAAAGATTTCTGTCATTTATTGAGGTCTTTAATACATCTCAGTAGTATTAATAGTTTTAAAACTTGACAAAAATTTATTCCCATGAATTTTATGTTTTATACTATTTAGTTTTAGTTGTAATTTTTTTGGCCTATCCATTTTGAATGATTTAATGGGAAATTTTGATAGGCTTTGTTGATTTATTCAGTCTCTTACTAGGATTTCAACTGTTGTGTTTCTATGTGGAAATAAGTCACCACAACTTCAGATGAAACAATTTACTGTAAAAAATCAACCAGTTTATTTTAGTATTGCTTTCTTGATACTTATATCCCAAGCTCATATAAGTGTTTTCCAAATTTATTGTCCTTCTTTATACCTTCATATATACTTGCAATTTTATGTATTTTAGACAATTTGATCACTTTTAAACTCTAAATTTATGTAAAAGAAAATTTTGTATCATTTACTTAAGGAGCTCATAGAGTAATATTTTTACTATGCATTGCAATAAGTATGCAATTATTAAAGTTTAAAGTGCCTTTCGCATGCCTTTTTTATTTTTATTTTTTTATTTTTTTGTTTTTTGGTAACAGCTTTTGGAAAGCTGTGCTACAAGTTTAACTAACCATATAAAATAATAATTTTTCTCAAATTGATTTTATGATGGCCAGATTATCTCTTACTGACATGAAGCAAGAATCAGAGTTATTATCAGAACACCTGGGAAAGATAGGAATAATTGCTCCAGTTCTTCATTGTACTTTTCTGTATAATATTGTAAGTGATTCGTATCACTTTTAGATACTCATAAATAAGAATTTGTTCTCATTCAGTGCTACGTGTATTACATCATGCTGCTATCTGATAAATTTGAATAATTTTCTCCTAGATGGTAGGGACTGTGTTTATTTAACTTGCCTCATACAACATGCAGCATAATATTATGTTCATTTGGGAACTTAATAAATGCAAGTGGATGATATAATGCATTTGTTAATCACCAATCATCCTGAAAAATAATGATGTGCCCAGAGATGATGGGTCTACCCCAGAGTTTTCTTCTTGAGGAATGAACAAAGTTGAGAGGCCTCCACTTAAACAAAACACAGTAGAAAATTGTTTAGCTTTTTAACAAAAAGAGGGGGCTTTTCTCCTTTGTAATTAAATTTCTTTCAAAGCTCAGAATTACCTGAATATTTATTTCACTTGAGGAATAACAATATTTGTTTAAATATTGCTTAAAACATTTCATCCAGAGAGGAAAATACTGATCTGGATTTTTAAATAACCATCAATAAAAATCAGGCCACAGGATCCTAGACAAGAAGAATTAGTTAGGGCTGGAGATTTAGCCCTGTGAGTGTGAGGTCGTGAGTTCGATCCCTGCATACCAAAAACAAAAACAAAAACAAAAAAAAAAGAAAAAGAAAAAGTTAATGGTTAAGAGGTGAGAAATAGAAACTGCTGGTTTATTCCTTGACATGAAAGTTTTGAAACATTTAGAAAAATATCCAAACTAGTCTCATCCCAATCTTCCTGACATTCCTGTCTCAAATCTAAGGTCCAGCATCTATGGACTAGTGACAATCTCCAAGAGAAGGGCCCTTTCTTGTGGATGGGTCCAGGCCTAGGAACACAACAGCAAAAAGAATAATTGTATTCAGACTAGGAACTGATAGAGAGATATGACTCATGTTATTTGATTTTGAATCTAAAATTTTTTTAGATGTCACACTTCATAAAAAAGAATCCACAAAGAATCCCAAAGAAGGAAGGTTATTGTTAAATAAAAACAAAAGGCATTTAAGGAACTTTGTAACGTTATTTAGATTGTGAATTAAGTTATAAACTGGTACCATGCTGTTGTAGGCCTGAAAGAGATACCTAAATTAATTTAGTATGTTTTAAAAAATATTTATTATGTATGTAATTCTGATTTAAAAAGCATAATTACTGACATTGTGTTACCATTGTGTCATATTAATTGTGGCTAGGTCTCATTTGAGTATTTTAATTTTGCAGGAAGAGTTGGCAGCTTGATTAGAAAGATAATAGTGCATGCATTTAACTGGTGGTTTAGATAGAAATTCCTGTTCAAAGGTGACAGGAAACTCCTCATTCAAATGTCCAAAACTAAAGGCAATGTAATTGTCTTCCTGTTGAAAATACCCATAATTCAAGATGTTTAGAAATTTGAATGGAGCATGTAGAATGAATGAAATAGTACTCCAAAACCTCCAAATCAAACATCAATAAAGTCTGTGTATTTCATTTGCTCGTTTTTTCAAAGTCAGAGAAGTTTGATTGCAGTATCAAAATGTAAAATCAAGGAAACCATGAATGGTTTTCTAACAGTAAAACTACAATCAAATCTTTAGTTCCTTTCCTAATTTGTTTTCTTTAACAGAATATCAAACATATCAAATAAAAAGGTAAAGCAGAGAGTTTTTATTGTTTAATGAATAGAGAATTAAGTTGAATGGTTGGAAGTCTGGTCCAGGGCCTTTTTGCGATGGAAGACTCATCCCTTTGCCAGAACACATTTACTTTTCTTTGATGCAGTTGAGTTTGCTGGAAGAAGTTTCCTTGCTCCTGGATCTCTCCCCGGTATTGGGCAGGAGCTGGGCCCTGCTTTACATTAGATTCACCATCCTCACTGCTTTTCTTCTGTTTCCTTCTCCTGATGCTCTGGGTTTACAGCCCTCATCTAAATGATAGCTTTTATGTCAGCTTCCTGGTTTACAGACCCACACTAAGATAAGCACAGGCTCATTTGCTTGAAAATCTGCACACAAATTACAATTTCCTGTGACTAGGAAGCTCTGGTTTCGAAGTTTATGGGTTACTATGAGTATACAAATGATAAAAACATAAACATATGCATTTTCATGCATGAATAGTAAACATGAAATAAAATTTTACTGGTAAAATGATACTTAATGACACTTGTATAGAACTATTTTCTCTAATTAGTTTGGGTCCATGGGTGAGTTTTATAGTTAATACCCTGAGGTGATATACATGGGAAGATTAGGCTGGAGGAGAATGATGACTTTCACTGTCAGGGGGGCAATGATCATTATGAAAGAGGATGTGGGAAAGGAAAACCTGCCTTGTTAGCAAAGGCTCGTTCTCAGTCACTTTTGGGGCATTTTAGTGTCCTCATAAGAAACGATTCCCTGAAAAATATCCTTGTCTTTTTGTGCATCTGGGTGTTTTTCTGGGGATGAATATAAACTGGTTTGAAGACATCTTATTAGCCTAGCCCAGACTTCTGTCCTACATTGGAAGCTGAGGACGTTCTTTAACAAAGAATGTCCTAGATCAAAGTGACCTTGTCTGTAAGTAGAAATAACCAAGCGCCCCCAAGAGTATTCCAGAGAATCCAGTTTCTTTGCAATATCCCAAAAGTTTTGAGATTGTGTATGAACTAAATTAATCTGGAAGCAGTGATTATTGCTTTCTATATATTAATCAAGTTTTAAAAAGAATATAATCTTTAAATCCATTTTCTATCTTTAGCACCCTGAAAAATTTAGCTCTGAAGTGAAATTGTATTAATTTTCTCACAAGTCCTCAGAGTTATTCTCTTTACAGCCTCTTTGACCTGATATTTATTGTTGTTCTTTTCATTTAAAAACTTAAGCAAAGGAAAAATTCATAATGTCCCACATATTATGACCTCTTAACATTTTAGCTTTTGTCATTTCTCTGTGTATTCTTTTCAAAGAGTGCATAGTAGCATTTTATCTAGTTTCCTGTGTTTGCTACAACAAATTATCAGAGACAGAATGCTTTAAAACAACAGAAATTCATTTTATCTTACTACTAGAAGCCCCCAAGTCTGAAAGCAATTTCATCTGTATTTAATTGAAATATAGATGCCAGCAGGCTGGGATGCTAATCTGTTCCCTGCATCTTCCAGCTCTGGGGTCTGCTGCTTTTCCTTGACTTATGGGTACATCATTTTAATCTTCAAGGTCAGCATCTTCAAATCTTTCTTCACATTGCTTTTCTGTGTTAAATGCCCCTCTCCTTCTCTATTTAAACACACTTGTGTAATACCAAGATTCATTCAGATGGTTCAGAATAATCTCTTCATCTCCAGATCCTCAATATGATTGTATCTGGAAAGTCTTTGCCGTATGATAAAAATCATAGATTCTAGGTCTAGAACCTGATCTTTAGAAGTATAGGGACATTTTTGGCCTAATGCATGTATGCTAATCATCTATTTAAACTAACATTCAGTATGTTACAGATAAAGCTGAAACCTCATGTGATCTCTGATCTCAATTTTGGACCTCCCTACAGTCTCAAGAGAATATCACCACCATAGAAAGTTTACTATATTTCTAGTATTCTTAAAAATCTTTACCTCTCTTTGTATCTCCACCCAGAGAAAGAATATAGTGCCATTTTCTTTTATTTGTAGGTATATAATTTAAACTCACAGAATGTTACCAACCCCTACTAGTTATTAGGCAACTTTGCTTTGTTTTACTCCAAATGTTTTTGAGATGAATTCATAGTGACATAGTTAATTACAGTATACCACCTTAAGTATGAGCAACATTGTATCCATTCCCCTTTTTATGAACAGTTAAATTTTTCTAACTTTTTCTATTACAGATGCTTTTCAATTTTTGATGAGATATAGCGTAATTGACCCTCTGTTAAGTAGAAAGTATCATGTGTCAAAACTATATTTAATATCCCTAACATGCCAAACATGTTAGTCTGCTTGGAACAATTCCAGTAGCTTCTAGTTGGGAAAAAATCATCTCTAATACAGTCTATTTTATAATAAAGTATTGAATAGTTCAAGGAATATAACAAATACTATACTTACAGTGAAAAATAACCTGGTTGTATCACCAGCCCAAGAAAAGTAAAAATTCAGGTTTTCAGGTACAATGTTTACTGAATGCATGTTTCTATCACATTATTATAGAACTTAAAAATTGTAAGTCAAACCATCATAAGTCAGGAGCCATCTGTATAAACTGATATTACAAGCAATATTCTAGTCTAGACATCCTTCTAATTAGACTTTTTTATTTTTGGAGGATAAAACCAATCAAAACAAACCAATATAAAAGATACAGAACAGGGTCAGGGTTTTAGCTCAGCAGCATAAGCACCTGCCTGGCAAGTGCAAGGTTGTGAATTTGATCCCTGGTACGAAAAAAAAAAAAAAAAAAAAAGATACAGGTCTTCAAAACATTACAAAATCAACAATAGTTACCATAGTGCCTTTGATGTCTTCAAAATAGCTACAAATAACTTTTGACATAGTAAAAAATCAAACAGAACAGAATAGAATACTAAAACTAAAACAATGAATGCAATAAAGGACTTCAAAACAAGCCTATAGTAAATCTAAAATTTCTTTCATAATATATCTTACTGTCTTTGAAATAGCTGCTCCTGCCATCAGATTTGAAATAGTTAAACAAAACAAAATAGAGCAAAACCTAACCCAAAAAAACAATGGAAATGGTACAGGACTTCCAAAACAAGGCCATAGGGAATCAACGATGGTTGCAACCCTCAGAAGGAATTCCTCCTAGATGCCACACTGCATACTGCTGTCCTCTGAACCCATGATGAGACCACTGGCCCTAGACCTGCAGTGTTAGTGAAACACCAAAGCACCACAGGCATCCAGTTGCATTTCACCTCCATAGCTATCATCGCAGCCTGTTTCTGTGGATCAGCCTGTCCCTTATGGGGTATGTGTGGGGGTGCTGATACTTCTTGTTTGCTAGCCAACATGCTGGAAAGGGCCGGGGCCTGTCTGTTCCCGTCTACTGGCAGCCTGCACATGGCGCTGGTTCACGGACTGGGTTTACTTGCTGGTGTCAAGACATCCTTCCATAGAGATGCACAGTAGTAAAAAATATATGAACGATGACAGCTTTTTTTCTCACAACCAGACCTATTCTTTGTGTGCTCAGATATTTTAATGCATGTTCAGATTGTCAATCTATCTAGACTTTGTGTGTAATATGTAAGGCAAAATTATAACTGTTTCTCATATTTTGTTTGTCATTTTTCAAAAATTATTTTTGAGCCTTCCATATTGTCCCTCATTTGCCTCATTTATCATGCAGCAGTTTAGCTGTGTGCTTAAATCCACTTTCTGTGGCTCTATTCTGTATTGTGAAATGTTTCGTAGATTAAGTCATTCTATTTTCCCTCTTCCATAGCACTTGTCTATTTTTACTTCTATACTTTGATAGTAGAATAGCATAACGGCAAAAGAGAACATATGGCTCACAAAGTGTAACAAGTTGTCATCTTGGAAACAGTTTGCTGACACCCTTCAAGACAAATGACCTTGGAAGACAGAAATAGTATCTCTCTCCAGAGCAACTTTATTGTTCAGTATAATAAATGTGCTTCCCTTTGGAGCAAGGTTAGGCAGGCATACTGTTCATTATGAAAAGATTTGAGTTTCTAAGTTCAGGGTTTCATTCTTGTAATTCACTATGCAGGCAAACATAACATGTACTTTGCTAGTTTTTTTTAAAGAACTTTACAAATCTCAAATAAAATGAGGCCTGATATTATCTGAATTTTTGTCATCCTCAAACTGATGTATTGAAATCTAACCTCAAAGTGGTAATATTATGTGGTGAGAACTTTAGGAAGTGATTAGGTCATGAGGCCATGGTCCTCAGGAATGAGATTAGTGCCTGAGGAATGAGATTAGTGTCTGAGAAGGCTCGTATGTCCTCCTGCTATATGAAGGCACACTGAAGGCTGCGTCTATGAGGACTGAGCTCTAGCAGACCACTGAATCCGCTGGCACCTTGATTTTGGACTCTCAGGATCCAGAACTGTGAGAATAAATTTCTGTTTACAGAGGAAAAGAGAAAGAGAAGAAGAAATGGAGGGAAGGAGATATGTAAGGACAGAGAGAAAGACATGGAAGGAGAGAAAGAGAGAGAGAAAATATTATTTGCAAAATAATTATTTTATCATGGAAATAAAAAATAATAGATCTTATTTCAAAATTAAATGTTTATCTGTTTTGGTTTTTGAATGGAGTGACATTTTTCTGAAAATAGACATTGCAAAAAAGAGAGAAGCTAACATTAGGACTGTTATTTCAAAGATAGAGTTATTATATTAATTATTTCCTTGTTGCTGGGAAAATACCCAATCCTCCCAAATTAAAGAAGGAAAGATTTATTTTAGTTCAGTTTGTACAGTCTTTAGTCCATAATCAGCTAGTTTCAAGGCAGGGCACCATGGCAAAGGGGCAGAGCAGAGGAAAAACAGATCATGGGGAGGCAGGCAGGAGGCAGTAACTATTTTTGTGTTCTTTCCCTTTTGGCCCATTCAGGATGCAAGCCTATTGGCTGACCCACCTACATCCCACTTGGGGCTTCAGTTTTCAGTAAATTCATTAAGCCACACCTAGAACTATGCTCATCCAATCAATAGACGAAGGCAGTTATTGCACACACATGATTCATTTATCATCCAGAAGCCCCACCTGTGAACATGTTAGGCTCTGGCAAAACATCTAGATATAAATTATAATAGTTAACTTTATGTTTTTTGAGTAACATCAAAGCTAATTATAAAAATCTATTTTGTTTTCCTCGGACTGTGTGTCCCTAAGATTTTTACTTTCTGGTTGCCAAAGATATGGTTCTGGTTAACACAGTTAGTGGAGAAAAATTCTTAGAAGCCTTAAAATAAAATGTGTACTTGTACTTTATCAGAAAATGATGCTGCGCAGGTCAATCCATAATCATTAGTCTTTGTAATAGTTGAGTGTCAACATAACCACGGCCACTATAATGACTACTTAGCAATTTGGTCAGTACTATTGAGTTTTTCTATTTTAAACCTGCCAAACTTTTTAAAAAACATTAACCTCTTCTTCTGTGATAGCTTTTCTGAAAAGTAGTGGATCTGTTCTGCTTTTTCCTGGTTCCTACAGCTGTGCCAGGAGCTGGCAGTCACATCACTTTACTTTTGTGTCTATGCTTCCTGGTTGGCATATGGACCATACATTTTTTCTCTTGGACTATCTGGAAATTCATCCATCTTCTCTTTTTCCAAGACAAACCCAGCTTCAGTGTTGACAGGTTGGCTACAAGTCAAAGTCTTGCTTTTAGTTATTTTTGCCTGGTTATTTACTACAAAGAATGTATCACATGTAGTTCATTAGGGTAATGTTATCACATGTACAGAGTTAAAGCTGTGATAAATTTTAGAATGTGGTGGTGGAGAATATGCATATTGATGAAAACTAGAAAAATATGATTGGTAAGATTGAATCAGATAATGGAAAGAGTGGGTTTTGTAAGAGAGCAAATAAGAGAGAGGATTTTTTCATGATGTTTTCCTATTTATAAAAGTCAATGTGGTCCATACAATTGCCTTATGAGTTAAATATTTTTATAAACCCCACCTACAAATTATGGGTCTGAGATGTAGCAAAATAAATGACTTCTGCCAGGCAAGATACGCAGTGAGTTGCAGAGAGGAACTCAAGCTCTGCCACTTAATTTTTTTTGCAGCAATGTGTATTTCTGAGGCGTAAACAAAGAATGTATCAGTTATAGAACAAGCGGAGAAAAAGGGAGAGGAAGACAGTTTTCATTTAGTCTCAAAATGCTATCAATCCTTTTTGGTTGGAAATACTGTCTTTATTCCAAATGATTGCTAAATGTGTTTCTTTTCTCAAGGGGAGGTTGCGTGGTTTTAGGCTTTTCTATCTGTATTAGAATGGATTAATTTATTACAATTAATTACTCTGATATAGCCACTTGGGAAAAACTAGACAAAATTGAGAACTGAGACAGTTACATTTAATAGGAAATAGGGATTTTCCTTGAAGGAGGTTTTCAACAAGAAGATGGTGAAAGAGAATGTGAATGCTAACAAGGTACAAGAAAGAACCTAGATGTTTTAGATCAATTTCTAATGTGATAAGGGCCAGGCGCGAAGGCTAGGATGAAAGTAAATCAAAACCAGTGCTAGCGAAATGACACCATGATTCAGTTTTCTTTCCTGCTTCATTTATCTTTTTCTATTTCTGCCAGATTTTCAGAAAGTCGCTGCCCAAAGCTAAGGTTACACGCATGGTGGAACCCTTCTATTTATGTCAGTTAACAGAAAAATCTGTTGGGTTTAGATTGACAGGAGTAGACCGAGGCGGGTTGGAGGCATGGGCCATAGCTGCTTCTGGTGCTTTGTTCTATTATTAATGAAAACCAGACATTGAAACATTTTTTGGAAGTGCTCAAATTTAGTGCAATCAAACATGTTAGGCACTGTTATAGTATCCTTCATTCTGTCTCTGTCCTACGAGTATGAATGAAGACACTTTCCAGAGAAGCACCAGCATTGTCACAACACATTCCATTCCAGGAAGACTTTTCAGAATTGAAACCAGTGAGCTCTTTCTTAGGGTTGGATTGCATGCCAAGGCACATACACATTTGTCTCACAGCCCTGTTCTTCACAGTGACCCAGAAGGCAGCGAGGCAGTTGGTGTATGAAGAAAGAATTCCTTATGAGAATGGCCTCATGTGTGGCAAAGACATTTTACATAAAACTGAAATATAATCAGGTACAAATTCAGTTTCAATCCAATAGCTGTAGGTCCTTTAAAAGATGAAAAATGATTTTAAAATCCTGAGCTATACCTTTCTGAGTAGAATGAATTTTCCACAGAAATTCATCTTCTTTAATTTTTTTCTTACTAAACATTTTTTATCCTCTAATAATCGGTATCCTCTCCATGAAAGAATGATATAATAACTAGAGATAAAGTAAAATTAAAGAGTAAAGAATAGGGGCTGGGGATTTAGCTTGTTAGGGCTGACGCCGCAGGGAAAGAGACATTCCCCCCTTTTTCTTGTGGATGACTTTTAATCTTAAAGGTCCTGTATGGGTAAGGGATCATATTGTTGACGTAGCACCATAACTTTTACTTGAGAAATCTGGGCCCTCACAAACCGGGTTACTCGGTTAATGAGGCAAGGGGCTATAGCCATGACTATAATGAATCCAGCCAGGGGTCCCAATAAAGGGAGGATATAGGGCAGAATTGATTCTCGGAAAGAGAACACTTTGGCTTCACTTGAAGGGGGCTCTCATACAAAGATCTTTAACAGTTGGTTTTTTTTGCTTACAGGGGGACCAAAGCCGCCGTGTAAGGTCGGCATCAATGTTATTAAAATCAAAACAAGCAAGCTAAAACAGTTCATGACCAGCATAATCTAACTATGCTTTAGTCAATTTTTAACTTTAAGGGTTACCAGTCTGTTGTGTAGTCCACTGAGTATGTCCCTCGTTGTCTGCTGTTTCCAGTGGCTTTACATGAGTGTAGTGAATCCACGCAGTTTTTCCTGCTACCTTGATGGCAGTGGGGGTACTGAGCACCACGGTGAAAGGTCCTTCTCAGCAGGGTTCAAGGGAGTCACAGTGGTGACATCGAACCAAGACTGGAGTCCTTGAGGCCTTGGTCTCTGAAGGCAGGTCCAAGTGTTTTTGTCTAAACAGCTGGTGGATCCAGGCCAACACAGGTTGGAGTGTCTGTAGGGACTTAAGATCTTGATTAGTAATTTTAGCTAATTTGTCTTTTGACAATCTTGGAACCAATGGCGGGGGCCTCCCAAACATGGCTTTAAAGGGGGAAATTTTAGAAACATATGGGGTATATCTAGCTCTTAACAGTGCAAAGGGAAGAAGGCTCATCCAATTATCGCCAGTTTTTGAAAACAGCTTAGCTAAAATGTCCTTGAGACTTTGGTTTATATGTTCTATTTGCCCTGAGCTTTGTAGCTGATAGGCACAGTGGAGTTTTAATTAATTCTTAATGCCTGGGCTAACTTTTGGGTGACTCGGGCTATGAAAGCCAGGCCATTATCGGACCCCATTGATAGTGGGAGGCCAAATCAAGGTATGATCTCATGCGATAGCCTTTTAACTACCACTAAGGCTGACTCAGACTTAGTAGGGAAAGCCTCTACCCAGCCAGTAAAAGTGTTTATTAATATCAAGAGATAGCGGTGTCCCTGTAAATTAAGTTTTACCATGTCCATGAAATCTACTTTCCAATGTTCTCCTGGAACAATTCCTTGATGTCGGGTGGTCTCCAGCGCAGAGCTCTTGGCTGAGTTGACTAAGAAGCACTGTGGGCATCTAGAGCTTGAAGAGGTGGTCAGTTTGTAGAGTTTTGGAATAAAATACTGAGTTCTGGACAAATCCACAAGTTTAGTTTTTTCTAAACGAGTAGTCTGGCGAGCCCGGTATAACAGCTCCTGCCCTAGTGTCTCCAGTAACCGTACTTGTATATCAGGTAACTGGTATTAGCCCCTTGGGGTGGGAGACTTTACTCCAAGTTGAGATGCTAGCTGTAGGTCTTTCTTTGTGTAGACTGGTTTTGACAAGGTCAGAGGACTAGTATCAGAGCAGTTACTTTCTTGGTTGACCCCTCTGATGTGGTTGCCATTTTTTATCTTCGGTTGGGTGAGCCTCGTAAGGAATAGCAACCCATTGAGGCAGCCAGACAGCTGCCAGCAAATCTAGAATCTGTGGAGCATTTTTAGATGGCTTCCACGTATATGTACAGTAGCAAAGGGATATCTTCAGTAAAAAAAATGTTTACCCTCTTTTCCGTGGCTAGTTTTAGCCTCTCAGTCAAAGCAACAAGCTCTGCCTTTTGGGCAGAAGTGCCAGGCTCTACCCGCTTAACCCAGAGTACCTCCTTTTCGGCGGTCACTGCTGCCCCGGCCACTAGTTTGCCGTTTTGGATGAAGCTGCTTCCATCGAACAGTTGTCGGCATTTCCCAAAAGCTGGTCAGTAAGATCAGCCTGTAGGTTCTGCTGCAGTTCGAGGATGTCAGCACACTCATGGAGAGGTGTCCTTTGTTCCTCCGGATCATCATCAGGCATAAGGGTGGCTGGGTTTAAAGCTGAAGAAGTCTTGAATATCATTGACTCTGGGTCTAGAAGCAGGGCTTGACAGTAGAATTCTGGCATTTGAGAGCCTTTTTTAGGAGGGGTTTTGATAAGAGTCTCTAAACTGTGAGAGGTTACCACAGAAATCACTTGCCCAAAGCGAGTTTCTTTGTCTCCTTAAGTAGCATTGTCACAGTAGCTAGTATTCTTAGGCAGGGGGGCCATACTCCTGTTACTGAATCAAGTCTTTTGGAGAGGTAGGCCTCTTTCAAGGGCCAATGTCCTGAGTTAGGACTCTTTTGGCAATGTCCCTGAGTTTATCTATGAACAAGATGAAAGGCTTGGTAACGTCAGGGAGTCCCAGGGCTGGGGCCTCTGTCAAGGCCCGCTTGAGCTGCTGGAAGGCCTGTTTACATTCATCAGTACAGTTCAGCGAATTTTGAGTTTCTCCCTTATGGGAGTCATATAGAGGCAAGCTTTTCAGTAAAATTTAGCCTACAGTATCCAACTGCCCCCAGAAAGTCTCGTCTGTTTTTTAAAAGTTTTTTCTCATAGAGCAATTTTAACACCTTGGCTATCTTTTTGTAAATTTTTTAGTTCTCAAAGACCTTTTTGTGCTATCTCTATTAACTGGCTGAGGGGCATTTCCTTAAACCTCTCAAACCTTTGTAATTTTTGTCTAACATGTGGGGCCGACTGAGTTACAAAGAGAACAACTAGCGATATTGGGAAACCTCCTTACCTCTGGATGTTCAGTCAGGGTGGCACAAAAGGAGAACATGGTTTTGGCATTCCGGATCAGAGAGCCGGCTTCATCTGGATGGCACACTGCTTTTTGTCCAAGGGTGTCACGTGGCAGGCCATCATTTTACTAAAATTATATTCTTAACAAAAAGGGCTTTTTCATAGGTAACAAAATTGTGCTGCATAATCTCCCAGATGTTCACAGTACATGCAAGAACTTGTATTTCTAGTATCACCTATAATCTCATTTTAATGGAAACATTTTGCAGCAAAGTACAATCTTATGTATACTTCTACCAAAACTGATCTAATACTGTCAAATTCTGAACACATTTACTTCTTGTCAAACCTGTTATTTGTAGTACTATAAACCAAGACAAATAAAATTCACATCCTCTTGAGCCTTCTACAACTTACAATAATACCTCTCAAACTAAGCTTTAATCTTTTTCCACATTCTGGCATAGCCAGACACCTTTACTTGAAGACCACTATCTTTGTCCCTCTTTTTACTATTACCAGTCAATTACTTTTCTTTTCACTTCTCAGACAACATCAAAACTCTCAACAAAACCCTTGAAGTCACCTTTTAGTATTCTAAAACATGCTTATTTTATATCTTTTTACCACATAAAAATGTTGTATTTTAAAAACAAAACTGTAACCTTTTAACTGGCTCAAATATAGTACCGCCTGGTTTTTACTTGGCAAAGTTGACATGACTCTTAACAACCATAGATATACATATACATGTGCACATGTTTACATTTTCACCAGAGAGAAAAAAATACTCCTTTTAAAAGGCATGCCGAGGTTGCAAGCAATCAATTGAAGTCTTACATATTAAACAAGGCGCCACAACATTAAAGACACAAACGAAGGGAGCTTCTTGCACAGTTTGGTCAGCTAAAGGAAATAATTTTTCTTATCATGAACCTTGAATCTAATAAGCCATATGGATCCTGCAACAGAAATGGGCAACAAGCCCCTAAGTTAGTAACAAGTTTAAACAGGCAACCAAGGAGAGGGCGGAGGAAGGAAGGGTTTTACCCACAGTGGGGGCTCCTCCCTGAGGTCTTGCCATACCAAGATGTAGGTGACCCGGTCGGGGTGGCCCTCTCGTCCAGGGTGGAAGATGATGTTCTTAACTGCTAAGATGAGGGGATGGTGGAAAGTCCCCTCCGGTGGCCAACCCACGGAGAATGTGGGCCACTCAGACGAGCAGAAAGTCTGCCATTTACTTTTTTAACCTGTAAGGAGAGATTGTGAGCCCTCTCTCGAACCTCCGACCAATGGTCGAGGCTGAGGGACAATGGGGACGATGTCGTTTGTCCCATGATGTTCTGAAGACAAAGAGTGGTTAGCGTACGCGCGACACAACAAATAACCGTTCACAACAGTCACAACACACAGGACAAACAGGCCGGCCACCTCACTCTCACGCATTAGTTTCACACCAAACGAGTCACCTTAGGGGGTGCCTCCAGATTGGCCCGGACGGACCACAGATTGGGAATGAAATTCCCCAGATTGGCCCAGACGGACCACAGATTGGGCCCCAGATTGGCCCAGATGGACCACAGATTGGGAATGAAATTCCCCAGATTGGCCCGGACGGACCACAGATTGGGAATGAAATTCCCCAGATTGGCCCAGACGGACCACAGATTGGGAATGAAATTCCCCAGACCGATAGGAAAATCCTATCGCAGACGGTGAGTCACGGAAGACCGTGTGGGGCGTCCCCCGGTCACCAGAGAACAGAGAACAGATAACAAAAACAGGTAACAAAAATTGCCCCTAGATCGGAGCCGTTTGGCTCGGGGCGTGAAATACCGGTAGATTGATCCTCAGAGTAAAAATAAGAAGCGACCGGTCGTACTCACCCACCGCAGAGCCGTTGAGGTCACCTCCCGTGAGACGTGCTATCTCGCTAGGGCCTCCAAGATGTTAGGGCTGACGCCGCAGGGAAAGAGACCCCAAGGACTCAACTCTTGGTGAGGAAAAAAAAAGTTTATTTCCATGCGCATGGGGTCCTCCAGGCAAACGAGTGCGGAGGGCCCCGAGGGGAATTTGTGCAGGGTTTTTAAGGGCACAAGCGGGAAGCAAGCAGGTTTACAAAAGCAGATCGCATTGGTTAATTTTGAACGGCGCAGGGCTTGGCAGATGCTGATTCGAGGGGTCTGGGGCTGAGTAACCATGGAGACTGAGGGTCCTGGTCTGATCTCAGAGTGCCAGGTACAACTCGGTCTCGTTTGAACAGCACATTCCTTTACTTATCTTTACCTTTACAGAGGACAGAACATCTTGTGGTTAATGACTAGCAGATGCATTCCTTCCTGTCCTGCTCCGATATCTCAAGGAGGAATTAGGGAGTGAAACATTTCTTACAGCTCTGTTCTATAGCTCGGGGGGGGGGTTACATTACAAACGGGGAGTCGATTCTCTCAAGCTCAGTGGCGTAAGTGCCTGCTTGGCAAATGTGAGGTCATGAGTTCAATCCCTGGTACCAAAAAAAGAAATTCTGGTGAAACAGTGTTGCTTAAGTTGTTCTGCTCTGAAAAAAAAAAAAAGAATAAAAAATATAATTTTTATTAGACATTGTTTTAAAACTATTTTTAGAAATATTTATAAATTTAAAACAAATATAATAAGTTTGGGGTTATTTGTTTTTCTAATTTTGTAGTGGACTAGATTATTATTCAGAGCACTATAATTTGTGTCAACAACTGCCTGTGACAGATTGTGATTTTTAGACAAATAGCTGAAATGATTCATTCTGGTGAGTACAGTAACATATATTTTACCATTTTGTGAGTTTGTCCAGCTTGATAGTAAATACTGCTTTCAGAGAGTTTACCAGAATCATATATATTAAGTTTATAGATGGTTGTTTGCATATAACATTTTCTCCTTAATTTGAGGGAATATTTAGACTTTAAAATATATTAGCAGTTTATAGTGAAGTCTAGAGCACTTGCTTTTCTGATGCAAGAGAGCTGTTTGATAAATGCAGAAACTGCTTTTCAATTTTTTAAACCAAAAGTTTAGTTAATTTAATATTATCTGGTACTTAGAAGAGTCATAATTTTCTAGCATCTGTGTCAGTGCTCTGTTGCCCCATATTCTATACTCTCCCTTTAATTGTTGGCTTGTGCATTCTTGTGTAGTTTATGTCAGTTCAAAGTGACTATCAGGGAAAGGCTTCAGGCTATTAGGTGGAGATTACAATTATGTTCTTATTTCCCTTGTAGAAAGGGCCAATTGTGAAACGTTTCTAAGAAGAACCTATCGAAGTCTCTGGTTGGGTATGAGATTGAAGCCCTAGTGATTATCTGGTTTGCCTTTGAAGAGTTTGAGAGACAGTAATATATATCTTATTAACCTTGTCATTTATCTTCTGAACTCTGAAAATTCTGCTTTATCTTGAAAGCAAAAATGTGATCCTTAGATTTGCACAAGATGAACAAGAGAGAAGGTTAAACATGTGGTCATTTCCTTTTCTGGGTATTGTTTATTTTAGGGCTGGCAACACGGCTCCCCTCAGGATGGATTTAAAACATTTCAATCCATAACAGAAGGAGTTGGCAACAATTTTACTGAACTGAGATTCTTGTAAATTCATTAAATCAAAATTTCTGATGACTAGTTTATACTAAACTTTATTTTTAGACTACTTGAATTTTTGGTGATAAGCACTTTGCCAGTGAAACGGGAGGCAATATTTAATGAACATAAATAGTAAAATGTTTCTTGAACTCTCTAGCACAACAATTATGGCCATGTAAATTATTTTGATGAATTTTTATTCATCAAATTTTTGCATATGCTAAAAAGTCAAACATGGCGTCTATTTAAAAGTTTATTTTACCTCATATGGAATATATGAGATTTTCTAAAAGATTTTTCCGAAAGATTGCTTTCTGAAAATGTGTTTATTCTGTACTTCCCTTGAGCCCAAGAAGCAGAGATGTGAAATGAAGAGGAAGAATCCAGAGGCAGAAACATTGATTAAAAAGCCAGAAGAGATTAGTGCCCAGGTTGTCAAGGAAGTAACATTTCAAGAAGCAGTGCATGTGAAGAGAGTTAAATACTACAGAAAAGTCTACTTAGAAAACAAAAGACTAAAAGGTTGCCTTTGCATAGGGGCTCTTGCTTGACCTTCCTGAAAACCACTTTCTATGGAAGGACACAGTGGGAGGTCAGATTGCTGAGGCAAAAAGAGAAAATGTAAATTGAAAGATTAGAGACAAAGATCTGTTTAATTTTTTAAAGTCCTTTAAGGAAAGGAATGGGGTGGGAGAGGAAATTACAGGGCTAAGGGAAGTTCTGAGCAAGAAAGGCTGTTGAGCATGTTTATATAGAGGAAAAGCCCTGGTTGGAGAAGTTAAAAAGAAATAAGGGTTGAGGTGATTGATAAATATGCATTGGACATGTGAATTCTTTATTAGTAAAAATGGTATCACAATAAGAAGCAACTTCTTTGCACTTTGATTAAAGTTCATAAGTAGAACAAAGTAGAATTTCTAAGTTATAAAATTGTATGCATTTCTAAAATTTTATTTTTGATGAGTACTCCACAGTCTATTTTATTTATTTTATTTTATTGATGCATGTTTGTAGTTCACACAGTTTACAGTCATCTTGGGGAGTGCTTGTACAAATAGCTTGTTTTCTTTTAATCCCCTTCTCCTTCCCTCTCCCTCTTCCTCCTATAATTTCCCCATCCTATTTTTGATTCTTACTGATATTAATAATTTTAGCTCATGTTATGACATATAATGTTTACACTCATTGAGGTTATTAGGCTCTGTACATGGCACATCTTAAAGCGACTTGTTTCTCCTCTTCCTCCATACCCCTGGTGTTACTTCCCCCCTGGCCACCTCCACATCATAAGAGATCCAGCTCCTTGTCCCTTTCACCCATCCTTTATTATTGTCTTTGTACTTTGCCCTACTCAGATGAGAGATACCGTACAGTATTTAAGCTTGTATACCTGGTTTATTTCCCTCAGCATTATATTTTCCAGGTGAACCCATTTTCCTACGAATGTTTCAGTCTGTCGGTCCTTATAGTGAAGTAGTATTTTATTATATATGTAGGCATCACGTTTTAAAAATCCAGTGATTGGGGCTAGAGGTCTAGCTCAGCGGCATAAGCGCCTGCCTTGCAAGCAGGCAGTTGTGAGTTCGATGCCTGGTACTGATAAAAAGGAAAAAGACAAAAAAAAAAAAAAAAATCCAGTGATTTGTTGATGGATACACAGACTATTTTCACGGTTTAACTATTATGAGTTGTGCTGCTGTAAACATTGGTATTCATGTACTGCTGAGTATGATGTCTTAAGCTCTTTGGGAAAGGTACACAACAGGGGAATTGTTGGGTCATATGGAATTTCTAATTTCAGTCCTTTGAGAAATGTCCATAATGATATTCCTAATGGTCTGCATTCCCAACAACAATGAAGGAGTGTTCTTTTTTCACCACAACCTCACCAGTGTTTGTTATTATTTGATTTCTTAATGATTGCCATTCTTACTGGAGAACAATGGAATCTTTGTGTCATTTTAATGTGCATTTCTCTAAGGGCCAGAGATGTTGGACATTTTTTATGTATTTGTTGACCACTTGTATTTTTTCCTCTACAAAGTGTCTAATCATTTCTCTCACCCATTTCTTGACTGAATCCTTGATTTTAGGTGGTTTAAGTTTTTAAGTTCTTCGTATATTCTAGATAATAGTCCTCTGTCTGAGAAGTAGCTAGTAAAAATTTTCTCATTCTGTAGATTGTCTCTGAAAGGGTTTTGGCCCAGACAGGACACTGTAGCCAGGAAAGCCACAACCGGAAGCAGGAAGCCCCATCTCCCCTGCCCCTAGGAAGTTACCTGTGACGCCATCTTCCCGCCCCTGGAAATTTACATATGGCGCCAAACCTAGGACCAATGGGCTACCTGTGTATCCCTAATGCCCGCCTTAGGTTCCACCCCAAACCGAGGCTATTTACAGGCCCCCAAGCCACGTGTCCGCCGGAGAGATCGCTGGACGCCAGCAGTGGGGGTGCCAGTCATCTCTCTCCGTGTTCTCAGAATAAAGGCCGCTTTTTATTTTATATTTCTCATCTTTTGTTAATATTTTTCATCTTTTGGAAATAACTCTAGCGGTCTCTGCTGATGGATTCTTTTGCTGTGCAGGAGCTTTTTAGTCAGATATAACTCATTTGTAGATTCTTGTGGTTTTTTCTTGCGCATTAAGGTTCTGTCTACAAAATCTTTTCCTATAGCTATATCTTCAAGTGTTTAACCTATTTTGTCTTCCAGTAGATTTAATGTTTTGATTTTAATGTTTAGATCTATTATCTACATTTGTTTTAATTTAGTATATGATGAGTTAAAGATTCAGTCTTAATCTTCTGCACACATATAACTAGTTTTCCAAGCATCACTTGTTGAATAGGTTCTTTCTTCCAACATAAGCTTTTGGCTACTTTATCAAAGATCAAATAGCCAAAAGTGTCTGTGGAAGTCTCTGTATCTTTAATTCTGTTCCGATAATCCTTATATCTGTTTTTGTTCTGGTACCATGTTGTTTCTTATTACTATTGATACAGGGGAATGAAACTCCCAAGCTACTATGTCCAGTACGAGTTTGTGTTCTCTAAAATTGAAAAATGAATTTTAGGAACAACGGAGGTTAAGAGCAGAATATATTTATTGAGAGAAAGAAAGCTTCTGTCTGAGAGAGAGAGAGACAGAAGGGATCCCGAGTGGGTTGCCAAGGATTGTGTCTTTTCCAGGGACTTTTATAGAGTAAAATTATGAGGTTAGATGGGTCAAAGGTGGGGAAAAATGGGGACTTGCATGATGGACATAAGGCGGGACAGAGCTGTGGTCAACCATAAGATTAAATTGATTAAATTAGGAGCAAATGGGGGAGCTAGTCATGTAGTAAGTGACATGCTTAATAGCAGTGACTCCTGATTTCCTCGGGGTAATCGAGAAATATTTGGACTGAGGATCCTTAGGATGTGGTTGTATTTGCTTTGTCTTTTGTTTTGAGCTCTGGCCCACAGCAGGTGACTGTCTCTTCCAAGGCTGCATCCTTGCCTCTCTGGGATGAACCCTGCTTGATCATGATATTTCATGTTTTTGATAATGTGCTGTATTCTATTTGCTAATATCTTATTGTGGACTTTTGCATCTATATTCATTGAGGAGACTGGCATATAGTGTTCTTTTTTAGCTGGATCTTTAACTGATTTTGGGATAAGGATGATTCTGGCTTCCCATACATGAGTTCATCCCTTTTAATTTCTTTGAAGAGCTTGAGGAGTGTGGTGATACGACATCCTTAAAGGTTTTGTAGAATTCATTAGTGAATTCTTAGGTCCTGGACATTATTTAGTTGGTAGATTCTTCTTCTTCTTCTTCTTCTTCTTCTTCTTCTTCTTCTTCTTCTGCTTCTGCTTCTGCTTCTGCTTCTGCTTCTGCTTCTGCTTCTGCTTCTGCTTCTCCTGCTGCTGCTTCTTCTCCTGCTTCTCTTTCTCCTCCTCCTCTTCCTCCTCCTCCTCCTCCTTCTTCTTTCTTCTCCTTGTTCTTCTTCTTCTTCTTCGGTACTGGGGATTGAACTCAGGACCTAAGTAGGCACTTAGTCCGCTGAGCTAAACCCCTGGCCCCAGTTGGTAGATTCTTTGTTACTGTGTCAATATCATTGATTATTATTGGACTGTTAAGCATATTTATGTCATATTGGATTAGTTTTGGTAATTTCTATGTGTCTAGCAATCTCTCATGTCTTCACACTTGGCTAATTTGTCAGAGTATAAATTTTCTTTTTTTTTTCAGAGTATAATTTTTCAAAGTTGTTACTATCTTCTGGATTTCCACAGTGGTGTTGTAATTTCACCTTTGTTATTTCTTATTGCATTGATGTGAATTTTTCCTTGCTTTCTCTTGGTAAGTCAGGCTAGCAGTTTACCTACTTTATTCTTTCAAAGAACCAGCTTTTAAATTTAAATTTTTTAAACTTTTTTTGGTCTCAACTTCATTGATTTCCATTCTCATCTTTATATTTTTCTCTTTAAGTCTGGGGCTGGTTTGTTGTTTTTTCTCAAGTATCTAAAATTTCTCATAAAATCATCTGTTTGAGCTTGCTCTGCTTTCCTAATATGAACATTAGCAATAATTTTTCCTCTTAGAACTGCTTTCATAATGTCCTAGACATTTTGATGAGTTGTGATTCATCATTAACTTCCAGAAAAGTTTCTTCTTTTTTCTTCAGAAAAGTTTCTTCACAATGTATTCTAAAAATTTTAATTTCATCATTCTTTCTCATTATCAAATTTTATCTAGATAAAAAAATGTTTTCTATTTTATTCTTTGAAAAAGTGTAAACTTGGGGGCTGGGGATTTAGCTCAGCGGCATAAGCGCCTGGCTTGCAAGCAGGCAGTCGTGAGTTCGATCCCCGGTACTGATAAAAAGGAAAAAGACAAAAAAAAAAAAAAAAAAAGAAAAGAAAAAGAAAAAGTGTAAACTTGATGTTGTTTCTTAAACAGTTGAATCTACCAATAGCAACCTGTGATTAGATGTTTCTATGTCCTTTTCCTTGTGTATTCTTGACTTTTCACATATTTGTGTGTTTCTTTTTCTAAGTTTTTTTTTTTTTTTTTTTTTTTTACAGGATCTTGCTATGCCGTTCAGGCTGGCCTTGAGCTCACTTTGTAGACCAGGCTGGTCTCAAACTTGTAATGATTCTCCTGCCTCAGCCTTTCAAGTGTTAGTATTATAGGCATTCACCATCACACCTGGCTTTTCAATTTTACATCTTGTTGGATTGATACTTTTACAACAATGACATATGTCTTTTCATCCCTTGCATCAAAGTAAAATATGTAGGTTTAATCTTAGATCTCTCTTCTAGGTGAGAGGTGATTATGATTACATTTGATGTCAACAAATCCTTAAGACCCTGGTTACTTTTATAGGAAAAGTTTGCCTCATAACAATAGGGTAAAATGTTAAAAAAAAAAAAAAGTAAGTTAAAATAACTACCATGTTACTTCTGAATGAAAAATTATAGAACAATCTGCATATAATTATCTCAAAATGAAGAGGTTCAGTTGCACCTTTAAATACTCTAGAAACCATGCATGTTTGTCATGTATCTTTGCTCTTATTTTTCTATTAACTTAATATAAGGTTAATATAACAAGTGTGTAAATGTTTCTTTTGATCCAATGTTTTTCCTATTAGACCCTGTGCAAATTTCTAAAAATATCTGTTTCAGTTCAATATGCAGTATTGGATATCAGAATTTTGCTTCATTCCATAAATATGTTTTGACTACAGAATATGATTTTAAGGTTAACTGAAACTTTGGTTTTATTTTATGTGTGGGTCCCTGAGATTTCCAGGTTTTTTTTTTTTTTTTTTTTTTTTTGTCTTTTTCCTTTTTACCGGTACCGGGGATCGAACTCACGACTGCCTGCTTCCAAGGCAGGTGCTTAAGCCACTGAGCTAAATCCCCAGCCCCCTTTTTCCAGGTTTTTTGAAGTCAGTTATTTTAGTTGATGCAAATTGAATTTATATTTTGGTTCAAGTTTTTTCCTATACAGACCTTAAACTTGGCTGTTATATCTTCACCTCTTGGTTATGATTTCTGTGAAGTGAAATAATTCCAGAGTATTCTAAGGTTTTCCAAATGTCATAAATATTAGACCATAAGGAAATAATATTCTAAAGATGGTAAGAAAAGCAATGATGTATATTTCTCTTCTTATATCTTTGCTTGATTAACTCTATCTTTAAATAAATCCAAGCAACACAGTTTTCTGATGTGTAAGACACGATAAGAACAATAAAGCTGTTGGAATAAAAGAAAATGAATATTTGATGTTATCTTTAAGCATAAAATACTTACCTAATAACTACTTTTCTAGCATTTTCTGTTCACCTGGGCTTGTGCTAAGCATTTCCGAATGTTGATTCATTTTGGACCTTCTAACACCCCTAAGGAGGCAAAACCCATTATTATTGCTAACATTTTACACACAAAGGAAATTAAACATTGAGAACTGGGATTTAAGCACTCTGGTCTGTGTTCTTTGCTATCTAGTTCTTCTGTGTTTCATAAATGATGACAAATTTACTGTATTGTAAGTACAAATTGATGACCTGGTAGATTTCAGTCTTTATAGTGTCTTCCTTGAGTTATAGATGTCTACTACACTGGCCTGATAAGACACACATCTTATAAGATTAATGGCTACAAAAGAAAAAGAGTGGAAACATTATGTGCTTCACTTTTGTATCCACTGAGTATTTTTTTTAGCAAGCTACAATATAATCATTTAACCATTTGTACTACAACTCTTATTTCCATACAGATGAATAATCCCAGTTACAAAATTTTTATTGCCTCTCAATTAGACTTTTAACATTTTGGATTGCCTAAATTGCCAGTTATTAGATTCAAAGTAAATTCACAGTATTAAAAGTCCCTTTAAGGTGCAGTCCCCATATCCCACATGACCAATGGCACATGCCATATGACCAAATGCATCAGCTCTGCTGCAGAAGCTGGTATTCTTTGGTCTAAGTCAAATCCATGGTTGCCATTTATTATACCAAAAGGAAGCAGATTAAAATGAGCAAAAGAGAAAAAGCACAAAGAGTAAAAGCTAGGAGAACTAGGCTACAAGCTTTCAGGTGTCTTCTCATAGTTGAGGCACGTAGGCAGCAGATAGTGTTTAATTCTCCCAATAACAATATGTGACAACATGTGTGGCCAGCCAGTCTCTAAGTCATTTAGTAGATTTAGAGACTAGTCATGCAGGAAAGGAGTGTCCCTGATTTTTGCTACTTGGTTTCTGGTTCTTCTTGGTCATGCAGGTACTCTAATTGATTAGGGTCCCAGGTGAACAAAAACATTCACCTTAAGTCATATTATTAATATTAATCATATTATTAGAAGAAACTTTGTGGTACAGTCCAAACCCAGATATACAAAGACATTTTCATCAAGCAGGGTATCCCAGTGGCTCTCAGGTTATCTCCCAGAAGCTCACTAAAGCCAACATTGAAGACCTTTGGAGTATATAAGATTTGGATGGCATGCTGCTGCAGTCTGTGTCCCTTCAACATTCATGTCAAAAGTAAATCCTCATTGTACTGAGGATCACAAAGGCACTACTATTGTAAAAGAGGTTAGTGCCCTTATAAGAGAAGTTGAAAAGAGTTCTCCAGCCTGTTTGCCATGGGAGACAGCATTCTTTCCTTCTGCCATGCAAGGACACATCAAGGAGTTCCATCTTTGAAGCAGAATACAAGCCCTCAGTAGACACTGAATGTGTTGTACATTGATCTTGGCTGTCTCAACCTCTCGAATTACCAGAGAAGTTATTCCTATTATTTATAAGGTACCCAGTCTACAGTAATTTTGTTATAACACGCACACACACACACACACACACACACACAGAGGCCAGTAAGTGGCTGCAGGAGAGGTGCTTAGGGGTTCTTCTCACACTGAGCACAGTAACCATGAGGATGGAGGGGTCTTGAAGAAACTTGCATCAACAGAAGCAGCCTAGAACTTAGCTTAGAAGCACGTTTGAAACTGCACCATAAATAAGTGTTGGAAACCATCAGGCTAGATGTACTTCTTGCACCTTCATATATTAGCTGATTTGTGGAAACACAAATAAGAAAAAAGATGTAGATACTGTTCTCAAGGAGCCTGTGATGCAGAAATAAAACTAACATATGAAACAAAACAAAATAATTGAATGCTAAATAAAGGAACTAATTATATAGAGATCAGAAGATCTGAGTATGATGGAAAGCTTCAGGAAAGGTATGAAATTTGATTTTTACCCATGAAAGCACTAGTAGGATTTGGGCAAACAGGAGAGTGAAGCTTTCTGGGTGGGGTAAGAGCATGAACAGAAGCACAGAGGTGGGGACTGAAGGCCATGCCAGAGCCAGTGGTGGCCATACTGGTTTAAGTGGAACTTAGTACTACAAAAGAATAAAATAATATTTACTTCACAGGGAGGGGGATCTAGAAGGCTTAGCAACAGAGTTGAACTATGAATTTTGGTGACCAAGATGTACAAATTTTTGAGGAGAGTGACTTTGACTTATTAGATGCACAATGAGGACTACACTGTGTCAGGCACTGTGTACAGCATCCAGAAGGAATGGCCACTTCAGATAGGATCAATACTGTTTCATGTTTACAAATGGGTAGCTGGCTTCCAGGGGAAAAAATAGGCTCTGATCAGAGGGCTCACTGATTTGGGTGGTATAAATACACCCATGGTGGACAAGTTACCCACATGACAGCGCTGAACACAGAGTTTGAGAACAGCTCCATATGGATACAGGCCACTTCCTCCAGCTAGCGTGAGCTGGCTCCAGCACAGCACTGGATAATCCTAGCTCTCATAAATCTTGGAAGTAATGTTTTGAGGAGAGTCCTTAAATAATATTTTCCAAGGTAATTTAGCAAAGAAAGGAGAGACAGCCTGAGAGTTTACTGTAAGTAAGCCTATAGTAATTAAGGCAACGCTGAGTGATAGCATGGTAAATGGGGAGAAAAGTCCAGATAATGGAAGCATTTTAATAGAAGAAACAGTGAGATGTGGAACAATTGAGAGTTATGCGGGAAAAGTCAAAGACTGACTTCAAGACATCCCGTTTAGTAGGCAGGGAGGCCTATTATTAGAAGCAGAATGGCTGGTTTGTTCCTCAGCATAACCTTTCACTCCAGTAGCTGAGTACTTTCACTTTTTCCTTTGTTTTGATGGGGGCAGCTAATCCTATCCTGGCCCCTGGGACTAAGCTTGGACTACACAAAGGAAGTTCTTTAAAACTGTATAAAAGACAGCTGTGTGATAAAATGAATTTGGTTCAGGAACTGAAGGTTTTGTTTCAGATCCTGGCTCTACAACTTGTCAGTAGTTTGACATTGAACAGTTTGCTGCCAACTTGTAGTTTTTAGTTTCTTCATTTGAAAAATTAGACTCATGACCCAATGCATATGCTTTCACATATGCTACCTCATTTAACCCATGAGATAAATTGTAAGAAAGCTTATTTGAGTGTTATCAGTGACCTGAGTTATTGATAAGGACTATGCAAGTGAGAAGAGCTTGATGACTTGCCCTGAACTAACACTTACTGATCGAAATAGCGATCCAGATGTCTTGACTACAAACATTAATGACAAGCTTGCTATTTAGAATCCTACCTATGTGCCAGGGATTTTATGCATGTAAATGTTTTACTTATGTTACCTGTATTTTTCTACCAATTACACTCTGAGTTACCATTCTTGGTCAAAGAACAAAATTACAATTTAGGTAAGTCAATCACTGTCAGAGAGCTGTTATATCTTGAAATCTATATTTTCTGCATAACGCACTAGTTGTCTTTTAAGGGATGTGGTATCCAGTGTTATAACAGAAATACACGTATTTTGTAAACCTGAACACACTCATTGCTATAGTTTACCACTTTTTTTTTTTTTTGTCTTTTTCATTTTTATTGGTACCGGGGATTGAACTCACGTCCGCCTGCTTGCAAGGCAGGTGCTTATGCCGCTGAGCTAAATCCCCAACCCCTTATAGTCTACCACTTAAATAACCAATTCTTTGCTTTCAGTTGAAATTAATTGCTCACTGCTATGGTTTGTGTTTAAATGTCCCCCAACAGGCTCAGGCAGTCATGGAGGGTGAGCCTTTTGAAGCTGGTTGAGTCTGGCATTTGTGATTGGTTTTTTGTCTGATATTAGAAATGGAAGTGTAAGTGCTACATCTGCCCAGGAGCAGGTAGCCAGCATAGAATGTGAGAGTGGGAAGCAGGCATGGTTTTGCCGTTTTTTTGCCCCTTTTTCTCTTCTCATGTTTGGAATCTGCTGCAGCCTCCATGACCATTTACTCATTAGCCATAGGACCCTCCTTGGAACCAGTGGAGTATGGACTGCACCTTCCAAAAACTATCAACTAAATAAACCTCCTTCCCTAACTTTGAGGGTCAGGTATTTTGTCCCAGCAATGAGAGAAAAATAAGATATCACAAAAATTATAAGAATGCAAATAGTTCAAGTATATATTAGTCTACTCACTATATTTTAATTACAGTCATGGCTTTACTGATTTAAAATCAACATACAAGATCATATTTATTCACCACAGTTTAAACAGATTATTTAATCTAAAAGTGAATGCATAGTCATATCAGCTGTTATCAGGGATACTTCCTGCAGGTAACCAGCTCAGGTCCAGGAAGCAGCAGCCGGCCCTACCTCTGTGTGCACACCAGCAGCCATCAGGGATACTTTCAGCCTCTGTTAGCCAGCATAGGCTGGGAAAGCAACAGCCAGTGCACCAAATGACCACCATCAGACACCTGTAGCCAGGAGAATCAAACAGTCATGCTTTGGAGAAACTGTAGCCAATGTGGAAAGAGTCCAGATGAACCCAGGAAAATGTGAAAACAAAGCAAAAGGCAATTTCTGACCCCCTCTCCCCCGAGGCAGAGCAAATCCAGGAGATGTAAACACAGAAGAGGTTGGGAGTTGCACACCTGAAGTTTCTGAAGTGATGGCAACTGAAGTAAAGACATAACTTCATGAGGCTCTAACAGAAATTAGAACAAAAATAGTATCTTAGGTAAAAGAAAAAAATGATATAAGAACATAATATAAGAATTGCTAAGTATCTCTAAAGAAGACATAAATAAAAAATACAGAAGCATAGGAAAATGAGGGAAACTGTAAATGAATAATATAAGAAGGCTTTAGAATGCATGAAAGAGATATACAGGAGATTAAAAACTCTATTGAAAGCTGGCAAAACTGATTGAAAGAAGCTGAAGATAGACTTTCAGACCTTACTGACATGTTTGCAGCTATTAATCACAAAAGGAAAGATCTTGTTAAAAATAACAAAGAACCAGGAAATACCAACTCAGTGCTGCAAGACAATGCAAAAAAAAAATAATTTAAGATTAATAGGTATCAGTGAAAAAGCAAGGGTTAACACAGATGAGATAGAAAGACTATTTATAGAAGTACAGCAGAAAACTTTCCAAACATAGGAAATGGACAGAGGATGCACATAAGTGAGGCCATGACCAAAATAAATCTACACCCAGACATATAATAATCAAGATCCCAGAAATTCAGCACAAGAACATAATATTAAAACCTGCTAGAGAAAAGAAACAGATCACCTATAAAGAAAAACACATCAGAATCATGACAGACTTCTCAACACAAACCCTTAAGTCAAGAAGAGGTTGAAATGAAGAATTTCAAGCCCTGAAAGAAAACAGCTTCCAACGCAAACTGTCTTTCAAAATTACTGGAGAAACAAGATACTTCCGTACAAAAAACAACTGAAGGAATTCATGACCACCAAACCAACCCTACAAAGAATACTGAAGAGCATTCTAGAGAGAGATAACAATGACCACAGTCCCGGGAACAGCAGCAAAGGGGACCACCAATTGGAGCAGACAATTGAATGAAGGGGGAAAGTAGGCAATGGCAGGAAAATAGCGTGGCAGAGAAGATCCAGTGCATGTTGGCATAACCACTAACATAGATAGCCTCAGTTCACCAATAAAAGAAATACAGACAGAGTGGGTCAGGAGACAGGGTCCATCAATATGCTTTATACAAGAAACACATTTAATTTGGAAGATGTTTCATAGACTGAAAGTCAAAGAAGAGAAAACAATGTTCTATGTGACAGGGAACCAGAAAAAAGCAGGGGTACCTTACCCATCAACTACAGAATGGATAAGAAAGATATGGCATTTTTATGCAATAGAAAGCAACTCAGCTATAAAGAAAGATAACCTTGAGGGTCTTGTAGGAAAAAGAATACAACTTCAGATCATACTCCTGGTGAAATGGTTTAGAGTCACATGGGTGAACATCTTGTTATCTCCCTAGTATAAAAAACCAAAGAAATTAATGGTACCCAAAATGTACAATAGATATTGTGAAAATGAAAATGTAGGAAATGTCTAAAAAGAGAAGACAGTGTTAATCTATTATTGTGTTTTGAAACCCTGAATTGTTTTCATTGTTCTGCTTAGTTTGGTTTTACTTTGTTTTGTTTTGTTTAATTTTCTTATATTTGATGGCATAGGTAGCTATTTCAAAGATAACAAAATGTATTATGGTAGCCATTGTTGTTTTCCTGTTATCTTGTTTTGAAATCCTGTATTGCTTCCTTGTTTTGTTTTGATTGGTTTTATTCTGTTCTGTTTTATTTGGTTTTATTATGTCTGATGGTATGGGCAGTTCTTTTGGAGATAACAACAGGCATTATGATGGCCATCGTTGATTTTTTATCTTGTTTTGAAGTCCTGTATCATGTTCATTGTTTTGTTTTGATTGGCTCTATTCTGTTTTATTTCATTTGGTTTTATTCTCCTCTAAATAAATAAATAAGTAAACAAATAAATAAATGTGAATGCATAGTTAGAATGAAAAATAATCTTACATTTATAATATAGTAATAAATTTAAGGTTATTATTTTTGCACTTAAAATATACATTATAATACTCTGGTTTCTCTTCAGATCACATAAGTCTTTCTCCTAAAATATAAATTACATTCAAAATTTTTCATTATATAAAGTTATTATATAAAGTTAACCCATACTTATCATGTTCCCTTCCATGACCTCTACTAGTAGAAGTACCCATGTCATTGTCTAATAACACTCTGTTTCTCTGTTTTGCATTGGTTATCACTATTTGTCTGGCTTTACACTAGGATATAATTTGCCTGTGTTTATTTACCATTATATTCCAAGGACCTAGCATTTGCTAATTATATTGATTGATAGAAGCAACAAAAGGTAGGATAAGAGCTATGAGAGGAGCAAGAAAAAAGCAAAAGGTAATTACAGAAGAAAGATATCAGAACTGGTTTTAGAAGGTCAGAGAAATTGCCTCAGAAGAAATGCTACCAAACTGCAATCTTAGCAGAGTCCAAGTAAGCCATGTGAACATAAGTGGGCCAACAGTGATCTAGTAGGTGGTTTGGTGTATGGAGCAAAGACAATTATTTATGGAGAGTTTGTATATGAAAGGGGAAGATACTGCTCAAAAGGAAAGAAGAGCTGGGGAGGGAGACAAAGAGAAAAGAAAGAAGAGAAAATATTATATATATATGTGTACATATACATGTTATATATATTTGATAAATAATTATAGTACTAATCTCTATTAGCTCATCAAAAATAAAGTTTTGTGCTTTCATTGTTTATTTTTTTGTGTCTAGGTCTTGTAATCTGAATAACTCTTGAAGATTATAATGTGCAATATATTATCCATTTTTTTTTATTTAAAGAGAGAAGAAAAAAAGGACATAAAAATGCAGTAAAAGGGTACAAATAATACAGTATTTCTAGAAAAAATATATACAGTACGAAATCACCAGTAAATAGGTTACATATTATCTTCCCAGAAACAGTTGTCCATATCACTAAATTAAAGCATATAAAGTGAACATTCATACAGTGAAATTGGAGACAGTTCCATTCAACGATCCAACAAAAGCTCAGTTATATGGTTTTCCATCCTACACTCTCGAACATACCTGCAGTTATATCCCTTAGTCCACCTTACTTTCCTCTCTTTTTTACAGTGACAATGAAGACTTTTAGGGTTTTATTACTCTCACGGTTCTTATTACTTTTTTGAAGAGAATAAAAACATGTGACTAAGCAAAACAGTCATTTAGAACAGAAGGGTGGGCATATTATCCATTATTAATCTATTATTTTGTTTTGAAATTCTGTACAACTTTTAAAATTCTATTTCATTTTAAAATAAAAGAGTTTTAAAGTATAAGAGCCAAAAAGCATTTTGAGATAAAGAGGCAACAACATACCTGAAGTTAATGAACTTTTATTTTAACATATCCTACTATAACAGGAAAATCTCAGGGCAACTGAACTTTTTGATTAGTGGTGATCTTTCTTACTTAATATGAGAATGTGAGAATTTGTTCAGTAGTCTTTCATATTAAAAAAAAAGGAGTCCATTTACATGGACTCAGAAAATGAAATATTCCTAACCATAGCTTGCATAAGCTTTGTTTCTTTTGGAGCAAGGTTAATAGTCTTCAAAGGAGAATATTCACAAAACCCAGGCAAGCAGTTGGCCATTCATTTGCTTCCTAACCTTTTCTGACTTATCTTAGGCCAGATGGGTAAGTAACATCTGATGTCTAGATTTCTAAGTGTGGAACACCTCGACAGCTGGAATGCTATTTCAGAGAAATTTTTGCCTTCAATTACTTATTTTCTTTCTTTTTAAAATTGAAGCTAAAGAAGAGACTCACCCAACACCTGTGACAATTCCTTCTCAGCTCCCTAATTTGTTTTTTTTCCTAGCATTTTATTTATATTTTAAAAATCTCTACTAGTACATGTTTGCAGTACATTCATTGTGGGTATTGGCACCTCTTCCTCTCTGCACTTTTTTTTTGCCAGCATCAGATTTATTATCTTATAAACCCTTATAAAGTTATTTATCATAATACAGATTAACAACCAGACTAATAGGCAGAATAAAACACATTGTCAATTATACTAAATCATGATATACTTTTAGGTACATTTTATGTATGTACTGAATTTTCTCATGTAATATTTAAGCTTATGTGTCCGATCTACTTTACTTAATACTATGGTATCTATGTATTCCATTTTCCTACAGATTACTCAGTTTTATCCTTTTTCATGACAGACTAATATTTACTTGTGTATAAACATCACATTTTTATTATCTACTCATTCGCTGGCGGACATGTAGGTTGCTTCCAGATTCAGCTCTTATAAATTGTGCTGCTGTACAAATGACTATGCATTTATCACTGTGGCTTAATATCTGTTATTCTTTTGGGAGGAGACCTAGAAAAGGAATAACGGAGTAGAATGGATTTTCTATTTTGGGGTTTTTGAAGAATTTCATACTGATTCACATAGTGCCTGTACCAGTTTACATTCCCATCTACAACAAAGAGAATCCCTTGCCCCAACCCCCTGCAGCCTTGTTGGGATTTGATTTCTTAATGATAACCATTCTTCCTGGAATGAGATGGAATATTAGTGTTGTTTTGCATTTCTTGAATGGTCAGTAATATTGAACATTTTAAAAATATGTTCATTGACTTTTATACTTCTTTATTTGAAGAGTGTCTATTAATTTTGATTGGGTCTTAAATTGGGGGAGGTATAATTTTTTTGATTTCTGCATATATTCCACATAGTAGTCCTCTGAGGAGTATCTGGCAGAATGTTTTTCCCATTCTGTAGGTTGCCTCTTCACTCAGTTGGTAGTTTTCTTTGGTGTGCAGGAGCTTTTTAGTTTGATGTGATCCCATTTGTTGATTCTTGATATTATTTCTTATGTGACCAAGGTTCTGTTCAGAAATCTGTACCTCCACCTATGTCTTTAAGGGTTTCAACTTTTTGTCTTACAACAGATTAAGTGTTTCGGTTCTTATGTTTAGATATTTGTTCTATTTTGATTTTAGCTTAATGCATGGGGAAAGACAAGGGTCTAAGTTCAATATTCTGCATATAGATAGCCATTTTTCCTAGAATCATTTGTTAAGGAGGTTATCTTTCGACCAGAGGAATGATTTTAACCCCTCTTCTTTAAATTCTTTTTCGTTTTTATCGGTACCAGGGATCCAACTCACTACTGCCTGCTTGCAAGGCAGGCGCTTATGCCGCTGAGCTAAATCCCCAGACCTGATTTTAACCCTTTATCAAAGATAATGTAACTAAGCATGACTGAGTTATTTCTACACTGTTTATTTCATCCCATGGATTCACAGGCCTGATTTTTCACTTATTCTGATTATTCTTAGTTTTTCTTTGCGTCATCTAGCCATTGTTAGATCCATTTTTCATGTGCTCTTCTTTTTAAAGATATCTTTGAGTAGTTTGTCTTTGGAGCCACCATTGTCTTCTAGTTCTGAATTTTTTTTCCTTCACGTTGGTTGCTTCTTCTACTGATGCTTTCAATATGATTTTTAATTTCTTGGGTTTCTGATTGAAAGCTTTTCATGGACTCTCGTTTCATGACTCTCTGGTCATTCATTCTTTGTATCATTTTGTTTAGCTCTTCTAGATTTTTATGAATGTGTTGTAAAAGTTCCTGTGTCTTTTTGATTATTACTTTCATTGTCTGTTTAGTTATGTTATCTCTAATCCTGATGAGTACTTCTCCTCTGTTTTCCTTTTGACTTATTTGACTGTGTGCATATACTATTTTGACCCCTGGATTGGCTCTGGGGGAAGTGAGGCTTTGAGGAAGCATTTTGGTTTCTTATCTTCTCATGTTTCTGTTTGTTTGTTTTATGTTAGGTTTGTGAATGTTTCTACTTTAAAGACTTCTTGCTAGTATACAGATCTTTTTAATTGCTTTTCAGTAATGTACTTTGGGCTAACTGTAATCCTTTGCCACAGCTCCAAGATCTGATCACTTTGGTTAATTTGATGGGGTAGAACACTGTATAGTTAGCCCAGCAACTAAGTTCTTTGAGAATATACTCTAGTACTGTTAATGTCACAAAGGTAATCTGAGTGTTGACTTACAAAGAAATAGTCACAGTTATGTGACCTTGTTAACATCAAGTGACTTGGCTACAGTAGTATCATCCAAGGCATTCAGATGTAAATACACAATAAGAACCAATAATGTACCACTCCTAATCCTAGAGAAAAGATTGGTAATTAGGGTGTAAACATCAAGACAATTTAGGTACAAGTCCCTAGCTTATGAACAAGTGGAATTCTGGGAGAATTGTTTGTAAGTTGGATTCATTCTTAAGTCAACAAAGTGAATCATATAAAGTATACCTACAAAAGTTTGCAAGTCAAATGTTCATAAGTTTGAGAGTTACTCTCTTGATTTGCAGCTAATCTGTACTAAATGAGACAGCTATATTTCCATTAATGGTAGAAAAGAAGTCAACAAAAATCTGACAGAGTTGACCATCAAAGATTAACATAGCTTTATCGTTTATTGTTAAAGACAGAGGGTTTGGGAATGGGGAAATGCAAGAGGAAAACTTCGAAACCTTAAACTCTGTGACAATGGTGGTAAACCTGTGCCAAAACTGCAACCCAAAACCCAATTATTTATTGGAAAATGCTTACATTATAATTAACCTGAATACTAAGGCTTTGAAAACACAACTCATACATTAGCATCTTTTGTCTTAAAAGAAAACAAGTAACACACGTGCCATAGGTTTGTCAACACTGCTCTATGATATGAGGAGGAATGGAAAGAGGTACAGATGATCTTTTTGGGGAGTTAAGGATATTTATAGAACTAGGTAAAGATAAGATAAAAAACCATTGGGAAATAGACCACAAAAGAAGAAAGAAAAAAATAAAATTACATAGAAAGAAAAATAATAGGGAAATAATTAAAGGGAGAAAAATTAAAAGAAGGAAAAAATGAAAAAGAGAATAAGAAGAGATAAGAAGCAAGGCAGAAAGACGAAGCAAGTTTTCCCAAGACTCAGAAAACTAATGAAGAAGAAGTAAAGAAAGAAAGAAAGAAAGAAAGAAAGAGAAGAAAAAACAAAAACAGAACAAATAAAAACAATATACATACAAAACAAGAAAACATATATGGAAGGAAAGAAGAAATTTCCCCAGTGTTTTTTATGGTTTTCATCTAGGGTCTACAATTTTGTGGCAGTATCCAATTTAATATGTGTCCCCATCATGCTGGTAGGTAAAGAAGATTCCATATCTGTGCTGATGCAGTCACCAGCATTCAGTATGATTAGGGAGAGGGTGTTCTGCAACTTTCAAATCTGGAGGATGCAAGCTGAGCCCAGTCTCTGATCATCTGGGTGGGGCCTGAGTCCTTTAGCTTAAAGTACTCTGGAGGTCTCTTGTCAGTCTGACCATGGCTCCTTTGTCATGCTGTCTCTTGTGACTGTCCCTTACCTGGTCACTATGGGAACGTAGTACTGAGAGCCCTAAAATGAAGTCAACCTGAGAATGCTCTGAGTCCTAGGTTCAGGTGACTCCTCCCTGCAATGGTGTCAGGCTCCTGTATCAAAGGGAAATGACAGGTACTTGAACTGAAATCACGACAACTTTTGCAGCGGACACCGCCCACTGGGCTGTTCCAGTGCTGCATTGCTCCCTGAAGGTCCCTGCGTCTCCCACTTTCATTTTGTCGCTGTAGATTCAGACTTTCTTGTGAGTCGTGTGAGCCAGGATTCTGGGAGAAAGTGCAGAGTGCTATTTCCATTGCGTTTTGCCTCTTCAGTTTCTCTGTGGGCTCCAATGTTCCCATCAGACTCTTCCTGGGTCGCAAGATCCACCTCTCTTCCTCTTTTCTTTCCCAAATTGTCTATTTCTACCGTGTGGATTCCCAACCTTGGAGAGGCTGAGTTATTGTTGCTTACTACTGTGCTATTTTACTGGAAGTCTTTCTTAATTTGTTATCTGTCAGTTCTAATACTCATCAGCTCCTGTTGTTGTAGAGAGAGAATGAATGCAGATGATAAAGTAAGGCAGAGGTGCAATGAGGGGAAACTCTGGCTGAGGAAGGGGTTGAACCCTGGCCTAGGATCTCAGAAATACATTAGAAGGTGGGCCCCTGTGAGTTCTGAATCAGGGAGCAGGCAGTTCCTTCAGAAAAACACACTGATAATTCTCCAGGCAGTGAATTGGTTAGGTGTGTCACTATATTATATATGAAAGTACTTTTTTGTAAATTAAAACCCTGTGTCAAACACCTATAAGGTACTAGAAATGTCCTAGGCTTTTGCACAGTGAATCCTTTCCTCCTGTAACTCATTGCTAGTTGTGTTAGTAGTCACCAGTAATGAAATATCCCTTATGCAAGAGACTGCACACAGACTTCCCTCAGCTAGACCTACTCTCATTGATGAGTTTTGTACTATCTCCATGTGTTTTAGAGAAAAAAAAAACCCCAAAATATATATTGATTGAGCTAAATTTAAACATTTTTACATGAATATTCGGGCACCTGGCTTCTCTTAAAATATCAGAAAATCTGGCATTTCTTGGCAAAACACTTCCTTATGGCCAAAGACAGAGTCATTAGCAGAAGCTCTTTAAGCAACTGACCATTTTAGGTGAGGCAAACCCTCAATGTTTGTCACTTAAGACAATATACCTGCTATCACCAATAGGCTTACCAGTTGGTAACTGCTATTCTGGCCATAATGAACTATAAATACCTTTTTAAAATTAGTTAATCTCCAGGCTATGGCATTTAAACCATTTTGTGCAGGAAATCCTGAAATCCAGTCTATTTTTCTTTAAGGCATCAACTAGTTCTTCCTTAATGGCATCTAAGTGCTCTCTAGTTGTAAAAGTGCCTGGGGGGGTCTCTTTGAATGCCACCTATTCCTATGGAACTAATGCATTCTACACATCAATGAGGCAGGACTTCAAAAAAATTCCTCAAGCAAACTTTTATTATATTCTTCTGACAGAACAATGACATGGCCCCACATGTGAATGAACGTTTACATATCTATGGGAAATGTCAGTGATTCCTGGCAGAACAAGCCAGATCTACTCCTCTTAGGTTTATTCATCCTTTGCCCACAAAAATGAGACCAATGGGTCCTATACTTTCATAGCTATGAGAGTCTACGCAAATGAGTCTACACATGACAAAATTATGCATCTATTCTTTCCTGGGTAAGGCTACTAATCTTTGCTACACATGTAAGAAGAGAATGGCAACACTTTGAGTAAAATATTAAGAAGACAGGACATTAGTGAAGTATTTCAAATTTAGTTCATAAACTAATAGACTCATTAATCAATTAATACTAAAACCTGACTTTTCCAGTAGTTATCACTTATTAAAGTTAAAATTTATGGGATGTTGCTTAAAAAGAAAAGCAGTTGGAATTCTCATTAAACTTACATTATTTGTACTCCACCCATTTTCCACAGCCTCATTTTTCACTGCTAGGGTAGGTGAAGTACTCCATTTCCTCCACCTACCCATATCAGACATGCCATCTTATCTTAGTTTTCAGTTCCTAACAATATCATGTGAGAGAGCTGAAAGAATCTTCAAAACTTATACAGCCAGTGTATTTCAGGTTTGCACATTGAACTCCTAACAGAGGTTTTAAAATCTAGTTGTATTCAGCTAGTCCAATTATTTTGCTAGGCTTTGATCTGGAGGATCCCTTAGCTGTGTTCTACACAAAATGAATGAAAGCCACCTCCTTTCATCTCTTGTGAGCCTTGCCCTCTGAGTCATGGGCTTGGCCCTGCTCCTTTGTAGGCTCTGATGATTGTTCCTCTCATTGGTTCCTGGTAAGGATTCTTTCTTTCCTTGATGAACCAATTTCTTTATTCATTTACAAAAGGGTCCAGCAATGTCACTTCACATTTGTCAAACTAAGCCACATAATCTTTTCAGTATAGGGTATTTCATAATATCTTTCCTGGGCCTTCACTTTACCATCTTTAATTAATCTACCCATCTGGCTAAGAAATTGAGTATCATGATTGGAAAACATTGGTGAAACCTTGAGAAGAGGGCACGATTGATCTTATTTCGGCACCTAGGGGAAAGTCTGTGAATGACTTTGGACAGTGCAGTCCATTGTCTGAATTAACTGTGGTTTGAGAATTTAGGGCAGCCATATTTTAAAGCTAACCATCAAATTTAAAGGATTTAAATATGTAAGTCACTCATGTAATGATAATGTAGGATAATATAAATATTGCTATAAGAAGTAGTATTTCTGTAAGCTTCTAATAGTACTATAAGATACTTCCATTGTGGATGAAAGGGAGGCAAACTGAAAATGGCTTTGCTTGCCTTTGGGCACAGTTCTATTTTTTATGTTAATCAATATTTAATCTAAACTCTTGTTAAACCAATTTAAAACATGCAGTTAATACTTCTCTCCAGTTGTTCTCTGGGAGAATATGCAATTTATTCATATATTCAGAAGCAATTTTAGATGTCTACTTCCTATATCATAAAAAACTGAAATAATTCTATAACTTAAGGTTTAAAGTTGCCTTCAACATGTAAAATTGAAGTAATATGTTCTAAATATCTTGTTGGCTTCTTAAAGTGATAGTTATATTTTAAGCAAGAGCTTCAGAGCCAAATTCTTCACCAGATAAGTAGTTCACCTGCTATGCCCTAGAATTAACATAGGGATGATATACTTTTCTCTACAATCACTGTGCACATAATACATTTTCCTTCTGTGTCTTCCAAGTATTAACTGCTAAAGGAAATGTATAAAAATCTTTTTTGAAGTCATTTTAAACTAGGCTTTATAGAAATGACACGACTTATATTAAGTATTAACAACCTAGAATTAACCAATGGAAATCTGAAAAAGATACCTGAAGAAGGTATAAAAGCTAGAAAATTTTATTTGGCTGTTAGAGTTTAGCTAAAGTTATTGTCACTTTCATAACTAAGGTACAAGCATTCCATATCAAGCTTTAACTGAAAGTAAAATTTTCTGATTTCTATGACCATGTATACACGCACACATATATTTTATGTATATATAATCAATAATCACTAATACATTAAAGAGTTAAACAAGGAAACATTGAAACCCATAATTTAACCATTGTAGAGCTGATAGATCTGATATAAAGTTTAGATTAATCTAATGTTTTTATAAAATTTACTCAGTTTAAGAGTATGTTTACATTGTGGTTTATTTGATTTAAAGAGCTTCATTTTTGTTTTGCTGTAGTGAAATTTAAATATCTCTTCAAGAATCTACACTTTTACCAATGTGAAAGATGTGAGAGCGTAAGGCAAAGTTTGTTAAAGCATATAGAGTCAGAAAATTTAAGATATCTCCAAGTATTTTAAATACTATGATTTATTGAGTGAAGATTTCTATATGACTTTTTCTTTTCTGAAATATTACAGATATCAGAATAAAAGCTTTCCTGGAGTTTATGAATTTTCTTATAGATTATTTTGTGGGCTTTTTTGGGCAAGGATTCATTGTATAATGGTCTAGTCAACTGCTGTTAGTTTAGAAACATTTATTTATCTCATTTTTATTATGATATCAAAGTAACTTAAGAATTAGTGACATTCATCATGTTTGAAAGAAGATAAATATTGTTATATTTATGAAATACAAAAGGTTATGATATTCAGTTTATGCTGTTTTTTAAACTGATTATTCCTTGTGTCTTCCAAGACTATCCATGGTCTGATTCATAGGCCAGATCAGCATTTCTGCATACTTCTGCCCTCGTCATCTATTCCCTTCTTTGGTAGCATTCAGAATTAAGAAACGTGGAACAAAACTTTTGGTAAGTGCATGGGCTCTGATCTACCAGGAGAGTGAGCATCGGAACTGATAGAGTTCTGAATGGAACTTGCTTATAGGGTCTACCAAGGGCCTGGTAAAAGTTCATGGGAAAAGCGCCTGACTTCCTAAAATCCACTTTGAAAGTATGTGAGTTTATCATCACAGATATACTTCGTCAAGGGTGTTGCTGACCCCTGGAGGCAAAAAGAGTTCTGATGAGGGAAGAAAGTAATAGGAAGGCTATTAAAATAAATATTCTATCACATCTTATTCTTTGGGCAGTCTGACATTCTTTGCAGCTGGATAGTGATGCTGGCCATATTCAATATTTCTATTTTATATTATAAATGTTTCATGACCACATTATAGATGTCTAATGACACATACATGTGTAAGACACATTTTACAGAAGAAGGGAAGGAGGGAGGGATGGATGGAGAAAGGGATGGAGGGAGAGGGGAGAGAGAGAAAGAGCGGGAGAGGGGGAGAGAGAGAGAGAGAGAGAGAGAGAGAGAGAGCCAAAAATATATATACATTTTAGGAAAGAAAAATGTATATAAATGTTTTAATACTAAATTTACTGAGTCATCATGAGATTAATACAAGTTATCTTTGGCTTCTACAATTATAAGAGGTGCTCACAGTGGTGGCCATTAGCTTCTACACATTTATTTGTACAGTGAAATGCTGCGTGGGTGTTCTTAGTGAGATTGCTACACGTGCATTTTCAATTGCATCTCTAAGGGTCAGTAAATAGTGGATTTTCTGAGATGTATGACATACTCTATGGTTTTCCATACAATAATAATGCCATCTGTTAAAAAATACTATTTTTCTTGTCTTTTCTATGACCATGTATACATGCACACGTATATTTTATGTATATATAAAATATTTACCATATATGTGTATATACGAATATTCACTTAGGGACAAGATTACTTTCCACAGAAATGTTAGATTAATGAATTAGCAAATTACTAGGATCAAATAATTTTTGTTACAAAATATACATATCAATTTATAATTTATTTATGAGAAAGGAAGAGAATAAGAGGGAGAAAAAAAGAAGGAAAAGAAAGCAGAGAGAAAGGATGAGTGAGTTTATGTGTTTCCTACATTGATACACATAGAATCAAACAATGTTTAACTTGAAGAGACACTCCCAACCTTTATTCTGATCCCTTCATTTGATAGTACATGGAGGCAAAATGATCTAGAAGGGTTTATATTCTTGATTGCACCTTTTATTCTTTTGGATTTATCTCTTTGGGAGAATTTCAATGACTGTGAAAGAAGAAATTATAAAAGTAAAGGTGATCAATGGAAATTGGCAAGTCTAAAAAATTTTTATCTCAGAATAACTGGATATTCAGTAGTTAAGATATATTATATATTAACATTTCCTGTGTCTCATTTACTTGTCTCATCTCCTCTGAAAGCTTATTCAGAGCTTTAGGTAAAGTTCCTACATCCTGTAAACTTGTTCTGTTCCATGCTCTCGCTTTCCTACCTAATCATTCTAGAGTGGCGGATATAGACTTTGTGGAACAAGAACTAAAATTAATGTCTTGTGAGTCTTTGTTTTGAAAAACCTTCAACTTCTACAATTTTGTGACTTTTGCTTAACTTTCCTTTCATTTACATTTTTTCTATCTTTTGCCTTCCATATAGTCTGTCAAAACTGCTTATTTTTCACCATAAAATGCAAATACTAATGTGATGTGAATTTCTAAATACTCCTAATAGAATTTGATATTGCCCAAATTTTGCCTTATATTGTGTTAGTCACATGATTGCCTCATCTTTTAGGTCACAGAGCTTTCTCTGGAACTAATGGATGATTCAAAAGCAGGGTCCTCGATAAATGGAGTTGGTGAGGTTTGGATTTAATATTATTTTAACCAGAGACTCATGGATTTATGATATGAATTAGGGAGAGCCAATATACTTTATTTGAGAGATCTTTCAATTGCTAACAATCAAAGCTTAAAATGACTGCCAAAATTGTATTTACTCAAAAGATTATTTAATTTCTATGTTAGTGTGAATTTGGATTAAAGAATATTTCAATAAATAAGTACATTTACCTAAGGAGGTAATTTAAAAGAGTTTCATCGTATTTTGACTCAGGATATATTGAACATACTCAGTATTATTCCTAAAACACCAGTGTTTCTCAAGTGTTAACTTAGGAAAATTATAGAACTCGGATGGGAGTGGCAGGGGAGAAAAAAAAAGAATTAGGGCCCCCCCTGATTTATGGAAAAGGGTGGTCAGACTTTATGGAGTGGAAGCTAACAGATGGTCTACACATTTTTTTAAAATTCCCACAATCACTCCTCTGTGAGCTACTCTTTGTCCATATATTCTGTACCAGCACAAAAGCAGAAAGCTGTTTGGAAGTTCTGCTGGAAACATATGTAAATAGCATTTGAGTTTCTAACACAATAGCAATCTCCACATCCCTGTTCTTCAAATTTATAGCCCTTGGTATTATAAGTGATGAGTTTTTTATTCTTCCTACAAGACCATTTTGTCAGCCATGATTTCTCAGAGGCTGGTGGGGGTCATAGTTGTGCCTTTTAATCGTCTAATCTAGACAGAACTTATGAAAACACTATCAACTGCCTCCAAAATCATTTAGTGAACCACGAGTCAATTTCTTCCAAATGTATTTGTTAAACCTCTGTCACAAGTTTTTTGCTCTTAAAAAAATCAGAAAATGTTTCTGAACTTTTAAAAAACCAAATATCTTTAAAAATTCATTTATACTTCAACCCTTTTAAACATATCATTAACATAACTAAACTTATAAAATGAATATCTACCTCTTTAAAGTACTTGATTAACTTAATTCTGTTTACAATGCAAAACAAAATTATTTCTAAACACTCAATAGTATGAAACCTAGAACTTGAAGTTCAATAAACTGTAGCAGTCCTGTAAATTAGTCATCTTCCCATGCAAGAGTCATATATAACAAGGTAATCTTCACATTTAGCACTTGGAAAGTCAATTGCTTACCAAGTGTTACTTTGTCAAAATTTTTCCTTATATCAAATCACAGTCTTCCCATAAGAACGATGCTGCAATTAATCAAGTCCTGTTTGACATTCTGGGAAGTGACAGAAGTCTAATATCGTTCCCAGAAAAGTCTTTTCAGAATGTGAAGATATAGTTAATGTTCTAATGGAGGAAGGTGAGCTATGTTTTTAAGTAATGTCAAATTTTGTAGTATGAGATACATGTTAGAAGTGAAAAATGAAAACCTGAAAGTTAGGTAGGGTACCTGTCCAAAAGGTCATGAAAGTGAGAACCATTAAATTATTGTAAGTAAAGAAACATATTAAGATAAGTTAGAAGGTAGTTCAAAGGATATTTTGGGAAGGATATCAGAAGTCAGTGAGATCCAGATGAAAAAACATTGCAGTAATCAGGGAAGGGTCTTACTTGTTGAAGATAGCAGATGGGAAACAAAAAATGTAAAATGGAGAAGTTCATATAGCAGAGTTGGTAAGACTTAATGAGCAATGGTGGAATTAGGTGGTTTTTAGTATGATTAAGTGATTGAGCAGATAGATTTGAAATTAAATCATACCAAAGATGCTAGAAATAAGTCTTAATGATAAATAGAATCATCATCCATTTTTGCACATGTTGATTTTGAGATGCTTGTGAGAGATCAAACAGGAGTGGTTTGGTAGAGGATAATAAATACATACAACTAGACCACCAGGGAGATATAAGGACAGAGAGTAAGATCAGCAGTTCACATGCATATTTATTTAAACATTTATTTAATACCCATTAGATATCAAAGATAAAGCTGGGGTACTGGATCAAAATTTCATAGTGTAAATATCAAGAAAATATGACTCAGGCTCTGGGGAACCTCACCATAAAAAATTAATAAAGAAGAACTGATAAATAGGTTAAGATGGTCTGTTGAAAAGTTAGCTTCTAAGACATTAAAGAATGTCATGAAGGAGATGTTCAGCGATATCACATTCTGCTGTAATGCAATTATGATAAGGATTTAAATCAGTCAGATCTTGGTTGGGGAACTTCTGCCCTCTTCTAATGGTGTGACTGAGAGAAAATGGAGAGGAGAGCAAGATATTTGTAGAAAGTGCTTCTTGCCATAGCTGGTGGTCATGAATAGAAAATATAGGTGCAATAAAACCATGGCTTGGAATGAAGGGAGCTAGAGGAATACCTCCTATACTCTGGTTTCTGGTGATGCCTCCAACTGATAAAGCCCAACTGGATGCCAAAGGATAAAAGAGCCGTTGATACAGCTTATTTAAGTCAGTCTCTCTAAGCAAAGAGTAGAAATGGTAGAGAGTAGATCTGGTGGGGTAAATAGGGGAGCATCTGCTCTGGTTTTAAAAGACATTATAGTGCTTAGCTACTTAGCAATCAGGAATACAGTGAGAGGAGCCCCAGGGAATGAGGGTAAGAGGGGCTTGCAGTAGGCTCAGGGGCAAAGGAGAAGTGTGAACGTGGAAATTTATCTGAATCTTTCAAAATCTTACACTGGGTAAAGAAAAAACGTGATAGGAAAATACAACCTTGAGTGGGTTTGGAGGAAACAGATCTGATGATACATTTAGGCAGACTAAAGAGAGGGAATGGCTAAGGGATGAACAAAAGAAGAATTGGAATGTGTTATGTATGTGCACCAACTCCATGCTAGGATGTAAACATGTACTGCAAATACATGCATAAAAAAGAGATCAAGGAGTGGGGGAAGGAGGGAAAGAGGGAAGGGAAAGGGATATGAAAAAGAAGGATGTGTTATGTACATATATCAACTTCCCATGAGAAATGTAAACACATATACTAATACACTAAAATTTAAAAATAAAAAAAAAATGACTGGGAAAATATATATTTTTTAAAATTTTATTTTATTTTATTTTTTGGTAACAGGGATTGATTTCACAACCTTGCACTTTCCAAGCAGGCACTTATGCCACTGAGCTAGATCCCCAGCCTATACCTTAAAAAAAAAAAAAAAACAACAACTAGGAATTGAACCCACAGCCTTCACACTGCGTTAGACTACCAACTCTTCTTATCTGAGACAGGCTGTAATGAAATTACCCAGACTACCCTCAAACTTGTGATCTAGTAGATGGGATTACAGCTCTGTACCACTGTGCCCAGCTGGAAAGAGATACACATCTGATGAAGAGGGATGTAGGAGGACTGAAGTCTCGGATGGAGAGGAGTCACTTTTGACAGGTGCCCCTCCTCCGACCGGGCTCTATGCTTATGAGGTCGACCTTTCTAAACATATGACAGAAAAGAGGAGAAAGCAAAGCTTGACCAGGCTGATGATCCCACGGCTATTTCCTTGGAGCATTTAGTATTTAGTCTGATGTGGCCATTGTAGTCCCCAGTGAGAACGCATGCCTTGAACTCAATCTGCTGGCCAGCAGAGATGTGATTTTTCTGCACAGCATTCTTTTCAGAATCTCATCGTTGAGGGATGTTTTCCTGTAAAAATTGATGATCTCAGATTCCCTCATAGGAAGAGGGACATTCTTTTTTTATTTACATTTATTTAGTTAGATTGGTCTTCTCCACTTTGTTCTATGATTCTGTTCTCTAGATTCTTTTTTATCTTACTAATGGTTGGAAATTGTTGATTCTTCTCTAGCCATCCATGGGGTTCATTGTTCAAAATGAAAGCTGTGAGCAACAGATGATTCCTCTGAGAGGGTGTAATGGGGTGGACATTCGATAACATCACATTTTCCTGCTTTAGGCAACACATTTTACTCCATAAATATATTATTTTTCTTTGAGAAATTTCACTAATATGTTAGCAAGCTTTGATTAAATTCGCACTACATTTTTGGGCATGGTGCATGTGGTATACAAATTCTAATTCATTTCAATTTTATGTGGTGGGCAGATTGAATTAAAATGATCATATTCAGAAAAATGTCAGAGTAGTCAAAGCTATAAATGTGTAAGATTGTGAAATAACAATGTAGCATTGTGGACTGTAACAGTAATTTAAACAGCCTAGTGTGTATTTAGAGTTGGCACAGTACATTGGGTCTGTTTTTGCCTCACTGAACTTTGAGGTTAAGATTTAAACATGATTTTCCTTGTCTTTAAATTTATCTACCTCTTTTTAAAGAAAACAAATGATTTCTGTGCAAAGTGAATTATAATTTACATAAAATAGATTTACTAAATTGCTTCCAGATCTGCATTTTAAAAAAGTTAGGCAGAGTAGGAAGAAATATTTGCAGGGTAAAAAGAATCTTTGTTTTTGTCCAAATGTACATATTCTTTAGTTACATGTGTTCAGTTCAGTTAATTTTATCTGTGACTGAAAACAATCCCTAGAAAACCTTAAAAGTTTTGAAACACACATTGCTGTAGACAAGTGCATCAGTGTGTTTTATTGTTTTCTCCACTAGCTATTATTTTAAGATAATGCAAACTTATTTTTAATAGCTGGAAAAATACAACTTATTGAGGATGTTTTTGCCATTAACCAAAAATAGAGAAGAAAATGACTTCCTCTCCTATTTCAACACTAATTATGCTTGCCTTAGGGCTGTATTGAGAGATGTTTTTGAGAGTAAGGGATGTAGGTTGTGGAGAGCTGTTCAATTAATAGTCCCTGCTACATGCATTGAATGAGAGACTTTGCCCAGTAGTTTCCATCCCATAATAGTGCCATACTGGAAATGAGTAAGTAGTATTTTTCCTAAAAAAAAAAAAGCATACCTATGGTAAAAAGTATTTAGAACAGGAAAAAAAGTATGTATAACTATTTATAGTTTGATTCTCTTAGATCCTGGCTGCCTGGTAAACAGTCAGAGGCATTTGAAGTAAAACAAAATTTCACAGTGCCTACCTCCATTCTTGAGGTCTGCTTGGACATGAGAACAATAGGGCATTTTCCAAGACCAGGAATTATAGTAGGATTCCCCATTGCAAAAACCACATAACATACCACAACTTACAAATCTGAATGTGAAAAAATTTAAAAGCTAGCTGCATTAAGTGTGGGTAAAGCTAAAAATCAACTAAAAGTCTCATTACTGCAGAAGATGTTGGAAAATGGTAGAACTATTTTAGAACATTTTGGTTCTTTTGTAAGTGAACACAAACCAAGAAGTTGGATGATGCAAGATCCAGTGAATAAAGTGGATGAGGATACATTGTAATGCTTTTGCAAGGCTGCCTTTCTATTGGATGCCACTTGACAGCAAAACACCATATTTTGATCATACCTTATGAACACATTCATGAAAGATGACTTTCAGAATTGCTTCAGAAAATGATAGGATAAGTGTGTTCAAAGGAGAGGGAGTATTTTGAGGTTGATTAATGACAAAGTATCTTTTATTATAATACACTTTTAAAATTTAAATACACATCATAATCTTGATCATTCATTATACATAAACTATATGACTTGATTTTTAATCCTAGGAATATACTTAATAGAAAAGCAAATGTATTTCCATGTAATGTATATACACTATTTTACTGTATTTGTAAAATATCATACTGGTGTCTACCCATTAAAAGACTATATCACCAAATTATTGCATGTCCATAAGAAGTACAAGACTCAGAAGAAAAAGAAAAAAGTGAATATATTAGTACAGATATTTGCTGGGGATTTAGCTCAGCAGCATAAACATCTGCCTTGCAAGCAGTTCAATCCTCAGCACCAAAAATAAAAAAAAGTTAATATAGATACCCAAATGAATCATGAAAACTATTATGATGAGTTAGAAAAGAAGCTGAAGAGGATATACATTCCAGGATTCCAATTGTGTAAAATTCTAGAAAATGCAATGTAATCTTCAGGGACCAAAAAAAAAAAAAAAAAAATACCACTAATTGTGTAGAGACAGCATTGAAGGGAGGGATGGATTACCTAGAGGCATGAGAAATTTTTTTGTCTTTGAGATACATTCTTTTTTTTAAATCTTGAAAAGGATAAAACCAAATGAGAAAAAAAGTAAAAACAAAACAAAATGGGGTCATTCAAAACAAAAGGATGGACACAGTACATAATTTAAAACCATACTACAAGGTGATCTACAATGGTTAGCATGATGGCTCTTGTTATCTTCAATAGAATTGCCCATATCATCAGGTACAATAAAATTGAGCATAGCAGTACAGAACAAAGTCAATAAAAACAAAACATTGGAGACATTATAGGACTTGAAAAGTGGGTAACAGTCAAGCCAGAATGGGTATCATAGTGAATCTTAACTGTCTTCAGAGTAGTTGCCTATTGTTTCAGATTTGACTATCAAATATAAGAGATTCAAATAAAATCAAGTCAAGATAAGACAGCAATTGAATAAGACAGATTCAAATAAAATCAGTCAAAATAAGCAGTGAAAGCAATACCAGGTTTCAGATTAAGTTAATAGGAAATTAAAAATGGCTACTGTAGTATATTCTGTTATCTTTGGAATCGCTGTCTATGCTCTCAAATTTAGTACAAGTAGACAAACGAGCAAAATTAAACAGAGCAATGAAAACAACATGGGTAGGGGCTGGGGATTTAGCTCAGTGGCATAAGTGCCTGCCTTGCAAGCAGGCAGCCGTGAGTTCAGTCCCTGGTACCGGTAAAAAAGGAAAAAGACAAAAAAAAGAAAACAACATGGGTTTCAAATCATGATATAAGATTAACAATGTCCTCTGCCTTCCCTTTTTAGACTTTCACTTTCACAGGTTCATTGTACAGTTTGTCTCCTTTAACTTCTTCAATTTTTAGATTAGGGAGGCAACCTGCTATTTACCTAAGTAATTTTGAACCTTTTTGCCCTTGGACTTTGTCTCAAGTTGTATCCATTTACTTACAAGAGCCTCAAGGTTTTCCTTCCTTATAGCTGAGTAGTTCTCCATTGTATACTAGTGTTATGCCATTCCAATTAATCTGCAGCTGATGGAGGAGCTACCCCTACTTTTTTCTGGTTCCCTGTCATGTAGAGCATTATTTTCTCATCTTGACTTTCAGTCCATAAAACTTCTTTCAGGTTAAATATATTTCTTATAAAGAGCACTTTAATGGACCCTATCTCCTGATCCACTCTGCCAGTATTTTTTGTAGGGTTGGATTGGTGGTCATGAACTCCCCCAGTTCCTCTTTGTCATGGAAGCATCTTGTTTCTCCATTAATTTTGAGAGATAGTTTTGCAGGGTACATCAATCTGGATTGGAGGTTATTTTCTTTCAGGGCTTGGAATGCTTCACTCCAAGCTCTTCTTGATTTGATGGCTTATGTTGAGAAGTCTGTAATGATTTTGATGTTTTTTCTTTTGTAGGTGATCTGTTTCTTTTCTCTGATACCTTTTAATGTTCTGTCCTTGTGTTGAATTTCTGGGATCTTGATTATTATATGTCTGAGTGTAGATCTATTTTGGGTATGGCTGGCTGGAGTTCTGTATGCCTCATATATCTGGATAACATTTCCTTTTCCTATGCTTGAGAATTTTTCTTTAATTATTTCTGTAGATAGCCTTTGTATTTCATTTGTGTTTACCCCTGCTTCTTGCTCACATTTTTTATTCTTAAGTTATAGATCCTCTTGTCAACTTCTAGCCTTTGTATTGTTACTTCCTGGTTCCTTGTTATTTTTAAGTGATCTTTCATTTCACGATCACACATTACAAATCTATCTTCAAGTTTGGAAAGTCTAACTTTAGTTTCTGTCAAGGAATTTTGCCAGCTTTCAATGGAGTTTTTAATTTCCTGGTAATCTCTTTGGGTCCGTTTCATGTATTCTAGATTTTGTTTATTTTCTTCATCAAAGGTTTCTCTCCTTTTTCTGGGTTCCTCCATTTTTCCATCTGTGTCTTCTTGAGAGGTGCCTAGCATTTATTTTATTAATCTTTTTATGTCTTGCTTTACTTGAATTACAATTTCAGTTTTAAGTTCATCTATGAGATCATGAAGGTATTTCTTTATGTCTGCTGATGCTGTGTCCGGTATTGCATGTTTGCTGACCTCTATCTTTTCTGTATTTACCTCTCTGGGACTTATTTTCCCTGGGTCAGTGGCTGGAGGCTTTTTCTTATTTCTGTCTCTTGTCTTGTTTCTGGTTTCTTTCAGATAGATGTATGGTGTAGGTCTCAGATCCTTTCCATATGCTTACAGTTTTTCTGAAGTGTGCTGCCTCGGGGATTGCTGCCCTCTCCAGTTTACAGTTTACTGTTGATCTGTGAGGTGCATGGAGGGATGATGTGGGCTGGCCCCTCTCCTCTGAGCCAGTCAACCAGCGAGTGCCTTCAGCATGTTAGTCTGTGCCGTGTGGACATCACAGGTTCAGGACAGTTTTGTCCTTGGCTATTGGGTCTCGACCAGGAACATGACCAAGCCCAAGCAGATCCCACCAGTTCTCTTTGGGCCAGCAGTGGCCGACTGATACCACTGTGGTTCCAGGTTCATGCCCGTTCTGTCCAACTCCAATATGTCATCCTGCTGGTCACCTCCTCCATGGGACTAAGTTGCTAACACTCACCTCAGGTTAGTGCCACTTTCCATGTTGGTTACACTCTCCATTGCACTGCATCTCCCTGCCAAGGGCCTTGGGCTCACCAACCCCTGATTTGGGCGCTTCCATGACTTCGATGTGACCATGAGTTGTCTCACTCCAAGGCACTCCCAGCTTAGTATGGGACTGGCTCCAGTGAGAGTGTGTCTTGTTTTAGCCTTTTTCCGTATTTTTCCTCTTTCTTTCTTTTTTTGGTCTTTTTCTTTTTTCCTCAGTTTCTTCCTGGGTTGTGAGAATCCCTCTCTTTCATCTGGTCTTCTCCATGGTGTTAAATGCTAGCATCTGAGTCATTTTTCCTCAGAGAGGCTCTCTACCCTGCCACCTATCAATCCACCATCTTCCCAGGATCCTCAAAATAATAAAATCCTCCACGATGTTTTATTCTAGCATCTGAACTGTTTATCTCAGAGAGGCTCTGTATTTTGCTGATTACTGATCAGCCATCTTTCAGAACGCCCCCTTTAAGATATATTCTGAATGTGACCTAAACCTAAATATGAAATTTATTTATGTTTTTGTGTGTTATAGATTATAGCCTTAAGATAATTTTATGCTATTTTAAATAATTTTGTGCATGAAACAATTTCATGATTTTCCACTCATGACACAATACAGTGCTCAAAGGTTTGTATATGTAGGATTTCTAATTTTAGAAATTTTGGATTAAGGGATGTATCGCTTGGGCTGGGGAATGGAACTCAGTGATAGAGTACTTTCTTGGTATGTGTGAAGCCCTGGTTTCCATCCCCAGTACTGGTGGCAAAAAAGGTCTACCTGTACTTGTCACTGTGGGAAGAGGAAGGAGTTTATGAGAGGACTGTAAGTGCTATTGTGGGAATGTTGAGGGGAATTTGGCTTGGGTGACCATAGACTTATGGAGGAACTACACAACCCCATCATAGGACTTTTTTTTTAGTAATGCTCCCTTACTGAGAAGCATGCATGGTAAAAATGGTAGACTTTTTCTCTTTTTCTTTCCCCTTCTTTTCTCCTTTTCTTCCGTTTCCTCTACCTCCTTCTTTTTCTTCTCCTTTTCCTTCTCCATCTTTTTCATCTTCTGCTTTTTTACATTGTCACTAAACTGCCAATACTGGGCTCAAATGGCATTGATCTTCCTGCCTCAGCCTCCTAGAGTACTACAGTTGTAAGCCAAGGATCACTATTCTTCAATCACCTACAAACTTTTGTAGGTGATTGAAGAATAGTTTTTTCCTGATTGTGTTGAGGCATATGGCTGATATTTCCTATAGTTCCATACCAAGCAAAAACAAAATCTGTCTTCTCACTTGGAACATGAAATAAAATATGATTTGAAAATATGGATGCATTGGGGCTGGGGATTTAGCTCAGCGGCATAAGCGCCTGCCTTGCAAGCAGGCAGTCGTGGGTTCGATCCCCGGTACCGATAAAAAAGGAAAAAGAAAAAAAAATAGAAAATATGGATGCATGAATCAAGAAGATACAGAGAATCCAAACAAACCAGTAATGAGAAAGAATATTGAATCAATAATAAGTCTCACATTAAATTCAAGCCTAGCAGATGATAGTTTAACTGCTGAATTCTATTAAACATTTGATGCAGATCCCTCCCAAACTTCCAAAAAATCAGAGAGGATATTTACAAACCTATTTTATGAGGCCACAATTATCCTGCTACCAAAATCAGACAAAAAAAAGAAGATTGTATGCAATATTCATGATGAAAATAGATGTGTAAATCCTTAGCAGAATTTTGGAAAATTGAATTCGGCAACCCATTAAAAGGATTATTCATCATAACCAAGCTTAAAGGTTATTTCAACATGGACACATTTATGAATGAGATATACCACATTAACATAAATTACAAAAGCCATATGATCTCAGTAGATGTAGAAAACCATTTGAAAGAACTTCAACATTTATTTATATAGGAAAATGTCTCTACAAATTTTGTGCAGAGGCATGTACCTTAACAAAATATAGGTCATATATGGCAAACCCATAACATAGCATAATCAATGGTAAAAAGTTAATAGCTTTTGGTTTCAGGTCTGGGACAAATAGGATACTCTCACTTCAGTGCATCACAGCACTGGAAGTAGTAGCCAGAACAATTAGGTAATGGGAAAGAAATTGAAAGGAAGAAGGTTAATTGTTCATATATACATATATATATATATATATATATACCCTCTATCTGTAGACAATCACGAACACTCCATGCAAAAAGGTAAACTACCTAAATCTGTGAAGTTATAGGATATAATATTAGCAATAAAAACTTAGTAGTGTTTCTATTTACTAACTGAACTAATTTAAAAATCAATAAAACAATCCTACTTATAGCAATAAAAAATAATACTTAAGAGTAATTTAATCAATGAGATTAAAAAATGCAGATATTGAAAATTTTAAAATATTGATAAAAGAAGTGGAAGAGGACACAAATAAGTAGAACAATATACTATGATCGTGGATTGAAGGAATTAATATAGTTCAAATGGCCACACTATCCAAGATAATCTAAACATTCAATGTAATAGCTATTAAAATAAAGACATTTTTTCCAAGAAATAGGAAAAAAATCCTAAAATTTATATGAGAACACAAAATATTCCAAATAGCCAAAGCAATCTTGATCAGCAGAAACAAAACTGTGGGCATCACACAACCTGACTTCAAAATGTACTACAAAGCTGTAGTGATAAAAACAACATATTACTGGCATAAAAACAGTAGAACAATGTGAAAAATTAATTTTTGACAAAAATGTCAAGAACCCATAATGAGGAAAGTATGTTTAATAAGTGGTGCTGAGAAAACTATCAACATGTGGATAGACAAACTCATACTATATATAAAAATCAACTAAAATGGGTTAAAGATTAAAACATAACACCTGACACTATATAAACCTACTGGAGGCCTCTCTGCCATGTGAGAACCCAGTGGGAACCCAAGTGGACTGCACAGGTTCAAAAATGGTCTCTCCTCTCACTACTGCCAAAATTGAGGTGTACTGCTCAGGATGGTCCAGAGACAAGAGGGAAGCCTAGCAACTCAGTAGGGTCCCAACCAAGGTGCACAGGATGGACAGGGGAGATGAGTGGCATGAGAAGCCTGAAGCAGCACTAACAATATGAGCCAAGAGGTGGCTGAGGCCTCCATGGGAGCAACCACCAACTCAGAAAGAACTCAGGATTTAGTAACCGGCCCTTTTCTCTCAGTTTATTTTATTATCATTATTATTCTTGCTTTCTTTCTCTCTCTTTCCTAAATAGTTGGGGAGAATTCCAGCCACAGAAAACTAATCCCATTTCCAAACCCAGAGACTAAATTCAGATAATCCTTGAGTATTCCTCCATTTTTCTTTTCCATCCACTTCTATACTTTCCCAAAGCTTGTGCAATCATCCTTTATCCTTCAGCCTTGCTTCTACTTCCTTTCCAGTTGTCTTTGTTTTATACATTATCTACCCCAAATTCCCCCACCACAGGGCAAAAGAAGTCTATTAAGGGGAAACACTTTGTACACAAACTCCTAATTTATAGTCAGTTCTGTTATATAATTATAGACTCTGCTTCTGTGGTCTAAAGTACAAAATCAATAGTTACCACAGTTTATCAGCTTCTAAATTGTGCTTGATGCTATAATTGTTGTTAATTTTGTTACTTTAGCTAAGATGAAATATCTGTTGTAATCAGTTTTTCTCCCTTCTGTAACAATACTAGAAATATCTGGGGTAATAACCTCACCAGAGCTCTATACCAGAGGACTAGAGACTGAACCAAGCAGATAACAATATCCCACCCTTAATTTATTGGGAAGGTAGGATCCTGTTACACACACAAACCAAGACTCTCCTACACAGAGAAGATATGCCTGAAGAACAGACCTTTCCTAGAGAGCCCTTGTTATGGATTAAGAACTGGTGGTCAATTTAACGCCAGCTGGATTACATCAGCATGGCATTGAGTGAAGATGCTCCACCTGAGGAAAGTTGCCAGGATAAATAGGTGCAGGAGAAGGGAGGTGTTCAGGGTTGAGGCATTAAGGAGGCATTGTGGATTCTCCTACAAGTTGCTGTCTGAGTGGTTGGTTCTCCTGGAGAGTCTTTGGTCCTCACATTGAGCATTGCTTCCTGGCTCCAGAGGGGAAGACATGTGCTACTTGGTCTCCAGAATGAACTCGTCACGCTGCTTCCTGGCACGTACCCGACTGTGCTTGTCGTTGGAGGAGCTCGGGGCCTCCGTGTGGCTGAGGACAGCTGCGGTGCCTTTCAGGATAGCCCTGCTCTTTGTTGTGAGTGTGACTTCTCGGCTCCAGCGCAGAACCCTCATCCCACCAGCACAACTCCTTCATCCTGCTGGCATAGACTTTCTGGCTTCCACCGCTGACCCTTGGGTCTTCCCGGAATGGATCCATAAAAGAGACTGGTGTGAGTCCTTCTTGTGGGCTCTGGGCCTCCAGTTGGACTCGTGGGAGGCATTGTCCTGAGCTCTGTGTTTTTATCTGGACTCATGTGGGACATTACTTTGCGGTTTAGGCTCTTGACTGAATAATCTATGTCTTTGGTGTTGCGGATAGATTTCCTGCATTTTCCTGTGTTAACTCACGGTGACCTAATAAAAACATTATAAACTCCATGTCCTAATCCTAGGTGTTCTCTGTGTACAACCCCTGACTACAACAGGCCTCAATACTAGTAATATAGCTTTCCATCTGCAAAAACTCACGAGAATCAACACATAAAACAAAATTAAAAAATTTTGAAATACAAAATGACAGAACACAGAAGCAAAATGCAATCTCAGACTTCCAACCCACACAGAAAAACTCCAGGAGACATAGAATAAATTGGAAGATACACACCTGAAATTTCTGAAATGATAGAAACTAACATAAAGAATAAATCCATGAGGCTGCAGATGAAGTCAGATCATAAAAAACTCTGAGGTAAGAAAACAAATGTCAAAATTCATAATGGAAATGCTCAGCACGTCTAGAGTAGCAATAGATTAAAAAAAGATGATGAGAGGAAGAGGATGGAAACTGTGAATAATCAGTGTAGGAAAGAGGCAATGCATGAAAATGATTCATACAGGTATTCAGAAAATTAAAATTTCCATTGAAAGCTGACAAAACCACTTGAATGAAACAGAACATAGACTTGTAGACCATGAAGATAGAATTATGGCTTATGATCATGACAGGAAAAGCACTTGAAAATAACAAAAGATCAGGATATAGCAATTCAACAGCTATAAGATGAAACAAAGAAAAATAATATAAAATAATTGGTGTCAATGGGAAAGCAGGAGCCAACACAAATGACACAAAAGGACTAATTTACAGAATTAATAGCAGAAAATTTCCCAAGCATGGAAAAAGGACCTAACATCCAGATACATGAGGCATATAGAACTCCAGCTAGCCATAATCAAAATAAATTTACACCCAGACATGTATTAATCAATAGCAGAAATTCAACACAAGAGTACAATATTAAAAGCTGTCAGAAAAAAGAAACAGACAATCTTTAAGGGAAAGCCAATCAGAATCATGGCAGACTTCTAAACAAAAACTCTCAAATCAAGAAGAGCTTGGAATGAAGTATTTCACATTCTGAGAGGAAACAACTTCCAACCCAGATTGATATACCCTGCAAAACTATATTTCAAAATTAATGGAGAAATAGGACACTTCCTTAACAAAGAACAACTGAAGAAATTTATGACCACCAAACTAACCCTACAAAGAGTATGGAAGAATATTCTAGACAGAGATAAAAATGATAACAACTATTAATAGACATGAAAAATCAAATAAGCAATAATACAGTTGTAATAGGAAACTGTAATACCTCATTAACACAAAGAGATAGATCAACTAGACAAAAAAATCAGCAAAGAAATAACCTAACTCAATCAAACTGTGAACAAATAGACTTAGTAGACATTTACAGAGTGATCCACCTAATCGCATTAGAATATGCATTCTTAGCTGCACATGGGAAATTCTCTAAAATAGTCCATATACTAGCCCCTAGAGCATGCTTAAGTAAGTGAAAAGGAATTTAAATTATCCCATGCATATTATCTGACCATGGCACAATAAAATTGGAAATTAATGGCAAAAAACCTCGCAAGAACTCCATAAACATATGAAAATTAAATAATATGCTCCTGAACAACCAGTCACAAATAAAATTAAAGAAGAAATTAAACAATATCTACAGTCAAATGAAAATGCAACTATAATATACTGGAACTCATGGGACACAATGAAAGTTGTGCTGAAGGAAATGATAGTGATGAATTCTCACATCAGGAAAACAGAACCAGCACAAATAAACAACTTAATGTTACTTCTCAGGCTTCTAGAAAAAGAGGAGCAAATCAAGCCCAAAGCCCATACAAGGGAGAAAATTGTAAAAATCAGAGCAGAAATTAATGGTATAAGTATAGACTGGTATAACCACTGTGGAAATCGTGTAGATTCCTCAAAAACAAGATTAGAGGTCCTATTCAACCCAGCTATTGTCATTGTGGGTATTTTCCTAGAAGAATTAAAAACATCATGCCACAGTGATATATGTGTGCTCATGTTTATAGATGCACAATTTAAAATAGCTAAATATAACAACCCAAAAGCTCATCAACTGAGAAATGGATAAAAAGATGTGGTATTTTTGTGTAATGGAGTACTACTTAGCTATAAAGAAGGATAGACTAAAGGCTTTTGTAGGTAAATGGTTGCAATTAGAGACAATGCTCATAAGGAAATAAATCAAACTCTCATGTGTAATCATCATTTTGTCTTCCTAGTGTAAGAAACTGAAAGAATAAATAAGTTATAAAATCTGCAATAGATATTGAGGAAGGGAAAGAAACTGCTCAAAAGGAAATGACAACTGGGATGGGAGAAGGAGATAAGGAAAGAATGAGAAAATAATCAAATGTATATATGTATATATATGATATCTAATATAATTATATTACTAATTTCTTTTAGTTTATTGACAATTTTGGGCTGTGTTTATATTGGTTGTTTAATTTTGCATGTGTACATCTTGTAAACTGAGCGACTACTTTGAAGACTACAATATGCAATATATTAATCATTGTCAATTTCCTATTACTCTGTTTTGAAATTCCGTATGATTTTTTCTCTTTAAAGTAAAATTTGGAAAAGGGAAAAAACCTACTAGAAGAAAACATGGCAGGAAAAGTTTTATGATATCGGCCTGGGAAATAATTTTGAAGTGAATCCAAAACACAGACAACAGAAGCAGAAATAGGAAAATGGGATTATATAATTGAAAAGTTCTGCGCTATCAGGGAAACTACCTACAGAAAGAAGAGATAATCTAAGGAATCTGAGAAATGCTAACATTGCTTATAAAGAGTTACTGTCTAAATGTATAAGGAATTCAATCCAATGACAAAAAAGCAAACAAATCAATTAAAAAGGGGTATAAGCATTTCTCAAAAGAAGACATGCAAATGATGAATAAATAGTTTAAAAATTGTTATCATGATTAATCAAGAACTTGAAAACAAAAACCATGAGATATCACTTCATACTCATTAGAAGGTTATTATAAAAAAGGTGAAGCAAGTTTAAATTGAAATGTAGAGCAAAGACTGCTTTTATACACTACTGATGGAAATGTATATTAGCATATATAGCAATTATGAAAAGCAGTGTATAATTTCCTAAAAAATAAGTAATAATAGAATTACCGTATGATACAGCAATCTTACTTCTAACTCTATATCCAAAGGAGATGAAATCATGTGTGGAAGAGATATCTGCACTTCCATGTTACTGCAACAATATTCACAGTAGTAAAGATACAGAATCAAATTAAGTGTCCATCAGTAGATACATAAATAAAGTAAATATGTATATACACAAGAAATACTAGTTAACCTTATGGGAGAAGAAAATCCTGTCATTTGTGATAACATACATGAACCAGTCATTAATTAAATGAAATAAGCCAAGCACAGAAGAATAAATACTACATGGTTTCACTTATACCTGCTATCTAAAAAAGTTGAATGTATATAAGTAGTGAATAGATTGATGATTACCAGATTGCCGGGGAGTGTTAAAAGAAATAAAGTCAAGAGGTCTATTGGTGACTATAGTTGATAATAATGCATCATATTTTTGAAAATTGCTAAAGAAGATTTTAAGTGTTCTCACCATCAAAAGAAACAAAAATAAAAAGCTAAGTATATGACATAATGCATATGCTATTGGCTTGATTTAGTCATTCTATATTGTATATATATTTCAAAACAACCATAAGAAAATAAATTTACATAGTTTTGCCAATTAAAATGAATAAAATTCTAAAAGGCATTAAGAAATAAAATATTAATTTGATTGTCTTCCATAATATGTACAATGTTTATCTGGTCATCAATTTATATAACTTCCTAGTAGATAAAGAGCCTGCTTACCTCTCACTAGAATGTTTAGTCACATTAATGGGCTCTTAATTCCTGTTTAATAAAAATAGATTTACTAGACTATAAAAAAGGTTTTATATTTTGATCAAGCTGGGCTGAAGACTGTTTAAAAACTGAAATGCATAAAGGCATATTAAAATGAAGAAAGAATTGAGAATTATCAAGAAATGTATCAATAGAACAAAAATGTATCTTCACTGACACCAGCAAAATAAACTTATAAAAACCTTTCAGCATACACACACACACACACACACACACACCCAAACTCACACTTATAAATATTACTACTACTACCACTACTTTTTTTTATATTTTTAATAAAGAAAAAGAGATACATAAATTGGAGACTTGTATTTAAAAGCAACCAACAACTTTAGAACATGAAGAGTAAATGCTTTGAAAAAATCCAGCTGTTTCAGTTAGTACTTTCATGCAGTTAACAGAGACAAGCTTCAAGCTGCTCTGTTTTTTCCTTACATCAAACACACATCTTATGCTGCTGCCTGAAACCCCATCTCCAGCACATTTGCCAAGTAGAATTCCAGTTGAGGATTTCTCAGTCATTTCAGATTTTATCCTAATTCTTTCATGGATATCCTTTGACTGATGGTGTCTAAATAAAATCTCCAGCAGAAATACTATAGCAGGGTAATTTCCACTTCATGCTAATTTATGGTAGCTGACTGGGGAGTAGTGTGTCCCTTTCCTTTGTTGTTTTTAAATCCTCTGGGTGGCAGTGGAAAAAAAGCTAAAAGTCAAAGCTACTGGATTTGTCTCAAAACAGAGGGTATTTGTATACAGTTTTATGGTACATAATGCGTCAAGCAGTTCAAATTCCACAGTGTTGTTATAACTTTTAAATAATACATCACTGAAATTTTGTCTTAGTGTTGAACATTCCAGTCCTCCACAAGCATTTATGAGCTCCATTTTTTTCCGCTTATTAAATAACAATCTTCCTGGCACATGTATAATACTATGTGTTCTAGCCAAATAAGCCACTACTAGATGAAATTAGTTAAATTTAATGCATATTTCATAACATTACAAGCACAATTAATTTGTACCTTCTATAAATAAGAACATTTGATGTGAGCACGTGAACCTTGGTCCTTCTAAATTTGTGAGTCTTTAATAATCCAATTAATGTAGATTTGTTAAGATACTGTGCATTTGACTGCTACAAAACCTAGTGATGTGGTACACAGAGGCTATTTTGCAGCTGTGGAAAGGATTACCAGGAGGTTTGCCCTGCCAACAGTTACTACTCTGAAGGAGCATGAAATACTACAGTTCATTGCCCTGTGTGAACACAGTCATGTTGCACTGAGCATTCTTGTAAAGAATTGTGATCTTTGAACTTCAGGAGCAGTTGGGTGGGAAAGTTTTGAAATCAAAATTGCAAGATAATATGCTTAAAATAATTACACTGAAAGAAAAAAAAGGATACCCTTCCTGTTCACTTTTTAGTCTTCAAAATGGAATCGTGAAATTAAAATTTTAGTTTTTGTTCAAAGTTCAAGGACTTATTTTGAAGTTACTAGAACTCTTTCTGATGCTTTCTATTTTCTTGACTGTCTCCATCCATTCACGTACAAAATATGAGAAAAAGCAAGTCTCCATTCAGTGCTCTTGGACTGGCCATCAAACGGCTCTGTGAAACAGAACAGAGAACCCTTTCCTCAATAGGCACGGCTCCTAGTAGTCTACACTATTGCCTCAAAACACACTCTATGTTCTGTAGGATCTCAAACGCATTGCTGAAATTCAGCTTAGTTGCCAGGCAAGGTTTTGACCTGCCACGGAGGAAAAGCAGCTTCACTTAGCATACACACAAACCACAAGCATGGCAGGAATTTGTCAGTTAAATTGATCTCATTTGTTCATAAAGCAATACTCTATACTCATTCAACCAAGTTATTTAGAACTATTCATCCCACACTTCACTGTCTTTCTTCCTTTTTTCTATTCATTTGTGTAATTTAAACTCCAGTGTAGTTTTTCTCTTTGAAATTGTTTTCATGATGAACTCTAGAAAAAAGTATGTTAGAGTTGAAAGGAACTTTCAAGATTTAATTGTTTTCTTCTTAAGAAATGAGAGTCTGAGACATAATGTAACTCACCTGATATTGCTAACAGTGGCAAGCCCAGAGTAGCCATTCGAGATTCTAGCTTGCAATTTAATGCTCTTTTTGTTTGACCCCACTTACTCTCAAGACACATGACCTCTTCTTTTTAAAATTTTAGCTAGTTTTTACATAGGCAGCCTTACATCATGTGATTCAAAGGCATAAGTAATTCTGCTTGAAGCAACATTTCCTCAGTGCTGGCCAAGATGCAGGGAATTTCCACCATTAGATTATCGAAAGAGAAGGTCTACTGTTAATTATGAATGGACACTGGGTCTGACACAAAGATTTACTCTATTTAAAACTCTTACAGTGATTTTGGCAAATGGGTATTCTATCCCTTGATCCTAACCCTTTGGCATTCCTCAATCCTCCATCACATCAGATACAAAGAAAATTGCAGTAATGCTTTCTAAGGAATACTTGTTGCCAATCTGAAATAACATACAAGGGGAATTCTTATACTTCCTAATAATGTAGATTCCACAAGGCTTCAAACAAAGAGACATTCATGAAGTACTGTATCAATAGTTTAGAAGTAATTGGAAAGAAAGAAGGAAAGGGAGGGAGAAAAGTGGGAAATAAGGAAAGGAGGGAAGTTAAAGAGATGAAAACGTAGACATTAAAAAATGATTATGTAGAAGAAGAGAGGGTGACAAACCAAGCCACTTAAAGTCTAATTATCATAATTTATATAGGCTTGAGCATTTCCTAACCTGGGTATAATCATGGTGAAAAGTTCTAGGGCCAGGCAGACCTACACAGATTTGTTCAAACTAATGAAGAGCTCAGAATTCTAAGAGTTTAATAGGTATATAAATGCACCTAAGGATTGTATAAGAAAAAATAATTGTAATAAAATACAAATTTGGGACTGATGCATAGATTCTGCACTCTCAACAACTAGTAGTTATGCCAGTATAGTTGGCCCACAGACCACAGTTTGGGTATCAGCACGTGAATACATTTAATCAGGTTATCCTCACATCTTGTAGACTGAGAAATCAGGCTGTATCTTTCAGAATTATAAACCTTATTTTCTTTCAGGACTAAATATAAAGAATGTAAAATAGATGTTCTTTCCCCAAGTAATTCTCTCTTTGTACTTCTCATAACCCCTTTCCCCCTGCAAAATCAGAGCCAAGAATAGGCCAGAGAAAAAGGTCTTAATCTGCAGCTGGTTGGATTTGAACATGTCTATTGTAGATAACAAAGGTTCAGTAAAAATGTGCAATTAACAATTCTATTATTATAATATTAGTAATTATTATATTACTATACTTACAATAATACTATAATATTAGAATATAATGATATTCTGGGAACTAGGGCTATTACAGTGCATATATTCAAGGATTTCTCCACTGACATGAAAAACTGAGATTTAGAAAGGAAAAGCATGGAAGAGGATCAGGGTTGAGGAAATGAAGAAGAAAAAGAAAGCCAACATTTCCACTTTTGCTCTTGAAAAATAGGTGGACAGCGATGGCATTCACTTGACAGAGTCCACAAAAGTTAAAGCACACTGCAGAGGGAGGAATTCTTTAAGACTGGGTGATGCAATGTAAAAGGTGTGGAAGATTTAGCATGTAGCTGCATACATGCATCTAGAGTTTGAGCAAGAGGATCAGGTTAAAGCTGTAGATCTGAGAATCGTAAGAGCATACAATGGAGAGCATAAAGTTGAGAATTAATGCTGAATAAAAGGCGGTATCTGAAGAATAACTATCATGGGTTGTATTAGCTTTTCACAAAACCTGACATCCACAATTTAGAGAAAAGGTTTCATTTAGCTCACAGTTTTACAAGATTCAGTACATGTTTGGCTGGCTCTAAGGCAGAAACATGGAGGAAGGGTGTGGCAGAGTAAAACTGCTTAGATCATGGTGGTGGGGAACAGTGACAGAGAGGACCCAGCTGGGAATCATTGGCATAATACCCAAAACCACACCTTTTTTACCCATGCAGACCTACTCAGAATTGTGCTCTACGAATCTTCTAGGAGTTTGTTAATTCAGTGAACCTGATGTACCAAGATTAATAGTCACAATGACTGTCCAACACTTTTTGCTTGCTTGGGCACATTACATGAGGAGGAATTGTCTTGGGTTGCATGTAAAATATATAATATAGCTTCTGTATATAAGTAACAAAAATTTCCTTTTTTTTTAAATATATATGATTCTAACATTAAAAGAAGAGGGAAACATAAACATAAAACTAGTGGGATATTTCCCTTTGTTTTTGTGAAACTAATATATCAATATCTGTTTCAGTGAAAGCAGCTGCAATTCTTAGATCTCATGGTGCTTATCAGAACATTTTTATCTAATTTTACTCTGTATCCTTCATCCCTGAAAATAGTTGTTCACAAATGTAAGTACTGCCAAAAAAGGATGACATGAATAGGCTGGTTATGAAGTAAAAAATATTCATCTCTGAGAAGATAGATCTTATAAAAGTTTAGTAAAAAGATACCAATTTTGGGGGCTGGGGATTTAGCTCAGCGGCATAAGTGCCTGCCTTTGCAAGCAGGCAGTCGTGAGTTCGATCCCTGGTACTGATAAAAAGGAAAAAGACAAAAAAAACCCCAATTTTTTCATTGAGTTGAATATTTGCAGGCTTGTATATTTCAAAAATCAGTGAATTTTATTTTTCTCACTTTAGCAATCATATATGTAATTTTAACAATATTATGAGCAAAAACTGTGATATGATTTTGTATTCCTATACCACAGCTCCTAAAAACTATTTTAGATTATTAAATTATTTTATAAAATAACAGAACAAACCCATACATGTGCTTAAAACTAATAAATGCCTGTTTTCACAGGCACACACATGTATATGTAGGTTGAAAAACTATTATTGATCATTGGTGGCTCCTGCTGAGAAGTCACAAATGCATGTAACATCTGACACCTATGGGTTTTGATTAGACTGTGTGGCAGGTTGTCTTAGTTACTTTTTTCTTTTCTTTTTTTTTTGTCTTTTTCGTTTTTATCGGTACCGGGGATCGAACTCACGACTGCCTGCTTGCAAGGCAGGTGCTTATGCTGCTGAGCTAAATCCCCAGCCCCAGTCTTAGTTACTTTTGTCACTACTGAGGCAAAGTACTCAACACCCGAAGTTAAAGGAAGAAAGATTTATTTGGCTCACAATTTGTAGAGGTTTCAGGCCATAATTGGCTGGCTCAAGGCAGGGTAGCACGGCAGAGGAGAAATAGTCCATGATAAATCACAGGTAGCCAACCCTTAAGTAGCTAACAGGTGACAAACTACAAGTCATTGGCAGCAAGGCTCTTTCTGTTGCTTCTGTTGTATCCAGGGTTCCTGCTGTTAGGGAAAACAGAACTCACCCCCCTTAATCTTAGCGTTGCACCATGAATCAATCATACACTCTAGATCATATACTCTGAAAAAGCCTCATGAGGCTTTGGGGGGACATCTAGATACAAGGCATAACACGGGTGCAGGAGTTAACATTACAGCATGCCTTCCCCTACATAGTATTTTGTTGTTGCCTACAATGTCTGTGCTTGAGAACCTGTGATTGAGAACCTGTGATTGAGCCATGAAAAATCACACCATCGGGTAAAGCTTAGGATCTTGCAGGGCTGTCTGTGTTCATTATTAGCTGTCCATGGCCACATGCAGCTCCTGGGCTAGAAGTTGAAAAAATACACATCTATTCTTGTGAAAATTTTTACCTGTTGTTACAAAATGGTAACTTTTATATTGTCAGACAATATACTTTTATATTGTCTGCTTCCTCATAATTCGATTTTTAAAAAATTAATATACCATTAAATCAGCATTGAATGACTGCATTCCTACAAGTCTGTGCAGCAGCACCATGAGAAAAAACAAAATCAGAGTTTTAAGGGTTGAGTAAGGTAGATGGACCTGATTGTTTCCTGTCCCATTTTGGTCACATGTGTGATTTGTGGTCTTGAGAAACTTCACAATATCTCTGCACCAGGTGACGAAACAGCGATCAGATAGGCTGAATCCTGGCATTCTTCTCCCACGTACATGGATTTTATTTTCTTCTCACATTCTCCATTGGTGCATCTGTGCCTTCAAAAACATAACAAAAATATCTCAAGAACATATAATATTTATAAGATATTACCAGACCATATGTTGGGCCAATTATAACAACTGAAGTTAAAAGGAGTGATGACATCTGGGCTAAAAGCAATTATACTGCTCTTAGGGAATGTGAAAGACTGTCATAAACCGAGCTTGTAGGTCCATGTGAGCAGTCAGTCTAAAATAATTCAAAAGAAGATGATGGAGAGCGGAGGATGAGATAGTGGGACAAATTAGAAGAGATGAAAGGAAAGGTGAAGTATGTCAACTATTATGTGGTTATGCTTTCTGGGTCAACATTATTTTTGACATATTTCAGAAATACTTTTAGTGTTATGTTTGCCCTGGAGATTTAATGCAGTGGTGTGGAGCAGGTCTGTACTATAGTCATGAAAACATGCCAATAAGCCCGGATATTCTTTTAAGATTAGAAAGACATTTTATTAACTCATTTCACTTTGACAATTTGAGGGGAAACATCTAAAGCCTCTTATTCATTCCCATATATTGAAAATACTTTCCAGTCATGGAAATATAGCTGTATCAATCTGAAAGGACAAAAGTAAGATACATTGTCTGACACTAAAAACAAAAAAGAACATTGACCACCCAATAAGCTCTAGATTTAATCCAAAAAATAAGGTGGAAATTAATTCTGCATCAAGGAGAAAAAAATTCCAATAAATTCACAAAATTTCTGTGACTGGCCAGCTCTTCACAATCCTTGGTGGCAGCGCAGCAAGTTACTGGGACCTCTTTCCCAGTCTGGGTTTTATCTGGGCTGACTGAGAGTTCTCTCAGTGTGTCTCTGTGCATGAGCAGACTGAAATACAAGAAAGAAATACTTGCTCACAAATGTCCTGTTTTATTTTATTTATTTATTTTTGTCTTTTTTCCTTTTTATCGGTACCGGGGATCAAACTCACAACCGCCTGCTTGCAAGGCAGGTGCTTATGCTGCTGAGCTAAATCCCTAGCCCCAAATGTCCTGTTTTAAGAGCTTGGGGGTGATAACGGACCCAACACACCGTAACATGTCATAGGGCCTTGGGACAAAGACATGAAGGACAAAGCCCTGCCTTCTTCTTTTTTTTTTTTGGTCTTTTTCATTTTTATGGGTACCAGGGATTGATCTCACGACTGCCTGCTTGCAAGGCAGGCACTTATGCCGCTGAGCTAAATCCCCAGCCCCCGAGCCCTGCCTTCTTCATGGTGTATTCAGTATGACATTTCTGACTGTTGTGGTTTCAAGAAGCTGGAATAAGTTTTTGTTTTGTAGTATACCTCACATGACTAGGAGATTGTATTTTTTTATTATTAAATCATATGTATCATAGTTGTTTTGAAATTATTTAGTAGTTCCTCAGAGCACTGTAGTCATTACTTACTGCTTTCAGACAGATTAGAAAATGAATATTTTCTTGAAGTCATAATTTTTAACACAAATGAAGCAGTTTTATTTGAATTGGTTTAAATGCCTATGCATTTTTTTCTATATTACAAGGGACAGATTAGATTTGAATAACTGGTGGTACTACGTCTTTAGCTCTGACTTTGGAGTATTTTCTCTAAGCAGCTTTGTTTCTTTGGAAATTATATGGATTATTTTCTGGAGTACTTTAATTGAGGTCACAGTGCTCCTCCATATCTCACTGTGCTGTCCAGAGCTCCTTGTATAGACAGCAGCTGTTCTACTGTAATCCTGTGTGATTAGTGTTCATGGGTCAAATCATCCATGTTTTGGAGAGGCACAATTTGGCCTTTTATTTTTTAATTTGATGTGATATCCATGTAAAGGGAAGATTCTCTCCCTTCTAGAATTCTGGTAGAATAGGGTACATTTCACAATGTTATCCAAAGCTCTTTTATGAACAAATGTATCAGTAGATACAGTAGATATCCTTCAAGACCCATAGTTTGAATACTTGCCCCCCGCCCCTGGGATTGAACTAAGCAAGTACTCTTCCACTGAGCTGTACCTCCAGCTCTTTTCAAATCTGAGTCGAGGTCGTTCTGAGTTGCCCAGGCTAGCTTTGAACTTGCAACCCTCCTGCTCCAGTCTCCTGAGCAACTGAGTTTGCATGCATGCACCATCATGCCCAGCTAATGTATTTAATACATATTTGGAAGATGTAAAATCTGTTTATGAGTGAAGAGGAAAATGACTGTTGCAATGGTTTGATTTTATGATCTAAAACATATTTTTAAAAATTATAATCACTCAGTGGCATTCTGTGATTTTTTTGTTTTAGAATATACATTCTGTGACTATGCATTCTATAAACTCAAAGTAGATGCAGTAGCAAATAACAAATTTCATATTTATAGAGGTAACACATTGCCTTTATGACTTCTCTATGAAATAGAAAATGTCAAGTAACTTTGTTATTTAATAAAAAAGTTGAAAGATGAATGTTCACAGTGTAGGGGAAATCATAACCAGAACTCTGGGGTTCTTAGTTTTCTTGATCTGTCTTGCCTTTCTGGATATGGAAAATACTACCTATCTTATGATCTATCATCGCCCAAAGAACATATAAGTAATTAGGCCTTTTCTCACTTGCTTCTTACTTAAATATATTTGTGTTTACAGATTAATATTTCATTTATGTGTGCTGGATTATAGTTACATCTTAAAAGGAATTTTTCTTAAATCGAGTGGCTACTATAAAGAGAGCAATATACATAAATATCTAGGAGAAATTTATTTTTACTACTTATACTATAGGAAATTTAATTGCAAGAAATACTACACACAAATGAACACTATAAGGCAAAGCATTTCCTGCATTGTACATCAATTTGTACACACACACAATTTGTTGTTTCTCAGACATTGTAAATTATGTCACCAGTATCTGTAACTATCTGAAACTACTTCATTTACTTCTTGGTTATTGTTTCATTTTTTTGAGTTTGTAAACTCCAAGAAAGGAAGGACTTCTGATGGTTTTTTCCACTGCTGTGAATTCTGAGGCTGTGTCCTGAGCTCCTGACAAGTAAGATAGGTACTAAACACCAGTTAAATGGAAAAATAAATGAGTGAATGAATGAACAAATACTACTCAGAATTTCAGCATCAGAAGCCTGGAAGACCTAGCTCTTCCTTCACACCATTTCAAATTACAATGAAAAAATGGAATCCAAAAAAGGTAACACAGTTTAAAGTAAAGCTACCTGTGATATTAATAATACAGCTGGTTCTTAAATATGATCACTTAACTTCAGCCCTACTTTTCTTGAAGATATACTTCAACCATAAAAAGTTGTGTTTTTTGATTTGGAAATGGTAGAAGTTCCTTCTCACCTACACTGTCAAGTGAAGGAGAGATCTTAATTACAAGTCAACGAGAGATCTTAACTACAATATACTGGAGTAATTAAAAAGTGACAGGATCCAGTGGATGCAAATGATTCTAATTTGAATTGCAGCTGGTGTATTTCTGTGAAATTAAAACTAATAAGAGATGCATTTTATTTTAACTTTCAGAAATACTGACTCAGAATTTAAAGTATTTATTGTTTCTTCTGCTTCTTTCTCTCTGATTTGATGATATTCTAAAAATCCATCTATTTAGGTTTTGAATTTCCTGTGAATGTTTTAGCTTCTTTTCAGAGAAAGCAAGAGAGAGAGAGAGAGTTAGTTTGTTTCTGGGGTTGTTTTAAATATTGCCTGGAATTGTTTGTCATTTTTAAAAAAAACTTTATGACACAATATCAACTTCCACAAATACAAATTTGTTTATACTGCCTTCTGAAAGATCAGTCCCAGGCCTTTTAAGAATTCTAGTTGTTATTTCCATCGTACTTATGTAGCAGTCTCTCCCCCTCAGAAAAACTTGTTGTTTTTATACATTAAATGCAGCGTTAAAGGCCCTGTTTTACAAATATTTATTCATTCCTGCTAGCTAAGTTACAAAGAAAAGACTCTCCAGTTTCTCAGGTTCTCTCCTAAATCTCATATTATAATGACAGAAGACCTTTAAGTAAAAACTTCAAACTGTGTTTTATTCTTTGCTTATTCCAAGACTGGTATGAGTAAAATTTCTTCACTTTGAAACTTCATTAAATAGTCCATTACTAGAACTTTAAAAAGAATTCTAAGTTCATTAGAAACTAAATTGTGATATTCAGATTAAAATTAAAGAAGAAATACATAGAAAAATATCTGTCACATACCATTTTATGTGATTTTTGTTTTTTAGTTGACTGAACTGTCATTATTTTGAGAATAAATCCGTGAGAGTCAAGTGCTGGTGAAGTAAAGTCTGCCTCCTTCCCTGTGCATGTAGGCTGCCTTTCCAGTGTTCCTGCTGGGTTTGCCACCCCCTGCTCCTAGGGGCTCTAGCCTGCAGCCTCTCTGGCCCTTCCCCAGGATGTCCCAGTGCCTGTCAGTTCTCCCTGACTTTGCTCATGTTCTTTTTTCTGCTTAAAGTATTTTTCCATTTCTGACCCTTGTTTATATTTTAATGTCCAACTGAAATATTACTCCATGATACCATATTTCCTAACTTCACCTTTGTTCTCAATATTTTCCCTTTTTTTTCTTACTCCATAACATTTAATATTCATGGGGCTGGGGATTTAGCTTGGTGGCATAAGCATCTGCCTTGCAAGCAGGCGGTCATGAGTTCGATCCCCGGAACTGGTAGAAAAATTAAATAAAAAAAATTTCATATTCATCTCTGATCACACTAATTGTTGATATAATATGTGCCTATCCCTTGCATGTAACAAATCCGTTAGAGTCAAAAACTGAGAATCATTTCTGTCTCACCAGGATCTAAAGCACATGTGGCACATGGTGGGATCTCAGTTATTGTTCAAAGGCCATTGACACATGAGTGAATTCATTAGCCATATGAGTCAAGTGGTTTGGTATTTGTATTATTTTGTGAGATGAGAACAGCATTGTAAGTGCTGAGATTCCTCCCATGTGATTTAAATAGCCTTACTTCGGGAAACAATAAAAAGTTTCTTTTGAAGAATATGAAGTGTCAGGAAAAATTAACATTGTTCCAGATTTGCACATTTTAGTATAATAAACATATGTCATGGTTTAGCTGTGTAAAGTAAGATAAAAAATTAGAGAAATACTAACATCTCTTCTTAGAAAAAATGAAATTTGTCATAATTCATTCTCTTCAAAAGTGTTAGTACTGTTTTCATAGTAAGAATAAAAGTGAAAGGCAGTCGATTTAAGTAGATTTAATATCAAATGGACATATCTTCTGGTAGGTCCAAACTGGGATATAAGTGAGGTTTTTCCATGGTTGTAATGGCATGCTCAAGAAAATTTCTGATGGTACACTGAAATTTGAGAAACAAATGAGGTTTATTTCAAAAGATGCAGCAGGCAGTCAGCTTAGGCCATCAAAACTGCTGGCTGGCCTTGATTCCTTTGTACTCTTTCCTTATATACATCTGTATGGGTTCACAAGGTCAGGGGGTTACCATGGATACCACCTTTTGCAGCACTATCACTGCTTTGGAATGTTACTAGACCTTCTTACACATCTGATTAATCAACACACAGAATGATTAGGCAGTTTGGTCACTTTGAGATAAACCCATTTGTTTCCCTTCTCATGCCTTTTATGGCTGATTAAGGGAGAGGAGGAGGTCTTTTGGGGATTTGGTCAGAGTTCATGTGCTGTTTAAAGTCTAACTGCTAGCTAAGCATCTGTGCCATAATCTATAGGCCGTAAAATGAGTGAACTTTTTAAAACTGGGGTTTCAGGGGGATTGAAAGGAAAAAGGGCAGAGAAAAGATAGCAAATAGTGGGGGTTTCAAATGCTCTCGCATTCCCGCCTCGAGGACATATTTTCCTAGTATATATAGTGTCCTTCATAAGGCAGTGTAGTTGGGTTTACTGGTAGCAGTGTCAGCCAATACCATCATGTGTACCTGATTTGCTCTGCTTTGACTGTTTTATCTAATTAATCAGGCATGACCCAAAACTGAGGACCAATATTATGATGATTATTGGCCCTGTGATTCTTTCAAGGATGGAGTTTTGTCCTTGGTTCCAATTGAACATACCATCCTTGAGTGTCATAATCAATTTTTCCTGTTCCTTTGCTTCTTATTCCAATTTGTCTAGAGTTTCCATGATCACCCCTGAGTTGTTTGCACAGAAGCAGCACTCTTCTTCTAGTGTAGCACAAAGTCCTCCCTGTTCCTGATAAGTAGGTTAAGTCCTCTTCTGTTCCATAGAACTACTTCTGCCAGGGAGTTCACCTGGCTATGAAGTTGTTTACCTACTTGCCACACCCCCATCATGCTGTATTCTATGCTGTGGGTTATTCGATGGAGACCCATTTTGGAGTTGGTTATTACTACTGCACTCATTCTGAGCACCCCAGTTATGCTTACCCTGGCCAGTACTGGCAAGACAGCAGCTCACCTGTGTTGTATCTGGTGCTTGATAAGGCATTGGTCCTTAGTTCCTCCCTGGATAACAGTCATTCTGGAAGAGAGGAGGTAAGGGCCTGTATGAGTAGATTTTTGTCTATAGTCTAGACATTTCAACAATCCATTTGTACAGAAAACCAAATCCTTGAGGCACCTAATATGTGGAATCTTGTGACCTGGTCTGGTTGCATAAACAGTCCATAAACAGTCTTTATCATGGGTAAAGGTAAGGGTTCTTTTTATTCTGGAGAGCAGAGTGTTTGACTGTGTGTAACTGTGGTTGAGGAAGGTATGGGTTCATAAAAGGATAGATTCAGTCTTATATACATCCAATAACTTTTGGTTGACATATTTAGAAGTTAATGAGTCTCATTGAGAATCTGGTAAATTCTTGACTTTGCACTTGCCTTGTATCACCAACCTGAATGTCTACCAGGGATGAGACAATACTGGGGGGGGGGGGATAGGCAAAACTTTGGTCTTGGGCCTTTGGGTCTTTGGCCTTGGGCCTTGGGCCATGCAACTTGTGGGAGAGTGCTGGCAAAGGGGCAGAAGGCTTCCAGGGCTTTACTTCCATCCTTGATATGTTGATAAGGATCCCTTGGTCTGTCCATTCCCCTATTCTTTGCATGTGTATACAAATGCTCCAAACTATATTATATTAATATTTGAGGATGATTCTAACCTTCAAAAAGAACTTGTACCCAATTTTTCAACCTTCTCACTTTTCTCTGAATTCCTGGGTAAAGTTGCCATTCTTGGCTTCACCAATGGGTCAAAGGATTTGGGTCTGTTGTTCTAATTGCTGGATCTGATCCATCATACCATCCTCCCTATAGTCCTATGGAGAATGTATAAGAAAAGGGTGTCTCAGCAAGAAAGTTTGTGGGAAGTACTTTAATGTTTGATGCAGTGCTTTCATTTGTGACAGAAGTCCAAGGTTCCAATCTCCTATAGTTCTTCAAGCTCTGGAAGTGGAAGATACATTCCAAACATTATCTTGAAGCAAGTGAGCCCATCCCAGTATGGAGTGCATCATCAATTGGTGCAATAGGAGGCATTATGACCCTTTTTAGAGTCCAGTTTTGTGTCTCCATCTGGCCTGAACCCTGAGGTCAATAGGCTGTATGTACCTTCCAAATAAGCCCTTATGCCTTCGACAGACCTTGTCACTTGACCTACAAAACTGGTACCATTATCTGAACCCACCATTATAGGGAGCCCATACAAGGGTGTAATCTAGTTCATCATGGCTCTAAACACTTTCTTACATGTTTCAGCCCTAGTGAGAAGTGCCTTCACCCAACATAAGTAGGTGCAGATCAAGACTAGCAGGTACTTTTTATTTCCACTCATGGGTTTTAGTAAAGTCAATCTCATGGGTTCAGTAAAGTCAATCTCAACATCTTCAAATGGCAAAGTCACTTGCCTTTGGATACTCAGCTGCTGTTGAGACCATGAAACCAGGTTGTTACAGGCACAGGCTTCAAAACAGGTACGAGCAGCCACCAAGGCACACAAAGTCCAAAGTCTCAGTACAAAGAAATAACAACCAAGAAAATTTGACATGGTTGTCTTTCCCAGGTGGGTATGGCTACATAGGTCTTATACATAAAGTCCCAGAGCCTCGGGGAGAAAAATCTTTCCTTGTAGCAAAACCTGCCTCCCATTCTCCTCAAAGGTTCCTTCTGACTTTGCCCACTTAAGTTCCTCTTTTGAATAGTAGAGTGGTTTAAGTAAGGGGTCACTAGAACATGAGCTGAATGAGGTTTCTGGCCCAACGCAGCTTGCTTAGCAGCTGGGTTGGCTGCTTGGTTTCCTGGACTTCCATTGACTTGTCTCTTTGATGCTGTCATTTTTGAGGGCAACCAGACTGCTTGTAACAGGCTCGAAATTTCTTGTGAGTTTTTAATGTATTTTCCTCCCACTGTCAAGGGGCCTCTCTCCTGACAGATGACGCCATGCACATGTAGAGTAGCAAATGCATAATGAGAGTCAGTGTAGATGTTCACCTTTTGTATTGCCCTTCCTCCAGAGCTCATGTGAGCTTGGCCCATTGCACTGAGGTCCTGGGAGGCAATGCCTCTGACTGGATCATTTGATCCAAGGTGATTACTGCTGCCCCTGTCCTTCAGATCCCATCAATTACCATACTGATGTCATCAAAGAATAAAGTTAAATCAGGGTCCTGGAGGGGAGGGTCTTGTAGATCTGACTCAGCCAAATACACGATCTTGACTTTAGTGTAGTTGTGCTCAAGTGGCTCCAAGGAGAAGAGCAAAAGAGATGTAGAGTTAATGGCTTGAATGTCCTATGGTGAGTCTAGGATCCTCTAGCAAGGTTTCCTGATTCTGGGTTAATCTAGTTCCCGGGAGCCACTTACCACCAGGCTCTCTCAGCAAAGTCTCTACTGCATGTTATATATACACATTCAAATTTTGTCCCAGAATCAATTCATTTACTTCCTTTACTAGTATTGCTATGGCATCAGTGGACATATAGGCAAGAGGGCCATCCTGCTAACACTGGGTCCAGCTTTTTACATAAATGTGCCACAGGTCTCTTCCAACTTTCCGAAATTTGTGTTAGGACACCCTGAGCAATACTTTCTTTCTCATGAACAAATAACTGGAAATGTTTTGTGATGTCAGGTAGTGCTAAGGTAGGGGCACGGGACCAGGTTTTCTTTCAAGTCCTCAAAGGTTGCCTGCCATTCAGGATTCCATTCCAATGAGGAGTTATTTTTTCCTTTTAAAGCCTTGCACAGAAGTTTGGCAATAGATCCAGAAGTAAGGACCCAAAGATAACAGTATGTTATAGTCTCCAGGAGCTCCTTCAATTCCTTCTTGGTAATGAGTACTCTCTGGCCCTGGATGGCCTGAATCTATGAAGGCAACAGAGCCTGTGTTCCTTTATTCAACACTAACTCCAGAAATTTAACAGTTTGCATGCAAATTTGAACCTTTTCTTTGAAACCTGATACCCCTTTTCCTGGAGCAGTCCCAGCAACTTCTTCATCCCTTCTTGGTATAGTTCATACATTTCAGCAGCCAAAAGCAAGTCATCTGCCTACCATAATAGGGAGATTTCAGGGCTTTCCCGGCTGAAAGGGTTAAGGTCTCTACACAATGCTTCCTCAAATATTCTCAGGGAGTTCTTGAATCTCTGGGGGAGCCTTGTGCAGGTGAACCGACATATTCTTCCCATCTTGGGTTCAGCCAACTCGAAAGCAAATATTTCTCGGAAACCTCCTGATAGAGGAATGCAAAAGAAGGCATCTTTCAAATCTAATACAATATACCAAGTTCAACTAGGTGGAAGCAGGCTAAGCTTGCTATATGGTTTAGGTGTTTGGAACTGTAGGGTGAAGAGTGGTGACTAAATTATTCACAGCCCTAAGATTCTGGATTGGTCTGTGTTCATTGGTTCTGGGTTTCCAAACTGGCAGAAAAGGCATATTCCAAAGGAACTGACATTCTTTTAGTATTTCCACTTCAAGTAATCTCTATACATGGGGTTTAATCCCCTTCTGTGTCTCCATTGTCATTGGTTATAAGCACACTGATTTAGCATGCCCCGCCAATTCTACCACTAGGGGAGATATGTGGGCTGCAAACCCAGGAGTTGTCTATTGCCCAAACCAAAGAAAACTGCTGAGCCCAAGAGAGGAGTTTAAGGTCACCTAATGAGGATCCTCTTTTGTCTAGCTCCATGAGGTAATATTCTTCCTGTAAAGGAAAGGTTATAACCAAAACATGAGCTTCCGCAGAGGGAAGCCCTTCTCCTGTAGTTAGGATAGTTTCTGAGGCGATTGAAAGAAATATGAGCATCTTGCTTGTGAAGTAAGTCTTGACTCAGAAGGGGAAAGGACAGGCATAAACACAAAAGAGTGACTAGCCACTTGTTTAAGCCAGAACTGATGAGTCTCACAAAAAGAATAAGAAAAGCTTTGGCCAGTCACTCCCTGCACATTTATTTTCCTCCTTAGAAGTGGGGCCACTGGCTGAGTGACTACAGATACGTCAGCTCCTGTATCCACTGGGAATTTAACAGCTGTGGTTAACATGGGTTTCCAGAGGCGGAGAGACAGGGACCTGTGACCCCAGCAGTCTGACACTTCTGTATCCGCTATAAGCACTTCCTTTTTCTCTTTCTTTAGCAACTTCGGATGCTCACACTTACGGTAGGTACACTGCAGTAGGTACACTGGTTTGGGTCCAGAACATGTCCCCCTTCTTGTTGGGATGACTTCTCATCCCCTTTTTTACTTCCTGTCCCTGCCTGTGCTTCCTTCTTATGAGTTGCTAACATCACTCTCACCTGTTCTTCCTGAGCTTTCCACCTTCTGTCTTCTCTATTACTATATACCTTTTAAGCCACCTCTACTAACTGAGCCATATAGTCATTTCAGCAAATCTGTTAACCCATGCAGTTTGCAGTGAATGTCAGGCACTTATTAAGTAACAAAAAACATGTTCATCATGGGAGCATTCTTAGCCTGTAGGAGGTTACATGGTGTGAATGTATGATAAGCTTCCTGTAGGTGCTCGAGGAAAGCAGAAAGGTGTATCTCTGCTACCCTTTGCAAGTTTGTGGGTTGACGGGCTGCTGTACAAAGCCCTTTCAACAAGGCTGTATTATGATCATTTAAACTCTTAATCTCACCCTTTGTGTTGGGATTTCATTTTGGCGTCTCCCTGGGGCAGCATATGTTTCAGCATATCTGTAACTTCCTGTGGTGCTCCTGGACCTTTGACTTCTACACAATCTGCTTCCTTCCATAGTTTCTCTTCGAGTTAAATAGAGCAATCGCTGATAGTCAATCCAATTAGGGTAGTGAGTCTTAAATACTGATTCTACCAAATTAATCAGAGCGTGCAGCTGCTCAGAGAAGGAGGAATTCTGAGTTTTCCATTTATACCAATCACTGGAGCTGTAAGGAGTGGCATTGCCATTTCCTGGAGAGGCAAAACAGATGCTGAGAAAGAGGATGACACCTCCTCTGCAGCAAGTGGTGCACTCTCATCTGCTGCTGCACAGTGTGTGACCCACCTAATATAAGGACGCATAGTAGAACTCAGCCTCTCGGGAATCTGAGTTCACACATTCTAATGAGAGTCCCTGAGTCCCTGGAGAAGTTGGTGGCAGGTGCCCAATAAGATTCCTCCTCTGAGGATGAAGGCAGTACCCATGGTTTCACATTAAACAGCCTCTCCTGAACTACTAGTATCATTTGGGCAGACTCCAAACACATAGTTTAAACCAGGGAGGGGACACTGGAACCACTTATATCTAGGAATCAATATGGCCGAGGTGTTTATTCACTCAGCCGTGCCCGCGGGCTTGCCAAAATCAGCTGGGGTACTCTGCCATGCAAGTATCACCTGCCAGACAAGGAGGCACTGGGGCCCCTCAAAAGAGGGTGTTCTTGTGGATAAATCTCACTGAGGGCCTCCAAAATGTCACAGTGTGCTGAATTCCCCACAGGACACCTTGATTTGAGAAATAAGTGAGATTTATTTCAAAACCTTTAGCCATCAGTCAATTTAGGCCATTGGAACTGCTGGCCACTGGCAGGCTGGCTGGCCTTGATTCCTTTGTACTCCTTCCTTATATACCCCTGTATGGGTTCACAATGTCAGGGGGTACCATGGATACCACCTTTGCAGCACTATCACTGCTTTGGAATGTTACTAGACCTTCTTACACATCTGGTTAATCAACACACAGAATGTGGGCATCAAGCAGTTTGGTCTCCTTGAGATAAACCCATTTTTTTCCATTCTCATGCCTTTTATGGCTGATTAAGGGAGAGGAGGAGGTCTTTGGGGATTTGGCCAGAGTTCATGTGCTATTTAAAGTCTAACTGCTAGCTAAGCATCTGTGCTATAATCTATAGGCTATAAAATGAGTGAAGTTTTCAAAACTAGAGTTTGGGGGTGTTTCAAAGGGAAAAGGGCATAGAAAAGAAAGCAAGTAGTGGGAGTTATGAATACTGTCATACACAGATGATTTATAAAGTGTTTGTTTTGTTTCATTAGACTTCTCACTCAGAACCAATCTGCTGCTTTCACTCCATATCCCATTTGCTATGTAGATGAATTTCTTTCTCTTTCATATATGTGCACATTGTGAAAACAAATTCATTTTCCTGGTACATATAACAGACAATATATAAAGATATATGTTTATACATACATACATGTATGTACTTGAACATAAAAATGACTGGGAAGTAAATGTTATGGATAATATGTAATAATAACAGCTCCAATCTACTGAATACTATGGTCTAATTGTTCATGTCTTGCTCAAATCTATATGTTGAAATCCTAGCCCTGAGGTGATGGTGTTGGGAGATTGGACCATTTGGAAGGTGATGAGGTCATAACGGGGATTAGTACCCCTTATAAAGTGATCCTAAGAAATTCCTTCCTCCTTTCCCATGTGAGGACAAAGCTAGAGCCCTTTGTAGTAGGTATTGTGTATGAACCAGAAATTGGACTCTCAACAGACACCAAAGCCCTAACCTTGAAATTCTCATCCTCTAGATCTGTGAGAAATAATACATTTATCTCATTTATAAGCTACCCAATCTGTAACATTTCATAATAACAGCCCAAACAGTCTAAGAAAAATAATACATGCTACTTCTACCAAAAAAGTATGCAAAATTTCATTTCTTTCTTACAATACTCCTTCAAGAAAGGTACTGTTTCCATTCCACAGCTGAGACTAAGAGATGTTAAATAATCTCTGTGGAGAGGCACTTTTAGATAATCAATAAGGTTCTGATTGAACCTCTTTATTTTTTAAGGTGGAGAAGAACCCTTTAAAAATTTCTTGCAATTTTCTATCTCTAAGAGTGGAGCTTTCAATTTACTGGTGGAACAGACTTTGATTTAGTGGTGGAGATTATAGGAATCACTAGAAGCAGTGCTTCACTGATACATGTACAAAAAAATACTGATCTATTATTCTTTCAGCAAACATGAATTTAAAAGCTGATGCTTCTAGTGAAGTGTTTGTCTTTGTTTAATAATAAATGATCTTTGGAAGAACCATTCCATGCTAGAGATGTAGAATTATCTCCTCCTACCCCACAAAATCTAGTTTTTAGCTGTCCAAAGTGTCACTAATTTTTTTGAGTGGGGGATGAGTGGGTGGTGTTCTTGTGTAAGAGAGAGAATTTTCTATACCTAAACATTGCTGTTAGGTGATCATGAAGATAGAGGACAGTAGAAGTGAAAAACCCATTTTTGTTTGTTTCCTTATTTTTTCACTTTAGGAAATGCTAACAAAGGAACAAGGTTATGCTTCCTATACTATTTTGACTTCACAATGGCATCTGACAAAGGATGCCATTTAAGACTACTTTAGCCAGCCTTAGCTATATTGTGTTGACCATTGTTTTTCTTTGCCTGGACTATGCAGCCCAAATCACAGTTGACAGTTATAGAAGGAATTTTTTCTGCCTGAAGTAATGTATGTTTCCTCTATCATGGCTCCTTGAGGGAGAGGAGATGAAAACAGGCAGATATGGAAGCTGATGTGCGAGCTAGATATTTGAAATCTGCCTCATTCCTCTAGTACTACCTGGTGATTGATGAACTCTGAAGGTGGGATTGTCTAGAGTTCCCCACTGATGAAGCAAAAGGAAGTCTGTTGGCCATGGTCATTTGATAGCCACTCCAGGCTGTCAAACATTTTTGCAGAACTTTAGCTGTGCCTATTGTTAGAAAGGATGATGTATATTTCAGCAGTCTGGCACAATGTGTGGGAGGTCCATCAGAGGTACCAGACCCTGTTGAAGCTTGTGCACTTGCTCTGCTGACCTCAGGTTTTGGTATGGGACTATAGTTAGCCTGAAACTTTCCTCATGTCTTTCTTCAGCCCCTGGACCACTGGGCAGGCAGTTGCAAACTCTACGGGGAAATGAGAGAGTCCTTTCTACAGGTAAACTATATCTTAAGTGTGAAGATGGAGAGATGGATGTGGGTCTAGCCCATACTTACAGTTTCCAGATTGTCCTTTCAGGGTCCAGTTTGCTCTCATTTTTTTCCCACTTCACATCCAAACTATTGGTCCTGTTGTTCTACAATGACTTTGGGCCATCCTAGAGGGAGAGGCAGTGGGCTTCATCAACTTCTCAGTTTCATAAAGCCTAGGACCTGTAATAATCCTTCTTTCCCATAATAGTTGTAGTGTTTCTAAGAGAGATGTATCTGGTTACTTTGGAAAAAATGTTTTGGAATACTGTGTGGTCTTCAATTAGAATTATTAATAAATTCATGAATCGTGGGTTTATTATACTCTTCTCTTTTATTTTGTGGTACTGGAAATTGGACAAATGGCCTAGAGCATGCTAGGCCAGGACTCTGCCACTGAACTACAATCCTAGTCCTTTATTATTCCCTCTTAAGGGTAATTGCTTATTATCCTAAGTGGGACTGAATAGTGCAGGTGTGATACATCCAATAACAAGCCAGGCATGATCCATAAGATGTAAATTCAGATGATGACACTGTAGCTTGAATATGTTTTATTATGTTCAAATTATAAATTTCAGATTAAAATTTTATAATTTAAGATACTCATTTAAAAGAGATTTTAGTTTAAATGGACAGAACTCTCCATTCTATGTAATAGTTTTAACATATTTTCTGTGTGAGGCACTGTGTCCAGCGCTAGGGGCATAATGACAGGTAAAAAAGCTCCAGTCCCTACCCCCAGGATATTTACTACCTGACCCCTCACAACCCTTTACACTGGCCAGCTTGGTCATTCATCACTGTGACTGACAGCTAAAAGTAAGACTCAGAAGACAACATCTGTTGAGATCATTTTTCCAGGCCTCTGCCCTGGCTCCTGACTCTCAGGATTTCAAATCCCTGGCTCCACACTCTTAGATTCCAAGCCTGTTTGTGCTACTCCTATTTGAGGACCTTTGATTTTCAGCTTATTGGCTTTCAACTGTTCATTGAGATTTGTTTTCTCTTTGCCTCTGATACCTCCTGAAACATTTTTCCATTCTGGCTTAAGGAATACAAGGGAATACAAACCAATGTCCTCCTCAAGGGAGTGGGATTCAGATAAGTGAAGAAATAGAAGTGCAATAAAGACCGTAATAGTGTTATACTGTTCCTGGGTAACATGGTACACATTCACTGATGGTGATGTAATCAGTACTGTAAAGTGTGACCCCAATCAACTTCCTGCCATGTAGCTACATATCTATATCTGTATTCTGTTATTCTTTCATTCATCCTACAAATATTTATTATACAACCACTCATGTGCCACCCACACTCCTTGCCTTTCCTCTGTCTCACAGATGTCTTCTGCTGTTCCAGGCTACCACCCAGGCTTTGGAGAACAAGATAAAGCAGTGAGTAAGAATGCGGAGTTAATCCACCTGGTTTCACCTCTTGACTCACACTTCGGCATCTTAGTTTTTTCATTCATAAGTGAGGATATCATAACACCTGCCTCCTTGGAATGTTCATGTTATTGTAAATAATGTATCAGAAGCCTACCTGGAGCAGCTAGGTGAATAGTGTATGGGACCTATTGTTATCATTATTTATTCTCTTTTTTCATCAGCCATGGAACCAGTTTTTCATTTTTCTGTGTTTCATTATTTTCCTGCCATGGATGTAGACATAGTTACGTATCTTTATATGTACATATAGATATAGATATAGCTACATATCTATATCTGTATTCTTTCATTCATGGTACAAGTATTTATTATACAATGCTGTGTTTCATTCATTTTCAGGCTTTCATTAATGGTTTCTTCCATCCCGTGTACTCTACAAATGTATGCCTATGTCTCATGTATCATCAAGATTCTTCAGTTATATATATGTATGTCTCTCGTTATTGCCCTGATCATTCTCCCTTTTAAATCCAAATGCTCAGATTTTTCTTTCCTGACATGCAATTCACTTTTCAACTCTTTGCAATCATGCTTCCGCCTCTGATCAATAATCCTAATTTCTAAACCCAAAGATCATTTTGGTCTCATTCCATTTGAATTACCGCAGCCTTCCTGAGGCTTCTTCCTTGGATTTAGCATATTGTTCATTCAGCTTACACTTGTACATTTTTAACCACTTTTTCTCAGTCATTTTGCAGAGTTGTCTCATTCATATGTAATCAGCTATAGAGCTCTGCTATTTCTAAATTCTCAACACATCCTATATCTCTCTTTTACTCTTCTCGCACCACAGTTGCCTTGGCCCAGAACACAACTCTGTCTTTTCTGACTCATTGCACTAGTATTCAAGTTGGCCAAACTGCTTAATTTCTGGCCTCCAGGCATGCTTCCTCTATAGTAGTTATTCTTTCCAAAAAAATGTGATGCAGTGTATATTTCTCAGGCCAAAACAATGTGGAGGTTAAAAGAAAGTATACAAAATCAGTCCCAAAATAGCATTTCTGCTTTTGAAACTCACATCCCCAGTTTTATCATGAGAAAAAATATCAGACAAATTCTAATAAAGAATAGTCCTACAGTATATCTAGCCAGTGCTCCTCAAAACTATCAAGGTCATCAAAGACCGAGTCTGAAAAAATAACAGAGCCTGGAGAAGTCTAAGCTAAAGGAATTTGACCACCAATTGTAACGTGGTAATCTGGGTGGAACACTGGAGTACAAAAAGAGCATTGGGTAAATTTTAAGGAAATACAAATAATATATGGCCTCTAATCAATAATTATGTGTCAATATTAGTTCATTAATTGTAACAAACCCATAAAGCTTATACAAGATACCAGTAACAGAGAAATTCTGCAGGGGGTAGGCATATGAAGATTTTGTTATCTGCTCATTTTTTCTTTAAATCCAAGCTGTCCCATAATAGCTACTAATTAAAAAAGAATAATATTTTTTTAAATCCACTTACCTCATTGTCCTTGAATAAACCACATTCTTCAAATTCTTCTTCATATAATGGGAGCCCAAGTAGACAATATTTCATATATGTCTTAAAATAGTCTTTTAAAGTTTTTTCTTCTTTCTTGTCCAGGCTTTCAAAGAAAAAAAAATGCCTTCTGTTGAAAACCCTGGAGTCCTCACCAGGGCAATGACTCCTGTTCTGGTATCCAAAGCTTAAGATGCCAATGTCCTTGCAAAGCAGCCAGTGACTTCCTTCCTGCCAAATCTACTAACTTTACGCTGGTGATTGGATGACATTGTCTGAGAATCCAAGATTCTCATGGGGCTCTTATGAATTGGTGCTTTTAGGTTTCTGCTTGTTGTCGTGGTTCTTTCTTCTTGGGGGGCCAGGCATCAATCTTGAGGACTGGTAAGAAGGACAAAGGGGCAGACACTGCATCACTAATCCTAAAACTGCTATTCACATCCCTGACTCCACTTGCTTTTTTACAGACCAACTGTGCACCAAGAAGTTTTTTGAATATTCATGCAGATCAATTACTGAGAGTCTGAACCCAGAGTCCTCAAAATTTACCTAGATATGCCTGAATCTGGGAGAAGATAACACATGTGCAGTTACACAATAATAATTCCTTTGTTCTGTTTAGAATTCTGCCGTAACAGTCTCTTTGCATAGCCTTCCGCAGTGTACTCACATCTGCTTCAGCACACTTTCCCAGCTCCTGTCCTCCACAAACTCTCCTCTAGCTCCTGAGCTCCGCTTTAAGCATCCACACTTCATTACCTCCCCATGCTTCTCAAGTCTCCAGACTTTACTCGTGATGTTCAGATTGAGTAGATTTGCCCTTGCCTTCTCTCCAGAATATCAGAATATCTTCATGTGTTTCCAACTCTGTGATACACCATTGTAGTTGTTATTTGTGGATGTCTAACAAACTACCCCCAAATCTTAGTGGCATAAATCGGCGAAGAGTATCATAGTTTCTGTAGGTCAGAGATGCAGATTCAGCTTAACTGGGTCCTCCAGGCCAATGTCTTTTACAGAGTTATGAACAATGGTTTTGGGTGAGAATAGTGATCTCATATGAAGTTTTAACTAGGGAAGGATCTACTTCAAAGCTCACTGGTAAGTTGTTAGTGTGTTTTAGTTCCCCACAAGCTGGTGGTATGAGGGCATTATTTGTCATTGGCTGTTAATCACAGGTCTTGTATTTCCAGTTCCTTATTAGTAGTTCTTTTTGTAGAGTGCTTCCCCTGTATGTTAACTAGTTTCTATCAGAACAACCAAGACAGACATGGAAGGTGAGCCAGAGTTTTTTTTTATTACAACAGGAAGAGCCAGAGTTTTTTTTTATTACAATCTAATTGTGCTTTTGCTGTGCTCTGTGCAAAGAGAGATACGAGGCTCTGCCCACATTTAGGTAGCCAAGAAACTTTGGGGTATTTTGTGGTTGTGCCATGGAGTTTAATAAATACCCATCCATAAGCTGGCTCCGAAGTCAAAAACTTATACCAGACACACACACAAACACACAGATCAAAATGCAATGACGATGTTTATTATTTACAGATCAGAACTTCCTGGGGCAGGCAGAACAGACACAAAAGCAAGTTTTTAATATCTTAAATGAAAAGCGAATTCAGTGATTTTTGCATTTTTTTGTGGTGAGAAGCTGTGGTTTTGAGGAGAATTCCCATGGAAATAGGATTTGGAAATTTTTAGTTTTTCCACCAGCTGTAAGGGATAGAACCTTAACACTCTCTTACCATCTTACCCGATGATGAGACAAAAGAGCAGGAAGAGGGAGGTCTGGGAAAGTAACAAGGGATCAGAAAGCAAAATAAGGTGGGAGTTAGACTCCTTACCACAAGGGGCTGTTTTAGAGGTTGTCTACCACACCCATTATAATGTGTTTACCTCCTTTCATTTTACATGATAATATATATCATTTATTTAATTTATTTACCTTTAATCATATAATTTAATTACTTTTATCTTCTCCGCATTTAATGCAGTGTGTGTCATATCATGATGAGCTAGTAAATGCTGGTTGAATGAGTAAGTGATTGGACTGTCCCTTCTGTATTACTGGTTACTTATCTACCTGTTGTATCAACCTGTTAATCTGTTGATCTCTACCTATTCCTGTTATTCTGCTTCAATTCCTTTGATAACTGATCAAGTGATATTCCTGATAAGGACTTTAGCTCACATTTTCCTTTTGACATATATTTTAACATAAACCTAATTGAAAGAAAATAAAAGGAGAAACGACAAGAAATCCTGTTGTGCTTGAAGCAGCAAATAGATAGAAAATTGTTTTTCCTATTTCATTAGAACTAATTCTATCAAAGTGTGTATCTATAAACACTAATGTTTTATTCTAAAAGGAGCACCACAGGTTTCTCATATCAAGTCTCAAACTTATTCCCTAGCATCGACTGTCATCGCTTAAACTTCATGGCAAAAGAAAAATGTTGCAGTTGTTACAGGCTTGCCTGTTTTCAGGTGACTCTGAGAAACAGATGTGGTGTGCTGCAAGATCGTTGATGTTCCTCGTGTGAGTTCGAGGTATTCTGGATAGAACTCATGCTCCCTGCTGCAGTTTAAATATGATTTGTCTCTGCCAAGATTCATGTTGAGGCCTATTTCTCCATGGGACAGTATTCAGAGTTGGTGAGCATGTTAAGAGGTAATTAATTCATGGGAGTTCTGCTCTCCTGCAAAGATTAATGCAATTCCTATGAGACTGGGTTCATTATGGTGAGAGTGGGATGTTATAAATTGTCTGAGCGCCTTTTTCCTCTTTCTTTCTTCTGCATGCACCCTTTACTTTCTACCACAGTTGTTCATTAGCAGCCAAATATACTGGTACCAGGCTCTTGGACTTCTAGGACTGTGAAACAAAATAAACCTCTTCTCTTTACAAATTATCCAGTCTCAGCTATTCCATTATAACAACAGAAATGGACTAAGACATTTCTATGCATGGTTAGGATCACCATTGTCTAATGGGGTAGAAAACAGACCACGGGATGAAGAGATGCCCATTAGCTCCATTTCCAAGTGTACATAGCTCTTACATAGAGCAGTCTAAGAAGTTTGCATGGAATTACTTTTCAAGGTTTTCTAGAATATTAGAGCTGACAGTAATCTCAGATTTCACTAAGTGCTTAAGTGGAATTCTCTTTTAATTCCAGAATGTTTCTGAGATCTCTCACATAATACCAGTTATAACTTTAGTATTGGATGATTAATGGAATGGAAAGTAATGAAATGTGCTCTGAATTCTAATAAATCTTTTATATGAACTCATTTGTGCTACCACAACAGTGTCTGCATGCATTTTGAAGACACGTACATTACATCTACCTGCGTGATTGCTGTATTTGTTCAGATGTACATTTAATTTAAATCAGTAAATTCACAGCCCTGAGAGGGTGTTTGATCTGTGAGTAGGGACTGATTTGAACCAATGTCCTTACTTTACAGAAAGTAAAGTTGTTTGAACTAGGTCATTTATGTGAGTTACTGAAAGTTACACAGAGCTTTAAGGGCAAGTAGAAATTGGAACCTCCGACCTTTAGAACAGATAATAAAATCCTCCAACAGTCAAGAGAATTAATACCAATTAACAAACAACAAAATTACATAAAATATTTATGTTAGTCATTTGATGCATCAATTCTATGCTTCAAAACATACCGTCAGTTGTTGAAGTTTCTGGCTTATTTGAAATATATTGGGGTCCATATTGCTAATACAATTTAAAAATCTTATTTCTGATTTTCATTATTTGAAACAAAACATAGACTTCAGAAGCTATGTTTGATAGATTCTGTTTATATGTCCAAAGGACTCTGTACAATGGTTTGATTTCTTTTGCACTAATTTTTCTTTCTGAGAGTAACAAAGATGAAGGAAGGCAAATAAAAGCCAGAAAGGCTTAGCATGCAGGAAGAGGAACTATGAAGGGTCAGGAAGGTGGACGTTTGAGATGCTGAGCCTATGAGCAGATGGCTCTATTCCATCCATCCAGCTGAAGGCGGGTATTTGAAGTGGCATAATAATTAGGCTCAAAAATTTACCCTTAATATGCCCTTCAAAGAAAAACCCCGTGTTGAACCTTGGGGCCATTCTTTTCAATAGTTGTTAAACTCTGTAGAGTAAAGCTGCAGATGAGAATTCTTAAGAGAACTGTTTGTCTCTCTTTTGAGAGCAAATGTTGTATATATTCAGAGTATTCGAGACTGATGAAAGCAAGTTCCCTTTAAATTTTTGACCAGTTCTTTATTTTTATTATTAAACAAGTACCTCAAAATATAGAATGAAATTAAAATTATGACTTATTTTTCTGAATTTACAT